>NC_133618.1:105024281-105654281 GCF_048593235.1 Sminthopsis crassicaudata | reverse complement strand
CGCACAGTTTGATAACTTTTTGAGCATAGTTCCAGAATGATTGGATGTGTTCACAATTCCACCAACAATGTATTAGTGTCCCAGTTTTCCCATATCCCCTCCACCATTGCACATTATCTTCACCTGTCATTCTAGCCAATCTTTCAGGTGTGTAGTGGTATCTCAGAGTGGTATATCAGAGGGGTCTCAATTTGCATTTCTCTGATTGATAATGATATGGCGAAAAATAGCTTCAATTTCTTCATCTGAGAAGAATCTGTTCATATCCTTTGACCATTTATCAATCAGAGAATGGCATGATTTCTTATAAATTAGAGTCAATTATCTATATATTTTGGAAATGAGGTCATTATCAGAAGCTTTACATCAGGTACACTTAGACCACCTTCATCTGACTTTTTTTTTTTTCATTAGTTCCCTTGCAATTCTCGACCTTTAATTCTTCCATATGAATTTTGATGTTATTTTTTCTAGGTCATTAAAATAGTTTCTTGGGAGTCTGATTGGTATAGCACTAAATAAATAGATTAGTTTGGGGAGTATTGTCATTTTTATTATAATCTCTCTGCCTCTCCAAGAGCACTGAATGTCTTTCCAATTATTTAAATCTGACTTTATTTTTGTGGCAAGTGTTTTGTAATTTTTCTCATATAATTCCTGACTATTCTTTGGTAGATGGATTCCCAAATACTTTATGTTCTCAACATTTGTTTGGAATGGAATTTATCTTTGTATCTCTTGCTGTTGCATTTTGTTAGTGATATATAAAAATGCTGAGGATTTATGTGGATTTATTTTGTATCCTGCCACTTTACTAAAATTCTGAATTATTTCTAATAGCTTTTTAGCAGAGTCTTGGGATTCTCTAAGTATACCATCATTTCATCTGCAAAGAGTAATAGTTTGATTTCCTCATTTCCTACTCTAATTCCTTGAATCTCTTTCTCGGCTCTTATTGCCGAGGCCAGCGTTTCTAGTACTATATTGAATAGTAATGGTGATAGTGGGCAACCTTGTTTCACTCCTGATCTTACTGGGAAAGGTTGCAGTTTATTTCTATTGCATATTATGCTTACTGAAGGTCTTAAATATATGCTCCTGATTATTAGAAGGAATAGTCCATTTATTCCTATACTCTCAAGAGTTTTTAGTAGGAATGGATATTGGATTTTGTCAAATGCTTTTTCTGCATCTACTGAGATGATCATATGGTTTTTATTAATTTGATTATTAATATGGTCAATTATACTAAGAGTTTTCCTAATATTAAACCAGCCCTGCATTCCTGGAATAAATCCTACGTGATCATAGTGTATTATCCTGGGGATGATTTTCTAAAGTCTTTTTGATAATATCTTATTTAAGATTTTAGCATCGATATTCATTAAGGAAATTGGTCTATAATTTTCTTTCTCAGTTTTCAGTCGACCTGGTTTAGGTATCAGTGCCATATCTGTGTCATAAAAGGAGTTTGGTAGGACTCCTTCATCCCCTATTTTTTCAAATAGTTTATATATCATTGCGGCTAATTGTTCTTTAAATGTTTGGTAGAATTCACATGTAAATCCATTTGGTCCTGGGGATTTTTTCCTGGGGAGTTGATTAATAAATTGTTCTATTTCTTTTTCTGATATGGGACTATTTAAGCAATTTATCTCCTCCTCTGTTAATCTAGGAAGCCTATATTTTTGGAGTAAGTCATCCATTTCACTTAAGTTATAAAATTTTATTGGCATAAAGTTGGGCAAAGTAACTCCTTATTATTTCTCTAATTTCCTCTTCATTGGTGGAAAGATCCCCCTTTTCATTTGTAAGACTAACAATGTGATTTTCCTCTTTCTTTTTTCTGATCAGATTTACCAAAGGTTTATCTATTTTATTGGCTTTTTCATAAAACCAACTCTTGGTTTTATTTATTAATTCAATAGTTTTTTTGTTTTTTTTTACTTTCAATATTATTGATTTCTTCTTTTAATTTTTGTATTTCCAGTTTAATTTTTGGTTGGGGGTTTTTAAATTGGTCTTTTTCTAGCTTTTTAAGTTGCAGGCCCAATTTGTTAATCTTCTCTTTCTCTATTTTCTTCAAATAAACCTCTAAAGATATAAAATTTACACTTATTACCGCTTTAGCTGCAGCCCACAGATTTTGGTATGATGTCTCATCATCATCATTATCTTGGGTGAAATTATTAATTGTTTCTATAATTTGCTCTTTCACCCAGACATTCTTTAAGATGAGATTATTCAGTTTCCAATTAGTTTTTGGTCTATTTACCCCTAACTTCTTACTGAATGTAGCTTTTATTGCATTGTGATCTGAGAAGAAGTCATTTATTATTTCTGCCTTCCTACATTTAATTTTGAGATCTTTATGTCCTAATATATGGTCAATTTTTGTATAGGATCCATGAACTGCTGAGAAGAAAGTATATTCCTTTCCATCGCCATTCAGTTTTCTCCAAAGATCTATCATACTTAGTTTTTCTAATGTTCTATTTGCCTCTTTAATTTCTTTCTTATTTGTTTTGTGATTTGATTTGTCTAAATCTGAGAGTACAAGGTTGAGATCTCCCACTATTATAGTTTTACTGTCTATTTCTTCTTGCAATTCTCTTAACTTTTCCTTTAGAAAGTTAGATGCTATACCACTTGGTGCATATATGTTTAGTATTGATATGGCTTCATTATTTATGCTACCTTTTAGCATGATATAGTTTCCTTCCTTATCTTTTTAATTAGATCAACTTCTGCTTTTGCTTGATCTGAGATAAGGATAGCTACCCCTGCTTTTTTGGCTTTACCTGAAGCATAATAGATTCTCCTCCAACCTTTTATCTTTACTCTGAATGTATCTCCCTGCTTTAAGTGTGTTTCCTGTAAACAACATATTGTAGGGTTCTGACTTTTGATCCAGTCTGCTATCTACCTCCGATGGTTGGGAGCATCCATCCCATTCACATTTACAGTTAAAATTACTACTTCTGTATTTACTGCTATTATATTATCCCCAGATTATGCTTTTTCCCTTGACCCCCCTGAACCCCTTCCCCAATATTTAATTTATAGACCCCACTTGTGATCCGCAGCCCTCCCTTTTTTTAGTATCCCACCCCCCTCCTTCCAAGTCCCTTCCCTTATTCTCCTTTTCTTTTTCCCTTTTTCTCTCCCCCCTTTTAATGAGGTGAGAGAGAATTCTCTGAAAAACAAATATGTCAATTATTTACTCTTTGAGCCTCTTCTGATAAGAGTTAGATTCCCACAATGTTTCTCCCCATCTCTAAATTCCTTCAGATATGGTATATTTTCTATGCCTCTTCCTGGGATGTAGTTTCCCTTTTTTATCACTCCTTCCACTTTTTCTGATACTACCCCCTTTTCCTTTACTACACCCCCCCTTTTTTATATAAGTAAAATCAAATTAACCATGCGGACTTTCTATATATCCACAACAGAGATACAGTTCTCAAGGGTTCTGTGTACCTTTTTCTGTTTCTCTTCAGTCTTGTGGATGTAGATCAAATTTTTTGTTTAAGTCTGGTTTTTTTCTGAGAAACATATGGAATTCCTCTATTTCATTGAATGACCATCTTCTTCCATGGAAAAAAATGCTAAACTTAGCTAGGTAGTTTATTCTTGGTTGCAATCCTTGATCTTTTGCCTTTTGGAATATCAGGTTCCAGGACCTTCGATCTTGTAAGGCGGAGGCAGCCAGATCTTGAGTGACTCTTATTGTGGCACCTTGGTATTTAAATTGTTTTTTTCTAGCTTCTTGCAAGATTTTCTCCTTTGTGTGGTAATTCTCCAGCTTAGCCACAATATTCCATGGTATTTTTTTTTTAGGGTCTTTTTCAGAAGTGTTTGATAAATTCTTTCCAAACCTATTTTCCCTTCTGTTTCTATTATCTCTGGACAGTTCTCTTTGATGATTTCCTGTAAAATAGAAACTAGGCTCTTTTTTTTTTGGTCATAGTTTTTGGGAAGTCCAATGCTCCTCAGATTATCTCTCCTAGATCTATTTTCCAGGTCTATAGATTTTCCCAGTAAGTATTTGACGTTATTCTCCAGCTTTTCATTTTTTTTTTTTGTTTGACTGATTCTTGGGTTCTCAATGAATCATTCATTTCTATTTGTTCTGCCCTGATTTTTAAGGAGTTATTTTTCTTCATTCAGTTTTTAGTTCTTTTTGTATATGCCCAGTTGAGTTTTTAAATGAATTATTTTGCTCTATTGAATTTTTTTTCCATTTCCCTAATTTTTTAGAGAATTATTTTCTTTTTCCAATTCAGAAATACTATTTTCTTGAGTTTTTTTATCTTTTCCAATTCAGAAATCCTACTTTCCTGTGATTTTTTAACCTTTTCTAATTCACAAATTTTGTTTCCCTGCATCTCCTGTGAATTCTTTATTTTTTCCAACTCCAATTTCAGAACGTTGTTATTCTCTATCATAGCTTCTCTTTCCCCATTTTTCTTCAAACTCTCTTAATTTTTTAATAGTCTCTTCTAGGAGAGAGTTATGTGATGGGGGGCAGGTATCGTTCCCCTTTAGGCTATTATCTGCTGAATCTCTGATGTTAACTTCCTCAGGGTGGGATACCTGTTCTTTCTCTGTGTAGAAGGAATCAATGGTTCTTCTTTGCTTTTTACTCATATTTAAAAAAATCTTTTGGAGTCTGTCCCTGGGGTAGGAAATTATTTATTTCTTTACCAGCTTCCTCCCGGACCGGAGGGATGCAGCAGCTCCTGCGCCTGAGCTAAGAGAGAGCTCTGGGAGAGAGTTCCCCACCCCCTCCCTGGAAGTGCCTCAGAGGTGATTAGCACGGCAGTGCTTTGAGGGCGCTGTGTGTCCTAGCGACTTCCCTGAGGTTTAAGACTGAACAGTAAAGGTGACACAAAGCCCAGCCAATGCGTCCTGTGGGACGTGATATCAGCAGCTGACGTGAAAAGCCCCTATGCTTAAACTGGAAATGTCTGCCCAGAAACCACAGTCCCTATTTCAAAGGTTCCGCTTCCCTGGGACTTCCACGGCTTAGTTCCACAGCCTCCAGCCGAGCCAGGCACTATGTGTTGCCTTGGGCCGTACTCTCAGGTGAAGTCCTGGACAGCCTAAGTTGGCCACACCTACAGTGCCAAGATCTGTTGAGTCACTTCCAGATTGGGGTGGTTCTAGTATCTGGCTTTATATTTTAAAGTGGCTTGATTTCTCTTCTGAACTGCTATTTTATAAGCAGAGAAGAGCTAACAGCCTGTGCCAGATTCTTCTGTCTCAGTGGCTTCTCTGGTCCCAGAGCTCTCCCCAGCCTGATCGATCGGCGCAGTGTGCTAGCACCCAACTGTCTGTGCTGGCCTCTTTTTTTTTTTTCCTCCCCTGGGAACTGACCTTTTCTGTTGAAACTCCAGATTCTCTTCAGCTGGTAAGTCGTGCTTCCAGTCCTTGTGGTTTCTATCAGTCCAGGGTTATTTTTGAGACTTATTTAACTAATTGATATTGAGGGAAGAAGGGAGCTCACAAAATCGTGTGTATCTTCTCCACCATCTTGGCTCCGCCCTTCTAATAGCTTTTTAGTAGAATCTCTGGTGTTCTCTAAGTATACCATCATATCATCAGCAAAGAGTGATAATTTGATTTCCTCATTACCTACTCTAATTCCTTTCATCTCTTTCTTAACTCTTGTTGAATCTACAATTTCTAATACAATATTAAATAGTAATGGTAATAGCAGGCAACCTTGTTTCATTCCTGATCTTATTGGGAAAGGTTTCAGTTTATCCCCCATTATATATGATGCTTACTGATGGTTTTAAATAGATGCTACTGATTATTTTAAGGAAAAGTCCATTTATTCCTATATTCTCAAGAGTTTTTAATAGGAATGGATGTTGGATTTTATCAAATGTTTTTTCTGCATCTATTGAGATGATCATATAAGTTTTGTTAATTTGGTTATTGATAGGGTCAATTATATTAATAGTTTTCCTAATATTGAACCAGCCCTGCATTCCTGGTATAAATCCCACTTGGTCATAGTGTATTATCCAGGGGATGATTTTCTGTAGTCTTTTGGCTAATATTTTTTTTAAGATTTTAGCATCAATATTCATTAGGAACTTTGGTCTATAATTTTCTTTCTCTGTTTTTAACCTACATGATTTAGGTATTAGTTTCATGTCTGTGTCATAAAAGGAATTTGGTAAGACTCCTTCGTTCCCTATTTTTTTTTCAAATAGTTTATATAGCATTGGGGCTAATTGGTGTTTAAATGTTTGGTATAATTCACATGTAAATCCATCTGGTCCTGGGGAATTTTTCTTAGGGAGCTGATTAATAGCTTGTTCTATTTCTTTTTCTGAAATGGGACTATTTAGGCAATTTACTTCCTCCTCTGTTAATCTAGGAAGCCTGTATTTTTGGAGGTAATCACACATTTCACTTAGGTTATCAAATTTATTGGCATAAAGTTGGGCAAAGTAACTCCTTATAATTGCTCTAATTTCCTCTTCTTTGGTGGAAAGTTCTCCCCTTTCATTTTAAGACTAACAATTTGATTTTCCTCTTCCCTTTTTCTAATCAGATTTACCAAAGGTTTATCTTTTTATTGTTTTTTTTTTCGTAAAACCAACTCTTAGTTTTATTTATTAATTCAATAGCTTTTTTTACTTTCATTATTATTAATTTTTCCTTTTAATTTTAGAATGTCAAGTTTAGTATTTGATTGGGGGGTTTTAATTTGGTCTTTTTCTAGCTTTTTAAGTTGCAAATCCAATTCATTAAACTTCTCTTTCTATATTTTATTCAAGTAAGCCTCTAAAGATATAAAATTTCCCCTATTACGACTTTGGCTGCATCTCACAAATTTTGGTATGATGCCTCATCATTGTCATTGTTTTGGGTGAAATTATTAATTGTGTCTATAATTTGCTGTTTCACCCAATCATTCTTTAAAATGAGATTACTTAATTTCCAATTACTTTTTGGTCTATTAACTCCAAGCTTTTTGTTGAATGTAGATTTTATTGCATCATGATCTGAAAAGAATGCATTTACTATTTCTGCCTTCCTGCATTTAATATTGAAATCTTTACGTCCTAATATATGGTCAATTTTTTTATAGGTTCCATGAACTGCTGAGATGAAAGTATACTCCTTTCTGTCTCCAGTTTTCTCCAAAGATCTATCATACCTAAGTTTTCTAATATCTTATTTACCCTTTAATTTCTTTCTTATTTGTTTTGTGATTTTATTTATCTAATTCTGATAGTGCAAGGTTGAGATCTCCCACTATTATAGTTTTGCTCTCTATTTCTTCTTGCAACTCTCTTAACTTCTCCTTTAGGAAGTTAGATGCTATACCACTTGGTGCACATATTTTGGTTATTGATATTGCTTCATTGTCTATGCTACCCTTTAACAAGATATAGTTTCCTTCCTTATCTCTTTTAATTTGATCAATTTTTGCTTTTGCTTGATCTGAGATAAGGATGGCTATCCCTGCTTCTTTGACTTCACCTGAAGCACAATAGATTCTGCTTCAGTCTTTTACCTTTACTCTTTATGTATCTCCCTGCTTTAAATGTGTTTCCTATAAACAACATATGGTAGGTTCTGGTTTTTGATCCAGTCTGCTATCTGCTTCCACTTTATGGGAGAGTTCATCCCATTCACATTTACAGTTAAAATGACTAATTCAGCATTTCCTGCCATCTTATCATCCCCAGATTATGCTTTTCTTTTTCTTATCCCCCCATTACCTCCTTCACCAGAATTAAAATTATGGGCACCACTTGCCTCATCCATCTCTTCCTCTTTAGAATCCCTCCCACCCTCTTTGAATCCCTTCTCCTTTCTTGTACCTTTCCCTTATTACTATTTTTCTTTTCCCTTTTCCTCTCTCACTTTTTAATGAAGTGAGAAAAGTGTCTCAGTAACCAAAATATGCTGTTTTCTCTTTGAGCCAAATCTGATGAGAATAAGCTTCACACAATGTCCCTCCCCTCTCCAAAATCCCTCAGATATGATAGGTTTCCTTTGCTTCTTTGTGGGATGTAGTTCCCCTCTTTTTATCTTCCCTTTTCCCTCTTTCTGATACTATCCCCTTTCCATTTCTACTTCCTTGTTTTATGTTATATCAGTAAAATCAAATCATATGTATATCTTTATGTATATCCATAACAGAAATACAGTGCTTAAGAGTTCTTTTTACCTTTTTCTGTTTCTCTTGAGTCCTATGGTTGGAGGTCAAATATTTTGTTTAGTTTATTTTTTTTTTCCTTAAAACAAATGGAATTCATCTTCGTCATTAAATGCCCATCTTCTTCCCTGCAAGAAAATGCTCAGTTTAGCTGGGTAGTTTATTCTTGGCTACATTCCAAGTTCTTTTGCTTTTCAGAATATCAGATTCCAGGCTATTCGATCTTTTAATGTGGAACTAGCTAGATCTTGAGTGATCCTTATTGTGGCTCCTCAGCATTTGAATTATTTTTTTGTTTGTTTGTTTGTTTTTTTGTTTTCCTGATTGCTTGTAATATTTTTTCCTTAGTCTAATAGTTCTTAAATTTAGCCACAATATTCTGTACAGTTTTTTTTTTTTTAGGGTCTTTTTCAGAAAGTGTTTGATGAATTATTTCAATGCCTATTTTACCTTGATTCTATTACATCTGGACAGTTCTCTTTGATGATTTCCTGTAAAATAGTATCTAGGCTATTTTTTTCATCATAATTTTCAGGAAGTCCAAATAATCCTCAAATTATCTCTCCTAGATCTATTTTCCAGGTTGGTTGTTTTTCCAAATAGATACTTAGCATTTTTTTTTCTATTTTTTCATTTTTTTTGGTTTTGCTTGACTGGTTCTTGATGTCTCAACAAATCACTCATTTCTATTTGTGCAGTTCTGATTTTAATGAATTATTTTATTAGCTTTTTTACTTCTTTTTGTATATGTTCAATTGAGTTTTTAAACGAGTTGTTTTGCTCTATGGAATTTTTTTTCCATTTCACTATTTCTTTAACTGTGTTATTTTCTTTTTCTAATTCACAAATCCTACCTTCTTAGAAGTTCTTTGTCTTTTCCAGTTCACAAATCCTACTTTCCTGGAAGTTCTTTACCTTTTCCAATTTAGATTTCAGGAAGTTGTTTTCTTTTTCCTCTTTATCAAATTTTTCTTTAAGTGAATTATAAGTCTTTTCTATATTCTCTTGCATAGCTTCTCTTTCCTTTCCCCGTTTTTCTTCTAGATCTCTTTTAAGATTTTTTATAATTTCTTCTAGGAGAACCTTGTGTCGTGGAGACTAGGTTATATTTCCCTTTGGCATTTTGTCTGGAAACAATGCTCCTCATTCCCCATGATGCTCATTAGTCTCCTGGGGGTTGAAAACCTGCTCTCTTTCTGTATAGAAACTATTAAAGGTCTCTTTTTGCTTTTTTACTCATTTTTTTAAAAAGTCCTCATGGTCTGCCTTCAGGGCAGGGAGGTTACCAGCTTCCTCTACAGAGCAGATATATGGACAGTAGTTACCCTGCTAACAAGCTGCAAAGAGTGGCTGAGCTGTGGAAATGCTCTGGGAAAAGCTCCAGAAGGGAAGTACCCCTGCCCTGGATAGCAGGGCTGAGCTGGGGAAGTGCCCTGCTAAGAGCCCTCCCCCCCTAGTGTGGATTAGTGACTCCCCTGGGGCTAGAAGCTGAGCAGTATAAGTCACTGCTCTAGATAGAACCCAGCTGTGGGGATTAGCAGTTGCCCTGGGAAGATCCCCACACCAGACTAGAAGTGTCTCTGCCCTGTGGAGCACAGTTGAATGCTGGAAGTTCTATTGTCCCAGGCCAAAGTCCCCCCTCTTCCCCCTGTTTGCAGATTAGAGGCTGGCTGAGCTCCCCTGCCGTGCAGATCTGTGACTGCCCCAGGGCAAAAGCCCCATGCTACAGAATGTGGCTGTACAGCTGTGCTGTGGTCTGTGCTGCATCACTCAATTCCAGTGCTGTGTGGGTGTAGCCAGATTCTCTTAGATTCTGGCATTTGGGGGAGTACACTCTAGCTTTGGCTTTAATTTCTCTGCTGGTCTACTTCTTTGCAACCAAAGCAGAACAGCCAACCTGTGGTATAGTCTTCCATGTAAATTTTCCAGCAATGGAGACCACCCCCACCTTGGTCTGCTCAGTTTGCTAGCCTCTCCTTTTATCTCCCTATTTGCACTGGCCTACTCCCACCACTCAGCACAAAACTTTTCTGGTGATCATCCAGATTATCTTCAGTTATTTCATAGTTATTATTGTGTATAAATAGATTAGAAAAAAGCTATGATTCAGTAGAGATAAGTAGCTATAGATAACTGTAGACAAAAGTAAGTCAATTAATAAGGGAAAATGCTAACCTTAAACTAAATAATAAGAGCATATACATTTATGTATGTATTTGTGTGTGTATATATATATATATATATATATATATATATATATATATATATATACACACACAAATACATACATAAATATATATATATATTTATATATATATATATATATATATATATATATATATATGTATATGGGTGTATATGTGTATATATATGTGTGTATGTATATGCATATGTACAGATGCATACCTGATTTTCCTGGGCTTCATGTTTCCATAATCAAGTGGCCAAAAGAGCAAGACTTTCACAATGTAGATATTTAGGGAAGTAAGTGTCATAAAGTTAAAAGATAGAGAAGTTAAAAGGGAAAAAATCCTTATAAACAAGCCTTTTAATTACCAGTCCAGTGTTAGTTTATAACTCAATTGTTTGTAAATCAGATGCTCTGAAGAAATGATAAGAGTTTTGGGGGGAAAAAATCCTGGTTGTTTGTTTATGATTAGATCCAAAAAAGAAGAGTTACAACTATTATAGTTCTTTCTTAGTGTGTTTAACATGTTAGTTACTATGATGACAAGATGGGGAATAAACTGAATATTCTTTTTTTCTTCCCCAGTGGCATTAATTGTCAAGATGACCCTGGAATAACCCATATACTCTTTGGACCCTGTAACTGGTACTACCCCCTAAATTCTCAATTATGCACTACTTTAGACTAGTTAGACCTGACTTTCAAGACCAGAAAGCAGATGATTTGCAAAAGTCCTTTAATATGTTTCCAAGACTTAATAATGATGGGGAAGTTAGCAGACAGATCCATAAGGGCAAATGACATGCTAAGAGAATGACTTCTGTACTTTGCAGACATAATTGGGGCTGAATGATCATTCCTTTCTTCAATGATAGATGTGGTGATTTTTCTATTTGCTATTTGTGCAATCTCTAGTAAGCTCTTAACTTATTTTTGAGGTAATTTTCAATAGCTAAATTTTGAATGACAATTTAAAAATATATTATCCAGCTGTTGATGATAGCCATATCTAAAATATTTTAGAAAGCATAATCCATTTCCTATTTGCTGCTTTCACTGAATATCATTTTGTCATTTATCCAAAAATACCTATTTATGTTTGATTTTTTTTAAGTATAGTATCTAGATTTTGCTATAAGTTGCTCTCTGCTGAAACCTACACATCTATATGAAAAGTATGTGTAATAATACTCATAAAACACAGATGTCTGATATTGGTATGAAGTCAGTGTCACTGCAAGTCTTCTCTGAAGATTTCATAGCACTGAAAATTCTTACATTTCTGGTAAATAATTTCAACTACACTAAACTTTGCTTTGCAAATGTCAAGAAATGATCAATGGATGTAAAATACATAGCAGCTTTCATTGAATGTTTCATGAGCTTTCATACTATCTCTATAGGTACAGTAATATTATTGGTTCTATGTTTTTTCCCAAATAAAGGAATGTATGAACAAGTATTTGTTATCAGTGTGTCCTGCCAGCCAAAATTTCAGACCAAGTTTCTGTCTTCTTTTGACGTACATTGAATAAATTTACACTGTACCTTTCAATGTCATGATGGCTCACTGAATATTATTTATACATACACACATGCATATATATATATATATATGTATATATATACATAGACATTAAGAATACATCTAATAATTTTCAATAAAAATATTTTAGTGATGATGTTACACAAAAGTCTTGACATAGATCATGATTCGTGTCAGTTTTCAGATCAAAGTGAAGGTACTTCATTATATCTGAGAGTTGATTTTAGCTTTATTTAAAAAAAAGACAGTCCTAGCAGCTATTCCACACATAATTTAACATGCATGACATCCAAAACAATAACACCAAATACTTTTTAATTCATCTAATATAATGGACCAATTAGTATAACTGTAACTCACTGACCCTCAGCACTTGCACAGTTTTTAATTTTTCTAAGTACTTTCTCACTAAATAAAATTTGCAAAGAAAAAAAAAATGGAATGGTTCTGCCATGGTACAGATCATGAAGTCAGGTCAGATAGAAGTGTAAAAAAGTAAATTGTTGCAAATATCCTAACATTCTTGAGAAGTATCAGTCCATGTTTCATCTTACTCTTTCACATAATGTGGCTCTTTATCTCCTTTGTGGTGAACTGGATTCAGTAAGGTAATATTACTTATTATCTTTTAGAATGTTTGCTATTTTTTAAAAAAGGATCTTCATTGATGAACTCATTGTCATTAGAATTAGGTTAGAAATATTCTTAGCTGTGAGAAACACATTTATGTTATAGTATTTACAACACTGAGTTTACTCAGGTAAGGATTACACGAATATAATAGAATGTTATTAGTTCTAAAATCTGTTTATCAGAATCTCCTAGATATTTTATCAGTAAGGATACAAGCAAAGTTACATTACTATGACAACAAAAGCATAAATTCTTAAAAAATGAAAACCACAAAAATAAATGAGTAAAATAGTGGAAACTATATGTAAAAATAAAATTTTATTTTATTCTATAAATACATTATTTACAAGATTTCATATGCATATTTGAAAAATCCTACTTATGTTCCAAGGGGACAAGTCTAATATGGACAAAGAAATGATGCAAATAAAACAAATAAAAAATGTAAAAAAAACTCCTGTTAACAACTACATATAAAATTATTAAACATATGAATCCTTTGACACTTTTGGTCCTTATAAGTATAACAATTGTATTTTGCTTCTTATTAGGGACCAGCATGTCTATTGTCTTCCAACTCATTGTTAGAAGAAAACATTTATTATATGTACTTGTCTGCTTAGAAATCTATGAAACTTTGGCTTCTTTAATAATCTTAAACCATACTTTCTACTTATTGTGTGTTTACTTTTGAAACAAATTCACTGATTATCAGGAGAGATATGGTCTTTTAATTTATCATTTCTTCTCTCTTTCCAGCTTTCTAACTATCTGGTTCTCTAACATGGTTGGGAAGACTTTGTCATGTTCTTATTAAATTATTTAATTATTTTCATCCTCTGTAAGAGCTGTTGGACCATAGGCTATAATAATCATAATGTTAGGTTTTTTCTTCTTATATTTATCACAAATATAATAAGGAAAGTGACCAGATTTCATATTTTATTTTTTGTTGTTCTTTCTTTTAATTTCTTTGGGGCCTATGATAAATTTTCCTTATTCTTCTACCTCCTTTGATTAGAAAATATTGATCCAATCTTCCAACTTCTTTATCTTCTAGTTTCATTTATACTGAGAATATTAATAAACATGTGGTTCCAGCTCTGCAAAAGAGTGTCGAATCCTTATTTAATGGGGAACGATTTCCCATTTAAACTATTAACAGTTGCATTAACATGTATGGTTAACCTACTCTATCCACTTTTCTGTTGCCTGGTCACAATCACTATAGAAGCAGAAACAGAGCTCATAGAATTAAGGGTAAATTTAATCTTTTAATCTGATTCATAAGAAATCAAAGGTTGTTCATTTATTTTGGGTTTCATGACATCATTTTCTGAGTTTGCTATTCTGTTAATATCAATTACTTATTTGTTCTTCCTGGTTAGGATTCTGCCCAATAACAATAAAATATACCAAAGATCAGCAGCATATGTCATCAACCCAGGATCAACCTTAACAATGGCAAAACAGAGCTTGTCTTCATCAGTTCTCCATCCTTATATTACTGACTAAATTTTTTATGAAAAAAGCATCAAATATCCTAATTGATGCCTTTATAGTCAACCTTCCAGTAATGATAATTTTCAAAGAAAGTTAATTTTTTTAAGCATACAATCTTTAGGATGATAAATAAAGGATATGAAGGTTCCCATGTTATTCCATAATCTTAAAAAAATTCAGTATTACCTTGAATGCAGAGTGATTTATTGGAATGAGACTTTTGGGTGACATATTCAAACTAAGATAGAAGTAACCTAAGAAACGTAAGAAAATTAAACAAAAGATTTTCATAAGAGAACCAAAGACAAAGGATTGTTACAAGACTGTCTCAAATCACTGTTAAAGCTCAGTATTAGTGACAATGTAGATGCTTATACTTAGATTTTGTTAAGAAGGTCAAGGAAATAGCCAAGGTTAATTGAATAGCTATTTCTGGTCAAGATAACATATAAAACGATAATTTTTTAAAAATATTTACAAAGTCTTCCATCTCCCTTTCCCCATCCTGTATTCTCCACAAATTACAAATTATTTACTATGGGATCCTTTTGACATCTATTATTCAATTTAAATGTGAGGACTGAGATCTCTTTCTTTTAAATCCCAACTCAAAATTCAAAGTTCAAAACTTCAAAAAGTTTTCCGTAATCAAAGTCATTCTTTCTTCAAAACATTAGTATAATCTCTTATATATACTTTTTCTCATCATGTTCTTGGTCTTTATAGATTTGTGAATTTATTTTTGTTGATTACATTATTGTCATTACTACTTACTCTCTGAGTGTTCTATCTTTCTTATATAAAAATAATGAACCTGAAGCAAGGTGAGAATAAGTGCTTTACCAGAAGACAGAGCAAAATAAGAGATATCCTGGACCAAGAAGCAACCTTTATTCTTCTTTGGTGTCCTCTGTTCCCCTTCATTAATGGTTTTACATAGTAAATATATACTAATAGAGGACAAGTGATTGTGTAGTTTACCTAACCTTTATTAAAGGAGTAAAAGAAAAGGGTTTTCATGAAAAGTTTCAGTGTAAAAAAGCAAAGTTGTCAGAAATTAGGACAAACTTTTTTACCTCTTATTTAAAGGTAAATGGTAACATAGTATGGCAGTGTTTATTTTATTTTGGAAAGTTCAGCTATATATGTACCTTCTAAGTCTTAACAACCCTCAAAGTGCCAGTGTTTTTCTTTTCAATCTGTGTTCAGCAATGGCCTGAGATTTTCTCAAATGTGTTTACTTCTTCAAGAACCAAGGATATAAATATAGCCCTTTTCTAATAATAGGGCTTGTTCAAAGGACAGCACAAGCTATTTCTAGAGTTCTTAATGGAGGTTTCTATTCTTTTTCAATAATTTAATACAATTGAATTTTAAAATCACATCATGGACATTTAAATCACAAAAACTCAATATCAAATATTTAAATTGTTCCCATTCATCTGTCACTTAAAATAAATGTGAATGCCCAACAGCCCAAATCCTTCCTAGCTAAACCTCTAAGTCCTGTCAAGTTTTTCCCTGATGGCTAGATTACTTTGTCTAGTTCTACTTTTCATCTATAAAATCCTATTTTTGCATAAAGCCTCTGATCAGACCCCATAATGTATTCTCCACATTAACCAGACCCTTTAATATGCCTTTCAGTCAGAATTACATGATCTCTCTGTCTGTAAGCTTCTGTACTAGACCCAGAGATCCAACCTGTCTTTTTTAAGCTGTCAATTATCATTTAAATAGGAACCTTAGGAGCTTTCTGAATATTCTTTACAACATAGTTCATCAGAGAATTGACATTGGTTGTAGTCTTCTGTTACAAGTTCCCCCTTTCAGCTACACAATCATAATAGTCTAGAGGACTGGAAAAGAAGGTATTTCAAATGGCAAAATTAATTTGTTTAATGCAGCCATTATCAGAGTTTGAATGGCAGTGTTAAAAAATAGTTTCAAAATTCAAGATGTATTTCCCAGGATATTTCTAAGTTAAAAAAAAATCTTCCCTTAAGCTCCAGATTTTGAAAACCCAGGGAAAAATGGGTAAGGAAAGACAAAAAGGTCCTAAGGCATTAGAACCACTGAATTTACAGTATAATCACAAATCCAAAAATAAAAAATCTCTAGAGTTCAATTGGCTAGTCCCAGCATGGTCTTTTTTAGTTGAACACTTTCCTAATATATCATATGACAAAGATGCTATTTTAATACTCCAGATATGATCAGTAATTTTTATTGATTCTTTTCCTGGAACAAACATAGGTATATGTTTTTCAACTGAAACTGAGTACACTAACCATCCCAAGTCATCTCTACTCCTTATTAATATTTACTCTTGTATGTATACATATATATGTATATGTATATATACATATATGTATAGAGAGAGAGATGTAAAACATCTTTTAAATAAGCTGAAAAGTAACAATTATTCTAAATTAGATGACTCTTCCAAGTTTCATTTTAATATAACCACATTTATTAAGTATCTATATGGTCTATAGCATTCAAAGCTTCAAGAAATATAATACCCTATCACTACAGATATTCTACATAGTGTTTTTAAAATTGCCCACATGAACCTAGGATCTGCAAAGTTCTACTCTA
The DNA here is from genome assembly GCF_048593235.1 of Sminthopsis crassicaudata. Lineage (NCBI taxonomy): Eukaryota > Metazoa > Chordata > Mammalia > Dasyuromorphia > Dasyuridae > Sminthopsis > Sminthopsis crassicaudata. The sequence goes on along the minus strand of NC_133618.1, from coordinate 105,637,622 downwards.
GACATGAAGAAAAAAGAAAGAATAGTGGAGATAATACCACAACTTAGAGAAAATGAAGGTGATAGGAACTTCTGCATGTACTTCTTGAAAAGAAGTTATATTCTTATAATTTTTTTCCCAAGAAGTTATCCATACCATGAACCCTAGTCTTTCCTTTAACGTGTACTCTCTTTCTTTCTTTCTATTGGCTCCTTTTCTGATGACTAAAAACATACCTATGTCACCTACATCCTTAAAGAAAAAAAAAAAAAAAACTCTCACTTGATTCTGCCACATCTACTTTAATTCTATGCTTTTCCTTCTCATCTACCTCATTGTCATACATGGTACTTCTACTTCCTTTCCTTTCACTCTTTACAAAAGTCTACATAATGTGGCTTCTAACCTCATTCAAGTGAAATTGCTCCCTCAAGAGTTATTGGTAACCTTTTAATTTGCCAAATCTAATGTCCTTTTCTCTATTCTAATCCTTCTTAATTTATCTGCTACATAGGACATGCTGATCACTTTCTCCTACTGGATTCTCTCTAGTTGTTCTAGAATGAATCTGTTGACATGTGCTTATTATCTTAATTCTTTGACTGAAAATTATCTGAGTAGGGAAAACCTAAGTTACTATATCAGCATAAAAAAACTGGAAGTGTCACTTATTTTTGCTCCTCCTTTATTGTTCAGAGAAAGGTGTGCCAAGTTGGTAAAAGTTACTGTTTTTCTAAGTAATAAGTACAAACCAAAAAGGACTAGAAAAAGTCCATTCTCTCTTACAAAAAGAGAGGTTGAGAGAGAGGAGAGAGAGAGAGAGAGAGAGAGAGAGAGAGAGAGAGAGAGAGAGAGAGAGAGAGAGAGAGAGAGAGAGAGAGAGAGAGAGAACTCAATAGCCCTATAAACTGAATATCTGGATATGAGACTTAGTTGGCTTTGTATCAGCTAGAGATTCCGAATGAATAATTTAATGGCATACATTTAGATGGAGACATTTAGTTTCATGTCCAAAAGAAGGAGGGGGGAAGGCAGGCCAAGTAAGCACACTTTTATAAACATCTTAACTCTATACTTTATATAGCTCTCAGGCTGCCTGTCAGTTCAGGAAGCTCATATTAATATGTAGAGCACATGGTGCCAGGGACCTGTGTTCCACAGCCAGAGCAATTACTATGTGATATCAATACCAATGACCAAGGATGTTTTATTTTGTGTCAAGAAACTGAGGTTTCTCCTTTGCATTGAATGTGCCATCCATTTATTTCTCACAATGAACTATTCACAGAGAAATCTAAAGGACAGATGTTGAGAGATACTCAATATTTCAGATATTGACCTCTTAAAAGGCAGAATGTATATACCTCATTTGAGCAGTAAAGGTGCTTTGCTTGGAGGGAAGTTAGGTTTCAAGTTTCCTAAGGTCAATTAGTGAGTGTTTGAGCACCTGCTCTGTGATTAGCACTGTACTAGGTATTCCATAAAATAGAGGAGTATGACCCAATGCCTAACCTAGGTCCTAAAAAGATAAGTAGGCAGTTGAAGAGAACAATTAATGATCCATGAAACAAAGGCAGCCCAAGACTATATATAGTTCTCTCTTTGCTACACAATTCAAGGACAATTTGCATTCTGGACTTGGAGTCAGGAAGTCCCTTAATCATTTTGTGCCTCAGACTACTGACTATAGTGGAAGTCATAAAACTCTTTTAATGAGGTATCTGGACAGATTCTAGAGGATCTATAAACTGGTTGTGCAAAAAAATACATCTTTATTTTTATTAATCTCTAAATGAAATTTAGGCTTTCCTTTGATTATTTAAAACATTATAGTGAAAAGGGATTTATTGCCTTTACCAGACTTCCAAAAGACTCTATAAAAATGCAAAAAATGGTTAAAGAATCCTGGCCCTATGATGAAACTACATAGTTCTAAGTGGATTGATATTTGCTTTGGTGAAGAAGTTCCAACACTGGAAATTATTCCAATCCCATATTTTGAAGAATAGTAGCTACCTGCAACAACATTGTAAATATTGTACAAATGTTCTCTCATTTTATCTTCAGAACAATTTTAGAAGGAGATTATTACCTGGTGTGAGGCTTATCTGCAGAGTATCACAGTTTTTAAGGTGGAAAAGCACTAGAAACCATGTATTACAAGAGTTTAAGTGACTTACCAAGGGTTACAGTTAAGAAAAATGAAAGGTAGCACTTGAACTCAAGTCTTGCTGACTCTAGGTTCAGTGCTCTATTTACTGCACCTCCTAAAATAATAGATCCTCAGGCATATTAGAATATCTTTCAAATTAGCAATTTGCTACTATATGAGATCAGAAAGAAAAATGATCATATTATGCTACAATAATACAAGAATGATTCCTGGAGATGTTAATACTGAAAAAACTGCAATATTGTCATTTAAGGAGCACAGAATCTCAACAGTGCTAAGCACTGTAAAAGTTACTATGGAAATGTGAAAAAACTGTAAAATATGCCACTGTACTCGAGACTTATTGTCACTGGAAACTAGAAGAAAACAGGAAAATTCACTACAGTGAAAAACATTCCAGTACTTGTTAAGTTGTAGATATCATCAAATGCCAAAACATAGAATACAAACAATAAGAGTTATAGACAATAAGGAATAGGGGAAATGATCAAAGGTAGCTGGAGGTATTAATAGTGACATCATGATAAAGATATTACACCCCAGCAGAAAGAGTAATGGACATGGAGACAAAAAGATCTGAGCTTAGACACTTCCTAATTGTGAGACTCTAGACAAGTCATTTAATCTCTGCCCAAGCTTCCTTATCTATGAAATGGGAATAGTAATACGCTCTATCTCTAAAAATTGTGATTGATAAAACTGAGGTAATATTTGTAAGGTCTTTTGTAAATTCTAAAATGCTACATGGATGCTAGTTTGTTTATTATTATTGTTGTTGTTATTATTTAATAAAATTCTTATGTAATAGATCCGTATAACTCTCAGGGCCAAGTATACTTTGTGGGATTTTCCTATTCTTTTGTTCATAGACCCTGTGTATTCTGAATATACAAGAACACATTAAGCAATATTAAACATGAATGTTGAATTAAATGATTGAGAAAAACAAAACAGGATGGGGGAAGTAAGGAGAATTTAATCTTTTAAAGAGAAATGCCATGCCAACAATCTGTATAAATTTGCAGTTATCATTAATCCCATAATTCTCTAGCTGTACCTTCTTGTTGCTTCCAGCAGGTGTCATTAAGGATAGCTTTCTGGATTTTTTTGCTTGGTTCCAAAAAGAAATGACAACAAGCATTGTTCTCCATCTAGATTCCTGTAAAGTATTCATGGAAAGAGACTACAGATGTCACTCTATTCTCCCCTTTTCAATCTCCATTTTTAACCACATAAAGACTGGATCCAGGAAAACCTATAAAACTAATGTATATATGTTTTCTCTCTTGCAAGAATGCAAGCTCTATGAGGCCAGGGAATATTTCACTTTTGCTTTCCATTCCTTGCAATTTACATTCTATCTGGTATGTAAGAAATGCTGAATAAACTTTGTTGATTGATTGGTTGATTCACCTTCTACTTTCTTGAAGAAATTCAGTGAAATGGTAGTCACAACTCCTCATGCATACCATTCTACTTTTGTATAGTTCTTATTGTTAGGAAGATTCTCTTTATATGTATCATTTTGCAATTTCCCCTTGGGAGTCAAACAAAATAAAACTAATATGCGTTCCACAAGACTATCCCTCAGATACTCAAAGGGAGGCATGATTTTTCCCGAGTTTTTCTCTCGTTCCTTCAACAGACCTCATTTGTCATGATCTTGGGGCTTCTATCCTGTTCCCATTCCAGAAATCTTCCAGTTTATCAATATCCTCCCTAAAATATGGTACCACTTATTTGGAATAAACAAGGAGAGGAAATTTCAGGAAAAAAGCTATGAAAGATAAATTTTTAAAATTGGTAGATAAATGCGTGAAAAAAAAAAACCAACTAAGAATTTATCAGTGAACCTAGTTCAGATATACTAATATAATCAGTCATTTTTGTATCAGATCTTCAGGACCAAAATGTTGAGTGAGACTAGCAGTCTAGCAGTCCCTTGAAGATGTCTAGGTTGCAAAACTGAATAAAAAAATCTTTATTCCCCATGAGCTTGCTTGTTGTCTGCTAATATTGACAGCAACACTTTTAAGTAGAGCTCTATCAAAAGATGATCCCAAGTCCATTCCAGCTTTCAATGAAGAGAAGGAATTAGAACTATAAAGGAAGGAAGACAAAGCTAATCATGCTTTTAGAATTTCTAAGGATATATTGCATTTAAAAGTTTGGAGACAGTGGTGATTGATTTAAGAGAAGAGGTGCACTGCAAGCCAAATCCTAAAAGCCAAATGTCAACTGAGAAAGTATTATATATTAAATTCTGCTGTTGGAGAAACTTGTTCTTAGGAAAGAATAAAGCCAAATGTCATTACTAAAGACAGAGCCAGCCATATGAATAGGTAGCCAAAGTGGTGGTTTTATTTGAAAGATATAAAATAGGTAGCCTGAGTAAAAAGTAGCTTTCCTATTAACTATTATTTGATTACATTATGCATATTACAAAATTCCAACATAACTCATAGCCCATTACATCAAGTTCTAGTTTACATGGATTGGGTCCAATCTTGGGGCCCATTTCTCTTCTGCTAAATTAATTTAATTAATTAGTGAAAAAACTATGGTCTCATTGTCTTATTGAATTATTTTGCCCATACCCAGAGTTCCCTCTGGAAAAGCTTAAAGTAGATCTTGAATATGGCTCATGCCTAAGTCTTCATAAATATAAACAGATCCTACAACCAATTTAAAAAATTAAATAGCAATGTATATTTACATAGGATAGTCTTTGTTTTTCAGTGTAAAGAACATAAACACTACATTAAGGAATCATAGTAGCCCACAAACAATCCATATAATTCTCTCCATCCAGTACTGCCTCCACTTTAGTTTTGGCTTGTAGTCTTTTCAAGTTGAAGAATTTACTATCAGTATGACAGCTGATCTTCATTCCATGTTTATCCTCATTGAAGGTATTTGACAATATGGCTGAAAACATCATGCTAAAGATCATAGGAGTAATTACACAGCCTTGTTTCATTCTATTGATGACTAGAAAAACTTGAGAGTATTGTCCATTATCTTAAACCTGGGCAAGCATGCCATCATGAAATTGATGTACTACTTCTTCCCAGGGATGTATGTAGGTATCCAAATGTATAGTATTACTCTGAAGAAATGATCTCACACAGAAAAAAAATAAAAAACAAGCATTTTTTTATCATTAAACAAGCATCCTCTTTGTTATCATATCTTTGAAAAGTTACCAAAAAAAAAAAAAAAAAAAAAGGAGGTTAGTTCCAATTTACAATAGTTTGAGACAATCAGTGCATTGTTAATTTATGGGAAATCACCTGAAACAATATCTTAGATTTAAGTAGATATCATTATCCAAAAGGTCTTACTGGATATTCCACCAAGAGATATGTCCCAATCCTCTTAAAGATGCCAGTGAATACATTTGTGTCCTCCACTGTTGTTTAGTCTTTTTTTTTCAGTTGTTTTTAATTATTTGTGACTCTATTTAAGGTTTTCTTAGCAAAAATATTGGAGTGGTTTGCCTTTACCTTCTCCAACTGGTTTTGCAGAAGAACAAACTGAGTCAAACAATAAGCTCATGAAACTAATTACAGGACTCCTTCCATGATCATTACCTAATTCATTCCATTAAGTTTTTGAAAATGGTATGCTAAAATGAAATCATTCTTGTGAAAGGGTATATCTTTAAATGATAAACAAACAATTAATAGAAGTGGATATAGGAGTACAAAATGAGAATAGGGTTTGAAGGTGATTGTAAGGGGTTTATGTCCATAAAATACTAGGATTATAAATTTATAATTAGAATGGACATCCGATGTTCTAAATTACCATTAATTAGAAAAATGCAAATTAAAAAACTCTAAGGTACCACTTCACACCTCTCAGATTGACTAAGAAGACAGAAAAAAGTTATGATTAATATTAAAGGGGATGGGATATGGGAAAAGTGAGACACTATTATATTGTTGATGGACTGGTCCACCCATTCTGGAGAGCAATTTGGAACTAAGTCCAAAGAGCTGAAAAACTGTGCATACCCTTTGACCTAGCAGTGCCATTACTATGTCTGTTTTCCAAAGAAACCATAAAGGAGGGAAAAGGACTACACATGTAAAAAATTTGTAACAATTCTTTTTGTGGTTCCAAAGAACTTGAAAAGAAGAGGGTGCCCATTAATTGGAAATGGTCCAATAAATTATGGTGTGTGAAAGTAAAGGAATATTATTGCACTATAGAAAATGATGAACAAGCTGATTTTAGAGAGGCCAGGAAACATTTACATAAACCAATGCTGAGTGAGACAAGCAGAACCAGTAATATATTGTACAAAATAACAGCAAAAATGTGTAATGATAAACTTTGAAAGGCTTGGTTCTTCTCAGTGATTCAATGATCCAAAGCAATCCCAATAGACTTTGAACAGAAAATGCTATCTATATCCAGAAAAAGAACTGAGAAGACTGAATTTAAGTCAACACATGCTATGGTCATTCCTTTTTTTTAATCCCCCTCCCCCATGATTTTCCCTGATTCTTCTCTCCCAACATGAATCATAAAGCAATGCATATTTTTAAAAAATTTAATGGCTCTTAGAAGACATTTCATCCAAAATCCAGATTTTATAGATATGTCCAGAAGAGTTATGGCTAAAATAAGTATTAGAATTAAAAGTAGGACCAAATTGTCTTAACCCTAAACCTGGAACTCTTTGTATAAATTTTGTAACTTAAAGCAAGGGTCTCAGGGAAGTGGGCATGTGAATGTTGCTAACTCCAAGGGAATTGATTACAAAAAATGAACAAGGTGATTTTAGAAAGACCTTGGAAGATTTACATGAACTGATGATGAATGAAACAAGCAAACCAGGAATACATTGTACACAATAACAGTACGAATGTGTGATGATAAACTATGAAATGTTTAGTCCTTCTAAGTGGTTCAGTGATCCAAAGCAAACCCAATAGACTTTGAACAAAAAATGCCATCTGCCTCAGAAAAAGAACTAAGAAGACTGAATGTAAATCAATATATGCTATGTTCATTTCTTTTTTCTGTTTTTTTTTTGCTCTGATTTTTCTCTCTCAACATGATTCATAAAGCAATATGTATATTTAATTAAATAAAAAAAGAAATTAAATTAATTCACTTTGACCTCAGAGAGCACAAATAGGAGGAAAGAGATGGAGTTGTAAGTTTTGGTTTCACTGATGTCAGGAGAACTATATAGAGATTAAAGGAACCCCAAAATAGAATGGGATACCCCTGGAAGTAGAGGTAACTCCAGATATTATTTCCTGATGTGGCATTGTCACCTAAATAAAAACCTAAAGAAGTATACTTGCTAATCCAGGTTAAAATATGATTGTGCTTTGTTTTAAATGTCCTTGTATGGATGAATGAAATGTAGTGTACGTATTGGTGTTTCTTCTAGAGATGCAGATACTTATGGCTGATAATTCTACACCTACTAGGATGTCTGGTCATTTATTTCTATTAAAGGAAAAGCTGTTGGGCACCAAACAAAGATATAATTAATTTTTGTGTTATACTTGTACATAAGTACTTTCTAGTATCATGCACTCCTTTATTCCAACTGGTCTTAAAAATTATTCAGCAAAGGAATAATAATCTGAAGAACTGAAAGATTCCTGAAAACCCATCTAGTCCAATGTATATTTGAGCGAGAATATTCTGTCTAGCATATTCAAAAAAATTATCATTTAACTTTGTAGGATTACTTGCCACTTCACTTTGAGATAACACAAATGGCTAGGAAGGAGTTTAGGTTTCTTTGTTTCTTCATTTTTCCCCTTACATTGATACAAAATATGCCAATTTGTAACATCTCAGGTCAAAAAAAAGAAAAGAAAATGAAACTGTCTATGCTACATGACCATCCCTCAAATATTTCAAGACAACTTTCATGTATCCCATAGTCTTCTCTTTGCCTAACAAAAACCTCAATTACTCTAATTCATACTTTTAATGAATAGTCTACAAATTCTCTCAGCATTTTATAAATATTAACTCAATTGATCCTGATACAGGACTTTCTTCACTCTGAATCAGTTAGTACAAGTGTTTGTATGATTTTTGTTCCATGAATTTGTCATACACCATTTTGTAAATCTCCATTTTATTTCATTACTTTTGCCAACCACAGTTCATTGATCCATTCCCAAACTAAAGTGTATCCATGTTATCTATGCATTTTGCTACCAAAAATATGCTGCATTGAATGTTTTTGTTGTATATGTAACCTTCCTTTTGTGGTTATTAGTATTAAAACTGGAGTCAAGTAGCTCTAGCTTCATATTTAACTGAGGGACCCAGCTCTTTGCACAGCTCTTTGTACCTACATAGTAGGTATTTTATAAATATTTGTCAACTTGACTCTGTTCAAATCACTTAACCTTTCTCAAATATCAGTTTTCTTCTCTGCTAAATGAAATAGTAAGATTGATATTGATTTTTATTTACAACAGTTTATCATGCAATTATCACTTTGCTAATTGATAGGGGAAATGCCCAAATCAATAATTTTTATTGACAATATCTTTGACATAATGACATGCCCTTATCATTCTTGAAGTATTGCTGTTAATTAACTATTAATGGGTTCCAGAGATATGTCTACCTTGGAGTTATTGTGAGTCTTAAAGGAGATAAGGTACATAAAGTACTTGGAAAATCTTAAAGTACTTAATAAATATCACTTATTATTTATGGGCTCCTTAGATAAAAAGAGAAACAAGAAATTCAATGACTTTTTTGGTTTTTATTGGTGAAACCATGATGGCTCATTATGATCAATGTTTTCTTTTCTAAATTTCCACAAATTATGTCTAATCATTTACTCTTTCATTTTATAGGGAATCAAAATCAAGCTCATTGGTCATAGCTAGAAAACATTCACTTCTTTCCTTTAAAAAAAATTTAAGGCAATTTTAAAGTGCCCCCCTCAAACTCCACATACTTAAAAATAATAATTGACAACTGCTGAGCAATCATACCTGCCAACTCTTTAGTGTCCTGAGAAATAATGTGCTTTGATTTGGAGGCTTGAATTTGTTAAGGACAACTAGGTACTTGCTTATAATCAAGTTTTAAACTCCCTATTAACCATTTTTGTTCTATTCTTTCCAGAGCAAATATCTGTCTCCTCAATAGAGAAAATCAAACAATATAAAATTTGATTAATTTTTTCCTTTTCTTCATCAGCTATTTTTATTATTCAGTTTATGCATACAATCCAAGTCTTGTCCACCCCTTTCTGTTAATTTCAGAGAGTAGCAATACAGTGGAAAGAATATTAGACTTGGGCATCAAAGAAGTTAAGTTGAAATCTTGGTTCTATTACTTAAGATCTGTTAACTTTTGGCAAGTCTTATGTTTTCACCTATAAATATATACATATATATATATATATATATATATATATACATATATATATATATATATATATACACACACACACTCAAAATCTAAGTTGGTGGATGAATCTTCTATTAATATACATTTCTATCTTTAGGCATTAACTATTTTTCTTTCTTTTTAGAATTATTTGTGTTTATATCATTAATATCTCATTATCAAGAGCATTCCCATTTTCATACACTAACTCAGTGGTCCTCAAACTTTTTAAATAGGGGACCCGTTCACTGTCCCTCAGACTGTTGGAAGGCCAGATTATAGTAAAAACAAAAACTCACACTCCACCTCAGCCCATTTGCCATAACCCAGGGAGCCACATAAACCTGTTCAGTGGACTCATCTGGCCTGTGGGCCATAGTTTGAGAACCCCTGCACTAACTTCACAGCTCAAGTCCCTAGCTTCTATGTAATGTAAATCATCACACTTTTTAAGGTTTCATTTTCCTTTTCTATAAAAATGGGGGGAGGAGTCAAAATAGATAATTCCATTCACTTCAGCATTCACACACACCCCCGCTCTATTTCTACTATTTTTAAAATTCATGACCACTTGAATTTTAGAAAATGTAATCCTAGTTATCTCTTCTCAAACCTTTGAAAACCTTTCTGTCCAAACCTGAGATGTAACTCAAATCATCATTTCTAACTTTATAACATTTCTCATATCTGTTTCCTCTCCACTCATTCAATTATTACCCTATTTTATCACCCCTCCCATGGACTACTAAAATAGCCTTTTAATTTTTTTTCTCTACCTCATGTCTTTCCTCACTCTAATCTAATATCCACTAAGCTGCCAAAGTGATGTCCAATTTTCTCTTTATCATCTATAGTGATATAGTGTTTAATTTCTTTCTATTTACTCACCAGAGTGGTAACAAAAAATCTAGTATCTAGGATGAACACACACACACACACACACACACACACACACACACACACACACACACACAATAATAATAATAATGTGGCTAGGGCAAAGGAATAAACACCACAGTAAGATATTATTTCTAAGGATACAAAATCTGCCTCAAGAAAGACTCTAAGAATTAACAATGTGGGAAGGAGACAGAAAGCCCAGAGCATCAAGTTTATCCCAGGACTGGGATGCTTCTTTCTTGTTTGGGAACTTGGTATCAGAATAAGGAGCAGAACAGCACTGGACTAGAGATAATCATCTATGGCATATAGCTTAGGTAGAGGTACATCTTACTATCTAATTTTCCCCCACTCAACTTCTTTTATAAAAAATACTTTCTTTCCAATTACATGTTAAAACAATCTTTGACCTTTAAAAAAAAATTGAGTTCCAAATTCTCTTGCTCCCCTCCTCCTCCCTTAGACAAAAATTAATTTGATGTAGATTACACATGTGCAGATATGGAAAACACATTTTTGTTTTGACTATGTTGCAAAATAAAACATACTAGATAGATAGATAGATATTTAGATAGATAGATAGATAGATAGATATTCATCCTCCACTCACTTGTCAAAGTAGTTTTCTTAAAGCATAATTTTGATCATATTATGTCTTCCCATATAATTCAGTAAACATTATTGGCTCTTTATTATATCTAGGATGAAATATTAAAACTTTTGTTTAACATTTAAAGTTCTTCTCAGTTTGGACCCTTCCTCCTTTTCTGGTCTTTTTACTCTTTCATATCATTACATGGCAAAGGAATAAGAGATGAAAAAAGACTGGGTCTAAAGAAATCAAATATAAAGTTAGTTCTGTAGATAGAAAGTGAATGATGGAACCAATAAAGCAGTAAAATGAATAGAGCAAAAGAAACAGATGCAAAAGATATGATTAATGAAAATGATGAAAATTTTCACCTGATTGGAGAGAGGAAAAAGAGGAGGAATTAAAGATGTTTCCAAATTGTCAGTCTGGGTAATTGGAAAGACTAGTGGACTCAGCAAATAAAGAAATGTTTGCCAGAGGGTGCATTAGGGCAGAAATATGATGATATCCATTCTGAACTTTTCTATTAAAGAAGAATTAATGAAAAAATTCAAGAAGAAAGAGGAAATAGAAGAACAAGAAGAACAAGGAAAAAATAAGGACAAGAGCAAGAAGATGGAGGAGGAGAAGGAGGAAAAGGATAATGAAGAAGAGTAGGAGGAGGAAGAAGAGAAAGAGAGGAGAAGGAGGAAAAGAAGACCAAATGAAATATCTTTTGTGATTGGACCTGATACAGTCAATGGTTTAAAATCAGAAAAATCTGCCTTTTTTTCCTCATATGTAGCTATCCTTAATTTTCTCATCATAGAATTGTTCCTAACTGTTTTTCATTTTGGTCAGTTTGGTTTAAATTATGAGTGGTTAATAATAAAAATAACTTGAACTTGAGCTCTTTTATATTTCCCTTCACTCTACTGCCAAAAATCAGTCATGATAAAAAACTGTAAAAAGCAAAGCATTGCTTCCCTCAGTTGCCACTAGATGGAGATACAAATTTTTAAGTGTTATATAAATATGTCTGGTTTGTATTTCTTAAGTATTAGATACTATAAAGTGTCAAATGCTCCCTAATTTTAAAATATATGTGTGCAACACATATATTATATAAATATATACATTTAATATGAACAGACATGTACATGTGTATGCATACACACAAACCCACATATAATCTCTCTTTTTGACATATATTCTTTTTTTTGATAATTCTATGGCATTGTACTAGACAAACACAGGACCAAGAGCTCAGTAAGGTCAATGGATTTGTTGTTATGGCTCCTGAGGTAGGAAGCAGCAAAGTTCAGGCTCTGACTTTGATTTCCTGATCCTAAATTCAATGTTCTTTATGCTATACAATGTGTCTTAATACAAATTCTGTCAGGTATGAAATACATTCTTTCTGTCCTGTGACAATTTGTTATTCAATGTGACTATCATAACAAATTGGTATTATTCCATCCTGGAATATTCTCTGCATTTGAAAAGCATATGATTACACTTGGAAAGCCCATAGCGTAAAGCATAAAAAGCTTTCCAATGTTAGATATACTCATACCTAACCCCAGATAAAAATGCAAAGGAGATCAAATTTTTATTAAATGTGTCCAACCTTCTGTTTTTTCATGGTCTCCATCTTCCTTCTGTCAATACTTACTTTTGAAACATCTAATAAACTGCAGTATCATCAACAATGGAAAGCTGCTAGGGTAAGAAAGCTCATCTATGACTTGGGATCATAAGATGATTTATATTATTATGGATTTAGAATTGGGGTGGTCCTAATAGAGCATAGACTTACAAACTCATAACATCCTAAATTTAGAGCTTGAAGGGACATTACAGATGATAAAATATGTTCTTTGATAATTAAGGAAACTGGATCCTAGAGAGCATAAAGGACTTCCTTAGTCAAGTCACTGTGATTGAAAATGCTAGAACACAGATGTAAGACTAGCTCTTCTGATTCCACTTTTAGCAGATAATACTTATGGAATTGCTTAAGATATTAAGCAATACATTGCATTTAAATGTCAAAAATTTGGGCAGCTAGATTGCATAGTGTATAGAGAATTGACTCTGAACTCAGGAGGATCTGAATTCAAATTTAGCCTCAGAGACTTAACACTTCCTAGCTGTGTAATCATAGGCAAGTCACTTAACCCCTACTGCCTCACCAAAAGAAGGAAAGAAAATAATTAAATGTCAAAAAATGAATTTGAACTCATTTTCCTGATTTTCAACAAATGACTATGCCTCTGTAAACTTAATCATAAGTGTAAAAGCCTGGCAAGGAATTTCTTGTTATGTATGTGTGTGTGTGTATGTGTGTGTGTGTGCATATATATATACATATATATATATATATATATATATATATATATATATATATATATATATATATATATATATATATATTTCAATAATGTTTAAACTTTAAGTTAAAAGAATATAACTCTTTGGTGATTTAAGGCTTTAAACAAAATGATTGGGTATTTTGCAGCATATTTTAGAGATAGAGGTAGAAATAGACCACCCAGGAGAACAGAAATGAGGTGGAAGGTTAGAATGAAATGCAGAGAAATTCACATTTGAAAAGGACTTCTTGATGTTTTTTTTCTATACTAGAGAATTTGGTGCAATACAGAAATCATATTATAGACTTGTGAAAAACAGAAGAAAGGTTTTATCTATATCATGGCTTGGGAATCAATAAGTAGAGTAGCAATGATGGAAATTCTCCTAAGTGAGAAGGATTGATTTCGAGTTCCAATACACAACTAAATATGATATTCACAAATTGAAATACTAATTTGAGGACAGTGATGATAAAATACAAGTACAAAAACTGAAACTGAGTTGACCCTAATAGTATATAAATACAGGTTCTATAGGAATTTCTACTAAGAAAAAGAAATAGAAAATTAATAGGAATGATGAATATAATCAAAGAAAACTATCTCTTTTCACTGTGCATGTTGGTTTTGGTGATATAGAAAATTGCTTCCTTTCTTCCTCCCATTCACCCATCTTATGTAGTAAATGTTTCTGAATGTCCTCAGGCTTTCAGCAAATGAAATTCATTTTTGTCTTTTTAGTAATTTCTCAAATATTCCATTTGAAGACCACTATCATCCTGGAAATATGTGAGGAAGCTTTTTTTTTCTTTAAATAAATGCAAATTAATGTTTCTGATTACAAGTGCTTTCAAGAGGGAATGAGGGGAAGGGAGAATGACTTATTTGTTTTTCTCCATGTTCCAGGAAGATGTAAAATGCTCGCTCACTGGACACTAGCCCACTCTATTGCTTGATTCACTCCCACTATGCATTTTGTTCTCATTGTTTAAACATACCTATCAATTATTGGTTCATTCATAAGTCTCTATTTTATTTCATATGGCATATATTTCTATAGATGAAAGGAAATAAAAGCAAAGGGTTAGTGATGATAAATAGAACAAATTAGCCATTGTCCAAACTAAATTTATACATTATGCAAGCATTGGTGGTACAAGGAACCAGGGATTTATGAACTTTTTTCTATTGGAAGTTTCTTGTCTTTTTTTTCAAAATGTAATTTCTTCTACATTTATTTACTTTATTAGCTGTGCTGAAACTAAGTATAATCTCTCAATTAAAAATTCCAATGCTTTTCTCAATTACATTTGGTAATTCATTTCAGTAAGTATTTGCTAAGCATTCATGGCACATGGCAGGTAGTTAATAAATTCTTGTCGACTGACTGATAGTAGGATGGTATCCTAGATTTAGCCATGGAGGAGGGGTTTGAAGACAAGAATCTCTTCTTGTCTATGTGACAATGGGCTTTGCAAAATCTAAAGTACTATTTTAAAAATCATTATTACTATTATTAGGGATAATAACTAGACTTGTACTTTGTGGAATACCTTGGTAAGGAAATCCCTTTTACCAATGTAGGTTGGCACTTCTCAACTTATAGTCATAGAGAGTTATCTAGAGCAGCAAGAAGTTTAATGATTTTCTCAGCATCTTGTAGCCAGTGTGTGCCAGAGGCAAAATGTCTTGGCTCTAAGCCCAACATTCAACTTGCTTTATCACACTTCCTCCTGTGTTATTAGTAACAGGCACCATGCTAGACATTAGGATTCACAAAAAGAGGTGAAAGGAAAAAAAAATTAGAAACCTTGTACTCAAAAAGTTTATAATATAGTGGAGGGAAAAGATATGTAAACAAGTAGCTATGGTACATAAATTAATATGATAAAGGAGTCAAGATGGCTAGAAGAGCAAGAAACAGTGCAATGAAGAGCTTCCCTCTAATACCACCCTTGACCCAAATCCCCCCAAAACTTCTTCCAAGTTGAGCTAGCAAACACACCGGGGCAAATCCCTATGGGGAAAATGCAAGAAAATTAGACAACATTCCAGCCCAGTATGGCATAGGGAGATGGACAGAAAGGTCTGATAAGGCTAGGTCATGACCCAATGATAAACATATAGCATGGAAAGGGAAAGATTGTGAGCCCACTGCAAGAAGGCATCTCAGTTGTCTACTATTCTGAATCATAGATCCAGAGTAGACTAACAAGGAAGATTCAGCTGTAGCCACTACCCACTCACTTTGAGAAGGGAACAAGTTCAGAAGCAAGCAGTAGCAAAGTGACTCAGATTCCAGGAGCACTGGTGTCTCAGTTCCAGTCTCTATCCCCATTCTGAAGCCTGCAAAGGAATCCCCAGACAAAAGGACAATTTTATAAAATCTACAATTCTATGACCAAATCATCAGAGCTCAACAGCTTCCCTTTTTTTCCATCAATGACTACATTCATTAGAAATCTATTGCTCAAATATAAACCCAGGTAAGCAATGTACTGGATAGCTAGGAGGTACAGTGAATGGAATCTGGCCTGTAATCAGGAGGACTTGCATTCAAACACCAAGAAAACAGATTTTCCATCAGATAATACTATATCAGCCAGGTATAGCTAATGAAGAAATTGTAAATGTTGTGGATAAGTTGGCAGTATACCTTGGCATAATTTAATATGTTACCTTTCAGGGATTATGGAAATGGTATATGTAGATGGTCCACATAGAAAAGGAGGTTGACTTATTCGTTATAAAAGCTAGCTCAATATTCAGGAGCCTCTAAAGGAAAATGTGGAAGAGAAGAGGTATTAAACTGCCTTCTAAACTGAAGGTCTACAGAGCCATTGTGCTGACTTCATTATCGAATGCCTATGAAACCTGGGCTATATACCAGTGCTATGCCAGGAAAATGAATATCTTCCATTTGCATTATTTTAAGAAGATTCTGAAAGTTATCTGGCAAGATAAGGTAGCAGAATTTTGCTCTTTTTAACAATAAGGTGATTCAGGGTAATTCCAATAGACTTGAGAGCCATCTGCATCTAGAGAGAGGACTATGGGAACTGAATGTGGAGTACAAC
The DNA here is from genome assembly GCF_048593235.1 of Sminthopsis crassicaudata. Classification (NCBI taxonomy): domain Eukaryota; kingdom Metazoa; phylum Chordata; class Mammalia; order Dasyuromorphia; family Dasyuridae; genus Sminthopsis; species Sminthopsis crassicaudata. The sequence continues at coordinate 105,621,152 of NC_133618.1, read as the reverse complement.
ATAGTATTTTCACCTTTTTTGTTTTGCTGTTGTTTGTTTACTTGTTTTTTCTTTCTCATTTTTTTTCCTTTTGATTTGATTTTACTTATGCAGGATAATAAATGTGGAGATAGGTTTAGAAGAATTGAACATGTTTTACTTATGTTGAATTATTTGCTATCTAGAGGAAGGGGGAAAGGGAGAGAAATTTTTGAAATGCAAGATTTTGCAAAGGTGAATATTGAAAACTATCACTGCATGTATTTTGAAAAATAAAAATCTATTTTTATTTTTAAAAAAAGAATTAAAGTAGTAGACATCGAGTTCCTTTCTGGAGCTAAACTGCCAAGCATTCAAATTCTACTGTAGGAAAGACAATTCTAATTAACTACAAATATTCGAATGCCAAAGGTACATTTGACTAAAAGACTATTTTTCAGAGAACTCACACAAGACAAATGCTCAGAGGAAATCAAAGAATCTCTCTAAAGAGGTATGGACATGGGAGACAATGACATTATTGCCCAGCATAGTATGTCCACATTAAAGAAGACTCTGTCCTCTATGATGAAAGCAGAATTGCAGTAATTCAAAGGAAACATGAGATGTACAAACTTAAAGACATCTCTACTCCAAATGTTTATATGGACTATTTGTGCCTGACCTGTCTAGAGCCTTTCTAGCTCATATTGTTCTGATCAACCTTAATCAGATACTCTATATCTTGACACCAAAAGAGTGATGTCCTTTTGGTCCTTGTCAAGTACAACAGGCAATAATCAATTTCCCAGTGTTAGTGCCATCTCTCCTTAAATTACTTTGTACATACCTTTCCATTAACCAATATTTACCACTATCAATAAAATAAGTGAGTTGAAGGCAAGGATTATTTTGTTTTGCTTACTGTTCCCTAAGAACACTAAGCAGCTAATGCTTTCTGAATGAATCTGAGTTACTTATTTGGAGAAAGATTTAAGATAAATCTCTAATATGAACTTCAAACCATATTATGTTGCATAAGAAGAATTTCTTCTATAGACAATGAAGAAAATATTGAGGTGAATCTAACAAAAAGGAAATATAATGGATAATTGCTAAGTCTTGTAGGTAAATCACAAAAATAAACTTTAAAAAAATAAAGTGGAAGAGGCATGATAAGCTAATAAGACTTGAAAACATCTGGGGGTTTTAGTGGACCACAAGTTAAATGTGAGTAATACGAACAACCAAAAAAAAAAAAAAAAAAAAACTAATATAATCTTAGATTGTATATAGCTAGAGAGAAACTATTCAGTAAGTAGAAGGTACAAGATAATCAAGATTTGGGTGAGTTATACAGACTACTGTTTTAATAAGATTTAAATATTGGTCAACCAGCCATCTGGGATGGGGGGGAGGAGGGAAAAAAAATTTGAACAAAAGCCTTGGCAATTGTCAGTGATGTAAAATTATCCATGCATATATCTGGTAAATAAAAAATATTAAAATAAATAAATAAATAATGCATTTAGAATCAGAAAAAGTTATTAGAATAAGAGGAAAAGCTTGGTGGCCCATTGAATAAAGTATTGTAGGTTCAAGTCAGTAATTATCATCTTCTTGAATTCAAATCTGACCTGACATAATTACAGTATGACCTTAGGCCAGTTGATTTTGTTTTCCTCGGTTTCCTAATTGATAAAATAAACTAGAGAAGAAAATGGCAAACTACTCCAAAATCTTCACCAAGAAAATCTCAAATAGTACACTAAGTCAGGAATGACTGAAAAGATTGAATAACATCATTAGAATAAGATCAGGTCTGTTAGGAATGTTGCTTAAGTTTGTCATATAGTTTTCCGCTTGTTTCATAAATTTGTTCTAAAAATGTTATCATTTTAATTAATTGTTTAGTTGACAGTTTTTCAGTTAGAAATTACCAGTGATTTTATGAAAGAGCAAACAAAGGATTAGGCTGGAGTATGCTGGAAATATTTATCAACTAATTCTCAGAAAAAAAAAATACAAATAGGACATGCTTTTAGTTTAATCTGAATTATTAGCATTTCCTTCATCACTTTCTTCATTCTAAATAATCAACAAAATAATAAAATTTTCAGTTAACAACATTTACTGATTTCTGAAGTAAAAATACTCTGAAAATTTAAGAATTGATTTTCATGAGCTTGTAAGAGCTACTTCTATAATATCACTGGGCTTAGTCCAACATCAAATAGCTAGCAAATAGAGGGGTGGAAGTTGGCCCTATATTCTTACCTAATTCAGAATTCTTTTCTCTGAGTCACATTTGCCTCCTTTTTGCAGCCCTTTATTTTTATGTTTTTCAGATTATGTCATTTCTCAAATCTGTCTTTATCATTGTCCCTCCTCAAGCCATTCTTCTAAAACAGCTCATAATAAAGGCTAGTAGTAGGAATAAGAGCAGAAAAGAACTATCTAAAGCACTTTGATGACTACAAAGAATTTTATAAATATTATCTCCTTTTATCATGTAACAATCCTATAATTATCCTCATTTTGCAGATGAGGAAACTAAGGCAGACAAAAATGAGGTATCTAAGTATTCTTCTAGATCATCCTTTTCATCTCATGTGTGAAAAGTTTCCCTAAAATAGTTTTATTATGTCTTTAGCAGTTAAAATTTAACAAAAAACAAAAAAAAAAAAAAAACTTTTGGAACCAATTATTAAAGAGATCTCTATTACTTTACTCAAATCTTATAAATTCCAAACTTCTTTCATAAGATGAGAATACTTCTGGGCATGACATCCTGTATGGCAGTGATATATAATGGCATATTCCATGTACAGATGTACTTACATATTGCTGAATTGGCAGGTTTTACAGTTAAGCATTTTTGTAAATTAAAGATTTTTTTAATAAATTAAATCTTATTTCCTCATTGATTTTACATAATGATTTTGAAAGATTTTATTTTTACTTCATTTTTTGATTAGTTGCAAAAATAGTCTATAACACTTATGCTATCTTTCTCTGGTCTATAAAATATCTGTCAAATGACAAACCAACAATTTAATGCTTAAAGAGAGGCATTTTGTCATTTGAACTGCCATCAGTAGGGGCAATATATTATAGCATAGCATGGGATTATGAGGCAAGCAAAGGTTTGACCTTTGGGTCAGGAAGAGCTGGGTTAAAAACTTAATTCTGCCATTTGGCTAGCTGTGTGATCCTAGGTAAATAACTATATTCTGTACCTCAAGAAAGTATCTAAGATTTTTCCTGTCATAGAGATGTTATAGCTTCTGGCTTGTTGGAAAAAATTCCCCACCCTCAGATCCTTGAATAACTGATATTGTCAGGAGAAAGATTTAAGATTCCCACATAAGATTTTCTTCATGAGAGCAGGTCTGGGTTGTGATGCAGTCAAGAAATAGAGATTTGGATTTATTTTTCTATACTTTTTCTAGATGAAAGTCACAAATACATGAAGATTTTTCAAATAACTGAGTAGCTACATTTCACAAACTAGTAGATATATAAAAAGTTGTTGTTGTTTTATTTTGTTTTTGTCATTTGGAGGAAATTCAGATATGTAGAAAGAAACTGCAGCTGTAAATCCCAAAAAGTTGGCAGGAAAGCAGGTACATATAAAAATAAAACAAATGTCATGTAATATTAATACCTTCCATAAGTCATATTTCATATGAACAATAAAAGACACAAACTTAGAATCATGAATCTAACTTAGAACTAGAATCAGGAATGACTCCAGAGGTCATTTGCTTAATATCCTCATTTTACAGATAACTTCCCAAGATTATACAGGCAGTAACTATTTACATTATATAGACAGTAACTATTATTTGAACTCAGATCCTATGACTTCATAGGCCCCAAATATTTCCATTGTTTCACATTGCCTTCCATGGATCTTTAAGGCTTGCAAATGAGTTTACCTATAATATCTCATTTGAGCTCCCAACAACTCTAAAGTGGGTGCTACTAATAACCCTGAGTTTTTATGAGAAAACTGAGGCAGTGAAAATTTAAATAATTTACACCAAGATAAAATCAAAATGGGTTCATAATTTAAGCATAAAGAAAGAGATTATAAATAAATTAAAACATAGAATAGTTTACCTCTGAGACTTGTGGAGGAGGAAGAAATTTGTGACCAAAGAAGAACTAGAGATCATTACTGATCACAAAATGTGATGTTCTGTTTCTCTAAGTTGTGATAGTTCTCTGGGAACAGGATTCTTGGGGACCTTTTAGAGACTGATTTGATTTCAGTTCAGTTCAATAATCCCAAAATGCAGCCAGGAGTTAAAGTCCTTTACTATCTCTTTCCAAATCTTATCTCCAGAGCCTTTATTTTCTCCTTCAAGTCTTGTCTCCTTCACTTGGGGCTCAGCTAACTTTCTTAGAGGCCTTTATCTCTTTGGTTCCCGAGAGCTCTTGTCCAAGTGTCTCCAGCCAGCATGAAAGTTGAAGTTTGAATGAATCAGACTCCACCTCCAAGAGTAAGGGATTGTGGGTTTCTAAGAAGTCAATCGTAGTTGTGAATCTCCCAAAGTCCTCTTTGGCCCTGAATCTCCCCAAATCCTCTCCTCTGAAGTTCCTTGAAGTTCTCCTGGGAAGTCCGCACCTTGACTGAATCCAGACTCTGACTCTCCCCACTAAATCCTGGCTCCTTATATCCTCCCAGAGAATGGGCTTGTGGATACTCCCTGGGCTTGTGAGAGCTCCTTAAAAGTATGCTCTCTTAAAGATGTGAATCTCATGGAATTCTAGTAAATATATTACTGAACTAGAGAATGTTAAGTACCATGCTAAATTAGATCATTATATCAATTCCAATGACTTAGCACTTTCTAAGAATCCTAACAACAAAATAGAAAATTTTGATTATATCAAGTTAAAAAGCTTTTGTACAAACAAAACTAATGCAGACAAGATTAGAAGGGAAGCAATAAACTGGGAAAATATTTTTTATGGTCAAAGGTTCTGATAAAGGCCTCATTTCCAAAATATATAGAGAATTGACTCTAATTTATAAGAAATCAAGCCATTCTCCAATTGATAAATGGTCAAAGAATATGAACAATTTTCAGATGGTGAAATTGAAACTATTTCTAATCATATGAAAGAGTGTTCCAAATCACTATTGATCAGAGAAATGCAAATTAAGACAATTCTGAGATACCACTATACACCTTTCAGAATGGCTAAGATGACAGGATGTTGGAGGGGATGCAGGAAAATTTGGACACTGATGTGCTAGAACTCTGTCTTCCCAGAAATCAGCTGGAGTCAGGATCACTAAACGTCTTTATTCCTGATCTTTTACAGTCAAGTTCAGGGGGTTAGGACTAGCTGCCTCACACACATCTTCCTCAATCAAACACCAGGAGAGACTGAGTCAGCTTCTTTGTCTCACTTCCTCTTCCTCCTCCTACTCCTCCCACACACGTCACCCCCCCCTTTGTCCCACCAATCAAGTCAGCACAGAACAACTGGGGAAGGTCAACCTTCAAACAAGTTAATAGGGAACTGTCCAATTGGCAATTAGTCTCACGTGTTTCATTATCCAAGTGCATTGCTCAGTTCTAGCCCTATACATCTCCCACTTTCTTTTGTTTTAGACACAAGTTTTTGAAGTCCCCCATCAGTCTTTTTATATGTTAGGCAATCCAATGATCCCCACAAGTTTTGAAGTCCCGCAACAGTCTTATGATGTCTCAGAGAATCCAATGATTCAGTCCTACTATAGTGTTATGATGTCTCAAAGAATCCAATGATTCCTGAGGACTTTCAAGTCCTACAATAGTCTTATCATGTCTCAGAGAATTCAATGATTTCTGAGGATTTTCAAGTCCAACAGTTTTTGATGTCCATGGGTCAAACGCCATAACTGCCAGGTTCTTTCAGTGGTGGGCACAGTCAGCAATGGAACGACCCGATGCTTCTTGGGTCTTCTCCTTTGTTTCAAGGGTCTGCTTCATCTCTCTCTGATGGACAAGGGAAATATGGCTCATTGGCACCCATCTGATTCCTTCTCCATCTGTGGAGATACAAGCAAACCCTCTCCCCCAAGCAGTTAACCTATCTGGTCCCTTCCATTCACCACTTTCTGGGTCTCTCCACATCACTTGGCGATTATCTAAAGACAGTGGAGCTCCTCGCACTGGACACTGCCCTTCCAGGGTTATAAAACCTGTCTGCTGGAGCCAGTGCATCTTTGTCAAAAATTAAAAAATTAATGGTATAGAGAACTCAATTTAGAAGTTCTCTAGGGTTACCCATAGCTCCCCCTTTCTTTTGCTTTTGGAGAAGTGTCTTAATATCTCTGTTTCTTCTCTCTACTATTGCCTGCCCTTAAGGATTAAAGGGTTCGCTAGTAGTGTGTAAAATCTTATACTGTGCACAAAAGTGTGCAAAATGTTTAGAAGTATATGCAGGTCCATTGTCTGTTTTTATTGCTTGTGGCACACACATAATTGCAAATGCTTGTATAAGGAATTCAGTGATCACTCAGGCTGTCTCTTTTGCTGCTGGCATTGCAAATGTGAATCCTGAAAAGGTGTCTACCACTACATGGATAAAAGACAGACGACCAAAAGATTTATAATGGGTCACATCCATTTGCCAAATTTCATTAGGTCTCAAACCATGAGTGTTCTTCCCTGGAGGGAGTGTAGGAGCATGGAAAGGAAGGCAAGCTGTACAGGCTTTTACTATGCTCCTAGCTTCTTCTCTTGTTATTCCAAATTGTAAACCTAAAGCTTAGGCAGCCTGATGATATTTAGAATGAGATTATTGTGCATCTTGAAATAAAGGAGTACTGGCCAACATGGTTAGAAGGCTATCTGTCTTTAAATTACCATCAAAAATAGGACCTGGAAGTCCACTATGGGAGTGGACATGCAAAATATAAATCTTATCTGGATGCTTTCTCACTTGCTCTTGAAGTTCCTTAAAGAGCTGATATATATTGGAGGCTACAAATTTTATTTGGGCTGTGGCAATTCTTTGTACCACACCTACTGAATAGGCTGAATCAGATATTATATTTATGTCTCCCAGATAATAAGCAAGAGCTAGAATGAATGCATACAATTCATTCTGCTGAGTGGACTGAAAAGGAGTTCTGATTACTCTCTTTATAGTTAAGTCAAGAGAATATACAGCACAAATATTATGTTTGGATGCATCTGTAAAGATAGTTGGTCCTTTAAGAGGAACTTTAGAAACCTTTTCTTCAAGAATCCATCGCCAATTATGTAACAGTCTGATTATCTTTAATGGAGACCCATTTGTAAAATTTGGAGCTATGTCTAATAAAATTTGCCATTCTGGGATGGTTTCACAGCACACATTAATTTGTGCATTAGTATAAAAGGTGTATATCTTGTCAGGTCTTATCCCAGATAATTGTACTGCTCCCTTAATGGCCTTTAATAAAATTCTCACCACAAGCACTGGGTAAGGAATAAGGCTTTGTTCTGGTTGTGCTGGGAGGTTCACCTACTGTATCCCACTGTCTCCTAGATGAAGGACTGCTGTGAGTGCCTCTTGTGTAGCAAAAACTGATTGGATTGGACCAAGGGTTTTTGAGTGACTCTTTCAACCACATTGGATAAAGTCAGTTCAACTTCTCTCAAAGCCTCTTGGCTTCTTTTGTAAGCTGGCGTGGTGAATTTAAAGCACTATCTCCCCTTAAAATGCAATATAATGGTGGCAATTGACAGGTAGTCAAGCCTAGCATAGGATGCATCCATTGGATATCTCCTATCAATTTCTGGAAGTCATTTCAGGTGTTTAGCTTCTCTGTTCTTAAGGAGAGTTTTTGTACTGTAAGTACCTTAGGATATACTTCATATCCTAAATATTGAAAAGGAGCATGTCTTTGAATCTTTTCTGAAGCTATGTGCAATTTATAATTCCTTAGTGTTTCTATGGTTTTTTGTATACATGCTTCTAACATTTGTTCCTCAGGTGCACATCCCAATATATCATCCATGTAATATAATAACATTACTTTTGGAAATGCTTTTCTTACTGGAGTAAGAGCAGCAGCAACATACATTTGACACATAGTAGGGCTGTTTTTCATTCCCTGTGGCAAAACTATCCATTCATATCTTTTATAAGGCTCAGCTAAGTTAACACTGGGCACTGAGAAGGCAAATCTTTTCATATCCTCCTTATCTAGAGGGATAGAATAGAAACAATCCTTAATGTCTATAACCCAAAGAGGTCATTCTCTAGGCAATTGAGTAGGAGATGGAAGTCCAGGTTGAAGAGTTCCCATAGTTTCCATCTGTTCATTTACCTTTCTTAAATCAGTTAACATCCTCCATTTTCCAGATTTCTTTTTTACAACAAATACTGGGGAATTCCAAGGACTTAGAGAAGGTTGTAAGTGTCCTTGGTCCAGTTGTTTTTGTACTATGTCTAGTAAGGCCTGAATTTTATTGCTACCTAAGGGCCACTGTTCTATGCACACTGGTGTATCAGTTTTCCATTGGATAGGAACAGGTGAAAGTGGTGGCAGGCCTTCAACAGCAGCCCTGCCTAAAAAACCAAAGTACTCATTTTTAATCCTAATTGTTGTAAAATGTCTCTTCCCCACAGATTGATGGGGATTTTTTCAACTATAAAAAAGAGTAAAAACTCCTGTTTCACCTTCAAATATCCATCTTAAAGGGGTAGCACTAACTTCAGCTGCTATTAATCCTCCTACCCCAGACATGTAGGTGTCTGCCTTAGTCTTTAGCCAGTGACTGGGTCAGTTGGCACCTCTACTGACTGTGTAATCTGCACCTGTGTCCACTAGTCCTTCTAATGGTATGCCATTTATGTAGATGGTGAGCATAGGTCGGTCAGCTGTCATAGCTGCTGTCCAATATATTCCTGGGTTTTTCTGCTTGGAGTCAGAACGTGGGTGACTGTCACCAGATTGCTTATTATCTGTATCAATAAACTCGATGCTACTACTTCCCCTGGTTGATAAGTCACACATTGTCTACCTGTGTTAGTGAGTGGGATATTATCTACACATTCCCCAGTTTCCCACATCAGTGTATGGATGGACACTGTTTTGTAAGTACTCTCCGGAAGTGAAATGGTCAGGCCTACTGTGCCTGGAGGCAAGGGATCCATAGGTTGGAGAGTAACAGATTTCACCTCTCCAGGGGGTATCTCAATTGTCCCAGCTGCATACAACTCTATCCTCCCTAATTGTAGTCACTTTCTCCCATCATGTTGCTTCCTGGCTGACTGATTGTGTAATCCCTTTCTCCCATCAGATGGCTTCCTGGCTGATTGGTCATGTCTGGGTATTGGACTTGGAGGCACTCTCTGGGTGTGGCATCGGCTGCCATCATGCCCCAAGTGTTTTTTGCCTGGGGCCCTGGAGCTGGGCCCCTCATCCCGTTTCCCTGAATCAGTCTACACTCTGATGCCCAATGGAGTCCTCTGTTGCATTTTAGACAAGGGGTTTTGGGTCTTGTTCTCCCAGCCTGTTTTCTCACTCTTTCTCTATGCCAACATAGAGCTTTCAGATTGCCTACTTTACCACATTGAAAGCATTGGAGAGTCTCTCTGGAAGTCTCTTGCCAAAAGGGAACCTGTCTTCCTATGTTGAGATCTTGGGAAGTCTGCATCATAGCCTGGCTATAAAAGGTATTTGTGCCCACTGTGGCACAGAGTCTTATGATCTCCTCTAAAGGAGCATCCCTATTTAGTCCTAGTATAATCCTTCTACAAACCTCATTAGCATTGTCTCTAGCAAGTTGCCTTATCAAAGTGTCTGTTACTTCATTTTCACCATTAGTCCATGTGACAGCTGTCTGCAAACGTGCCACAAAATCAGCAAAGTGTTCATTTGGTCCTTGTACTATTTTTGTATAGGTCTCACCCTTGTAGTTTTTACTGGGGAGAGAAGCCCATGCTTTGATAGCAGCAGCAGCAATTTGCTCAAATGCTGTTGTGGAGTAATTAATCTGTACTGAAGCATCTGCATAAGAACCTACACTTGTTAGTAGGTCACAGGTGATTGAAGTATTAATGCCACTTTGACTATTTTGTTGGACTTGAATCCTCCAGAGCTCACTATATTCAGAAAACCACAACAAGTTTTGTCCAGGTTCTAAGCACAACTTTGCAATGATTTTCCAGTTACTAGGGGTTAAGGTTTCATAAGCCAAATTGTGTATTAACATCTTAGCATAATTTGATGTAACCCCAAAGAGAGTGCGAGCTTTTTTCAGGTTTTTAAGGACATCCATATTAAAAGGAGCATATTTTCTACTTTCTCTGCAGAATTATGCTGTTGAATCATGGGAAAAATTTGAAGTTTGAAATCATTATCTATTTCTTTTCCATTTTTGATAGCTTCAATAAGCCCTTTCTGTAATCTAGTTATGGGGGTTGGTGATTGCTGGGGGGGAGGTGCCCATGATATCACTGCCCCTCCCCCTACTCCTCCTCCCTCTGTCCCTGAAGGTGGCTGATCAATAATCTGCTCTGTAGGAGGGATTATCAGGATAATCAGAGTCAACACACCCTAATTCCTCATTCAAATCCCCTTGCCCTCTGGCAAGGCCTTGAGTTTGCTTATTTTCTGTCTTTTGTTCCTCAGGCTTTCTCCTCTGTTTACTTTTCCTTCTCCTATAACTTGCACAATAGCTTAAGTCTAATTGAATCTTGTATAGATAAAATACCTCTGCAGTAATTGAATAAGGCCCATTTTTTGTGTAAAATTCTTTCATGTCAAGTCTCACTAGCTTCCAGTTATCTATGCTTAGTTTTCTTCCTTTAAGAACCAAGGGGATGTGGATTCAATGAGTCTAATAGACTATCCATTTGTGGGCTGGTTACAAGTAAACTTTTCTCGTCAATTATCTTAATTATATCCTCTATAGGATTACTACTAGGGGAGGCTGGAACAGGAGCAGGGGCTGTATCTGTGACAGCTGAGGCTGTGGGAATGTTTTTAGCCAACACCTGCCCAATCTCAACTACTAGAGATTGCTGGATTAGTCCTTAACAAGGTAAGTTCCTTATTTCTATTAAAATACTCATCTAATCTCCTTGGTCACCTGAGGACTTCAGTGGAAGTAGGGTGCTGGTCCCATGCTTGGACGCCAAAATGCTGGAACTCTGTCTACCCAGAAATCAGCTGGAGTCAGGATCACTAAACGTCTTTATTCTTGATCTTTTACAGTCAAGTTCAGGGGGTTAGGCCTAGCTGCCTCACACACACCTTCCTCCCTCAAACGCCAGGAGAGACTGAGTCAGCTTCTTTGTCTCACTTCCTCTTCCTCCTCCTACTCCTCCCACACACGTCACTCCCCCCTCTTTGTCCCACCAATCAAGTCAGCACAGAACAACTGGGGAGAGTCAACCTTCAAACAAGTTAATAGGGAACTGTCCAATTGGCAATTAGTCTCACTTCATTATCCAAGTGCATTGCTCAGTTCTAGCCCTTTACACTGATGCATTGTTGGTGAAGTTGTGAATGGATCCAACCATTCTGGAGAGCAATTTGGAACTATTTTCAAAAAGTTATCAAACTGTGCATACCCTTTGATCCAGCAGTGTTACTATTGGGCTTATATCACAAAGAGATATTAAAGGAGAGAAAGGGATATGTGCAAAAAATGTTTGTGGCAGCCCTTTTTGTAACAGCTAGTAACTGGAAATTGAATGGATGCCCATCAATTGGAGAATGGTTGGGTAAATTTTGCTATATGAATGTTATGGAATATTATTGTTCTGTAAGAACTGATAAGCAGGATGAATACAGAAAGTCCTGGAATAGGGCCAGATGGATTCACATGTGAATTCTACCAAACATTTAAAGAACAATTAGCCCCAATGTTATATAAATTATTTGAAAAAATAGGGGATGAAGGAGTCCTACCAAACTCCTTTTATGACACAGACATGGTACTGATACCTAAACCTGGTAGATCAAAAACTGAGAAAGAAAATTATAGACCAATCTCCTTAATGAATATTGATGCTAAAATCTTAAATAAGATATTAGCAAAAAGACTTCAGAAAATCATCTCCAAGATAATACACTATGATCAAGTAGGATTTATTCCAGGAATGCAGGGCTGGTTTAATATTAGGAAAACTATTAATATAATTGACCATATTAATAATCAAATTAATAAGAACCATATGATCATCTCAATAGATGCAGAAAAAGCATTTGACAAAATCCAACATCCATTCCTACTAAAAACTCTTGAGAGTATAGGAATAAATGGATTATTCCTTAGAATAATCAGGAGTATATATTTAAGACCGTCAGTAAGCATAATATGCAATAGAAATAAACTGCAACCTTTCCCAGTAAGATCAGGAGTGAAACAAGGTTGCCCACTATCACCATTACTATTCAATATAGTACTAGAAACGCTAGCCTCCGCAATAAGAGCCGAGAAAGAGATTCAAGGAATTAGAGTAGGAAATGAGGAAATCAAACTATCACTTTTTGCAGATGACATGATGGTATACTTAGAGAACCCCAAAGACTCTGCTAAAAAGCTACTAGAAATAATTCAAAATTTCAGCAAAGTGGCAGGATACAAAATAAATCCACATAAATCCTCGGCATTTTTATATATCACTAACAAAATGCAACAGCAAGAGATACAAAGAGAAATTCCATTCCAAACAAATGTTGAGAGTATAAAATATTTGGGAATCCATCTACCAAAGAAAAGTCAGGAATTATATGAGAAAAATTACAAAACACTTGCCACAAAAATAAAATCAGATTTAAATAATTGGAAAGACATTCAGTGCTCTTGGATAGGCCGAGCGAATATAATAAAGATGACAATACTCCCCAAACTAATCTATTTATTTAGTGCTATACCAATCAGACTCCCAAGAAACTATTTTAATGACCTAGAAAAAATAACAACAAAATTCATATGGAAGAATAAAAGGTCAAGAATTGCAAGGGAACTAATGAAAAAAAACTCAGAGGAAGGTGGTCTAAGTGTACCTGATCTAAAGCTATATTATATAGCAGCAGTCACCAAAACCATTTGGTATTGGCTACGAAATAGACCGGTAGATCAGTGGAACAGATTAGATACAAAGGACAAAAAAGGGTACATCTATAGCAATCTAATCTTTGACAAACCCAAAGATTCCAACATTAGGGATAAAAATTCATTATTCGGAAAAAACTGTTGGGAAAACTGGAAATTAGTATGGCAGAAATTAGATATGGATCCACACTTAACACCATATACCAAGATAAGATCAAAATGGGTCCATGATTTAGGCATAAAGAGGGAGATAATAAATAGATTAGAGGAACAGAGGATAATCTACCTCTCAGACTTGTGGAGGAGGAAGGAATTTATGACCAGAGGAGAACTAGAGATCATTATTGATCACAAAATAGAAGATTTTGATTACATCAAACTAAAAAGTTTCTGTACAAATAATACTAATGCAAACAAGATTAGAAGGGAAGTAACAAATTGGGAAAATATTTTTAAAAACAAAGGTTCTGACAAAGGTCTCATTTCCAAAATATATAGAGAACTGACCCTAATTTATAAGAAACCGAACCATTCTCCAATTGATAAATGGTCAAAGGATATGAACAGACAATTCTCAGAGGAAGAAATTGAAACTATATCCACTCACATGAAAGAGTGTTCCAAATCACTACTGATCAGAGAAATGCAAATTAAGACCACTCTGAGATACCACTACACACCTGTCAGATTGGCTAAGATGACAGGAACAAATAATGACAAATGTTGGAGGGGATGTGGGGAAACTGGGACACTAATACATTGCTGGTGGAGTTGTGAAAGAATCCAGCCATTCTGGAGAGCAATCTGGAATTATGCCCAAAAAGTTATCAAACTGTGCATACCCTTTGACCCAGCAGCGCTACTACTGGGATTATATCCCAAAGAAATACTAAAGAGCGGAAAGAGACATATATGTGCCAAAATGTTTGTGGCAGCTCTTTTTGTTGTAGCTAGAAACTGGAGGATGAATGGATGTCCATCAGTTGGAGAATGGTTGGGTAAATTGTGGTATATGAAGGTTATGGAATATTATTGCTCGGTAAGAAATGACCAGCAGGAGGAATATAGAGAGGCCTGGAGAGACTTAAATCAACTGATGCTGAGTGAAATGAGCAGAACCAGAAGATCACTGTACACTTCAACAACAATACTGTATGAGGATGTATTCTGATGGAAGTGGAAATCTTCAACATAAAGAAGATCCAACTCACTTCCAGTTGATCAATGATGGACAGAGGTAGCTACACCCAGAGAAGAAACACTGGGAAGTGAATGTAAATTGTTAGCACTAATATCTGTCTGCCCAGGTTGCATGTACTCGGATTCTAATGTTTATTGTGCAACAAGAAAGTGATATTCGCACACATGTATTGTACCTAGACTATATTGTAACACATGTAAAATGTATGGTATTGCCTGTCGTCGGGGGGAGGGAATAGAGGGAGGGGGGGTAAATTGGAAAAATGAATACAAGGGATAATATTATAAAATATATATATATATATATATATATATATATATAATAAAAAAAAAAAAAAAAAAAAAAAAAAAAAAAAAGAAAGTCCTGGAGAGACTTACATGAACTGATGATGAGTGAAATGAGCAGAACCAGGAGATCATTATACATGGCAACAAGAAGACTATATGAGGATCAATTCTGATGGAAGTGGATATCTTCGGCAATGAGAGAATGCAAATCAATTCTAAATGATCAGTGATGAACAGAAACAGCTATACCCAGCAAAAGAACACTGGGAAATGAATGTGGACTGTTTGAATTTTTGTTTTTCTTCCCAGATTATTTTTACATTTCTAAATCTGATTTTTCTTATGCAACAACAGAACTGTATAAATATGTACACATATATTATATTTAAAATATATTTTAATATGTTTAACATGTATGAGACTGCCTGCCATCTAAGGGAGGGGGTGGAGAGAAGGAAAGGAAAAGTTGGAACAGAAGTGATTGCAAGGGACAATGTTGAAAAATTACCCATGCATATGTTCTGTCAATAAAAAGCTATAATAATAAAAAAAAATATTAAGTGATATAAATGACCTAGGATCATGTAGTCAGATCCAAGTCCTCCAGCAGTTAAGCATAGTGCTCTATCTACTTCACCAAGCTGCTTTTCAAATTAAAAAATCAACTCTTAAAATCTGCATCATTTGTGAAAGCAGACTTAGAAGTGCAAAATTAATCTTACCTCAAGCAACTTGTCAGTAACATAGCCCAGATGTCATGGCTTTTAACATAAGATCTAATCTCGGGACCATTCATATGTTGCCTGTTGAAAGGAAACCTTGAATTTTCTTCAGGTTGTATGCTAGACAAGTATATATTAACTACAGAGAGGTTTTTTTTTTTTTTCTCAGTCATTCCCTTCTACTTTTCCTATTCCTTCTTTATACCTTCATTATACCTTTCCATAAATCCACAACATCTGACAGTACTTCTGGAAGAATTGGCAAAATTTGAGTTTTTAATAATCCATGACATTAAAAATTCATAGTTTAGCTTGTCTCTAGTCACAGTGAGCCAAATAGCAACTCTGAAATGCATATGTAATTTCTGTAGATTTGCTGAGAGACTAAGAATGATTATTCAAGGACAAAATTTGGTTTATTGGGAGCTCATTGCATGCTGTAGGGGGCAAGATTTGGCATGAGTATGAAAATAATATAACAGATTAAGATGTATTTGTCCAAACATCATCTCAAGAGAAATCCTACCATTCAGCTGTCTCCACTAATTTTTCTTAGAAAAACTATATTTATTTCAAAAGTCAATGCAGAATTCTTCATTTTAGGAAACATATTTACTTTTTTCCCTCTCTTCCATAAAAAAATCTAAGCTCCCCCAAAAAAATTACATGAACTATTTTTTAAAGAAATCTATTGATGCAACTTAGAAGAAATACAAACCCTTATTTCTTCATTGTTAGTCAACACTTGGCTACTTCTACCTCTCCATCTGTCCCCAGCTGTCTGCCATACTTAAAATAATCCTCCCTATCCATCAAGGATCTCTAATTTCCTTCAATATTCAGTCCAATTCTTGAGGTTCTCTTTCTTCTTCACTGATGGTGTACGGTATGAAAAAGTAGTGTTAAGGAGAAAGGTGGTAAGGCCTCTAAGACCAATGGAGAATTCTGGAAAACTAGTACTTCTGCATTAAGGTTTGCTGAGTCCTTTTCAAGATGCTCATCCACTTTGGGTAGCCATTTGCCACCCAACTCTCACCTGTGACTTCAAGAAGATGCATAATAGTCACAACCCAGTAAACCATCTTAGCACATAGCCTAAACCAGGTTGAGGGTAACCAATAGGCCATCAGTGAGTTAGGGGGATGTCAATTCCAAATTTGTGAAGATTTTTCCCAGTAGGATGGGAGGATGAGAATAATTTGTTTCAAAGGACATGAAGGTGGTCAACCAGCAGGCTCTATTAAATGCTTAGAGCTTGGTTAGGTATCAATGACAAGGTCATCCATTCCATCTAGGGCCACCATGCAGTACTTTTTTTTTTTTTCATTATTAATCAGTTTTTTTTTTATCATATATATATTTTTATAATATTATCCCTTGTATTCATTTTTCCAAATTATCCCCCCCTCCCTCTATTCCCTCCCCCCGATGACAGGCAATCCCATACATTTTACATGTGTTACAATATAGTCTAGGTACAATACATGTGTGTGAATATCATTTTCTTGTTCATGCAGTACTTTTTAATACACATTTTCCTTTGCTTGATCATTCATCTTCTCCTATTTTAACTGAATTGGACTCAATTTTAACTGGATTGGACATTCTGACCCTGTAAATTCCAAAAAATTTAAAATAATGTTAGGTCCAAGAATGTAGAAAATTCAGCATTGATGCCCTTGAAATAAGGACCCAGCCCAGTGTTAACTGAGATAAAAGCTTATTTGTCAGTTCTACTCTGCTGAAGGTGGAGGTGAACTTGGTAGGACCAATGTTATGTACAAAGAATGCTAAGAGTGAACCCACTGTCCATAATCTGAGGAAGTACAGGAAGAATATGCCCCTAAAATGGTAGGATAAAATGTTTGGATATTTGTTCTTGCTACTGTTCCATAGCAAATCTTTCTTTGTCAGCCTAAACACACACATATATAGATACCCACACACAGACACCCACACAGACATACTTCAAAAACTTAGCTCTAGCATTTCTTTCTACATAAGGATGTTCATGGTTCCCACAGTTGATGCTTCTTTTCCTTCTAAGATTGTTTTATCTTTTTAATATGTGCATATATCAATATAGATACCTGTTTTCTATACTTCAAAATTTGTTAGTTCCCTGAGAACAGGAACTATCTGATCAATTCATATTTCATTGCATCTCTCAGCACTTGGCACACACCTTGGACAGTGCACAAAAAAGGCACTTAATACATGCTTATTTGATTGATTGTTTAAATTGTTTTTATTTCTTTACTTTCAATGTAACAAATACTATAGTTTTCAGAGGCTAACAAAAATGCATAAAGCAAACATGTTACTCTGATACCAAAGAGTGAGAAAAAAACTAATTTAGTGTTTAGCTTTCTCTGTAAAGGGCTGAAACTCCAAGCAGATGCACTTGGACAACTGAGCACTTAAGGCTAATTACCAATTGGACAATATTCTATTAGCATATGCTTGGAGAATGGCTCTGCCCACTATTCTGTGCTGGCTAGATCTGTTGGTGTATACAGAGAATTGGAACAGTGATTAGAGGGTGGAGTAAGACAAGAGAGAGTTACTTTTTGGCGGTGGAAAGAGAGAGAGAAAAAGGTGTGGAGATTCCTGTGTCCATTCCCCTGTTACCCCAAAAGACCAAGACTAAAGATCAAGGACTTTTGCTTATTCTGACTCTGGCTGATTCTAAGGTATCCAGGGGGCTGATTCAGTCATCACAATTGGTGCCCAACATATGGACTAAGGACCCTACTTTTACTGAAATCCCCGGTGACCAGGAAATTCAGTGAGTATTTTAATAGACAAACAGGGAACTTATTTTGTTAAGGGCTAAACTAGTAACATTTTCTAGCTGAAATGGGGCAGATATTAGGAAAAGATTCTCCTCCACCCCCAACCCCACCCCAAAGGAGATCTATAGGAAGCATACTCAGACTGATAAAGAGACAGGATTTAATTATGACGTGGGAGCAGATTGATGGATTCGTGATACATTAGAATGTATGTTCCCTTGGTTCTTCAATGAAAAAGATATAGGGGCAGATAATTGGAAACTAGAAAGAGATCAACTATGTGAATATTATAATGATAATGGTTCTGATTCAATTTCCAAAGAAACATTCTATATACACAACGTAATACAATTGGCCTTAAAAAATCCTGCAAGTTATAGAAAAAAGAAATGTTTTCAGAACAGTCAGATGAGGAAGTGAGGAAAAAGAGGAAGATAACAACCATATCACCAAAGGGCATGAGGATTTAATGAGGTTCAAGGGTGTGGTGATTCTTCCTCTCACAAGGCAGTTTTAACCCTGCCTACAGAGCAGATTATTGACATGCCCCCATCAACTCCACCTTCCAGGATAGAGGGAGGAGGAGTAGTGGGAGGGGCAGTGATACCACCAGCACCCCCTCCTTTGAGTAGATTGCAAAAGGCGGTATTTAAAGCCTCAGAGGAAGGGAAGGATATAGCTAATTTGAAACTAGGAATGTATCCTGTGATTCAACAGTTTAACTCTTCAGGTCAAGAAAGTAGAAGATACACTCCTTTTGATAAAGAAATCCTTAAAGACCTGAAAAAGGCTTGCACTCTTTATGGGGCTACATCATCTTATGTTAAGATGTTATTACAGAATTTGGCTTATGACATCTTAACTCCTAGTGACTGGAAGTCTATAGCAAGGACATGCTTAGAAGCTGGACAAAACTTGTTGTGGCTTCCTGAATATAGTGAGCTCTGTAGAATACAAGCCCTACAAAATAGTCAAAGTGAAGTTAATTCTCCAATCACCTGTGACCAACTAACAGGTGTAGGTTCTCATGCAGAAATTTCAGTACAGATTAATTACCCCATAGCAGCATATGAGCAGATTGCTGCTGCTGCTATCAAAGCATGGGCTTTTCTCCCTGGTCAAAACGACAAGGGTGACGCCTTCACAAAAACTGCCCAAGGGCCAAATGAACACTTTGCTGATTTTGTGGGACATTTGCATATAGCTATCATATGAACTAATGGTGAAAATGCAATAACAGACATTATGATAAAGCAATTAGTTAAAGAAAATGCTAATGAAGTTTGCAGAAGAATTATATTAGGAGTACACAAGGATGCTCCTTTAGAGGAGATCATAAGATGCTGTGCCACAGTGGGCACAAATACCTTTTATAGCCAGGCTATGATGTATAGCGAGCTCTCTGTCTCCAGAAGCTGCCGGATCACTCTCTGGGAAGAGATCTGCTGTGTCAACTCAAATTTATTGGACAGATTCTTCTTCCTGTAGAGAACCATTGTCTCCAGGCAGTTTGTGCTAACTCTTGTCCAAAGAAGTGACTTCCCTTCCTGCAAAGAGCCCCATCAAGCCTGATGTAGTGCAGAGACTTCTCTCATCTCTAGAATGCTGTCCTCTTTTATCCTTCCAGAGAATGGGCATGGGATAATGCAAGGGCTTCTGGGAAGAAGTACTCCAACCAATGAGCTTGCTCCTCTTAGAATTCCTAAGGTGTAAACTCCCTTTAAAGGCCCAAAACAAAGGCCTGAGCCAGAGAACTGTCAAGTCAAACTGATTTATCACCTTGTAATTGTCCAGACAACCTAAATTCTCACCTTGTCACTGTCCAGACAACCTGAGTTCTCACCTAGTAATCCTAACAATGATGCAGATTTACCAAGATCCCCACATGAGGAGACAGCATCCCTTTTCACAAGGGACTTCCAGAGAGACTTGTCAATGCTTTCAATGTGGTAAAGCAGGGCATCTGAAAGCTCAATGTTGGCATAGAGATAGAGTGAGAAAACAGGGGGGAAAACAAGACCCAATACCCCATGTCCAAAATGCAACAGAGGCTTCCATTGGGCATCAGAATGTATAATACCTTACGGAAAGGGGAAGCAGGGCCCAGTTCTAAGGCCCCAGACAAAAAACACTTGGGGCATGATGGCAGCTAATGCTACACCCAGAGAGTGTCTAGAGGTCCAGTACCCAGATATGACCAATAAGCCAGGAAGCCGTCTGATGGGAGAAAGGGATTATAATTGGGGAGAATAGAGTTGTATGCAGCTGGGACAACTGGAAGGTGAAATCTGTTCCTCTCCAGACAATGGATCCCTTGCCTCCAGGCACAATACTCTTGACCATTTCACCTCCTGAGTGTGCTTACAAAACAGTGTTCATTCATACACTGATGTGGGAAACTGGGGAATGTGTAGATAATATCCCAGTCACTAACACAGGGAGACAATGTGTGACTTATCAACCAGGGGAAGTAGTAGCATCAGGTTTACTGATACAGACTCCTAAAAAGCAATCTGGTGATAGTCGCCCAGATTCTGACTCCAAGCAACAAAATCCAGGAATATTCAAGATAGCAGCTGTGACAACTGACTGACCTATGCTCATTATTTATGTAAATGGCATACCAGTAGAAAGATTGGTAGAAGCAGGTGCAGATTGTATAGTCCTTAGAGGTGCCAATTGGCCTAGTCACTGGCCAAAGATTAAGGCAGACACTTAAATGTCTGATGTAGAAGGATCAATAGCAGCTTAAATTAGTGTTATCCCTTTGAGATGGACTTTTGAAGGCGAAACAGGAGTTTTTACTCCTTTTATAGTTGAAAGAATCTCCATCATACTGTGGGGAGGAGACATTTTACAACAATGAGGATTGAAAATGAGTACTTTGGTTTTGTAGACAGGGCTGCTTTTGAAGGCCTACCACCACTTTCACCTGTTCCTATCCAATGGAAAACTGATACACCAGTGTGGATTGAACAGTGGCCCTTAGGTAGCAATAAAATTTAGGCCTTATTAAATATAGTACAACTTGACCAAGGACTTCTCTAAGTCCTTGGAATTTCCCAGTATTTGTTGTAAGACAGGAATCTGGAAAATGGAGGATGTTGATTGATTTAAGAAAGGTAAATGAACAGATGGAAACTATGGAAACTCTTCATCCTGGACTTCTATCTCCTACTCAATTGCCTAGAGAATGGCCTCTTTGAGTTATAGACATTAAGGATTGTTTCCATTCTATCCCTCTAGATAAGGAGGATATGAAAAGATTTGCCTTCTCAGTGTCCAGTGTTAACTTAGCTGAGCCTTATAAAAGATATGAATGGACAGTTTTGCCACAGGGAATGAAAAACAGCCCTACTATGTGTCAAATGTATGTTGTTGCTGCTCTTACTCCAGTAAGAAAAGCATTTCCAAAAGTAATGTTATTATATTACATGGATGATATATTGGGATGTGCACCTGAGGAACAAATGTTAAAAGCATGTGTACAAAAGACCATAGAAACACTAAGGAACTACAAATTGCACATAGCTCCAGAAAAAATTCAAATACCTGCTCCTTTTCAATATTTTGGATATGAAGTATACCCTAAGGTGCTTACAGTACAAAAACTTTCTTTAAAAACTGTAAAGGGCTAGAACTGAACAATGCACTTGGATAATGAAGCACGTGAGACTAATTGCCAATTGGACAGTTCCCTATTAACTTGTTTGAAGGTTGACCCTCCCCAGCTGTTCTGTGCTGACTTGATTGGTGGGACAAAGAGGGGGAAGTGACTTGTGTGGGAGGAGTAGGAGAAACTTGGGTGGTGGAACTCATGCTTTCTTGCACTTGTGACCTGGCGTTGGAGGGGATGGTAAAGATCAAGAATAAAGATGTTTAGTGATCCTGCTTCTGGCTGATTTCTGGGAAGATAGAGTTCCAGCAAAGAACAGAGAACCTTAAATGACTTCCAGAAATTGATAGGAGATACCCAATGGATGCGGCCCATGTTAGGCTTGACTACCTATCAATTGCAACCATTATATGACATTTTAAGGAGAAACAGTGCTTTAAACGCACCCGCCAGCTTACAAAAGAAGCTCAAGAGGCTTTGAGAGAAGTTGAACTGGCTTTATTCCATGTGGTTGAAAGAGTCACTCAAAAACCCTTGGAAATATCAGTTTTTGCAACACAACAGGCACCCACAGTCAAGGAGACAGTGCGATAGAGTGGGTGAACCTCCCAGCACAACCAGAACAAAGCCTAACTCCTTATCCAATGCTTGTGGCTAGAATTATATTAAAGGTCATTAAGGGAGCAGTATAATTATTTGGAATAAGACCTGACAAGATATACACCTTTTATACTAATGCACAAATTAATGTGTGTGTGAAACTATCCCAGAGTGGCAAATTTTATTAGTCATGGCTCCAAATTTTACACACTGCTCTCCATTAAAGATAACTATTACATATTTGGTGATGGATTCTTGAAGAAAAGATCCCTAAAATTCCTCTTAAAGGACCAACTATCTTTACAGATGCATCCAAACATAATATTTGTTCTGTGTACTCTTGTAACTTAACTATAAAGAGAATAGTCAGAACTTCTTTTCAGTCCACTCAGCAGAATAAATTGTATGCAATCATTCTAGTTCTTACTTATTATCCAGGAGATATAAATATAATATCTGATTCAGCCAATTCAGTAGGTGTGGTACAAAGAATTGTCACAGCCCAATTAAAATTTATAGCCTCTAATATATATCAGCTCTGTAAGGAACTTCAAGAGCAAGTGAGAAAGCATCCAGGTAAGATTTATATCTTGCATGTCCACTCTCATAGTGGACTTCCAGGTCCTATTTTTGATGGTAATTCAAAGACAGATAGTATTCTAACTATGTTGTCCAATAGTCCTTTATTTCAGGAAGCCAAAGAATCTCATTTTAAATATCATTAGGCTGCTTGAACTTTAGGTTTACAATTTGGAATAACAAGAGAAGAAGCTAGGAGCATAGTAAAAGCCTGTACAGCTTGCCTTCCTTTCCATGTTCTTATTCTCCCTCCAGGGAAGAATCCTCATGATTTGAGACCTAATGAAATTTGGCAGATAGATGTGACCCATTATAAATCTTTTGGTCATCTATCTTTTATCCATGTTGTGGTAGACACCTTTTCAGGATTCACATTTGCAATGCCAGCAGCAAAAGAGACAGCCTGAGTGGTCACTGAATTCCTTATACAAGCATTTGCAATTATGGGTGTGCCACAAGCAATAAAAACAATGGACTTGCATATAAACATTTTGCACACTTTTGTGCACAGTATAAGATTTTATACACTACTGGTAAACCCTTTAATCCTCAAGGACAGACAATAGTAGAGAGGAGAAACAAAGACACGACAGCTCCTCCAAAAACAAAAGAAAGGGGGAGCCACAGGTAACCCTATAGAACTTCTAAATCTAGCCTTTTATACCATTAATGTCTTGATTTTTGACAAATGTGCCCTGGCTCCAGCAGACAGCTTTTATAAACCCACTGGAAGGGCAGTGTCCAGTTCAAGCAGCTCCACTATCTTTAGATAATTGCCAGGTGATGTGGAGAGATCCAGAAAGTGGTGAATTTCAGAAAGGACCAGATAGGTTAACTGCTTAGGAGAGAGGCTTTGCTTGTATCTATACAGATGGAGAAGGAATCAGATGGGTGCCAATGAGTCGTATTCACCTTGTCCATTGGAGAGAGATGGAGCAGACCTTTGAAATGAAGGAGAAGACCCAAGAAACATCGGGTGGTTCCATCACTGATTGCACCCACCACTGAAAGAGCCTGACAGTTATGGCGATTGACTCATGGACATCAAAAATTTTTGGACTTCAAAACCCTCAGGAATCATTGGATTCTCTGAGAAATAATAAGACTGTTGCAGGACTTCAAAAACTTGTGGGGATCATTGGATTCTCTGACACATGAAACAATGGACAATAGATTGGTTTTCAACTATCTCTTGGCTGCCTAAGAAGGCATATGTGTGAGCGTTGTTTATATATTCTTCTTCTAGTACTTCTGGAAATCTTTTACAAAACTGTGTTGATTTATATTGTTTGTTATATCACTACTTGCATGTATAATGCATGTTTGTTACACCACATTGAGCCTGCACTGGCTGTGGGGAGAGTCATCACCAATAGCCTATGTGTTATTGCTATGTGCTTGTGTAATACCTCCTATGCTGATGGGTTTATGCATACCTGTTTCTAATAAGACCCTTCAGCCCAGGAACTTTGGTGCTTTTTCATCTTCCTTACTGAGATGTCATTGAGGGCATGATCATCTCTTTTTTAGTGCTTTCACCTCCCTTCCTAAGAAGTCAGGGAGGGCATGATCACCTCCTTTTGGGGGTTCTCACCTCCCTGAGAAGTCAGCGATGTTATCACCATCTGTGTTATAAAACAAAAGAAAGCAAGAGATGTAAATGGCTGAAACTCTAAATAGATGCACTTGGACAACTGAGCATTTAAAGCTAATTACCAATTGGACAATACTCTATTAGCATATGCTTGGAGAATAGTCCTGCCCACTATTATGCCCTAGCTGGATCTGTTGGTGTATACAGAGAATTATGTTTTTTTTTTTCTTTTTGTTTCTTTTTATTTTTTTTAATTAATTTTTATAACATTTTTTGACAGTACATATATATATATATAGGTAGTTTTGGTTTTTGTTTTTTTTTGTTTGTTTGTTTTGTTTTTTTACAACATTATCCCTTGTACTCCCTTTTGTTCCAAGTTTTTCTCCTCCTTCCCTCCACCCCCTCCCCTAGATGGCAGGCATTCCCATACATATTAAATATCTTATAGTATATCTTAGGTACAATATATATGTGCAGAACCGAATTTTGTTGTTGTTGTTGCAAAGGAAGGATTGTATTCGCAAGGTGAAAATAATCTGGGAAGAGAAACAAAACAAAACAAAACAAAACAAAACAAAAAACAATGTTCTCAGTTTACACTCATTTCCTAGTGTCCCTTTTCTGGGTATAGCTGATTCTGTCCATCATTGATCAATTGGAACTGGATTAGCTCTTCTCTATGTTGAAGATATCCACTTCCATCAGAATACATCCTCTTACAGTATCATTGTTGAAGTGTATTATGATCCCCTAGTTCTACTCGTTTCACTCAGCATTATACAGAGAATTGTAAAGTCTATTTCTACATTGGAATAAGTTATTTCAGTAGAAAAGATGATAGTAAATAGATGTCTTTTGGTATAGGCTCATGGAAACTTCATAAGATCAGCCCCATGAATTTTGTATTTTGACTATGAACTTTGCCTTTTTTCTTCTGGCACTTACTTAGCACTCATATTTTTTTTTCTCCAGAAAAACTTGGTCTATCTTCTACTTTTCACTTTGGTTTTATTCATTTTATTCATTTCCCCCTTCCCCAAACTATAAAGTAGAAAGGAAAAAGAAATATATGAAGCTACACTCTATAAAACTGAATATCAATCTAGCCTATATCTCTATATCTCTACTTTTTATACAGTGATTACTGAGTTGAGGCAGCTGAAGTTGGAAATTTTTTTTTAAAGACCTGGTGGTTCCTGCATGGGATTCAATTCAATTCAATTCATGGGATTATATTTAATTTATGAAAGGCTGCTCACAACTGCAAAGAGGTATGGGTCATACACGATTTTGAGCATCTGGGTAGTATGGCATATTATTGCTTTAAAATTTCTTGATGGTCTTTTTGAAGACACACTAATGATAAATAAATCTATTATCTTGCTTATACCCTTGCTTGGGATCATCTCACACTGATTCCTCATTTCAGACCTTTACAGAGTAATTCCTTTCTCAGAGTTCAATAAGGTCTGTATACCCAAGGAAGTAAATGACTCTGGAATAAATGGTCCTAAACATGGGACTATTTAACACTTGGAAGAAGTAATGTACCAAATGATCCCCAGGCACTCTGAATGTTACTTCTGCTAATACAAATAAGTGGCTCATAACCTGAGAACCATCTGCACAACCAATAGCTCAGGTTGTCATAAAGCAAGTGACATAGAAGGAAAAACTGTTGCTAAATTTCTTATATTATAAATAGGATTCCTGCTTCAGATATTGATTGGGCTCAACAGCTTTTTTCAAGAACGTTCTGCTCTCTGGATCAAAAAAGAACAAGTCTAATCTTTCTTACCCAAGAGACCCATTTAAATATTTGAACAGAGTTATTATTTCATATTCAGTCTTCTCCATTATAACAATCTTCATTACCTTCAAATGAAATATGGACTCAAGAACCTGTACCATGTTGATTGCCCTTTCCTAGACAGTCTTTAGTTTATTAAAACCCAGAATTTAACATAATGTTCCACATGTGGTCTGCTTGGGATAGAGAACAGAGAAATTATCCTTTCCTAATGCTGCCAAGAACAATTCTTTGTCTGATATATCACATAGTGAATTATAGTTAGTATGCAATACACTAAAAACCCTAGACATTTTTCAGAATAATTGCTCTCTCACTTTGCCTTCCCCATCTTATGCTTATGACATTTGGTTTTGTTTGTTTGTTTTTGTACCAAAGAGTAGAACCTCTATAGTGGCTAAGGCGTTGTAGAGGAAACATAACTGTAGTAATTTCTTTTAGAGAATCTACTATGAACTAGGTTTCTAGAAAACAAACTACTTTAAGATGTATTATCTTTGCCAATGATCAAGACATCTCAAACCACACCTTGAGAAAATAAGGATATCTATATTCTGATCAATGTTTCTTTTTTCTTTTTTTTTAAATCAAATTTATTTTATTTGAAGAAACTGAATAAGAGAAAAGAACAACAAAAAAATACAAAACAAAATGAAACAAGACTAAAGAGAACACTGTCATATGCTCAGCAGAATATCAGGGATGATTAAAAATATATAACAATCAAATACCAGTTTAAGAAATCATACATTAATAGAAGAAATTATATTCATGAGTGTCCATCTTTTCTTTACTTCCTTATAAACTATTCTTTTGTTCCCTGCTGTGCACTTTTTTAACTTTATTCTTTTTCCCCCTTTCATCCTACCAACCCCAAGCAGACTAAATTAAGAATGTATATATTTATATATACATATCTACATATGTATACATGCAACACACATATATCCTTTTCATCTTCTTTATCCCTAAGCTATAGTTAAGAAAAGATATACTTATAGATAGATATATACATATACACATACATACTCACACATACATACCCCAGGTACACACACATATATTTTCTATCCTTGCTGACTCTTTCATTAAATTCTGCTTCATAACTTGGCTTACTATTACTTAATCTCTCATCTAGGGATCCTTCTCTTGTCCTTTCCTTCACTCTTTGCTTCCCCATCCACCCATCCTTCCTCCGTTCTTTCTTTCTTTCTTTTTTTTTTTTTTCCCCCTGAGGCTGGGGTTAAGTGACTTGCCCAGGGTCATACAGCTAGGAAGTGTTAAGTGTCTGAGACCAGATTTGAACTTGAGTCCTCCTAAATTTAAGGCTGGTGCTTTATCCACTGTGCCACCTAGCTGCCCCTCCCTTATTTCTTTATAGATTTTGGAAGTTGCTATACTTTTAATGTTTTATATATATAATGTTGCCTATTGAACCCATTCCCAATGTGACTAGGTGTTCAGAACTATAAGCTCTCTTCCCTTTTCTAATGCCTCTGTGTCAATTCTTTCTCTGCACCTCATTTGAATAGCATGATTATTATTTTAGCTTTTACTCTGCCAATCTTTCTTTTGAACTATCATATTTTTTAATATAAATGTTAAACATAAAATATATATTTCTCATGTAAAAAAGAATAAATAATTTGTCCATGTGGAGTTCCTTAAAATTGATCTTTGCTCTTATATGTTAAATTTCCTGTTAAATTTGGATTTGGTTGATAGAAAGTTCTGGAAATCTGTAAGTTCATTGAATGTCCATTTTTTTCATTCAAAATTAATAGATAATTTTCCTCAATATTATTTTTTTGTCTTCATGCCAAGTTTTTTCCACTTATCAGTAGATACGATTCCAGGACCTGCAGTCTTTTATTGTAGCTTTTGAAAAGATTTGTACAATTCTATTTGTAGCTTCAGCATATTTGAATTGTTTTTCCTTGTTTCTTGCAAAATTTTCTCTTTGATCTGGGTGATTTCAAAATTTGCCTATAATATTTCTGTGTATTTTCCACAAAGGATCTCATTTAGCTAGTGATCGCTAGATTTTTTTTTTTCTATTTCTAATTTGTCCTCATGTTCTGATCACTCCAGAACATTCAGATCATTTCCATTAGTATTGTGCCATGGTTCTATTTCTGGACTCAACTTTCTGGTAGTCCAATTATTCTTATATTTTCTTTTCTTGATCTGTTCTTCACATCTGTCATTTTTCTTATAATATGTTTCACATTCTGTTCATTTATTTTATCATTTTTTTAAAATAATCTATTTTGTTATTTCTTGGTCTCTCAAAGCTTCACTGGCTTGCCTTGCCCAATTCTAATTTTCAAAGACTTATTTTCATTTTTAAAACTCTGTACCTCCCCCCTCCCAATATTTTAATTAAGAATTGCTAAATCTTCCAGGAACACTAAGTAGAAATCTCAGTGGAGGTTAAAAAAAAAAAATGTTGCCACACAGGTCACATGGGTAGTAAGTTTCTGAAGCCAAAATTGCACTCAGGTTTTTCAGATTCCAAATCCACCAAGCCACCTAGCTGCATCCAACATTTCTAATCTAGAATTATTCCATCAGTATTAACTTAGTAATATTAATGTTGAGTGATTTATGTCTATTGTTAATTGGTAAGTTAGTCAGCTAGCATTCATTAATATTATAAACTCATATAATGCTTAGTGCACTTTTGGCTGTTTTATGAGTCGTATTTTCAATGAATTAGATAATGTTTGTTTTTTTTAAGAGGAGAAAATAATTAGGGTTATGGTTTTCAACAGCCCTAAAACATGAGAGATAGGTGGGATCTCACAGAATTTTAACTTCATTATCACTTGGCAACATAGAAAAAGGAATAAAGAAGTCAACTTGGTGGTATGAGAATAACTATCAGATTGGATTGCAATTATATCACTGTCACAGACTTTCAAAACTCCAAATTGTAAAAAGATATAGTAAGAAATCAAGATGAAACATTAAGCTTGATCAACATGACATTCAAACAGCATTTAAAACTTCTAAAATGCAGATTCCTAGATAATTATATTTATGAATATCCCAGAAGGATATGCCCATTTTCATCCAATGATGCTATTTGAGTCATCCAAATGTCTCTTTAGAATCTAGAAGAGGAATGATTTTATTTTCATGTATCACTTTGTCTGGAGTTGAAAATAGCTCCTCATCTGTTGCAAGATTATCCTGGAATATGTAAACTTTTACAATTATTACACTCTTTTCTGATCACAATTCTGTACTGAACCATAGCAATACTGACAATTATTATCTTTTCCAATATAATCTTATTCCAGCTATTGGATAGCTTATATTCCATATAACAAAACTAAGAAAGTAATACTAATATAAATCATAAATCCATATGTAAATCCATAAAGAAGTTTAACATTTTCCATGAGACCTAATACCTGAGTGTTCATAGCTTATCTCCTAACTCTGCTCCCTCTTTTTCCTAAAGTGAGGAAAAAAATGTAGTAGGGAAAGAAGCAGATGGTAGAGCTAGAAAATCCACTCATCTTCAAGCAAATATTTGGACAGTAAATCACATATAAGTAAGACCAGTTAAACCAAAAAAAATAATACTACTCTAAATAATTAATATTAATTAGGAGCAATTGCTAATTTTTTTGCAAGTACTGTGGGCTGAAAGAAGCCATGGTAAGCTAATGTGTGACAAAACATTTCTATAATTATATTAAACTATACTAAACATACTAAACTATAAAGAAAAAAAATAAAAGCTAATGCCTTTTTGCTTCATGCAAAGGACTTTTATTATTACCACTAGGGAAAAATGAAAACTCATCAGCTTGAGATTTTTAAGCCCACCATAGTCTGAATTTAGTCAACCAAAGGGTCATTGTAGATTTCTGCCTTTCACTCACATATAGTCTATCTATGATTCTCTCCTTTCTTTTTCTCAAAGTTGGGTCATTGCTTTCTCATCTCTTCATTTGCACAAATTGTCCCTTATGTCAGTAATAAAAATTTTCATCATCAGCTCCTTATGACTTGTTACCTTCATTCAAAGCTTAACTCTTATATAAAATCTTTCCAGTTTCCCTTAGTTGTTGGGGTTTGTTAATATTTAATATTTTTTTTTTTACTTTTTCCCAATTCCATGTAAAACAATGCTTTATATTTGTTTTCAAAACTTTGAATTCCAGATCCTTTTCATTCCTCCCTACCCCAATCGCATTAAGAAGGCACATATACAATTCTGCAAAATATTTCTGTAAAAGTCATGTTTAAAAGAAAAAAATTGATTTCTCTCCTAAAATTTTTTTAAGAAAAATAAAGCTTGAAAAAGATTATATTTCAATCTGTATTCAGACACTATCAGTTCTCTCTCTGCATATGGATAGTATTTTTCATCATAAGTCCTTCAGAGTAGTTTTGAATTATTGTATTGTTGAGGATAGCAAAGTCATTCAGAGATGATCATCCCACAACATTACTATTTTTTGTACACAGTACACTTCAGATTTTTCTTAGACAATCTAGCTCATCATTTACCGAAGAAGAAGAATATTCCATCATAATCACATATCACAATTTTATTCAGCCATTACCCAATTGATGGGCATCCCTGAGTTTCAATTTTTTTGTCCTGAGAAGAGAGCTGCTACAAATATTTTTGTACATGTAGATTGTCATTTTTTAAAAATCTCTTTTGGGATTCATGCCTAAACATAACAGTGTTAGATCAAAGAAAATGCATGATTTTATAGCCTTTTAGCCATAATGCATGTCTTTTGATCATTTACCAAATGGGGAATGACTCTCATTTTTTTATAAATCTGACAGTTCCTTATACATTTGAGAAATGAAATCTTCAGCAGAGAAATGTTTCAAAATTCTTTCCCCAATTACTACTGCACTTCCCCCATGTTTATTTTATTCTCTTTCTCTCATTTCATCCTGATCCTCCTCAAAAGTATTTTGCTACTGACCACCCCCTCCTCCAATATGTTCCTTCTTTTATCACCTTCCTCCCTTCTCAAATACCTTTCCCTTCCTACTTTTGAGCAAGGCAAAATTGATTTCTATACCTATATTAAGTGTATTATTTCCTCTTTAAGCCAGTTCTGATGAGAGTAAGTTTCACTCATTCTTTTTCCCTTGCTCTTCCTTTCTTCTTCTCCACCATAAAAGCTGTTTTCTTGTCTCTTTTTTGGAAGATAATTTATACCATTCCACCTCTTCTTTTTCCATTTTCCCATTACATTCCTCTCACCCCTTAATTTTGTTTTAAACATTCTCTTCATGTTCAATTCACACTTGTGACCTCTGTCTATACTCATTCTAACTGCCATAATAGTGAAAAAAGTTCTTATGAGTTACAAGTATCATCCTCCTATGCAAGTATGTAAACAGTCCCTTATGTCATCCCTTTCAAATTACCTTGAATGCTTGAAAGTTTTCTATTTCATTGAAATTCCATCTTTTCCCCTAAAGAATTATACTGTTTTGCTAGGTAGGTAATTGTTGGTTGGAATCCTAGTTCCATTGTGCTCCATTGTGCTTCATAATATCATATCCCAAGGCCTTCAATCCTTGAATGTAGAAGCTGCTAAATTTTGTAGCTCCTCCCTATTTGCATTGTTTCTTTTTAGATGCTTGCAATATTTTCTCCTTGACCTGGAAGTTCTAAAATTTAGCTTTAATATTTCTGGAAGTTTTCATTTTGGGATCTCTTCCAGGAGGTGATCAGTGGATTCTTTCAATTTCTATTTTACCTTCTGGTTCTAGAATATCAGGGCAATTTTCCTTGATAATTCCTAGGAAGATGATATTTAGGCTCTTTTTTTTTTAACACAGGTAGACCAATAATTTTTAAAAAATTATTTCTCCTGGATTTATTTTCGAAATCACTTCTTTTTCCAATGAGATATTTCATATTGTTGTTTTTTTTTTTCATTCTTGTGATTCTGTTTTATTGTTTCTCGATTTCTCATAAAGTCACTAGCTTCCATTTGCTCAATTCTAATTTTCAAGAAATTATTTTCCTTAGTGAGTTTTTGTACCTCTTTTTTTTTTTTTTTTTTGGCTAATTTTGCTTTTTAACATATTATTCCCCTTAATAGCTTTTTGTATTTCTCTTTGCTCTACTCTCAATTCTCTTTCTGGTTTTTCCCTTTATCTTTCTTACTTGATTTTTAGGATTTCTTTAGAGCTCTTCCATGGCCTGAAACCAACAATTATTTTTGGAGACTTTGGATGTGAGCTTTGACTTTGTCATGTGTGTGTTTTGATCTTCCTAGTCACCATAGTAACTTTCTATGGTCAGAAGCTTTTTCTGTTGCTTATTCATTTTCCCATCTTTAACTCTTCCTCAGAAAAGAGCTTCATTCCCAAGCTTCAGGAGTTTTATGCAGATGTTTTCATGAATCCTTCTAGGGGATCTTGCCACAAACATTCTTTTCTGCCCTAAAACTCTGAGAAGTGTCCCCACTCCACTGTGACAGTAAATTCTACTGTACAAAAAAAAATAATCTTTGCTCAATTCTAGTAAAGAGACTTTCTATGATCTAAGACCTCTAGAAGCTGCCAGCATCACTACCAGCTCCTGATTTGCTGGTTTTTCAAGGCCATCTCATCACCCTACTTACAAATCTTTTTTGCTGATCTTCCAACTTGTCTTGGTATCTCTGGGCTGAGAAATCTAGAAATTGCCAATACTGCTAATGATTCAGAGACCCAAGGCCAGTTGTTGCTTTGCTGGTACCTGGGCTGGGGCTGCAGACAGGCCAGGACTCTGCTGGTGCAGCCTGCACTGAGACTGCTCACTGGACTCCTACCCTGATACCACAGACTTTTCCAATTGACCTTCTAAGTTGTTAGGTTGGAAAGTGTTCCACTTTGTCTTTTTATGGATGCTCTAAAACTTGTTGTTTAGAATCATTATTTAAAGGAATTTGGAGGTTTGGGAGAAAGCTCAGTGAGTCTGTGCCTTTACCAACTTGGCTCCACCTCTCCTTCCTTTAGCTGTCAATGCCCTCTCCACATGTTCATGTATATACTTACTTATTTATATATTTTCCACTCCCATTTTTATATAGGTTTTTTTGAGGGAAAGGCCTATTTTTTTTTTATGTGTAACTCCAAAGACCATTGCATATGGAAAAAGACAATTAAAAAATTTGGTGATTTGGTTTAATCAAGAGATTCAGTCACAGGATCCTTATAATAAATTTAGAGTTTGAAAGGTTTTTCAATTATAATTCAACTTTCTTACTTTACAGAGAAGATAATTTTGAGAGCCAGAGAAAAGAAATTAAGTCACTTGCTCAAGGTCATACAGATAAGAAGTAGAATAATTGAGATTTGGACCCAGGTCTTCTGCCACTAATTTCAGTAGTCTTTCTACTGTTCCCTACTCATACTGCACTGGAATGTGATTTCATGATATGGCTATTACCTTTCACAATGTAGTCCATAACTTATCCATGGCAGCCCATTTTGTGTAACTATCTACCCCCTTCCCAAAATTCATCCCAATGGAAACACTCAATATTCTGGGGTCCTTCCATTTTTCTCAATAATTTGATACAGCCAATAAAGCATAGAAGCAGTCTACATATGGTTCTTAATTTCCTTATATGACTAAAAAGGGTTGAAGAAAACAGATTTATATAATTAAAATGGCACTGTGTGCTGGGTTTTTTTTTTTTGTTTGTTTGTTTTTAATGGATTATTTAATTTAAAAGAGACTTTTCCCATTTGGCATCCTCTCCTTAAGAGAAATTTGCACCAAAAAATAATTCCAGATACAGTGAATATAGCTCTAATAGTCTATCTTATATAGCACTTAGTGTCAACATGCTTCTCTTTTCATCTCCTCATCTCATTTGACTGAGCTTCATAGAACAACTTTTTATTATTATTAGACCAAAATATAACAATAATTATATATGACCAAATATGCTGTTTCTGTGAGTTTCCTATTGGTCAACTCATAAATGTTGGTGAAATCCTGTCACTAAAAATGGTTGGGGAAGCATTTCAAACCAAAATTAATGAACCTTTCTCCCTGGGGCAAAGTCAGACAACAGCATAAAATTCCAGAACATGCCATGGGCTAATAGTAAACTTACATGGTTTTCTAGTTTCACATTGCAAAATTGTACCTACAAAACTCTCTTTTTATTTTGTGATTAGAAGGGGAAAAATGTGCTTGCTATGGAATTCCTCAAGCTCTATTTTTTTTAATTAAAACTTTTTATTTACACAATATATATATATATATATATATATATATATATATATATATATATATGTATATATACAGTTATCTTGCTAGCACAAGAAAAATTAGATAAAGAAGGAAGAAAGGAAAAAACTGAGAAAGAAAACAAAATGTAGGCAAACAATAACAGAAAGAGTGAGAATACTATACTGTGGTCTACACTCAGTTCCCAGGGTCCTCTCTCTAGGTGTAGATGGCTTTCTTAATCACTGAACAAGTGGAACTGGTTTGAATCATCTCATTGTTTAAGAGAACCACATCCTTCAGAATTAATCATCATATAGTCTTGTTACAGTGTATAATAATCTCCTGGTTCTGCTCAGTTAGCATCAGTTCATTTAAGTCTTTCCAGACATCTCTGAAATCATCCTGCTGATCATTTTTTTACAGAGCAGTAATATTCCATAACATTCATATACCATAATTTATTCAGTTATTCTCCAACTGATGGGCTACAAAAAGGGTTGTCACAAATATTTTTGCCCATGTGGGTTCCTTTTCCTCCTTTAAGATTTCCTGGGATATAAGCCCAATAAAAACACTGCTGGATCAAAGGGTATACACAATTTGATAACTTTTTGAACATAGTTCCAAATTGCTCACCAGAATGGTTGGATCTGTTCATAGTTCCGCCAACAATGTATCAGTGTCCCAATTTTCCCATATCCCCTCCAATATTCATCATTATCTTTTCCTGTCATCTTAGTCAATCTGACAGGAGTGTAGTGATATCTCAGAGTTGTCTTAATTTGTATTTCTCTGATCAATAGTGATTTGGAGCACCTTTTCATATGAGTACAATTAGTTTCAATTTCTTCATCTGAAAATTGTCTGTTCATATCCTTTGATCATTTATCAATTGGAGAATGGCTTAAACTACTATAAATTTGAGTCAATTTTCTATATATTTTAGAAATAAGGCCTTTATCAGAACATTTGAATGTAAAAATATTTTCCCAGTTTATTGTCAAGCTCTATTTTTTAAGTAAAAAGGACTTGGACATTTGTTGTTTTTAAGTTTTGTTTTTTAACAAAAATTAAACCACACTATATTATTTTTCCAAAGTCATAAGATCAGTAAAGTTCCATGAAGGATTTTTGAATACTCATCTGTTAGGAACTTATAGAAGAGATGGACTAAAAATTTAGAGCCAGAAAAACTTATCACTATTTGATAAGCCTATAGTGGAGTCATCTTCATGGTAGGTTATAGGTAGGTCACTGAGCTTACAAGTCTGAAGATCTAGAGTTGGAAAGGACCTCAGTAGCCATCAAATCTAATCCCACTATTTCATTTATGAGGAAAATAAGGCTCAGAGAACAAGTGCCTCAAGCAAGATTTGAACTTAGATCTATATGGTTTGATCTTTTAAATATTGTCCAATTCTTGACCCTATTTGGGATTTTCTTGGCAAAGATACTGGAGTGGTTTGTCATCCTTTTCCAGATCATTTTACAAATGAGGAATTGAATGACACAACTAGTATTGTGTCTAGAACCAGATTTGAAATCAAGATGAGTCTTCCTGACTTTGAGGCCCAGCACTCTATCAATTGTTCCATCTAGCTACTAAGGGCCTGGTGATTGTAAATTGAACAGTTTATCTTCAACATCATACAGATAAATACAGAATAAAGGAGAGATTGTCTCAGAATGACATAGAAAGCAAATGCCTGAGGCTACATTTGAACTCAAGTCTTCTTGATTCCAGGCTACATTCTACACACTGTGCAACTTAGTTGCCTGTGTGACGCTTCTTACCTCTTTTATCACTCAGTTTATTTTTAATATTCTTTTTATTTTTTTAATTTTTTTTTGAGGCTGGGGTTAAGTGACTTGCCCAGGGTCACACAGCTAGGAAGTGTTAACTGTCTGAGACCAGATTTGAACTCGGGTCCTCCTGAATTCAGGGCTGGTACTCTATCCACTGTGCCACCTAGCTGCCCCTTTAATATTTTTTAATTGAATTTTAAATTCCCTTTCCCTGCAATCCCTCTTTCACCTATTGAAAAGTTACTATCAATTATACTTGTAAAATTATAACATATTTCCATATTAGCCATGTTGAAAAAAAAAGCAAGAAAAACAAAGTGAAATGAATTATGCTTCAATTTGCACTCAGAGTTCATCTGTTCTCTCTTTCTGAATGTGCATACCATTTTTCATCATGAGTCTTTCTGAATTATACTGATCATTCAGATCATTCTTTTGATCAGAGCTAATTACATTTTCATTGAAGTGCTAGAGTGGTATTCGGGGAAAATACTGTCTATGAATCTGAAATTCTAAGCTTATCTTTGACAATAAATAGATATGTGACTTGAAGCAACTACTTCACCTTTAAATCTTAAATGTCCTCATTTGTCAAAGAAGGGAGTTAGGCTGGACAATAACTATGATCTCTTCTAGCTATGAAATTCTTTAAATAACCAGAAATCTGTGCATAGAAATATCAGTAACCTTATAAAAGTTATAGGCTTCAGTGATATGTATATATGCACAAATGTATTTATATCCTTAGGATAGTCAGTACTTTTCAAGGTTTTAGAGATCCTCCCAAGATTAGCCAAAAATGATTAACCATTTCTGGTGATTCATGGAGATACAAATGTTCTTTCCAGGAGAAATTTAAGAATATTTTCAATTTAGTCAAATAATTGAAGACCACAAGGGCATAGATTTTTTCTTAATGTACATTGAGGACAAGGGGTGTAAAAGAGAAAAGTTACTTTGAGATACCATTGGGATGACAGTTTATAATGTTAACATATTTTTGTTCAGAAATATACAATAAAGACTGGTAATGATCTATGTCACATGTGTGTAATGAAAATGACTTGTAAAAGTAAAAGAAATAAGAAAGGGAGAAATGGATATCTTTTTTAAAAATTATTTATATTGAACAAAATATACAATAGAAAAAGAAAAAACAAAATAAAAAAGAGTCCTTGTTATGTGCATAGCAGAACATGAGAGTATTCAAAATATGAAACAATAAATTTCCAGTTAAAGAAAGTCTATTTAATAAATTCTACACATTGTCTTCAGAGTTATCCATCCTTTCTTTGCTTCCTTGTAGGTTTTCTTTTGTTCTCTGTCATGCACTTTTTGCTTTGTTCTTTTCTTTCTCGCTGCCTCTGCCCCCCTCACCTCCCCCAAGAAGGCTACAATTAAGTGTGGATATACTTATAAATTCATAAACACACATACCTATATACAAACACATATACATGCATATATAGATATATTGCATACACATATGTATACATAATCTATAATCATACATATATACACACATGTATATTCATAAACATCTATTTAAGGCCATACTTATTTGTCATATATTTCTCTGAGGTGGATAACATCATTCTTCATAAATCCAAATCTTTCCATATTTTTCTAAATCCACCAATTCATCATCTCCTATACCACAGTAATATTCTAAGCTTATACTACCTAGATTTTTAAATAATCTAAAACAATTTTGATTAATATGGTTGACATGAAGTGTAGTCTTTCTATTTTTCTCTTTGATTATATTAGCTTTAACTTTGTCTGAGATCAA
Source organism: Sminthopsis crassicaudata (assembly GCF_048593235.1). Taxonomy (NCBI): domain Eukaryota; kingdom Metazoa; phylum Chordata; class Mammalia; order Dasyuromorphia; family Dasyuridae; genus Sminthopsis; species Sminthopsis crassicaudata. The sequence continues at coordinate 105,583,098 of NC_133618.1, read as the reverse complement.
TTATTACTAGCCCTCCTTTTTTTCTAATAAATTCTACCCCAGATCATTATTATTATGTTTATATGCTTCTGTTAGTTCCTATACCTGCTGACTCCTCTTTTACTTCTACACACTACTTTGCCTTACTCTTAGTTAAATAGACACTTATCTAAGGATGCCTCCCTTATCCTCTCCCCTTACCTTTTGCCTCCCTCTTTATCCACTTCTCATTAATCTACAGCTTCACCCCTAGCCCCTAATAAGTTCCTTACCCTATTATTTATTTCTGAATCTAGAAGACTTTTGTAAATATGTGTGTTTTTGTTGTTGTCCTTTGTTCTCAAAGTTGACCAAATGACATCATTTTTAGAATTGAATTAACAGTATGTCCATTAATGTCCAACTGTGACTGATCAGACCATCTCAGAATGCTCTGCCACAGGTCAGACACAAACAGTCCATGTGAACATTTGGAGCAGCTTCTCTAATTTTGCATATTTCATGTTTCCTTGTTCTAATTCAATTCAGCTCTGTTCATAGAGCACAGCACCTTCTCTAATGAGAGCGCACTGTGCTGGAAGGTCCTATCCAAGTGTCTCTCATGTCGTACAATCAATTCTAAAGTTCTTAAGAGATACCTTGAGAGTGTCCTTTTATTGTCTTTTTCTGATCACCTTGTGAGCACTTGCCTTGTGTGAGTTCAGGGAAGACTAGTACCTCTGACATGGAGGATACAAAGCCCTTTACAAGGCTAAGTATGATTAATATTCATAGTCCCCCACAGTCTTCTCTCTGGCTCTCTCCATTATAAATCTATAGGAATTACCTTGAAACACATCATTGTTGAAAACAACCAAGTTATCACAGTTGATCATCACATATTCTTCTTGTTTCTATGTACAATGTTTTTTGGGTTCTATTCACTTCACTTAGCATTACTTCATTTACCATAACTTATTCAACTATTCCCCAGCTGATGGGCATCCACTCAGTTTCCAGTTCTTTGCCATTACAAAAAGGATTGCTACAAACATGTTTGCACATGTGGGTCCTTTTCTCTTTTTTATGATCTCTTTGGGGATATAGACTCTATAGAGACACTTATGGATCAAAGGAAGCCTGATTTTTCTACTGCTCTTTTCTCATAATTTGTATCCTATGAATTTGGCAGGTTTTTAGTGTTATTCTGACTTCTTTGTGACTCATCTCTTTAATATCTAACTTAGAAAATATATAGAAGTATCTGAATTACACATTAAGATATATGCACTTCTTAGAGAGGATTCTGGGAAGATTTCAGAGTAGCTTAGAAAATTTCAAAGACTTCAGATATCTCCCACAAACAATACAAAATAACACTTTAGTAAAAATGTAGAGTGGCAAAAATAAGCAAGCATTAGGGTAGAACTATTGTCCTTCTGAGACAATCAGAGAAGATCTGAAGAAAAATACAAGGAAGGAGATTTGATCCATATCAAGGATAAACATCTTCAGGCTAGTTCCATCATACTAGTTCCATCGAAACAGCAAGCTATGATCCTTCGGGTTAGATAGTTTGGGAGATAGGCTCAGCCTAGCCACAGGAATGTTCACTTCTGGAACAGTATAGGGAATCCTATGTCTTGAGTCAAGGGAAAATTGGGAATCCCTGATGATAATGGATGCCAGCCCCATTTGTGCCCTTGGTGAGAAGGAATCAGCATATACCTAGTGAGTACAGAAGCAATGGAGCAGGGATGATGCTGGCTATGGGCATTTACAGGAGGGCAGATTTCTTGGTTTGGAGTTTCAGGGTTTAGGGGTGAAATGAGAGAATACCTGTTATCATCCCTTACATGCCAGGACTAGAGGTAATTAAACTGACAAATATTTATTAAAAAAAAAAAAAAATCAAAAAACAAACAAGCAGGAAAGAAAGAAAACAACCAGAGAAAGTTACTATGGAGAATAGAGAAAACCAAGGGTCATCTTTAGAGGAGGATACTGAAGTTAAAAAAAAGTCCCTTGAATCCTAAAGATTAATGTTAAAAATTGTCACCCGTCCAAAAATAATTCATAAAAGCACTCAAAAAAGATTGAGGAAAAATAAAAATAAAATAAAAACTATTTAAGAAAAACATTATAAAAACAAAGTCAACCAACTGTAAAAGTTGATCCAGAATCTTAAATTTTAAAAATGACTCTTTGAAAACAATAATTGAGAAAAGGGAAACAAGCAAAGTTACAAGAGATAAATCATAATTTGTATCCTGTGAATTTGGCAGGTTTTTAGTGTTATTCTGCCTTCTTTGTGATTCATCCCTTTAATATCTAACTTAGAAAATATACAGAACTATCTGAGTTACACATTAAGATATATGCATTTCTTGGAGAGGATTCTGGGAAGATTTTAGAGTAGCTTAGAAACTTAAGTTTCAAAATATAAAGAATGAAAAATTGAAGACAATACATCTCATAAGAAAATCAATTGATCTGGAGAAGAGATCAAGAAGAGAAAACATAAGAATAATAGAACTACCTGAAAGCTATGATTAAAAAAAAATCTTGGTACAATAATAAAATAAATAATTTTAAAAATTATCATGAAGTGTTAGAACAAGATGGGAAAAGTAGGAACAGAAAAAAAAAAAAAAGTCCACCAATCAACACCTGAAAGTGATCCTAGGAAGAAAATCTACAGGAACATCATAGTCAAATTTTCAAAATCCCCGGTTAAATAGAAAGTACACTTAGTATTCTCACCTTTTTTGTTGTTCTTGTTTGTTTGCTTTTGAGTTTTTTTTTTCTTGTATTTTTTTGCTCTGATTTTTTTATCTGATTTTTCTTTGCACAACATGAAAATATGGAAATATATTTAGAAGAATTGCAAACATTTAACCTAAATCAGATTACTTGCTCTTTACAGAAGGAGGAGGAGGGAAAAAGGAAGAAAAATTTGGAAAATAAGCTTTTGCAAAGATAAATGTTGAAAACTATCTTCTCATGTCTTTGGAAAAATTAAAATCTATTATTAAAAAAAAGTCAGGGCTTCATATACACAATTGCTCAAAGCTTACAACAGAAGACTAGAGTTCCTCATGAAATGAAACCTGGACCTCTTAGGAATCATTGAGATTTGAAATGAAACCTATGACTGATTATGACTGTGAATGGATATACCTTAATAAAAAGAAACAATACAGGCAAATTGGGGCAGGTAAGTAAAACCATAGATTTCCTGGAATCAGGAAAAACTGACTTTAAATCTAGCCTTAGACAGATATTAGCTGTAAGACCTTGAATAAATCACACAATTTCTCTTTGCCTCAGTTTCCTCAACTATAGAATGGGGATAATTATAACATTCAGCTTCTGGGATTCTTATGAGAATCAAATGAGATCATAATTGTAAAGCACTTTGCATCACACCTGGCACATAGTAAATACTATACTTTTTTTTTAATATAAGAGGATATCGGAATATACAAAATATGCTTACATGAAGAAATTATGGAAGTAGAAAACTATAATGGAAATAATATAGGTAAAATCACAGGTGGGAAAAATTGAAGTGATTTTTGGCTTTGGAGTATATGATAAATCATCTGGAAAGAAAAGGAACTCACTAAAAAACTTAGATCTTTCCCTCTCTCTCTTTTCTCCTTCTTCCTTTCAAACCCTTTCTACCTCTCTCTCAGTCCTGACTTCTGGAAATCCTGAGGCAATCAGGTAGTTCAAGTCACAGAGTTATGGGCATCCAGTTTGAAACACCTGAGTTTATTCAAATCCATCTACAGTATGATACTGTGCAAGCCACTTAATGACATAATATTTATAAAGGACTTAGCATCATGCTTGGCCCATAGCAGATTTTATATAAATGCTTATTCTCGCCCTCCCTCCCCTCTGAAGCTCTTGTTCTCTGCACAGTTACTTCTTATCTGCAACAACCTCTAGAAACAAGGGGATATATACAATTGGTTCTTCCTTTCTTAGACAGAATACTATGAAGATGTGTACATGGATACGCATACTTACACCCATATTCAAACACACATATCTAGATAGATAGATAGATAGATAGATAGATAGATAGATAGATAGATAGATAGATAGGAAGAGTTTGGCTCAGCAAACATTTTACATAAAAGTAATAACAAAATGAATACACATACAAACACATTTAAAACCATGCTTAATGATCTAAAATTGTTAATTAAGCTCCAAAGATGGAGTTTAGTCAATCAATCAGCCCCTATTTTTGGAACATTTCCTGTGTGCTCTGTCAGCATGAATCACCTGGCTTTCAGAAAGAAACACAATACCCATATTATATACTTTCAGTAAAAACCTAAAAGGTCATAAAACATAAAGCAAGCTCTGCTTCCTCCAGACATGTCCCAAAGCTGTTGCTTTCTCTAGCTGCCCAAAGAGGTATTTATTTTCTTGTTGTTAAAACATTCCACCACCGATCTTTAAAAAACTAATATTTGTTTCAGCAGAATAAAATGGCTTTTCAAAACTGTGTCTTATCCAGATGTATAAAGTGATCTCAGCAGAAATCTTGCCCCAAAATTATAACTTAAATCTGCCACTGGCAAGAGAAAAGGACTACTTTCTAACCTATCAAACCAACCACCAAAGTACTGACCCAAAGCTTTCCTTCTAACAAGACACCTAGGCCTCACATCAGCAAAAAAGTAGTGCCTCAACACTATTAATGTCTATTCATCATCCAAATAAAATTTGTAACTCCTTAACTTTACTAAAATAAGATAGAATTCTGTAATAATAGACATAAAGCATATAAATAAAATTTTTAAAAAGATATGTTAAAACCATTTAATAAGCTTAAGAATAAATTATATGAAGAAACAGAAGATAAAAAAAGCCTTGATGAGAATAACAGCCAAATTTTAATGTACATTCTCAATGAAACTTCAAACAAACTGAGAAATAGCTTAAACATTTTATGCATTTTGAGGCAATATTGGAAAGAACATTAGATTTGGAATTAGAAGGCAGCTTGATTTACTTGAAATGATCATGACAACAGCAACTAAAATTTCTATAGCTTCACTGCATGTCAAATATTGTATTAAATATTTTACAGATATTATCTCATTTGATCCTGCAACAACCCTGTCAAGTAGTTGCTATTATGCCCATTTTATAGATGAGGAAATTGAGACAAAAAAAAAAAAAAAAAAGATGTTAAATGACTTGCCCTGGATGATACAGATATTCTGAAGCCAAATCCAAACTGGGATCTTCCTAACTCCAGATCCAATGATCTATCCTCTGAACCACTCATAAAAATTCCTATACTTGAAATCAGAATTTCCTGTATTTACAAACTATGTGACAATAACTAAACAATAACTTCTATGGGCTTCAATTGAAATTACCCTTTCTCTCCTTATGATTTGTTTTCTGACCTGCCATTTATAATTAATTTTAGTCCCACATAATTTTTAATCCTTTCTTCTAGGACCCTTTCCCTAATGCATGGCACAATTTTTGCAAAGATGTCATAAGAACAATATATGTATGGGTATATGTTATGAGAACATATAAAGCAAATTGTATACAAATTACATATGATACACACATATAATTGTCCCAGTCAGACAATAAGCATTCATTAAGTACCTACCATGTGCTAAGTATTGTGTTAAATGCCAAGCATGTGCATAGGTATGTATAAACACATATAGGCACATGTATACACATAGATAGGTAGATAGATAGATAGATATCTCCATATGTATAAACAGATATGGATATGTATATATAATTTATACCAAGAATGTATGGTCATGATGAATTTAATAGGAATTAAATATAATAAATAATGTTATAATAACATGATAATCAAAATCATATCAAGAAATGTAGGAATTTTTAAAAATAAAAGACTGTCTTCTCTAGAAAATGCAAAAAAAAAAACAATAAATGGATCCTTCCTTAAAATGCAAATTAATATTTATCAAAAATTGAAACAGCATCATTTTGAGATAAACTTAGAGGCCTTTTCAGTAAGAGCAAGGATGAAATAAAAATGTCTGTTACCATTTGTTACCTGTTACCTGTTGAGTATTATTTGATATAGTTCTTAAAAACCATTTGTTACCTGTTACCAGTAATATTATTTGATATAGTTCTTAAAATTGAAGCAACAAGAAAAGAAAAAGAAATTATAGTCAAAATATGGACAAAGAGGAAATGCAATTATCATTTTTTCTGTTTTTTAAAAATTGATTCCTTTTTTTTTTCATCACATTCATTTCCAATTTATTTTTTTCTTCTTCATCTATAAAGCAAGTCATCCCTCCTAACAAAGGCTAAAAAAAAAATAAATAAATAAATATCCTTAAAAGAAAAGTTCAGGGAAATTAAAATTTTGTAGGAGGATTCAAGGCTAGACAACCTTCATTCTTCTCAGGGCTTTCCTTTTGACTTTCTAGATTTGGATACATTGTCCTCTGGAAAATATCTTCCTTTTTCCCCTTTTAGATTTGTTTTTGTTGTTGCTGTCGTTTGGTATTTTGTTTTTCTCTTTTAGAATGTAAATTCAATGAGGGCAGGGACAGTTTTTCTATGTGTATTATTTTTGTATTTTTATCCTCATGAACATATCTTGGAAGATAATAAATTCCTTGTTATATAGTTGCAAAACTAGTCAAAAGATCTATATTGGTAGATATGAAAAGAATTGTCCCAAGGAAAAGAAAGCCATGCAAAAAGGCACAAATAAGCAGATGTTGATAAGATTAGTTTGCCTAGAAAAGAGAGTCCACGAAAAATAGACTGGATGAGTTGAAGTAGAAGTTTGTATAGCAGATCTTGAAAATCTTAGTATGAAATTTGGATTAGATGAATTATGCAGTCAAATGTTACATCCAGGAAGCTGGCACTAATTAACTCTATCCTGCTTGGATTACTCCTTTTCATCTTTTCACCAATCAAGTATTCAGTTTTATTGTAGACTATTGCATTTCTTGACTTTTACTGAAAGGTTTCAAGAGTAATTTTCATGGCTATAAATCCTGACATTGAAATTAGATTGCAAAGTAATCAAAGACACTAACTGGTTTCTTTCTTGGTATAAGACCCCATTAATATCCTGCTTGATTCAATGTTTTACTGACAATTGATGATAAGTAGAATTCAATGACTTGAGTGACACAAGGACTGTCTCTGCATTCTTTTGATAACTTCATTGTCCAGGGAGTCTCCAGGGATGAGAATAGGAGACAAATAGATACAAAAATATATATTGCTTGAAAATCAATAACTGAAGGCTATAAAGGGGATCAAAAGGATTGTTGTTTTCCATTAATTGAGCTTATGTATAGAATTGAATAGAATTATATAGGGGCCTGAGCTAACACTAGGCTGGATCTTTGCCCTGATTAGTCAGGACAAATGACTTCACATTCTAAGTCATTAATGAGGAAAAACTTTCAACCCAATCACATCTTTAGGATTACTAAATTACCTCAGTGCCAAGGTGCCCCCCCAACTTTGTCTCACAAAGAAAAGGTCCTATTCCTTGTAAATCAAGTAATTTCTAGAGAAAGAAACCTGGCCCTGGGGTACAGCTGAACCTCACTCAGTCTTTAGAATACAGTCTCCATCTTGTGAGACAGCTTTCACAGTTCACTTCATTCAGCACTCAACATTGAAGACCTCATTAGTAGCATGACAGATATACTTGGTTCATTTTTCAAGTAAAGAAAATGAGGATCAGGAATACCAAGTGATTTGTCTAGGTCACAAAAGTAGTAAATATCCCCAACTGATAAATGGTCAAAAGATATGAACAGACAATTTTCAGGTGAATTAAAGTCATCTATAGTCATATGAAAAAAATGTTCTATATCATTACTGATTAGAGAAATGCAAATTAAAACAAATCTAAGGTACCACCTCATATCTCTCAGACTAGCTAAAATGATGGGAAAAAATGATAAATATTGGAAGGACTGTGGGAAACCTGGGACACTAATGCATTGTTGGTGGAGTTGTGAAATGATCTAATCATTCTGGAAAGCATTCTGGAACTATGCTCAAAAGGCTACCCAACTGTGCATATCCTTTGACCCAGAAGTGCCTTTACTGGGTCTACATCCCAAGAAAATCATAAAGAAGGGAAAAGAACCCACATGTACCAAAAGTGTTTGTAGCAGCATTTTTTGTGGTAGCAAGGAACTGGAAAATGAATAGATACCCATAATTGTAGAATGGCTGAATAAGTTGTGGCATATGAAAATAATGAAACATTATTGTTCTATAAAAATTGATGAACAAGCTGATTTTAGAAAGTCTTGGAAAGATTTACATGGACTGATGCTGAGCAAAAGAAGCAGAACCAAGAATATATTGTACACAATAATAGCAAGACTGTGCAATGATCAACTATCAAAGACTTGGTTCTTCTCAATGATTCAGTGATCCAAAGCAATTGCAATAGACTTTGGACAGAAAATGTCATCTATGTCCAGAAAAAGATCTATGGAGATTGAATGTATTAACACAAAGTATGTTAACTTTTTTTTCCTGTGTTTTTCTCTCTCCCATAATTTTTCCCTTTTGATCTGATTTTTCTCTCCCAACATGATTCATAAAGCAATGTGTATTTTAAAAAAATAAATTTTAAAAAAGTAGTAAATAGCAGAAGAAGAATTGGAATAGAGATCCTCTGGCTGCTAAGCCCTAGTATTTAAGGTAGAGAAAACTATGGAAAAGCCTTCTATTCTTATTTCCATTAGTTGACATAGTATGTTCTATGTTCATCTGCATTATGATTTTAAAAAATAACCAGAAGGAAAAACGTAAAGAAATATAAGGATAGGGATTAGACATGTGATATTATTTATATAGAGAACTCCCAGGGAAAGAAATTGCTTTTATCCATATAACCTCCAAAATGCATAGTTTTAGCAAGATGTCTATTATGCTGGGCCAGTGGCTTGCTGAGAGTCGCACAGTTTGGGTTATTTTAGAAGTGAGACATGGATCTAGATATTTCTGCTTTGGAGGCCAGCTTTATCTATTAAGCCATTGCCCCTCATCAAAAATATATTCATACTTTTTGAAATCATAACCTATCATTTCATTATTGACACCTGTTGAGCACATTTGAATTCCCAAGGTACTAATTTAGAGTGATAACAAGTACTTTACAAGACAACTAAATACTCTGTTAGGTTTAGCAAAATTTCTCCTAGAGGAGCTTATGCATATGCAGACTGGTTCTCCATAAGTTTTTTTGTTTCTTTTTTCCCTCTATATCATCAAGATATATTTGCCTTCACTGAAGGATTTAATTTACTTTGAAAATCAATTTCATTTAACACTGAGTATGATCTCAATATTTAACACTTGTGTTAAACTGAAATTAATATACAGTTTTGCTGAAAGCTAAGAATCTGATATCTCCTCTCTCTAACAAGTGAACGGGTACAAGAAACTCACTGAGGTGTATGAGGCAATGAATCTGAGATGCAAACACTTAAAAATCAATTAACTGCCATGTAATACCTCATGGAATGACCGACTATGAAATTCTGACTTGGCTTTCTTCAAAACAGATTTTAATTGGGCTGTTTGGTAAGACTTGAGGTGGTTGGAGAAATGAAAGTGTAGAGAGGGATTTCTGGTAATAATACCTCAATCAAACAGGGCACTAAATATGATGTGCCTAGTGTGATTTGGAAATTCAATAAAGCTGGCATCTTCTTACAGTAATGCAAACAATTCCTGGATTGTTCTGTGTGCAAGGGAATTTTATTGTTGTTTTTTTGTTTGGTTTTTACTGATTTCTGGCTAAGCTGAGATATTGGGACTGACAATCCCACTGTGAAAAGGCCAGGATGGAAGGAAACAAAACCTGGATTTTATATTCTGTAGCACTGGTCACGGTGGCTCCATCCGGCAGCACTTGTATGGGAAAATGACACTGCTTTTTGGAGCAGGGCGGTACATGGAGGACAGGTTGAAGCTCTGAAGCTGTGCCACAGAGATGGAGTGACAATGGGTAGCTATTAGATTTCCACATGAGTAAGACCACTTTCCAATTCTCTCACAAAGAGCTGACAGATCTGATTATAGCGACAGGCTGCCCATCTGCAAGGAGAAATTGATGGGCACGAGGAAATTGCTAAAACATTTGCAGTCACCCTGCCAGAGGGAGAGAATTCTATGCACTGTTTGGGAGATGTGGGGACTGGGGGGTGGGGTTTAGGCTTTCCCAAGGTTGTCATGCCAAGGTGAAAAATGGTGAGATTGATCTTTATTTAGAGAATTCAGTAACTTTCTCTTATCTCAGAACTGCTGGAAGATATTATTCAGTCAAAACCTCTATCATTCAACTCCTGAGTAGAATATAAATCAGTTCTTCTTGAAGAAGCTTTTTTGGGAAAAGACTTTATTTTCAGTGTTTTTTTCTATGTTGTAAATACTGAATGTAGCAATGAGAATATGATTAGAAAGATGTAACATATCTATCTTCAATTAGATTAAGGTATACTCTATAATCTGAAAGCAAAGTCAACCAAAGCCAGAGCCATTATATGATGTGTAAATTAGCAGCCTGAATAGCTATTTTAGGAGGAACTTGCTAAAGACTGTCCTATCCAATCCATTGAAGAGGAAATAACTTGCCCTTATGTCATCAGAAAGTATCCAAAAGAAAGGGATGCTAAAATTCAAGAACTAGAACAGGGATTCTTAACCTTTTTTGGTGAAGAATTGTCTGGTGAAGATTATGAACCTCTTCTCTGAAGGATGTTAAATGAATAAAATATAGCTAAACCTTTATTATACAAATAGTGAATCCCCTGAAGTGGTTGTATTATTCAAATTTGCATTTTATATTTCTATTGGGCTGGAATAAATTACTATTCTTACATGATTATTATTTCAAATAGTGTAAATTTAAATATATGGGACCAATTCAGTGCATTTATATTCCCATTAATTGGGACCTAGTTTATAAAATATATGGGATTACATAGGAAATAAATTATATTCAAACAAAGATAGACTTTTCCCTATGGAAATTCATAGATCTCCTTAAATTTATAGGATTTTGGAACCACCAAAGTAGAGTTAGAGAGGTTCAGTCCAAGCATAATATAGCCAAGTGAGAAATGAGAAGTTCTGAGCTACTCTCTTTCCTTACAAAGAGATTTTGGAATCTTAAACTCTACAATAGAAGTAGTATTTATCAGAGGTAGTATTTCAGCTCAGCTTTTCTGAGTCCAGATTTGAAGTATATTACCATTCAGGATAGAATCTGTCCAGGACCCAGGAGGGGAATTTACTAGGAAGCGTTTGAGAATTATGGAATTTTCAATAGAAATGGAGTTCAAACCCAGGCTCAGACTACTATCTGTGTGAGCTTAGGCAAGTCACTAACCAATGTCTGCCTCACTTTACTCATTTGTAAAAGGGAGATAATAATTGCACCCATCTCCCAATCTTCTTATAAGGACAAAATAAGATAATAGTGTTCTTGTCCCTAACACAGTGTTTGTCACAGTGGGCACAATAGGAATGTTTTGTTTTGTTTTTAAGTATAAGTAAAAGAATTTTTTAAAAAGGGACTAATGGAGATAGTGAGATTAGCAATCATGGACATTATAAAAGTATAAATCTTATGAAAGCTGTAGAATGCTCAGGCACATTTAGCATACTTCATCTGAAGCAGTTTCTTTGCCCAAGGGAAATGCTCTCACAAGAATAAAGAGCTTTAAACAATATTCCCCATCTAGTCTAGTTACCTTCAAGATGGTCTAATGTTTCAACTGGGAGTAATAGTTGAAACAACAGCCCTAGAAACAAGGAAAGGATTCAACTAAATTCTGTGTTTCTGAGAGCTTACTGTGGGAGTGAATAGGGGAAGGGTCTGAGCACCTTAGAGATTTGCTAGAACACCTGAGTATATTTAAATGTGGAAACAGTACAATAAAGTCTAAAGTTTCCCCAGCAAAATGAGGAATCACAATCTCACAATGAACCTTAGATAGTTAATGTATGAAGTAGAGCCTTGTCCTTGGAGAAGGGAAGAGTGTTGTCTTGGGAGCCATTATATGGTCATTTAAAAGTCTATCTGATATACACTGCAGGGTTTAAAGCTTTTATAATTGGAGTAATGAGAGGAAAAGGTATATTACAGGATGGCAAATGTGGCTACTCTGAGAATAGGTCACCAGAAATACTGACAGAAAATTTAAAGAAAGGAACGATTGAGAGTGAAAAAGGAGAAATGAGATCAAGATCTAGACAGATGGCAGTAAGCAATTTTAAGCAAAAAAAAAAAACAAAAAAAACTAAGGTATTCAAAATGGAATTAAAATAGATCTTAACCTGCTAACCTATGAAATATATAAATATATACATATTAATTATCTAAATATATATAATTATATTTGTGAATTATATATAAAGCTACATTTTTACTTATATTTATATATATATGATAATATAATTGGTTTCCTTTGTAATGTTATTAATTCATTTTATATATTTGAAAACATTCAGAAAAGGTAAACATAGGCTTTGCCAGGCTCCCAAAAAGATTCTCAATGCTAAAAAGTTTGGGAAACAATGAACTAAATGAAGAAACAAAGAAATAAATGTACTAACTAAAAGTATAGAAAACATAGGATATTAGGCATTCACTGGTGATTATCAAGGAAGGGAAAGGAATACACTTTTATTAAGGGTCTACTATATGGCAAATACTGTGCTAAGTGTTTTTATAAATATTAAATTATTTAATCTACTTAACTGCTCTGTGCTATTATTAACCTCCTTTTACTTTTGAGGAAACTGAAAGAAAGGTTAAATGACTTACCCAAGATGATAGTTAGCAAATGTCTGAGGCTAGATTTGAACCTGAATCTTTCTGATTTCAAACCCACTGCTCTATTCACTCTGCCACTTAGCAATCCATGTTATAAAAACTATGGATTACATAATATTATATATTATTATATTGTGTATTCAGTTATATCCGAGTCTTGGTGACCCCATTTAGGGTTTTTTTGGCAAATATACTAGAGTGGTTTGTCATTTTCTTCTTCATTATGTATAACCTATTATGTTAGTATGAGATAGAATAAGAATAACATCAAGACATCAAGAAGAAAAGAAAAAGGAACATATTTATTATGAAAACATTAAAGTATGGACAATTAGTGAATTTTTTTATTAGTAGTCTTGGAATCATAAAATTTTGGAGGCTGGAAGGGAAAGGGTAAAGGAAGGGGATAAACACTTATGTGGCACCTGTTATGTACAGGCATTGTGCTAGGCACTTTACAAATAGTACTTCAGTTGACCATCTAAAACAACCCTGGGAGTTAGGTACTTTACCCATTTTTACATTTGAAGGAACTGGAAAAAAAGATTAAATGATAACAGAGGAAGGAAGTGAAGGAGGGAGGGAAGAAGAAAGGGAGAGAGGGAGTGAGGAAGGAAGGGAGGAAAGAAGAAAGGAAGGAAGGGAGAAAGGAAAGAAGAAAGGAAGGAAAAAAGGAAGGAAGGAGAGAAAAAGGAAGACAAATACAAATCATCTTTGGTGCATTTACACATAAAACTAAATTAAGGAGAATAAGTAGATCAAAAAATTGGTCAGATTTGCTGTCAATTCTATAGTGATCCACTATGAAATGTCCATATTTGAAAGGTAAAACCTTATTATGTGTTGCATGATATGTAGAAGTGTATTTACCCTAAAAAATGAAGTCAGGAAAAACTACTAGACAAAATCAAGTACAATCAATCTGAAAGCAAATAAGAAGTGCCTACAATATGGCAGTCACCATCCTAGGCATTAGAGAAACCAAGATAAAAATGTAACAGTCCCTATAAAAAGTTTACATTACCAACACAATTTTGAAAGAAATTGAAAAATAGATTATATAGATATTTTGAAATAGGGAAAACAATAAATGACTGAGGGTTTAGTGAATGAAAGAAGAAGACAATACTATTTCAACAACATAAGGATACATTAGAACTCTTTTTGGTAATAAAATCGCAATATAATTTTCAAGAGTTTTGTGCCTCATTCTCCAGTTGACATAGAGACAAAGGATATGAACAAACAATTTTCAGATGAAAAAAATTAAAATCATTTCTAAGTCATATGAAAAAATGGTCTAAATCACTATTGATCAGAGAAATGCAAACTAAGACAACTCCGAGATGCCACTACACACCTCTCAGATTGTCTAAAATAAGAAGAAAAGATATTGATAAATGTTGCACAGGATATAAGAAAACTGGGATATTAATACATTTTTGATGGAGTTATAAAATGATCCAACCATTCTGGAAAGCAACTGAAACTCTGCCCAAAGGGTTATTCAACTGTGCATACTCTTTGATCCAGCAATATCTCTACTGGGCCTGACATCATAAAAAAGGGAAAAGGACCTACATGTGCAAAAATGTTTGTAGTAGTCCTTTTTGAAATGACAAGGAACTGGAAACTTAGTGGATGCTCCATCAGTTGGGGAATGGCTAAATAAGTTATGGTATATGAATCTTATGGAATATTATTGTTCTATAAAAAATGATGAGCAAAATGATTTCTGAGAGGCCTGGAGAGACTTACAAGAACTGATGCTAAGTGAAGTGAGCAGAACCAAGAGATCATTGTACAAGGCAACGAGAAGATTATACAATGATCAATTCTGATGGTCGTGGCTCTTTTCAACAATGAGGTGATTCAGGGCATTTCCAATACACTTGTGATGGAGAAAGCCATCTACACCTAGAAAGAAGACTCTGGGGACTAAATGTGGATCACAACATAGCATTTTCACTTTTTTTGTTGTTGTTTGCTTACTTTTTTTTCTTTCTCTTTTTTTCTTTTTTGATCTCATTTTTCTTGTGCAGCACAATAAATGTAGCAATATATTTAGAAGAATTACACAAATTTAACATATTGCTTTCTAGGGGAGAGGGATGGAGGAAGGGAGGAAAAAAATTGGGAAAGGTTTTACAAGAATAAATGTTGAAAATTTTCTTTGCATATATTTTGAAAATAAAAAAAACTATCATTATAAAAAAAAAAACCTTGTCCTTTTTTCCAACTCAAAATGGCATAAAATAGCTATCAATGGAGTGCTTGATATATGGAGTTGAGTCTCTCTGATCAATTAGGAATTAGTCAGTTAAAGCATTCTCTTGGTAACTACTTCTAAATACCAAAATTGCAAAAAAGCAATTTTTGAGTCCCTCTATCATGTCATCAGCTTTCCTTAGGTTCCTCCACCTCATTTGGTGATTATATATATATACACATATATATATATATATGTATATATATACATATATATATATGTATATATATATGTATATATATACATATATATATATATGTATATATATATACATATATATATATAAGTGGTTTGAAAAATAATTTCCTGAGAAGGCACAGCTATGGTGGAGAAAAGCCATTGAATTCTCCCCAGTTTCCCTCTGAAAGCTTAAATAAGGTCTCTAAAAAGATTCTACAGCATCCATCAACAACCAAAGCCTCTTTATTTTGGCTCTGCAGGCCAGTGACACAGCATGATATCTGAAGGGCCTCCAGACCATATAGATGAAAAATTGCTAGCCCAAGGACCCCAGCACAATTGGCATAACTAGATCTGGCCATCACAGTGCAGTGGGCAAGTCACAAGCACCTACATCCCCAGCAAGGAAACGAAGAAGTTTGGAATAGGGTCCCTTATGTCCCAGGAGAACAGTTCAACTTTAAACATCATGAAATATGCTTAAAAATGGGTAAGAATCAGAAATGTGCCCTGACCATAGAAAACTAATATAGAGACAGAGAAGATCAAAATACAAACAGAAGAGGACAACACTGTCCAAATTCCTATGTGTGAAGCTTCAAAGATCTATATCCCTAAGAGATCATTAAAAAGGGAAAAAGAGCAATTATTAAGGTTTCATTTAGTCATTAATACATTTGTCAGAAAAAAGTCTTTGATTTTCTTTTTTAATAATTAGGCTGTATCACTCAAGTAATAAGATATGGAGCTTTCTTGAACTCTAAGATCTAGTGGCAAGCTTTGACTATAATCAAATGTTTCTCATTATAGAAGGGAGAATTTTGGAGGAATAATTAAGATCATAGAAATTTCTAGCCATATTATAGACATAAATAGCTATCATATTTTTTTTTGAAAATGCAGTTAGAATAAGAAGAGTCTCTTTTTATGGCATCAATTGATTAAGATTCCTAGGTTTTCCTAGGAGACTTCACAAAGGACCAAGAGGTCATACCTCAAGAAGTATGGACTTTGATCTTTACATTACTTCTTACTCATGCTATGAATTCACTTCACTGACTTTAGATTTTCCCCAGTGTGAATCAAGATTAAAAAGACATTTTTGCACTTCATTTCCAACTGTGGACTAGATATACGTTTGTGCTGTTTTCTGGTATTTGCTCATGAAACAGTATAATATAAAAATCATGCAATTTTGTTTTGAGGAATGAATATTTTTCAAGGGTATATTAGCTTGAATTTCTAATCATGTATAGGTATATGATAATATTAAAATCTGAATCTTCTGAGCATGCAAAAGACTAGACCAAAAAAAGTTTTTAAAAGTTGGTTAATATAGAGGATACTGACTAAGGATTAAAATTCCAATATACAAAATGGATAATTAACATTGATATAATTAAGAACTGATCATGAATGTAATGATGAGCCATCTAATACCTCAGTAGATCACTGAATTTTAATTGAAACCATGAGAAAATACAGATGTTCCCAGGAGTTGATATTGTTTAAGGCTAATGAGCATGGATGATGGTGATGAAAAGGGATACACAGAAATGCATTTTCCAAAGATTGTAGCAGCTGATAAAAATGATAAATTTATCATTCTAAGTTGGGTAATCTGAATTAGACACTGCACAATTTAATATTATTCATATAAAACAAAAACAGCAGGAGGAATGGGGTTTCTGTGATAGATTTTTTTTTTACCCCCAAGCTCAATAGCAAATAATAGAGTGGGAGAAAAATGTGTTTTTCTAATTCTGATACGTTATAGATTTGTTCTATACTGTGAAGCCTTATTCTCTTTACTCTGAATCTGACAGTTTAGTCTGATTTCTCACCCAATATGTATATAAATTTTCTTTTTGGATCCCTAGTATTTAGCAAATTGCCTGGGATAGTTAGTGCATAAGATGCCTAATCATTTTTCATGGTCTCATATTCTTGTATCTAGGAGTATTTTGATTTAAAATATAATCTAGAATTCACTTTTTATCAAAGGCTCTGCCTTCAGCTAAATAATAATAAATTAACAAAAATAATGTCAATGGTGATTATTAATGATGAAGATGATGACAATGATTATGATTTAGGCAAGAGCTGAGGTAGGTGAGAGAATAATTTTGTCAAGCCAGGTTTTGTTGGTGCACCTTAAATCATACTAACTAATACATCTATTGAACTTCAGAGCTGATTCTATTTTCCCCAGTTACAGGTAAAACAACTTTTATTTGGTTATAATTTATATTCATTTTTTGCATGTTTCCTTATGACTGAAGTGAAGAGAGAAAAACAGAACAAAAGGAAAAACTACAAGAACCACAACAACAAAAAAGGAAAAACAAGTGATTATAGCATGTGATGATTTACACTCAGTCTTCATAATTTTCTCTCTGGATGCAGATAGCATTTTCTATCCAAAGTTTTTTGGGATTGTCATAGATCACTGCAACACTGAAAAGTTTATCATAGATGATCATCACACATTCTTGCTGTTACTGTGTACAATGTTTTCCTAGTTCTGTTTGTTTCACTCAGCTTCAGTTCATAAAAACCTTTCTAGTCCTTTCTGAAATCAGCCTATTCATCATTTTTTAATAAAATAATAATTTCTATTACTTTCATATACCATAACTTATTCAGCCATTCCCTAATTGATGGTCATCTATTCATTTTTCAATTTTTTGTCACCATAAAAAGTGCTGCTACAAACATTTTTACATGCGAGAGTCCTTTTCCCTCTTTTCTAATTTCTTTGGGATACAAACCCAGTAATGATGATATTGCAGGATCAAAGGGAATGCACAGTTTTATAGTCTTTTAAGCCTATTTCCAAATTGCTCTCCAGAATAGTTGAATCATTTCATGACTCCACCTACAATACATTAGTGTTCTGGTTTTCCTCACTCCCTCCAATATATATCATTATCTTTCCCTGTCATCTTAGCCAATCTGAAAAATGTGAAGTGGTATATCAAAGTTGAATTAATTTCTCTAATAAATGGTAATTTAGAGCATTTTTTCAAATAACTATAAATGGCTTTAATTCATCTGAAAATAGTCTGTTCATATCCTTTGACTGACCATTTATAACTTGAGAAATGACTAATATTCTTATAAATTTGACTTAGTTCTTTATGTATTTCAGAAATGAAGCCTTTATGAGAAACACTGGCTCTACTAATTTTTCCTAGCTTTCTGCTTCCCTTCTAATCTTGACTGCATTTGGTTTTCTTTGTGCAAAATCTTTTGAATTTAGTGTAATCAAAATTATTCATTTTGCATTTTATAATGTTCTCTAATTCTTTTTTGGCCATAAAATCCTCTTTTCCCCAAAGATCTAATGGGTAAACTATTCCTTGCTCTCCTAATTTGTTTATAATATCACATTTTATGCCTAAATCATGTGTCCATTTTTACCTTATTTTGATATGGAGTGTGAGAAGTTGGTCTGTGCTGAGTTTGTGACATACTATTTTCCCAGGTCCCCAGAAATTTTTTTTTTTTAAATAGTGAGTTTTTATCCCATAAGCTGGAGTCTCAAACAGCTCATATTCTAATGAAAGTGACAACTTGCCCTATATACATGCAAGCCATAGGTAGACTAACCTGAGAAGGAATGAACTAAGAGGGATAAGAAAAGGGGGCAAATGTCCACCAGAAGACAATATTTATGCTACCTTGAAAGAGGAAAAATTGGAAAAGCCAGAAATAGAGGCAAAGCAAGAGTATAACAGACCTGGAGTTAGCCACTATAAAAGCTGTTGTTGTTCTTGTTGTCTTTCATTCTTCAAGGTTTCTACAACATCAGGGAGATAACACAAGTGAATTGGATTTAAGTGAAACAGGGCTAACTCTAAAACTATGGAGTTGGAATAAGGAATGGTGTGGGAAGAATAGCAATTAGGACACTGTGGTTTCTCCATGGAGAGAATTAACATATCAAAATAGCAGAAAGTTAGGATGGAAGGCCCTTTGCTGAGAAGATGGGGAAAGAAGTACTGTGGGACGTTTAAAAAGCAATGAAAACAGATAGCATTTGTTCTTTGTGGCATAGTAACCTATTAGGGAGATATAAAAGGAATGCATTGCTACAATATAGGTAAAGATAAGATCCAATGTAATAAATTAGTATCAGATTCTTTCCAAAGTACAGATTTTGATGGTATTAATACTTTGAAGATAATGGGGAAAAAAGGATGCCAGTGTTATGATTAAGTCAGTTTTTTAGCAGCATTTACCAAATGATTCTTACACACTAGACACTGCACTGAGATCAGTGCAAAAGAAACAGAAAAATAAAATATCTGTTTTCTATGGATTAATATTCTAATAGGAGAGACTCCGTTTAAATTTGTGGGTTTTGTAGTCTTATTCAACTCTTATGACCTCAGTTGGAATTTTCTTGGCAAAGATAATAGAGTGTTTTGCCATTTCCTTCTCTAGCTAACAGATGAGGGAACTGAGGAAATTAGGGTTAAGTCACTTGCCCAGAGTCACACAGATAGTGTCTTAAGCCAGATTTGAATTCATATCCTCTGACTACAGGCCCAGGACTCTATCCATTGTACCACTATACTGCTTAAATAAGAAGACACATATAAAATACAATTACTAGGTGACAAAAAGGCAGCTATATGGTCTAGTGGAGAATATATAGAGGTCCGAGTCAAGCCCTGAATTTAAATTCTGCCTCAAATATTTAGAGCATAGACAAGTTGCTTAACCTCTCAACTTCTTTTTCCTTTATTTGTAAGATGGTATAATGGTAACCACTACTTCACAAGATTGCTATGAATATAACATGAAATAATATAATATATAAAGTGCTTTGCAAATCCTAAAGGCTTTATAAATGTTAGTTTTTAATTACTATAAAGTAGATGAAAATTATTCTCAGAGAAGAATAACAGTTGGAGAGATTTGGAAGATATCCATCCTGCAATAGGTAGGATTTGAGCTGTGTCAAAGGAAGCCAGAAAAACTAAGAAAAGGAAGAGAGAACAAAGGGCATCCTATACCTGGGGGACAGCTTGTATCCATGCATGGAAACCAAAACTGTAGTTCCTATGTGAGGAATGGAAAAAGACTAGTACAGATGGATAATATATCATGTGAAGGGGAATAAACTATAAAAGCATGAGAAATTTACTAAATTCACATTACCTACATCTCTCCTAGAAACTCCCCAGGATAAAAAACTCTCCTACTGGCAGTGGGCACCTTTGTCTCCATTTGTTCAATTGCATCTGTTGAGCAGTAAAAGGTCATGAAGAGTTCTAAACCCCAAATAGAGAATTTTATATTTGATACTGGAAGTAATAGGGAAGTTTATTAGGTAGGAGGATACCATAAAAAGAGCTATGCTTTAGGAAAATCATTTTTGTAGTTCAGTAGTAGGTAGGTAGTTATGTAGCCAGGGTTAAGGCAGAAATCAATTACAACAATCCAGATGAAAAGTGATGAAAATTTTAATTACAGTGGTATCTAAGTGAGGAAAGAGGAGAGAATTACAAAATATATTTTGAAAATAAAAATGAGAATATTTGCCAATTGAATGACTATGTGGAATGAAAGGGGGGAGATGAGAATGATACTGAGGTTACAAGTGTTCATACCTGGGAAGACAATGAAAGCTACTTTTCATAGTAATAAAAAAGCTATGAAGAGACAAGGATTTGAGAGGAAAGATAAAGAGGTATATTTTTGATATTTTTAAACCCTTTGACTATTAAGTTTGAAATAGCTCTTATTTTAATCAGTTCTTTATAGTTCAGTAATCAAACTCTTATTAGTGAAACAATATTTAAAAAGAAAAAATAATTTGCCTAGTTATCTGCTTCCTTTCTAATTTTAGAAGAAATTATATTGTTTGTATAAATTTATTATACATAAATTGTATAAATAAAAAAATTATGACATCAAAATTGTCTATTTCACCTTTTCCAATCAGCTCTAAAATTTTATTTAGTACCCATCTATAGATCGGAAAAGTAAATTCTTCCTTGCTCCTCTAATTTGTTTATGATGTTATTAAGTATTTAGCAAGTTCTTACTATGCCCCAGGCAATTTGCTAAATTCTGGCAATACAAATCTAAACTGAAAGAAAACCTTTAGGCAATCTTTTGTGCTTAAAAATCAAAAGCACTACATATATGCACATAAACATGTATAAATATGTATATATGTGTATACATATATATGAATAATAAATATATATGAATATACAAAGAGGATTAAAGAGAATCCAAAACACACACTTATAGATAGATAGATAGATAGATAGATAGATAGATAGATAGATAGATAGATAGACAGACATAGATAGATGATGATTGAATGTGTATGGATATGTAGACACGCAAATATATGCAGATATGTATATTTGGATGTATATGTGTAACTATATAAATATATCAATCCTCATTATTAATGAATTTCATGTTTGTAAATTGTCCAAATTGCTAAAGTTTATTTGCAATACAAAAATCAATACTTAATATGTTTTCATAGTCATTTCAGACTTGAGTGAGATGCAAAAAATGGGCATG
The DNA here is from genome assembly GCF_048593235.1 of Sminthopsis crassicaudata. NCBI lineage: Eukaryota > Metazoa > Chordata > Mammalia > Dasyuromorphia > Dasyuridae > Sminthopsis > Sminthopsis crassicaudata. The sequence goes on along the minus strand of NC_133618.1, from coordinate 105,561,262 downwards.
TTCCCAGTCAAGGTCAAATAATATGACATTCTGTCTTCCTATGCCAGCTATCATACAGAGTGTTTCATTTTTGTGGTTTATTTAATGCCATTTTTTGGAATTTTATGCATTTTTGTGATTTCTGTTTAAAATGTCCCCCAGATGTTTAGTGTTCCTAAGCACAAGAAGTCTGTGATATGCTTTACAGAGGGAAAAAAAAAAAAAAAAAAATATATATATATATATATATATATATATATGTGTGTGTGTGTGTGTGTGTGTGTGTGTGTGTGTGTGTGCGCGCGCGCGTGTGCGAGCACGCACACAATAAGATAAGCTTCATTCAGGCTTGAGTTATAGTGCTGTTGGCTGTGAGTTCAATGTTCATGAATCAATATTATAATACATCCAGAAAAAGGAAAAGAAAATTCACAAATCTCTGGAAAGTGCTATGATAAATTTGTGAACAGAGGCTCCTGTGAGCTTAACTCTGTATTTACCCTAGAAGCAGTGATTCAATTTTCACTTATTTAGTGCTCCAGGAGACATAGAATATAACTTTGAATATTGTTATCTATATATATAGAGAGAAATATAGGTACACACAAATATATGTATGCATATTCTGTATATACATATATGCATAAACACATGTGTTTGTGTTTATATACACACATGCATACATACATAAATATGCATATACACCCAAATGAGACCAAATTGTATTCTCTATAATTTTTAGTCAATTGTGTGAAGGTAAAGACATAGACCTATTCCATGCTCACTCCCTCATCAAAGATGCTCTCACTAAATGTGCATATTCTCATGGAAATGCTATATATAGTCCAGGAGGTTGTAGCGATACATGCCTTCAATCCCTGTTCCTAAAAAGACTGAAGCTGGAGGAATCCTTTAGCTTGGGGAAGCTGAACTAGGATAGGACTCAAGTCAATCAGGTATCTGCATTATCTGGAACCAATATAAAGAATTCCTGGGAATAGAAAGCTATCAGGTTGCCTTAAAGGGGAAGGAACGGCCCAGATTTGAAACAAAGCAAGTCTAATGTTAATCAGTAATAGGAACAGCCCTATGAATAAAAGGAGATACTACATATGATGTAATTGAATATATCAGTAAATATTGATTATTTGGGAGGATGGGAATTAGAATTAAGTGACTTGCCAGAGTCACATAGCCAGTGTCAAGTGCCTGAGGCTGGATTTGAATTCAGATCCTCCTGACTCCAGAGCCAATTCTCTATCTACCATGCCACCTAGGTGCCCCAAGTTGGTATTTTTATGGTTGGCTTTTTATATTAGGAATTTTTTCCCCAATTTTTTTGTTTCTTCTCCTCCAAATATGTAAATTAACCCTTAAATAGCCTCATATATTATGTCACTTCTAGCACAAGTTTTTTTTTGTTTGTTTGTTTGTTTGTTTTTTATGTACATCTGGTCTAAGATAGCTGCTTTTGCCATTTTTGTTCTCTTAGTGCCTATTCTACCTCCTCTGCTAACATATCCAGGACTGTGATGTCAGAGTCCACTGGAATTGATGGTGGAAGAGGGTGAGGGGGGAAGTACTCAAATTATCTATAAAAGACATACAAAGAAAGCTACTGTCTTATCCAGAGAATGAATTGTGTAGATGTATAAAATGAGGGTGGGGGAAGGAAGAAAAAAGTAAGAAATTTAAATAATTTTGTTGTACATTTGAAAGGAATAGCCAGTTGTACATGATAGATTTACAGTTTCAAATACAATCATCTTTTTTTTTTTTTTGTACTATATTATGGAAACTCTTTCCTGCTACCTAAATTAAAAAGAAAATTAAAATAAAAAAGTTTAATGAATCAAATTAATCAATTAAATCAATTAAAAACTAAATAAGAAAACTGGAAAACAGACTGAAAGCAATTAGGTGTAGAACAATTCTCACACCATATACAGAGACAGGCTCCAGGTGGATATGTAATTTAGACATGATATCCACCATTAAGGAACAATCTGTAATAGATGTGGTATAACACTCTGTCAAGATGATCTGGATTCCAATCCTAGCTCAGACATGTCCTTTGTTCTCAAAGGGGACCAAAATGAAATCACTATGCTAGTCAAGTTAGTGTGTCTGACTATGATCAAACCAACATAAACTCAGAATGCTCTGCCACTGGTTGGACACAAATAGTCCCTATGAATATTTGGAGTGGCTTCTCTAACTTTTTATATCTCATGTTTCTTCTGAGCTAATTAAATTCTGCTTTGCTTATAGAGCACACTATGATGGAAGATACTGTGCCAGTGTTTCCCATGTCATATATACAATCAGTTCTAAAGTTCTTAAGAGAGACCATGAGAATATCCTTGTATCACTTTTTCTGACCACCTGGTGAGTATTTGCCCTGTATGAATTCTCCATAAAATAGACTATTGGGCAAACATATGTTTGGTACTCAAAACAATTTTGCCATCCCAAAGGAGATGCACTCTTTGCAATGGAGTTTAAATGATTGGCAGTTTAATTTGAGAAAGGACCCGAGTGTATTATAAAAGTGATTTGGATTGTTAGTATTAGTAGAAAACTGAATTCTATCAGCCTTCTTTCTGAAGGCTGCATCTCTCTGAGTTTCAATTGTACTTTACTTTTGATAGAATTGAATACTACCTCCTTAGAGATGGATGAACTATTAAGCTACTCTGTGGAACTCCTCTCGTTTTTTCGTTTAGCAGCTTCTGAATTTCCCCATCATTTTCATCAAACTGTTCTAACCCAAATGCAGTGTGTACACCAAATCTCTGAAAACTGCCTTTTCTGCTCCTTTTCTGTTCCAGTGTTGCCAACCATGTGTTGGCTCAACTTATCCTCAAAATCAGCAATAAATTGTACCCTCTCAGAGAAGTGTTTTAATCTGTTGACATTAATTGTCTTTTTGTCTTGGGGTCATAGCTTTGGTTTAAAGTGAATATTTAGCTTTCAGAGGATAAATCTATGCTCAGCCCAACATTCTGTACCACACATTGCCTTCATCCCTTTCACATCCTGTCTGTCTCTTCTCCTTAAAATCACAAAGTTTATTAAATGCCAATGTTTGCTACAAAGTTGCATCCATGAAGTTTTATTGTGTTTAGGTAAATGAAATACAATGTTGGTGATAAAGTCATGATTTGCACAAGCTTTCAGTAGTAAGTGGCCACTACTGTTGCTGTTTTCAATTCCATTCTCCCAAAGACTTCCTGTCATTTTTGGTACTGAGTCTACTGTAGCATTAAAGTCACCCAGAATTATAAACTTGTCCTCTTTTGGCACACTGATGATAAGTGTTTCCAGTCTTTATTTTGATTTCATTCTCTCTTTCAGAGAAGGCTACACCAGTGGCAAGACAGTCATGATGACTGGAGATGACATGAAAAGTAAATCAATAATATGGGAATCAAATACAATAGTCAATAATTTGGGAAGTGATATAAGAATTCTGTGCTTAACTATAAAGGGAAGATGCAATGAATAAAATAATTTGAGTTGTGTGCGATAAGTAATAAATAACATCAAGAAAGAACTTTGTTTTGAACAGTTTTGAATAAGAACTGTAACTGGATAGAGAATATGATACATAGAAATGAGTCAATCCCTCCTAAGATAGGAGGCAAACAATAAGCCCTGTTCTACTTCAACAATAAATAGATTCATGCTGATTGTTTAATGACATCGGATAAAGTGATTCGGAGTTTCAATAAATGAAATTTCCCCTAATATCTTGAATTTTTACATTCCTTTTACTTCTCTGAATGTGAGCCATTAACAGCAAAAACTTTGCTCAATTCAGCAATATAATTTAATTTATTTCAAAAATTGATCAGAGTTCTGTTATATATATAGAACACTATGTTAAATGATTATCAAAGTAAAAAATAAGTTTTGATAGCATATTCTGATACCTAATAAAGTTTGATAGAGACATATGACATATACACAAATAATTACAAATAGCTAAATAAATAGCATCATGAGTAAAACATGGCAGATTGACAATAAAGACATTTTCTTTAATTAGATTCTCATAAAATCACCTTTCAGTACTCTTATTTTAATATTCTATAACAACTAAGTCCTCTTTCAATTGCCCATTGTACTATATTGTTATTATAGTGTAAGTACATTGAGGGTAGTGTACAAAGCCATTTTTCTTTTTATAGCTAGAACAAATGTTTAAAAATGTGTGTTTAATTTAATGTTAACCTACCTAAATGTGTAGTGAGTCTTGCCTTAAAATCTTTATAGTAATAGTCATGGGTGATTTATAAGAATGACTAAACTAAACTTGAAAAGTGAGATATAGAACACTGACTACTCAGTAAAGGGACCTGTTTATTCTTTAATCCACACTTTTTTTTTCTTCTGAGGAGTTTGGGTTTTAATTAATATGGATCTTCCTGGCTTTGGAGTTTGCTTGTTAAAAATAAAATGTGTAGGCTGGAAAAGGATGCCCACTCTGGGTCATTATATTTCTTATTTTCTGACATCATCATCAAGATTATCATCCTTGGGCTATATTCAGTTACATCTTCAAAAATCATCTAAATTGAAATGCATCCAAGATCAGATAAAATTAACTTTCCTGCCTTAGGTTGAAGGTTGACCCATAATCTGAATGGGTAAAACTATACCAAGTTCTTTTAAAAAAGATGAACAATGTCAACTACAAAAGTAGTAGAGCAAAGGGAGAAAGGTAAACAAATCTCTGAGTCAGGAAGAAATTGGTATTGCCCTAGATCCAGTCTCTGAGTGGTTCACATAACCACAGGGAATTGAATATAGCTGCTGACATTGAATGTTGTGTTGACAGCAATTATTCCTTATTATTGAATAGAATCAAACAACTGGTTACATTGCCACTAGTTTTATTTTTATACTTTCCCTAGAACCAATCATAATGCAGTTGATTGTTCAATAAATACTTAATAAAATTAAATACTATTGATGTAATGGTTACTAGAGAAAGTGTAATTGATAATGAATCCCCACTGCTAAAAAAAAAAATTACATTAAAACATAAATCTTATTGATGTTGGTTCAATTCCATCATCTTCAAATATTTAGGAGAATAATATGATGAGCATTCTTTGTTGGAAGTATTCCAAAAATGACAAATGTGGGTAGTATATATGTATACAAATATATCTGTATATTATATATACAAATGCATATGTATTTATATGTGTTTATAAATATATATTTATGTGTGTATAAAATATTTGGCCATATATATCATTCCCTTTAAATATTAGTTTTAACATTTTATTCAAAATATTTAACTCTCTAAAGCAATGACCTTTTTTTTTTTTTTTTAATCACTAAATACATTTGTTTAAGGACAAAATTGTTCTATGACCTTGAAATTCAAACAAGTCTAAGAAACACCCTTGAAGCCCAAGTAGGACCTACATGAATCCTTGTTGTTAAGATTTTAGTTTGATTTTTAAAGAAAACCTCTAATGGAACCTGGATGATTGTTATTAGTACAATAATTTAAAGAGACAAAGTGATTACTAATATTGCTATCTTTCTCTGAAGGAACTATGAACATACAGAAAATAAGACAATAATCTTTAACAGGTAACAATTTGCATTAGCAGAAACAATTTACTCATCAAGAGTTTCCTATTCCAGAAAATCACAGGTTTGGTAAAGAAATACAATTTTATATTGTTTTCCTCTTACTATTTCATATTGCTGACATAGAATGGATGCATTCGTCCTTTGATATGTAAATTGCTCTCTCTCCCTCTGAGAGTCATTATGAATTATCATGCCAGAGCAACCCATACGCAGGTACACCACCTGTCATGTCCTACAAACCCTCACGGTGACAGCTACAAGAATACTGGACATATGGTTATTGTCACAGACAAATATTTCATTGTTTTAATAGTGGAAATGAACACCTGAGTTAAAACCCAGCTGGAAACCAGTTATGAGGTAGGGACCTCAAAGATTCTGTGGCTGCTGAACATGAAGCCACTGGCATTGAAGGATAACACTAAACAGTGTTGACAGTTCATATCCTTATTCCAAATGCTTTCAACAGTGCTTGAAAATTGTTGGGGCAGTGCCTAGGGAATAGGCATTAATAGCTTTCCTACCAGCTTCCTACAGCTGAACATTTCTTTGCCAAATAAATGCTTTTGAAGGATCTCTGATTTGATAAACTTAGGGAACTCTACAATGTGGGAATTATTTGAACAATGATTAGATTGGAAAAAAAAAATTTCTATAGATTTGTATATGAGGAACATGCATGGCAAGTGATTTGTCCAGGGTCATATAGCAAGAAGGATAAAAAGCAGGAGAGAACCCTTTATCTTCCTGACTAGAAACCCAGTAGTTTCTCTACCAGTCTTACGTTACATAATTTGACTAGACAACAGACATGATAAAGGCAGTATAAATCAACCAACCCCAGGAAGATGACCTAAAACAAAGGCCCAGATCTTGGGTAAATGACTCCCTGATAATGAAGCCTTTCTAATAAGAATATAAGGACCATAGTATCTGGTACTCATCACTTCTCATATATAACAGATTATTTTAAAGTTATTAACATTATTTTTTCTGTTAATTAGCATTTCTTTTTTGCTTACCTCCTCCTCTTTCCTTATCATTGGAAAAAAAGGAAAAAAAAAACCTCATAACAAATATACATAGTCAGGTTAATCAAATTCCCAAATTGGCAATGTACAACAATTTAATCTTACTTTTCATAGCTAGTTCATTACTTCTCTGTCAGGAAGTTTTATTTTTCATAATTAGGCTTATGGATATAAGACTGACCACTGCATTGATTCAAGGATTTGTCTTTCAATGTGGTCATCTTCATTGATGATCATCAATCTTGTCTTTACAGGGAAATAAAAAGATCAAATGAAGTTATTATATTCAGTATTTGTCCTTTATGCTGGGGAACTTTATCCTTTTTATATTTCAAGTAAACTATTCTTTGGTTTGAATACTTAGATTTCAATTACTTCATTGCTCACTTATCCAAGATAATCCTGGCCTGAAACAGTTGGATAGGATTGGACTTGGAATTAAAAATGCATATATCCCTTGAAGAGATATGGATAAGAAGCTGATACTTCCATTAATACTGAGATTAAAATAATTGATATAAAATCCTTTGTTGAAAGCAGGTACCAAGAGCACCCGAAAGAAAGTAGCACTATAGGGAGCATGGGAAGGAGGAGTTAAAGAAAATGGAAAGTGCAATCCACAAAGACACACATCTATTATTTCATGATTTTTTCTGTTTCTCCACTGCTATTTCACAAATGGCCAATCAAATCTCTGCTTAGTTATCTCTAAGGGGGGTTATTTCTAGAAGCCAAACCAATGTTCTCTAACTATTCCCAATAACCTTCTTATGATAACAAACTTGGTCTTTTATTTTCCATTGTTTAAGTGCATAATACATGGAGAGAGTAATTTACTTTATTTTGCCAAGACATAAACCCTCCTGCACTCAGGAAATGCTTAATATCAAACTACATTTTTATGGTTCAAAGAATAGCACATGTCACGTTATAGATGTACAAAAGAATTAAGTTGTTTCTTTTTTTTAAATCCATGACATGGAAATAATGAGACATCTCTCAAATTTGAAATGGGTAATATTTTAAAACGTTGTTTCTGAACAATAATTAGAAAGATGACTGCAGCATTTCCTCATTATGCCTTCTGAGAAGTGGGGAATCTTGGATCTCCTCAACTAGGGTATGGCCTTTTATGCAGAAGCGAAATTAATGAGTTATCTACAGAATGCATAAATAAACCAATCCTACTTATTCATAAGCACGATCTAATCTGATAGAATATGCTTTGGAATAAATGTTCTCAATAAAGGGGAACTAGAATAATTTTTCAGAAGGCTGGGAAATGAAAATATTACCAGCTGAGAAATTGCTTTATGGGTCTTTGATAAAGACTCTCAGATTTAAATAAAATGTATGGAAAAGGGAGAACAATGTCGATTTGCTTTCCTTTGTCAAAAAGCAAAAACAATGGTTCAACTAGAACGCTGCATTTTTTTCATGACCTAATATCAAACAGCTTATATTATTAAGCTGCCATACGCACTGGATTTTAACAACACATTTTTATACTTTTATATAATAAGATGCCCTTCCAATCAAAATAAAATTTTCCATACACATCCCCAACATATTTGCATACCTGGCCACATTTTAGTAATTAGTTAAATATGGGACATTATATCAAAGCTTTAAGCTGAATAATGGGAGGTATTGTGCTAATGCGAAAGGAACCCTGTCTCTGGAGTCAGAAGGTCCAGGTTCAAATCCCCACTTCTGACATTCACCAATTGAATGCCTTCAAAAAAAGCACTTACATTCTATTGGCTTCAGTTTTCTCAAATGTAAAATGAGGAGATTCAAATAGATTTAACTTTGAAGTATTTTCCAACTCTAAACTTGTAATCTTGTGAACATTTTCTAATTCACTTTACTGAAGATGAAGATTCACTCACCCCCCCCCAAAAAAAAAAAAAAAAAAAAAAACAACAACTTAACCAACTATGACCCTAAACACTAATTTCTATAAAAAGGAAGAAGTTCCAGGTATGATTTGTCAATCAATTGGTGGTAATATCTCTTGCAACTCTAAATCTTCTCTAGATTTTCATATTGTATTAAAATGAACAATTAATAAATCTCTGAGTTAATTATAAAATTAAACATTCCAATAAGTCATAGGTCTATAGGTCATGTTGAGGATAGAAAGAATCTGTACCATTTAGGAGCTTGCAATTGGGATTGAGAAATTTATAATTATTTAATGATAGATTTAAAGCTGAAAGGAACCATACATATCAAAAAGTTCAATTCTTTATTCACATAATAAGGAAATAGTCTCAGTGAAGTACAGTGACTTACATAATTTCACAAAAGCTATACTGACAGAGAATGCAAACTCATGGCATTTGATTATGAGGAGGAAACCCCAAAATTCTGAAAAATCCTTAAAGGAGAAACCTCCTTGGACTCTGCCTCAGGGAGGGGACTCCATCCTAAGCACAAACAGTTTCATCTTTGTTATCTGGCTCAGTCCTGAAACTTATTGAATTCAATTCAAATTCTAACCCTGCTGAAATCCAGCCAGGAGCTAATCTGGGACTCCACTCACAATCCCCTTTCTCATTATAAAAGAGCCAAGCTGGAGCTCTCTCTTTGCAGAGGTCCCAAACTTGGCAGCCTTATGATTGGCATGCCCAGGATCTCTGCCCACTGGAACCCTGGTTCCAGTGCCTTTTATCTCTACCTTCAACTTTACTAACTAGACTTTACTTCCAAAGCCCATAATAAACCTCTTTTATCAATCTAGTTTTTCGGGTCTGTAAATTCCTTTAAGGAGACTCTTGGGCTGCTACTAGACCTCATTTAACTCTGTATCCTTGCGCCAAATCCAAAGAGGTTGCAGGGGAGCTCTAATTGACTCCCTGTGCCCTGAACCTGCCACTAGACATAATTTCATTTAGGTACCCTAATTCTAAACCTCATCAATTACAAATACAGTGTTTTCCTCATATGCGCATAATTAAATTTCATTATTCTCCTTTAAGTTTATGAGAAAGCCATTTCATACAACAAATATTATTTTAAACATAAAAAGAAAGAAATGCAGAAAAACTCAACATAACTTATCAAAACACTAAAGAAAAAAATCTCAAAGTCAGTATATGCTGTTTGATATCCTGCATCCAAGGGGTAGAATGGAGTGTGTCCTCTGATGTCTTGAGCCAGTTTTTTTCTTTCATAATTTTACAATATTCATTTTTGATTGTTTTTTAGAGGGAAGTTTTTTTTAAATTTACATTATTGTAATAATTGTGCATAATTTTTATTCTGCTTACACTTTTCATCAGTCCATGTAGATCTTTTGATAGTTCTGTTTTTATCATGTATCTTATTTATTGTAGCACAATAATAGATTCAATAATATAGATTCAATTAAATTCATGTGCAACAATTTGCTTAAGCAAAGATGGACATGTTTATTTCCAATTCTCTGCTAACAAAAAAAAAAAAAAAAAAAAAAAATTACTTTCTTTTTGTCCATAGCCTTCTTTGGGTATAAATCTAGTAGTATATTTTTCAGGTCAAAAGGAACAAATAATATTGTTCATTTTTTGCACAACTAAATTAAAATGATTATACTGATTCTACCATTATCACAGAATGTGACTCTCTTCTCATGATTCTTTAAATGTTAATTGTTCTCATCTATTTTTTTCTCAATAATATTCTTGAGGAGTGAAGATAGCCAAATAGGGATGGGGGTCCCCAGGCCGGTGTCCCAGGTTTTGCATAAAACTTCGCAGTCCCAATCTCCAAGCAAGATTTTTGGCAAAAATGGGTTTATTTCACTGAAAAACTATTTCTCTCAATGGGCTGCTTCCTAATTAAGATGACAGCAAAGTTTGGGGTACAGAGTCTTTTTTTTTTTTAATTTAGCGTTCTGTAATTTGGGTCTAGGGAGCATTTAGAAATTAATTTCCAAATCAATAAGGGTGGTGATTATTTCCCAGACCAAAGTGATTCCCAGAATAATTGGAGGCTGGAGTCTCTCAGGGAACCAGGTAGTTTTCCTAGAGCCAGGAGATTCAGGTGGGTGGAATCATTTTTAGGAATTTCCCAAGGGCAAGTGGCCCACCCTCCCCAAAGATCAGGGGAACACAGAGTCTTCTTACATCAGTATTATATTTTTCCCAAATACATGTAAAGATAGTTTTCAAGATTCATTTTTGTAAAACCTTGTGTTCTAAATGTTTCTCCCCCCCCCTTCCAAAACTGTCTCCTCCTTCAATTCAAAACTGAACTGAACTGAAATAAAAACTTTTCAGCAAAGTTGCAGGATAAAAACAAATGCTCAAAAAATCAACAGCATTTCTGTATAATAATAATAGTAACAAAACTCCAAATATACAAGATCAGCAAGAGAAATTTCACTCCATATAACTACAAAATATGTAAAATATCTGGAGACATTCACCAAAGCAAAAAAAAAAAAAAAAAAAAAATCCTTGTATAGATTGTTAAGAATATTCAGTGCTCATTGATGGTCTGTGCCAATATAATAAAAAATAATGTTATCCAAGTTTAGTATCTACTTAAAATTATTTCAATTTTGATATTTATATTATATTTCAATTTCAATCTTTGCTGATTCCCTAGGGATTTTTTTTCTTATCTTATTGAAGTTACTAAGATTTCAAGAACAATATCAAGTAATCACGAGGTGAGTGAGAAACTCAGCCTGCTCCCATGCTGGGTAATTGTCCACTTTCCAACGGTAGCTATTTGATTTGGTAGGGCTATAAAAGGCAAGCAGATAAGCTTGCATTTCTGAATAGGGGAGTGATAAGTGCTTAAGAAAAATCCCTTTGGCAGGTGGGTGGAGAAAAGTAAAGGGGAAGAGATTTGAGGCAAATATAAAGGCATTGGAAAAAATAGAAAAGAAAATGAGACTGTAAATTAAGAAACTGACTCTGTGAATAGATAGAAAGATTTAGAAGGTAAATGTCATGAAAGTAGAAGTAACATTTGATTATTTTTCATTTGATTGGATCTATAAAATGAGGGGGTTGAACTAGTTGGCATCTGAGGTCCCTGTCATCTCTAGAGATCTTGATGGGGTTCTAGTGGCAGTGAGAGAGTTGTGGGAATCCCCTTTTGGTCAGTGCAGGTCCTTCATGAAAGGATTCATGAACCTGAAGAATTTTAAGTTCCAAAAAAGGAAGTTTATTGTTGGATGAAAAGCCAGCTTTGCTAGAAAGACTGACTTCTTCAGTGGCAAAGTCCTGGCAGAGAAATAACAGAACGTTTTTTGCTGAGAAGAGAAAGTCTTTACATCGGGCAGGGTCCTGGCAGCTATGCCAAAGAGGCAAAGAATACTACTTTGGACATTCTGCAAAGAAATGAGAGAGCAGAAACCTATTTTATGAGCAGATCTTGGGGGTTGGGGGCAGTTTGAGCTGATCAGACCAGGATCTCCCAATTGAATTACTTTGAAGGCTTTTTTAGCCTGAATTTGAATGGAGATTCAGCTATTAATGCGGGTGATTTGCCTTAGAAATGATCCAGATTGAGAAATATACTCTCTCATAGACTCTCTGGAGTCTGGGAGGCCAGGAATCAAAGGGGACAGAATTTCAGAGTCGTAATTTTACAGATCAAAAGGGAACAGAGCTTCATACCCCTGTCAATCTGACCTATGGCCTATAGTTGAGAATCTCTCAATCTATTTCTCTAAAACTCAATGTTATGTATAAGTTTCATATCTGCATTAATAGAGAGTCTTTCTAAATCACAAATTCCCCAAAAGATTGGAATTTTTAAAAATTAACATATTTGATATCTTTTTTGAAAATTGTTGTCAATAAAGAAATAATCAGTTAATGAATACTGAAGACAAACATCTGAAATCCATATTCCAGTGGGGCATTTTAGCCTTGGCAATAAGTCAGTAGTCCTAAATTTTCTAGCTTTGGAATCTGCCTCAGGAAACTCCCAAACCCAGTCTGTGGATTCTGACCAGCCTTAGTCAAATTGCTTCTGGCCTCAGAAAACTCCCACAGATCAAATTCTAAGACAATAGTGAATAGACCACTCCTCAATTCATTGCTGACAGGTAATTCTGTCAGTAATAATCTGGTCAACAAAGAACCACTCCTTCCAGAGACCACTTCTTCCTACCTATGAGCCATAGAATTACATAAAGGTGTATAAAAAGATCTCCTTTGCTTCTGTTTCTTTGTTGAAATTCCCATAAAATTCCTGCTTTTTGTGATGGCATTATAATTACTATTGCAGTAAAACTTTTCCCCTTAGCTAGGAGATGGGTTCGTCTTCAAATTCTTTTAAGACACCTCTCTACACCGGTCTGGGACCCCAAACATTTTGGGTTCCCCCTTCCCAAACTTAACAATAGGATTAGAATCATCCTCTAAGGCAGGGGTTCTCAAACTATGGCCAGCAGGCCAGATGCAGCCCACTGAGGACGTTTAGGCGGCCCACAGGGTTATGGCAAATGGGCATAGGGGTGGAGACAGAGTGTGAGGTTTTGTTTTTACTATAGTCCTGCCTCCCACACTCTGAGGGACAGTGAACTGTCCCCCTGTTTAAAAAGTTTGAGGACAGGGGCAGCTAGATGGTGCAGTGGATAGAGCACCAGCCCTGAATTCAGGAGGACCCGAGTTCAAGTTTGGTCTCAGACACTTAACACTTCCTAGCTGTGTGACCCCGGGCAAGTCACTTAACCCCAGTCTAAAAAAAAAAAAAAAAAAAAAGTTTGAGGACCGCTGCTCTAAGGGATTCCACATATCAATGATATTTTATCTCTTTTTAAAATATGGAATTTTGACAATGAACAAATATTCAGACATTTTTCTTAAAGAAAATTGGCACATGACAATTTTATTCTTCTTCAGCATTACTATAAATATATATGTATGTATATTTATGTATATATATATATAAGATGCTTTGTATATATATATTTATAAAAGGTATTTTAGGTAAAAATATCTATATAAACAAATACATGTATTAAGATAAGTAACCCTTTAATATTTACCTTCTTGAAACACATTTAATATTTACCTCTTCTCACAAATCTCACATGATATTTTGTTTTATACTTTTTAATATAATTACCATGTGTTATTTGTATATAATATCTAATTTTATTGGCTATCACCTCCAATACAGATCATCCTCTTGAGGGCAAGACCCATATCTCATCTAAAGTTGATCCCTAACACATAGAAATTAATGAATGTTTGCTGTATTGTGTAAATTGAATTGTATTAAATATGATTTGATATGCATAATTTCCAGTTGATTAATTCTTTTCTTGCATTCATTTTATCATATTATTATATCATTATTACATTTATCATATTATTATATTTTTATTTTAATGGCATTCATTTTATCATCTAATTTCTTGCCATGAGAGTTGCCTCCTCAGCAGAGCAAACATTCCTTCAAATAGAAGTCAGTCTGGGATTTTATAACTGTGTTTTATCCTGGAGAATAGCAGTCCATGCCACAATGCTGACTTAGCATAGAGACAGAGGTATGAATTAGTAATGTCTTTTTCTGCTTGGTCTACCTAAAAATATAAGTATTCCAGTGTCTTCCTCATCTTTTGTTGCCAGTCAGAAATATTTCAAAGCCAGTCATCTAGTCTCTAGGTAGACCTTAACTGACTTTCCCCCTTCTTTTCTATAGTACAAGAAAATTTTAACCTAAAGCAAAAGCAAATGGCTTAAAGGTCGAATTCAATTTGTAGAGCTTAATTTTCTCTGTTCTCTATTTGCATTAATTCCCACTTAGCTAATCCTACATCATTAAGGAGAACATAAAAATATAATTTTATCATTGTTGCAGATTCAAATCTTCCCTTGCAAATCTCAGATAATTCCAGGGAAAGCATCTAAAACAAGCTTCTGTTTTTCCAATGTAATTACAGAGAAATACCTCTAAATTTAAGGTACTACCTTCCACAGGACTGGTGGTACTTTTCTTTTTGTGACTTTGTCCTCAATTTCCCTTCTCTAATGGGCACTAATTATTTAGCTCTTAGATTCTAGACCTTTCTTAAACATTTACTACCTCTACCATCTGGGACTAGATTGTTTATTCAATCTCTCTTCTTTCAAAGTGCAGTATCTTGTTAATGACCTCAGCATGAGGAGCTTTAGGGAGGAATGAGAAAAGGTTGGAGAGGTTTTAGAACTTGACAGACCAAAGCAAATATACTGTAGCTTATATGGGCTTTGCAAGGGAGTAGGAAAAAAAAGAGATGAATAAGAAAGAAAAAACAAAGTTATAGAGCAAGTCAGTATCCTGCATTTGGAATTAGAAGAAATGGGTCAAAGTCTTGCCTCTACTTAATTATGTAACAGTGGGAAAAGCACCTTTACTTCTGTGAGCCTCGAGTGTCTCATTTGTCAAATTTAAAGGTTGGACAAAATGAGCTCCATAACCTCCTCTAGAGAGGATTCTGGAAAGATGATGGAATAGATCAGAAAATTCTAAGCTTTCCAGATTTGCCCCACAAACAAAACACAATTGCACCTCAGGGTGAACACAGCCAATGAAAAACATGTGTTGGGACAGAACAGGGGTTTTCCTGGGACAAGCAGAGAAGATCCGGAGAAATACTTAGAACAAAATTTTGGCCTGTGTGAAGTATAAACACATTCAGCCCAGGTTCAAGAAGTAGCCTCAGCCCCAGTCACAGGAATTTTCACTTCCTGGACAGTGTGAGGAATCTTAGAAAGGCACCAAACCTCGCTCCCACTCACCCCATGATTAGAGGTGATTAGACTAACAAACTCTTATTTTAAAAAAAGAGCAGACAAAGGAAAAAAAACCCAACTATAGTAAGTCAGTCCCAGAACAGAGAAGTCTAAGGTTCATCATTCATAAAAAATGCTAAATTAAAAAAAACAAAAACTCTCCTCTCCCAGAGTTACCTAGAGTTACCTGTTAAAAATTTACCTGCCCAAAATAAATTCATAGAAGAAATTCAAAAAAAGACTTTAAAATCAAATGAGAGAGATGGAGAAAGAAACAAGCAAATAAATTAAAAAATGAAAAATTGAAGTATGCTGAAGCTACACTTAGAATCAGACAAGAACTATCAATGTCTATAATGGGCCAGAATTCTGGAGAAATTCTTACAACAAGATGTTAACTCAGTGGAATTGATAAGACAATGGCTATCTAGTTCAGCATGGTG
This sequence comes from Sminthopsis crassicaudata, assembly GCF_048593235.1. Classification (NCBI taxonomy): domain Eukaryota; kingdom Metazoa; phylum Chordata; class Mammalia; order Dasyuromorphia; family Dasyuridae; genus Sminthopsis; species Sminthopsis crassicaudata. Next base: position 105,545,464 of record NC_133618.1, on the reverse strand, counting down.
ATGAATACTTCTCTAGTTCAGTACATGTACTTAGTACTTAATATAGTTGTATAAGATTGACACCTATTCTACAAGATTCACACTTAGATGATGTAATTATAATAGAGTATATAACAACCAACAAGGACTTGAGCAGAAAACATTCACTCCATCTCCCACCTTTGTGGTGCCTGGCCTGTCTGCCTTCATTTCTCCACTGAAACCACATAAGTCCCATCTGAAGGCCTTCCAGAAAGCTAGCCGAGCCCCAGGTGAAGGAGACAGACTATGAAGAAGACAATAAATCATTTGGACTTTATTGCTAGCTATTGTCATGGTAATTATGCAGCTGAAATGAAGGCTGGCCCCAAGACCACCAGAAAGCTAACCATAACATTACATTTTGGTACCTGAACATGGGACTAAGGATTTACACTCAGCAGTCCAGACTGACATGATACTGAGTTCAGTGGAAAAGTATCTGTGACCCAGAAATTATGGTGAGTACAAAAATAGACAAAAAGGAAACTTTGTTAAGGGCTAAACTAGTCTTTCAGCTGAAATGGGACAAATGTTTAGAAAACAGCCTTCTCCACCACAAGGAAAGTGTGTAGAAAGCATAGTTAGACTAATAAAAAACCAAGGTTTGATTGTAACTTGGGAGCAGATCATTGAACTCTTAGAAACAATAAAATACACATTTCCTTGGTTCTCTAAAGAAGAAGAATTAGAGCCAGACAAATGGAAACTAGTAGGAAAGCAATTAATTGAATATTATAATGATAATGGTCCTGATTCAATTCCTAAAGAAACATTCTATACATATAACTTAATACAATTCACTTAAAGGAATTACATAAATTTTAGAATTAGGAAAAAGGAGAAAGAGCAGAAGAGAGATACTGACAAACTAGGTGAAAAGCATGAAGAAATAGACAAGAAAGGAGCTAAGTACAATGCTGATGAAATTAAGGAACATGGTGCTTCACAGCAGAAGCCATTAGGGCATTCCCCATCCCCTGACTTACTTCCCTCAATTAACCTTTCATGGATGGAGGGAGAAGGAGGAGGGGGAGGGGCAGTGACACCATCAGCACCATCCATGCAGGAGCTTTGTTCACCCCCTATTACACAATTAGAAAAGCCACTAGTTAAAGCTAAAAAAAGGACAGGATATATCTGATTTTAAAATAAATGCATACTCTGTTATTCAAGAGTTTGATTCCAGATCAAGAAAGGAGAAGATACATTCCTTTTGATCTGGAAATTATCAAAGATCTGAAAAATTCACACTTATGATGATGTAATTATACTAGAGTATATAATAGCCAACAAGGACTGGACCAGAGATATTCATTCCATCTCCTGTCTTTGTGGTAGCTGGCCTGTCTTCCTTCATTTCTCCACTGAAACCAAGTCCCATCTGAAGGCCCTCCAGAAAGCTAGCTGAGCCCCAAGTGAAGGAGACAATAAAAAATTTGGACTTTATCCCTCACTATTCTTGTGGTGATTACTCAGCTGAAAGGAAGGCTGATCCCAAAATTTCCAGAAAGCTAACCAGAACATACAAGTATCTATACTGAAAGATCAGAGGTCCTAGAATACTATATATCAACAATCAAAATAACTAGGCTTGAAGCTAAAAATACTATATCCAGCAAAATTAAGTATAATTCCAAATGAAAGAAAACGGACATTCAGTGAACTATCAGATATTCAGGATGTTGCTGTAAACAAATCAGAACTCAATACAAAATTTGACATATAAGAGTCAACGTCAAAGACTAATTTCAAAGGACTTATTAAGTACAAACTGTTAATGTTTTATATGTAGAAATGTTAAACATATGTCTAAAACTGTCAGTAATTATGTAGTCCTAAAGAAAGATTGGAGTAGAGCTGAATATCATTTGATTCTAATAAGATAAATCATGTAAGAAAAGGTAAAAATGATAATTATGCTATATAAATGACATGCACAAGCAAGAACTGACCCAGAAGAAACAAAAGAGGAGGGCTGGTAGTTCTCATATCTTCCTCATTTTGAGAATGAGTTAAATAAAGAGGAAACAACATATATAAGTGTATAATATTCTGCAAAATCTATTAAAAAATAAGAGGGGGAAGGAATAGGGTAAGGCAGAGTATAGAAGGATGTGTAAATTAAGAGAGTGGAATAAAGAATTTAGATTAATAGGAAATAGATAAAGAGGGGGAAAAAAGTGAAGAGACAGGATATTAGAGGGATCTTTGGGAAGGATATGGGGAGATTACATAATAGCTTAGTAAACAAACAGGTAGAATTAAAGTAGAAAAGTTAGGAAGAGCAAACAAGAGATAATGCATATGAATGTGTGTGTAAGTATGTATATATGTGTGTATGTATGTAAATATAAATATATCCATGCTTAACTGTAGCCTGCTTGAGGGAGGTATATATAGAAAGAGGGAAAAAAGAATAAAGTTAAAAATGCACTGCAGAGAACAAAAGAAAATCTAAAAGAAAGAAAAGATGGACAGTTCTGAATACAAGGTATTCTATCATTATATATACTTTCTGAAATGGAAATTCATTACATATTTTGATCTCATATGATCTCCTATGTCCATGACAGTTCTTTTCTTTCTGTTTATTTTTTCTATTTTGTACTTAATTTTAAATATTTTTAAAAGACTTTCTAATTCTGATTTTCAAGAGTTTTATGAATTTGGATCTAAATTTGAGAGTTTTTATCATAATTAACATCACATATGGAAAAGGCAAAACAATATAACACAAAGAACTGGGTTAACTGGGTTAGTGTTGAGAGATGCTACAACAAGAACAATAATAATAAGCATTTATTATTAAGTGCGTAGTATATTTCAGAAATTGGGCTAAGTAGTGGGACAAAAAAAAAAAAAAAGAAAGGCCAAAACATGTTACTCTTGCAATAAAAATTACCTGAAGATCCATTTATTAGTTATTATTATATGTCATTATACATATTAAATATTATCATAAATATATAATTATATATTCTCTATATGTAATTAGTTATTTCTTTAAATTACCAAAACAATGATACTGAAGTACTAATTTTGAAAATAACATTATTGAGTGAACCCAGAACATCACTCTTAGCAATAGAATGGGAACACATAAACATCATGGGAATAATGAAATTTTACAGAAAGTAGGAAGGGAGGAGCAGCTATGTGACACAGTGGATGGTTCTGTGACTCCCTAGAGTCAGGAGGACCTGACTTCACATACAGTTTCAAACCTATATTAGTTATGAAACTCTGAGCAAGTCATTTAACTGGGGTTACTTCAAAAAACAAAAAAGTCAGAAGGGAAAAAAAGTACACACATGTGGAAACAACTAAAAGAAGGGCAAAATAAGGATGTCTGAATAAGAAAGGTCAAGGAACTAGCTAATTAAAACTGAAGCTGTGATTTGGTTTCCCAGAGTTGATTTTTACAGAGTTTAAAAGGTAGTATGATTTCTAGCTTCTAATAACAATTTCTGAAAGTTCAAGATAGAGACTGGGGGCATGTTTTTCTTAGTACAATAGGGGTAAGAAGCCTAAGCAAGAAATTTCCTTGTCACATTTCTTAAGTAGGTCATAGTCTACTGGGGGAAATAGTATGCAAATAATTATGCCCCAAAAAGATATTCAAGATATATTGAAGATAATTTCAAGGGAGACTTGCAATAGCTACTTGCAGAAAGCAGAATTTTAACTGGGGCTTGAAGGAAGCCAGGGAAGCAAGGAGAGAATTTGTTCTACTATTTAATATGTGTGTAACCTATGGCAAGTTACTTATGCTCTCTGAGCCTCATATGTAAAATGGAATGTAAATGTAAATGAAAAAATGTAAAAAGCTCTGGTATCTAAAAAAAAAAAATGTAAAATATCTTCAGCTGTTGCTTTAGATTGGATAATGCTTCTATGGTCTTGCTAGGTAATAGAAATGAAGCATGATTATCAGTAGGTCATTATAATTGAAAAGAAAGACGGCAAATATTCAATTCCTTGACCTTATTCTGTTTTGTAGCAAAATAATGGTGGGTCCATGCCATAATCAAAGTAGAAAGAAATTACCCATTTTGATGAAAAGTTCACCACTTTATCTATCATTGTATATTTCAGTAAAAAAGAAAAGAAAAGTCTTTCCCAGAATTAACTTTACAAAAGACTATCTATACATAACCAGGCATCTAGATTGTACAATGATTACATCATTGGGCCTGAAATCAGTAAGTCCTGAGTTCAAATCCATCTTTAGACATTTCCTACTTATGCAAACCTACACAATGCACTAAATTGCTGTGTTTCATTTTCTTCAAATGCCAAATGGAGTAATAATAGGATATACCTCCAAGGATTATCAAATGAGCTACTATTTGTTAAGCATTTAGTACAGTACCTGAAACATAGCAGATACTTAATAAATTCTTACTTCTCTTTTCCCCTCACTTCCTCAAATAAAAATGCATACTCACTCATTCTGAAGGACAAATAGATGAGATGGTACTTCACTAGTAACCTGTAGATGGGAGAGGCTGGTAGGTCAAAGAATTAGTTGATAGGAGAGTTATAAATGAGCTAAGCAAGCAAAATCTCTTAGTCTACCTTTTTAATGTCTCAAGGAATATCCAGTTTTGCCTCAGGGCAAAAGCCCTGAAAATGTTATGAAATGAATGAGGAAGTAAAATGAAGGTCTTGAAAACTCCTCATAGTCTGTATTTCCCTCAATTATAGAAGCAATTCTGCCACTTGTTTTCCATTGTGGGACAACAGTCTGAAACCATATTTTATTGAATAGGATTTTCAGTAGCATTTAAACAAGTATTAAAACTTTCAGAGAACAACTTAATGATCTATTATGTTTTGGCAACTACAGTCACATTTCCTACCTGCTGTTCAGTTTGTGATAGCTAAGAATCAATTATTTGGGGTAATGTGAAAGGTACGCTATTTATGTGAGTATACCAAATAATCACTACTGTGCTACTGAGTTAGAAACAATTCAGTCTCTTGAAATTGTCAGATTTTTTTTTTTTTATGTATCACATTCAATTACTTATAATCTCTTTCATAATATTTTGAACTGGCTTTATATATATATTTAAATACAGACATTCTATATATAATATATAATTTAAGAACAATTTTGAGTAAGTCATTTTATTTATTACAAACACTCAAATTAACTACAAAGACATGTGAAGGAAGATGCTATACGCATCCTAGAGAAAGAACTGATAAAAGAAAGCATGTATAGAATGGTTATACACACATAATAGATTTGTAGTTTTATGTACAGTTACTTTTTTCCAGTCTACTATGTTATATAAATGTTTGTCATTTCTTAAGTTTAGCATAAAATAAAATTTTAAAATAGATAAACAAATACAGTATCCCCAAATTCTAAGTGCAATTTTAAGCCCATTAAAACTTAAAGGATAGGTGATTTTATCAGCATCAGGAAACCCTTGTTTTTCAAAACTCTTTCCACAAATGAAAATGAAGACCAATTGAAAATAAAAAAGTCTTAGGAACTAGCATGAGGCTCATAAAGATTAAATGATACCTTTAGGGTCATATAGATAGTAAGGGTTGGAGTCAAAATGCCATTCATTAAATATGGATGTTCTAGATTTAATTCAAGATTGACAGATTCAACAGATCTCACTTTGTTATATGTGTCAGTCTAAACAAAGTTCAAATTTCCTTTCTCATAAAAACATTTTAAACTGAACTCACAAAATAATGCTTCAAAATAGAAGGTACTAATTTAAACTAATCACCTCCCTGATTTCTAGGAAAATTTATTCAATGAAATTTAGAAAGAAGGAAGTAAGTTTATGGGAGGCTGAGGATTCAGTGCAAGAGAAAAAAAAATTGATATGCTACAGAATCTTCAATAAGAGTCTGAATTCTCAAATTTGCAATCTGGTTAAGCCACTTACTATTCATGTAGCCATGGAAAGAAAGATCATTTATTTTCTCTGTGTTTCACCTAAACATCTGTATCTAACAAGTCTGTATGAGGTTTTTTTTTTTCCTTTTGCCTTTCTCATTTGTGAAGTGAAGGGAGAAAGAGGAATGCAAGAGGGAATATACCCTTACAGGAAAGCATTCATTTTTATGTAATATTATAGGCTTATTATGGCACACAACCAAAAAGGACTCAGTAGGAATTTTTAGGAAGACAAATGTCATCAGAAAAAATTTAAAGATGTCTTTAGGTGATGGTTAAGGGGAAAATAAAAGAAAAGAAAAAAATCCAGTAGCATTGAATTGCCAGACTACCTGCTAGAATTTAATGAGAAAATCCTAGAATTCCAGACATGTCAGAAAAATGGAATAAAAACTTCAGACAAAAGTGCCTGAAGCAAGTATCAGTAGTAGAAAAAAAAAAAAAAAGAGAGAAGAAAAAGCCAAGAGTCAGAGTAAAGGCAGCAAACACTATAGTGCATTGAACTTCAACTCTACAGAGGGCAGGGATAGAATGGTAGAGATCTCATTGAATTGAGCCAAATATCCGCAATAATAGTTTATTGATGCTACTTGGACATGCCCTATTGTTCACTAGTCTTTTCTGGGCATCTGAGACCAATGTATTTTAGGAAAAGAGAGCTTCTAAAAAGGTACCTAAGACAGTGTGGACCAATCAAGCAATCAACAAATATTTATTAAGCACCTACTATATGCCAAAGACATACCCAATGCTGGATATATAAATAAAAATACACACAAATGAAAAAAATGAAATAATTCTTATAACCACTTTATTTTCATGGTAGTTACCTAAATAAGTCAACAAATTGTTCATAAATAGAATCTATGATGTTAAAGTCAAAAATAATTAATTCACATTTCTGTTTATCACCTTCTTCTCCTAGATATGTTCTTCTTGGTGAAATTTTAAAACACTACCCCATCCTGGTTCTCCTCCTACTTATATATGTTAAGGTCCATACCTAAGTGTGAAGGAGTGAGTCAGTTCTCCGAAAGCCCCTGCAGCTGTGAATCATAACATACTTGAAGGAGTTGCAACTCAGCGTTTACTGAGGCAGATATTGCTTGTGAATTGGAAATGAAACAAATTGGAGGCAAGAGGGAAGAGAAGAGAAGTCAGAGAATGCAACTGCCTCTCAGTCTCCTTGTATCATTATCATCCTCTCACATGAAGGGATCTATTCTGCTGGTCAGAATTAGCTTCCCAGCAGCCACTAGCGGGCTGCACCTGAAACATGTATGACTACCCTTTCTCAGTTTTTTTTTTTTTTTCTTTTGAAGGCTCATGATATATAATATATCCCCTTATAATGGGAATTTCCCAAGTTTAGATTCTAGGAAGTCTCTTCTCTAAGATCTCTCTCAGTGACTTCATCAGCTTTTATAGGGTTAATTATCATTTCTGTACAAATGAGTCCCAGATTTATATATTTAGCCTCTTTTTTTTCTCCTGAGTGTCAGTCAAATATCACCAACTGTCTGATATGCATTTCAACTTGAACATCCCAGAAACATTTCAAACTTTTCCAAAATGGAATATATTACTTTTCTTCTTCAATCTCTCTGCAAGAATAAACACCTTGCCTTATATTTGTGTTCCAACCACACATGTAAATGTATTACTAATTGCCTCTGTACCCTGGTGAGAAAATCTCCACATGAGTATGTCCTGACCACATATATCTTTCATGTATATCCAATTCCATGCATATATATTGACCATAAATGTTCACTACATCTGTCCCTCATACCTAATTTTTGTCTGTGTCCATTCTTCATACTAATGAGTGGCATATTTCTACAAGAGTGTGGCTCATGTTATGAAAGATGTCTTATTGATACTTTTCTTACTGTTATTTCACTAAATATCTTTTCTTTTAGCCACTTATATCTTCTACCTAATTAGTAAAAATGACCACATTAGTAAGGGCTCATTAATTATATCTTTAAGTACACATACACAAATGTACCAATTGTAAAATAATGCCATCCATAAGGATCTTTCTATGAAGTGGAGTGTGGTAGAAGCAGTATCCTAACCCTTTCCCATCCCAAACTCTATACAAATTAAGCTAGATTTTCCTTAAAATGTTTTGAAACCACCCTGGAGAGTTGGTAATCCCAAAGGACTAAAATTTCAAGTTGTAAACTCACTTCCTGGTCACCTAACTACAGAGCAGCCAGCTTCAGAAATCCTCTGATGCTCAGCTGGATGGAAAATAATAAGCAACCAGGTGGCTAGTGCAGAGTAATGGCTTGGAATCAGAAAGGCATGTGTTCAAAGTAAGCCTCAGACACTAATTGTGGGATCCTGGACAGGTCACTCAATCTCTGTCTCAGTTTCCTCATTTGTAAAATGGGGAAAAGAGCACCTCCCTCCCAGGGTTATTATAAGACTCAAATAAAATAAGAATTGTTTAAGTCTTAGCACACTGCCTGACACATATTATAGTAAGCATTATATAAATGCTAGATATTGCTATTATTAACCCAGACCAAGGAGTTTCACTCAGCTGAATAAACTTGAAGGTTCTTCAATGTCTATCCTTGTTAAATACTCTTCAGTTACAGATAAGTAACTCTCCTTTTGGTAATTGTTGAATGAACCACGTGGATCTAATTTGTTTCAGTATTGAACCAAAATTACTAGTGGAAGGCCTATTCCAAAACTATAAACCTCAAGCCCTTTATTCAAAATCTCTGCCATCATTATATGCATATTGACAGCAACAAATTTTCCAGGGTTTGAGCTGCTCTCTATTTTGTTCCAGAAGTCCTAAAATAACAATAAGAAATTTTCAGACAGTGGCCCCATAGAGAAGTGCTTCTATTAGCTGAATTAGAATTTTGTGCAGATACACTGATAAGCAGACACTTAATTTGTGCTACATTCATGTAAAGAGATAAACTGTATTCTTAAGGGAGATAAATAAAGAGGCATAAGGGGGGGATTAATATTTAGACAGGGTCATGTTAGAGGAAAACAATCTATTTCCAACAACCCAGGAAAGACTTTAAAGATACACTTTTGAAACTTGAGATAACTCTCATTATGACAGTATTCACTTGGCTTGATTCATGAAGTACTAAGGGGACCTCATTATAAGGCAACAATAGCTAAAAGGGCACCCTGAAGCATAGACCTTGAAAACAACATGAAGTCAAAGCTCCATGTATTTTAATTTCCATTTTTGAATAATAAGCTAATATCCATCAAGCTACAGTAGAAGTTTAAGATATATTATGAGGTAAAAATCCATTTAAAAAGCCAATTTATGTACTGCCCTACAATTCAATTTTTATTTCTATGACTCATGTATACATTTCTCTCACCTATAGCAATCTATACCATGTGGTTTATGAGAAAAGGAATGAGTTAAGGACTAAATAAAAGGATAAAAGAAACAAAAAAAAGGATATTTTTATTTGTACAGTTTTAAGATCAAAGTTCTAAGATCAACAATCAAAGGCTAACCTACCAAAAACTGAACAGTTAACTCTTGCTAGTTTTTACTAGTGTCTGATGGCCAAATTAATGTAGGTTATCTAAGCTATTCCTAGTTCAGGAACAATTTTGGTTTCATGTATTTGTGCTGAAAATAATGTTTTTCTTGTTCAGGATAAGCTTCTTACTTCAATATTTCAAAGATATTCCCTCCACTATTGGAATTGACACACACAAACTCCCATTAATAATAATAACAGATAGATAGAGAGATAGAGAGAGAGAGAGAGAGAGAGAGAGAGAGAGAGAGAGAGAGAGAGAGAGAGATAGACAGACAGATAGATAGATATACATAGATGTGTGTGTGTGTGTGTGTGTGTGTGTGTACAAAAATATATACTACTATGTCTCACTGTGCTAAGTGCTTTTACAAGTATTATTTCATTTAGTCCTCAAAATAACTCTGGGAGATAGGTATTATTATCATTATTCCCATTTTTATGGATGAGAAAACAGACAAATAAAGGTTAATGATTTACCCAGGATCATAAAGTTAGTAAATATTTGAGACTAAATTTGAATTCAGGTCTTGCTGATTTGAGCCCAGATTCCAGAAGGAAAATATAGTCTATGAATCACTATATGCTTTAGAAGCTACCATTTGTTGCTTCCCAGAAGAGTTTCTACTCTTCTCTGAAAGTAGCAATTGTTGATCATCTCTATTGCACTCTCTGACTTTTCACTAAGTGTTATTTAGTAATCTTTTTCTTGCAAGGAAATATTAGTAGCAATTTTTTATAAATATAACCCCATAGTCAAGACTTATTTTTATCTCTTTTATGAGTCAGAATTATTCTGCTGTAACTAGCCAATAGAGTAAATATTGCTTTATCTATTTTACTTTATTTCCCTCAGGAATAACTCCTTCAATCTTAGCTCATATTTGGTGTGGGTTAAGAAAATTAATTTTATTTCCTGGATAGTAGTGCCTCTAACATGCAAATTATGGCAGAACTTCACTTAATAAGAATGATGGGGTTGGAGTGTAGCAAAGCTGTGACCTTTATGGCATGTTTTTAGAGCTGAAACTAAGATATTCATCTCCTTATAGCATAAAAACCAGTGGGGTAGAAAAGAGATTTGTTCACCACCACTGTAATTACTATACTGTGTAGGGGAGGAAAAGTTACATAGTCATTCTGGGCCTGTTTCCTCACATACAAAATAAAGGACAGAAATTAGATGAGTTTTAAGATAACTCTTATAACACCAATTATATTTTAGCACATAGGACAGCATTCTGCACAAACTTTACTAGATCTCAAATTTTCTTGGTGACAACATTTCCGAAAACAAATACAGATGCTAACTAATTTTAATCTGTGTATTAGTTCTCTAATCAAGGTTTTATCCATCTCATTCTATATTTAGTATTAGACATGTTACTACCATGATCAAAACATCATTTGTTTCTGGTGAAATATGTCACTGAAAAAACAAAATATATTTCTCATGTATTAGTTTACTGGTAATATGTTAGAGCTTACTTATGCCCACAATGCATCTTTCCATAGACATACTTTTACCCATATGTAAACATGCAACTAAAACAATATTAATAAGACTGACATATTATATAGATTTCTCTCTTGATTGAAAATTTAAGTTTGATTTAAGTTTTGATCAATGATTACTAGCCCTATTTTTTTCTAATAAATTCTACTCCTGATCCTTGTTGTAGTATTTGTGTATATTTATTATTTCCTATCCCTGCTAAATCTTCTGCTATAATTCTGCTCCTTACTTTGCCATGCTATTACTTAACCTCTCCCCACCTATAGATTCCTCCCTTATCTTCTCTCCCCACTCTTTCCTTCCTCTTGATTCAGATTAATCTCTATACCTTAACCCATCCCTATTCATCTAAATACCTTTATGAATTGCACTTTATGCTATACTACCCTTTCCCCCTTCTTTATCCCCTTTTCATTAATCTACACACTCTGTCCCACTACCATAACTCTCCATACCCTTCTATTCTCCACCTAAACCTCTATCCTTTGTCCATTAATCTACACACCTTGTCCCACTGCCAAAAATCTACATAGCTTTCTATACCACAACATACCTATTCCCCCCCTCTCTGATTTCTTTATAGATTTTGGAGGATGCTATGCCTTCATGGTATATATATATATATATATATATATTAGGCTTCCCCTTGCCTAATTCAAATTTTTAAAGAATTATTTTCTTAAGACTTGATCTCGTTTTCTAGTTGGTTATTTTTTTCCATAATCTTATTTTTCTTGGTTGGTTCTTTTTCTTTTTTTTTCTTTTTTTTTTTTTTTTTAGTTGTTCCTCAATATCTCTCAAGTGATTGTTAAAGTCTTTTTTGAGTTCTAAAAATTCTTTCTGGGCAGATAGCCATTTAATGTTGCTCTTTGAGAAAGAAGAGACCTTTTAAAATTCACTGTCTTTTTCTGAAGATGAACCCATGTCTTCCCTATCCTCATAGTAAGTTTCTATGGTTAGTTTCTTCTTTACCTGCTCATTTTTTTAAAGGAGATATTAGTGGAAGCACCTCTAATTGTGGGTTTGGAAGTTTGGTGCCTGTAGCTTCACTTCAGCTCTTTTCTCTGACTTATAACCAAAGCCCAAATCTCCACCTCCTGCAAATATCCAGTCATTCCTGTCCCTGTCCCCTGTTTCTACACTCATCTAATATGTTATTTCCTTCTCACCCAGGGCTTTCTTATGGTGCTGATACATAATTAAGAAGAACAAATATAGAGAAAGGAAACCCACAGATCAATTTACCTAGTGAATATTGATGCAAAAGTTTTCAATAAATACAAACAAAAAGATTATTGAACTATATCACAATGATCATATATTATGACCAAATAAGATTTTTATAAAATCTTTATAAAAAATGCAGGATTGGTTCAATATTAGGGAAAATATGAGCATAATTAACCATATTGATAAGAAAACCAACATATATAAAAAATCCAAGACATTTTTTTTTTTTTTTTTTTTGAGGCTGGGGATTAAGTGATTTGCCCAGGGTCACACAGCTAGGAAGTGTTAAGTGACTGAGAACAGATTTGAATTCGGGTCCTCCTGAATTCAGGGCTGGTGCTCTATCCACTGTACCACCTAGAAAGACATTTCTTAAAGACAATCAAAAATGCTATCTGTCTACAAACAACTGATGGAGTATAAATGATGATCAAAGCATGCTTTTGCTTTCTTTTTACTTTTTTTTTTCTTTTGGTCTGTGCTTTCTTTTGCTGAAGCAAATATGATTTAGTAACTTGCTCAGTGTCACACAGCTAGAACATATCCAAGAACAGATTTGAACCCATGAAGATGTCTTCTTCATTCCAAGCCCAATGCTCCATTCACTAAACTACCCAGCTGCCCCATTTATAACCTATATCAAATTGCTTGCCTCATCATTGAAAAGACAAGGAAGGAGGATATAGAATTTGGAACTCAGAATAATGAAAAAGAAATGCTAAATTGTTTGTACATGTAATTTGAAAAAACAAAACATGAAAAGATGAAAAGAAAAACAGTTTTGAATTAATGAAGTGTGAATATCAATTGAAGGAATTGGAAATGTTTAGATTGAAGAAGACCATGAAAATATGAAAGTTTTACAGGTAGCCACCTCTAATAGGGATTAAACTTGTTCTGCATGGTTGGAGAAAATCAAACTAAAAAGCAAAGAATGGGAACTCCAGAGACAAATTTGGAATCCAAATAAAGAAAAACTTTCTAACAACTGAAGACACCACTATGATGTTCTCTTCTCTAAATTATAATCATTCTCTGGGAGCAGGTTTCTTGGGGAGCTTCTGGAGGCAGCCTTAGTTTCAGTTCAGTTCAATAATCCCAAATGCAGCCAGGAGTTAAAGTCCAAATCCTTTATTTTCTCCAAGTCTTGTCTCCTTCCTTGGGCCGGGTTAGCTTTCTTAGAGGTCTATCTCTCTTCTTCCTTCCAAGATCTTCCTCTGAATGTCTCTGAATCCAAAGGTTTATCCTTCAGCCTCCAGCCAGCACAAAGGTAGAGGCTGGAATGAATATTGACTCCTCCTCCCAGAGAGTGGGCTTGTGGGTTTCTGGGGGCTTGTGGATCTCCTGGAAGTCCAAGAGTGGGCTTGAGACCTCCTCCTTATACATACTCTCTTAAAGATGTGAATCTTGTGGAATTCTAGTAAGTACATTACTGAACTACAGAATTGTTAAGTACCATGCTAAATTAGATAATTATTGTCTCTATCCATTCCAGTGACTTAGCACCTTGTAAGAATTCTAATACACTGCTACATAGAAAAGATTCTAAGGAAATTCAGTGAAAATCTTCACACAAAGTCCAAATGAGTAATCAAATCCTCAATATTCACTTCTTTAACTTTCTCAACTTTAAGCATTCCCATGATTTTATTAGTAATCTTGTTTTCACTTTTCAATTAGTAACTATGCACATTTTTTGTTATGTGAAGTAGAGAAAACATGTGAGACAAATTACATGTAAGTTTGTTAAGCAACTGGTATCCTACTAGGCATTTCACTGATCTTGCCCAACCTACCATTCATTGTAGGTATTTGTTGAATATTTTCATCTTTTGCCTTTAAAACTGAAGTTTTATGTAGCAATTATTTCCTAAAATCTAATAAAGTCCTTTGAGTTTTAAGCTCTTAATGTGCAAAGTCAATGATGTGGTTAATACAAAAACAAGTGTTAAATAAACTTCTCTGTTATTTCTTCAGCAGTTGTTGGCCTAATTGACCAGAGACATAGAGACTTCTAATCCATCATTGATAGCAGCCTCCAGGTTAAACTTCAACTTGCCTCTGCTATGCTTCCATATTCCCAGATTCTTAAGAAGCTGAAAAGCAAACATAGCTGATATATTATTACAAGATACAACATCCACAACACTTCCTCTAGCCATGAAGTGTAAGGGGCCTTTAAATGGGTGCCACAGTGCATCGGGAGATTGAGGCCCGGAAGTAATTCTGTGGATATTAGGACTACCCTTGGGCGGGATCCTGGCCATATTGAGATAGCTTCGTAATGGGTGACTCTCTCGCTGATTGGCTGTGTGTGTGACCTCACAGGCCCTTTATAAGCCCACTGCAGGCAGCAGGCGGCCTCTTTAATCTGGCGCTCTTCACCCTGGCTCCCCAGCCTGGGTGGCCAAGCCAAGATGGATAGCCAAAAGAGGTAAGGGTTTTGGTAGTGAACACATGGGTCTTCTGACCAGGTGTTCACTAGGGAACCAACAAGTCAGGGCATCAGTTAGGGCATTATGTGAGTAGGTATAATAAAGGCTTTTAAGATTACATGTGGCTGTTCTTGAGTGCGCTACCGGTTATTAAGCTATAGATTCAAGAGATTGTGGCCAGAGACCTTTGAAGGCCTCAGAGGAGGCGAGCCGGGTAGAGTTCACACTGCAGAGGACAGTGGTCAAAGGTACTCTGGTGGGTCTAGGACAGACTAGTAATTGTAACTGCCAGGAGAGCACATGGGGTGCCAAATGCTGGAACTCTATCTTTCCAGAAATCAGCAGGAGTCAGGATCACTAAACGTCTTTATTCTAGATCTTTACCGTTGCCTCCAACGCCAGGTCACGAGTGCAAGTGAGCGTGAGTTCCACCACCCAAGTTTCTCTTACTCCTCCCACACAAGTTACTTCCCTCTCTTTGTCTCACCAATCAAGTCAGCACAGAACAGCTGGGGAGGGTCAACCTTAAACAAGTTAATAGGGAACCGTCCAATTGGCAATTAGTCTCACGTGCTTCATCATCCAAGTGCATTGCTCAGTTCTAGCCCTTTACAATGAAGGACAGTGTCCAAGGTGATTTTAAGAGGAAATCTTTACCATTCTGCTGGAAGCAGTAACTAAAGTCCCAGCAACTTGGTTTTCAGAAGGTGGCCAAAATAGAGAGATTTATTGAAGCACAGTTTACAGTACAATGTCTTCATTCTACCATCTGACCAAGTGGAAGATTTCAGGCTAAATTTTTTTTTTTTTAATTTTAAGAATTTTAGGGCAGCTAGTTGGTACAGTGGATAGAGCACCAGCCCTGATGTCAGGATTTTTCAAATCTGGCCTCAGACACTTAACACTTCCTAATGGTATGACCCTGGGCAAGTCATTTAACCCCAATTGCCTCAGCAGCAAAGAAAAGAAAATGTATTTGCTCTATAATATTAATAGTACGGTAGATTTCATGTGTTATGAAAAATAAATATTTTGTGCTTTTAGCACAAAAGGTTATAGAATTCTTGAAAATTAGTAACAAGAAAAGGTTTTCCATGTTAGCAATTTTATTTTTTATTTTATGGGTTATTTCATGGTTACTGAGTTTTGTAAAAGTGCATATTATCATGTTAATATTTTGTTATAAAGAATTTTATGCAGAAAAGTGTATTTTCAGCAATCACTAACAAATTGTAAGAGATTTTGGTGGGGAAACTAACATCCTATTTCTTACAGGCTCAATGTATCAGTATTTACATTTTTAATTTTTGCTGTTTTCTAGGAATGTTACCTATGAAAAAGATGAGGATTGACTGTATCATATACAAGGAATTCAATTTCAGGTATAGATTGGACAAAATGGATCACGGAAATTGTATCTAGCTCTTGGGAATTTGTAAAATGAGAACATGCAACATATAAATATATTTGCATTCTTTAAAGTACTATATAAATATCAATTATTATAAGACATAAAATATAGGAAATCACAAAATAACTGCCTGATATGGAGAATATTAAATAATGGTGAGCACCAGGAAGGAGTTACTTTCCATAATTTGTGGTGTATATATAAGGTTTTGGTCAAGCAGTGCAAAGAATGACAAAAAAACTGGGTTTCACCAGAAAAAAAAAAAAAAAAGTTACATAGTAAAAGAATAAAGTCAGCAGAACATAGAACACCACATTCAATAGTAACAATATGACTTTATTTTTCCCCTGTCACCTCTTATCAATGCTTTCATGGTACCTATGGGAAAGAGGGGAGAAAATGAGCAAAAAAAAAATCAGCAGCTAATTTTTTTTTTTCAGAAAGTAAAACTCATAAGAAATGCAATTTTACAGGAATTCCTTAAAAAAAAAATAGATAGGGTTGTTTCCATATAAGAATTTGTTATTCTGGATTATGATTTGTTAATGCTTTGTTTCAGAATTTCCTTTTTCGTGCTAAATTATCTTGGTTTAAAGGGGATTTAGGGACTTACAAAAGAAAGCACCAATTTAGCTGCTCATGAGGTCTTAATCACTCCAGTAGTAATTCAGAAGGGATGAGCCATCATCAGACCACAAACATGAAACTCAGAAAACTTAACAAAATCATTTCCCAACTCTAACAGCAATGATTTCTGATCAAAGACTGTTCTGAGAATTAAGTCATTATACAGCTGCTTTCATGGACTATGTAAAGCAGCTCTGGTAGAGAAAGCTTTGGGGATGTTTGTGCTAATATTAGCTGAAATGGGGCCTATATATGACTTTCAGAGCCAGTTGCAGCTTCAGTTTTGAGAATTCCACTATTAATGATATTTTTTCTAAATGACGCAGCTGTCAAACACTGCCTCCAGTCAATGTGTGTAGCATAAGAGTCCTGCCTTTTTGATACAGTGGTTACTTTTGTCAATAGATCTTCATTGTGTGACAAAACAATGTTTCCCAGTGCATGTACCACAATGATATTTTTCACATCCACATGCTGACTTCAAATCTGTCAGATCTCAATGTTCATGGCTCAACTGTCAAAAAAAAAGTGATTTGTCGCCAGGGAACATTTTCCCCCCTTAGGTTTATTACATTGCAGTAACATACTCTGCAAAACTACCACTGTATTCACAAGAAACATACCAGAATATATCCTTGTGACTTAAATCAAAATGAATTTCAAATAAGAGTCTATCTGTATCTTTCATGAAAGGTGAATTTTCCGATTGCTGTAAATCCTATTTTAATTACCATATTGCTGTAGTATGAATTTATTTTTATTTTACTTTACATCTTTGCTTTATATTTCCCAGACAGCTTCATATCTGATAGATGAAAAATGTGCAAAGTTCTTTCTGCCATGTAAAAAGTTATTACCTGATTCATATTACCCTTTTGAACTTAGAATTTGGTCAAGATGCTTTTCAGTGAAATATCTGAGACACAGGAAGTCATCAGTATTTTACAAAAGTACTATGAAATAGATAAAGAGTCATTATTCTCTCTTTCCCCTTCTTAAATGTCCTTGGAAAACACTGCTAACCCTATTAGACATTATTCTGAAGGACTAATTTAAAAGCAAAGCCTCCTAAATTGAGAAGGATACCGATCAAGAGAATCTGAATGAATTTAATTTCTTCCCATCACCCTGAATGTTGCTTCCTTTTAACAGCTATCTGTAGAGAATTATTCTCCCTTTTAGTCCATGCTGCACAATTTTCTAACTATGATGTTAGAAGGAATTTAAGATGGTGCATAAGGCATTTCCTTGCGGCTGGAAGTCTGACAGACATAAGAGGGTACAATAAGAATTTATGGAGGCTGTCCCCTATGCAGACTCATGCAGAATGATGAAATTCTATAGAGGGGAAAAATGAAGACAATATGCAACAAGAAATTTAGATAACAGCAAGTACACATTGTTGATGTTGGGAAGCATCTATTTCATACATCAATGAAATTACTCTTCTATGATCCATGACTCTTGGATATGGAAAGGAGTATTACTTTGGTTGGGTAGATAATATACCAACTTTAAAATATCTTTATAGAAACCAGTGTCTTGAACTTTAACTTTTTTTATTGAGAAGGAAATGGAGCTTATGAGTAAAGAAGGAAACACTAAGGAAGCCATATGTTCCATTTATTTCATCAGATGTTCTTGTCCCTGGATCTCTTTGGAGCCCCTATTTTAGTAGTCATCATGAAAGTGCTTAGAACTTAAACTCAAAAAACCCAAATGTATAATTTTACAACTGAGAGATATTTTAAATGGGCAACATGAAACATATGAAGTATAAGGGAAATGCTGAATTCAATATTCAACATACAGATCCAGCACAAATAGAATACGACTAAAAACATGGAGTATCAGAGGGATTGTCCTAGTTCAGAAGAACTTATAGATCCCAAAATAATAATTATATAAAGGAAATATCATTCTCAATAATTTTTCTAACTTTCCTGGCTTCCTTCAAATAGCAGCTGTGGTCCTCATTGCTAGTGCCTTCATTCTGTTGATTAGGTTGCTTAAGGCTTATATACATATGGTTGTTGGCATGTTGTCTCCCTCATTAGATTGTAAAATCCTACATAGGAGAAGTAATTTTTTTTTTTTTTTTATCTACAGATTTTAGGTCTGTGCCTATAACACAGTAGATTCATGATAAGTGAATTCTGACTGATTAGTCAAAATTCAGCAACTCAAGGAAACGAGGGAAAGGAAAAAAAGAGAGAGAGAGAGAGAGAGAAGAGAAAGAGCATGGTATTAGGGCAAAACTCTGCCCAACAAAAGGGAAAATACAGAAAACACAGAACAGAATCAAAGAATCCAAATTGCCATGACAGATAAGAAGGGGGGAAAGTGAGGAACAGAGAAAATTTCCAAAACATCTGGATTTTGAAGGCATGTCACATAGTCTTAATGATGTTTGATCTTGCTGAGATTCAATATTGATTCTCACTTGCTCTTCCAAAGATGAAATCAATATCTGATTTCTTGTATTCCAAATTACATTAGGAAAAAAGATATTTCCTAAATCTAATCTAGTGATTAATTGAGAATCATCTTTTTAAAATATTTTCTATTTCATTAAATATTCCCCAATTACATTTTTAAAAAGTTGACATTTAAAAAAAAAAATTGACGCCCAAACCTGCTCCCTCTTTCATGCCCTTTCTTCTTCTCAGAAGGAAAGCAATTTGATATCAAATAGTCATGTGAAGATATGCAAACCACATTTCCAAATTACCCATGTTATAACAAAAGGCAGAAAAAAATTAGTAAAATTAAGAAAAATTTTTAAAAGTATACTTTAATTCAGAGTTAATTAGTTCTCTTTCTTGAACATAGCATTTTTTTCATTATAAGGACTACATTTCTTAATCAAGGAGATGCTTCCTATGCATGAACAGAAAGTCATTCTTTCAAACCATGATGCATTGGATAGCACCAAGGTAGTTATGTGGTCAAGCAATGAAAGAGCAGCTTATTTTGTACCCCATACCTATTCAAATAACTGGATGGGTTCATTTGTTAACTATGCTGTTACTGAATTAATGAAGATTCCTAACAGATGAAGAAAGGAACTCTGGAGAACCCATTGGATATCTCATATTCTTGGAATTCTTTCTTCTTTTTCATCTCGATCTCCTTGTTTCCTTAGATTATAAGTATCAGCTAAAAATTTTACTTTCAAACCAGGGAGAGCCAAAACAGAGAAAGAAAATTACAGACCAATCTCCCTAATTAATATTGATGCAAAAAATTTAAATAAAATATTAGCAAAGAGATTACAGCAACTTATCAGCAAGATTAAAATACACTATAACCTGGGGGAATTTATGTCAGGAATGTAGGGCTGATTCAATATCAGGAAAACTATTACCATAATTGACCATATCCATAGCGAAACCAATAGAAATCACATGATAATCAATAGAAGTTTTTGACAAAATACAGCACCCATTCCTATTAAAATAAATAAATAAATAAATAAAAAACTACAGAGCATAGGGATAAAGGGAGCTTTCCTTAAAATAATAAGCACTAGCTATCTAAAATCAACAGCAAACATTATTTGGAATGGAGAGAAACTGGACACATCCCCAATAAGATCAGGGATGAAACAAGGATGTCAATTATTATCACTATTATTCAACATTGCACTAGAAATGTTGGCCTTATCAATAAGAAAAAAAAAATTAAAGGAATTTGAATAGGCAATGAGGAAGTAAAACTATCACTCTTTGTAGAAGATATGATGATATACTTAGAGAATCCTAAAAAATCATCCAAAAATCTACTGAAAACAATTCACGGTTTTAGCATGTAATGCAGGAGAAACTGAGCAAGATAGAGATTAGAGAGTATTCAATACAGAATTTATTAAATAGAGACATTTACTGGGACCAAATGGATCCATGGTTGGTCCCAGGGCTGAAGGAGACTATCATCTCAAAGAATCCAGCACTGAATATGGGATACAGGATTTTTTATAAGGTAATAAGAACAATGACATAATAGAGGAGGTACCTGGATGGGGATGACCTAATGGGGAAGCACCTAGGATAACATGATGAAGGGAGGTACTGGAGAGGCTCCGGATATTGTAATGATGTCTAAAATGGATAAAGACCTTTATCCTAACAAACATTAAGAGGGAATAAGTATAGCCTAAGTCTAAGATGTAAAGCCTTTATGCTAACATTAAAAGGGAATGGTTATAACCTGAGGCAGAGTAACTAAATAGGACAATTAGGGAAACTGGGTCAGGCCATTAAAAAAGAACTGTGGCACAACAAGCAAAGTTGCAGGATATAAAAATAAACCCACACAAATCATCACCATTTCTATATATTATTAAGGAGACAATGTAAATTGACACATGCTATATTTGCTTTTTTTTTTTTTTTTTTTTTTTTATTTCCCCACATGCTCTGATTTTTCTCTCCCAACAGGCTTCATCAAACAATGTGTATTTAAAAATATATATAAAATAAAATTACTACAATAAAAATAAGTAAATAAAAAATTTACTTTCTATAATATTCTTTCCCCAATTTTCCTGTTGACTCTTAAATTTATCATGTATAAAGCTTGTTTGTACTTAGGTTCTTGCGTGCCATCTCTTCCATTAGACTTTGAATTCCTCAAGAGCAGGAACTGTCTTTTGCCTTTCTTTGCCTCAACACTTATTACAAACATAATAAAAATTTATTGATGATTGCCTTTGAAGGTATTCTGAACAAGAACCCTGGTATAAAAAATAAAAACCTGTACAAATAGAATAATTACAGATACCAATATCAATCAGATTTTTAAAAGTAATAATATGATAAAAATATATATTTTAGATAATATATTACCTTTAAATGTTCATCTATTTTCTTCTTTTCTTTAGTCCTTATTTAGATAATATTTTTATCTTTAAATATTCATTTATAGACTTCTTTTCTTTTATCCTTAGAACAAGACAGTGTTGTACAGTAAAAGTAACTCAAAATTTGAAGCAAGAAGGCTTGATACCACTTCTGGCCCTGACACTTATTAGCTGCAGAACTAAATACAAACCAAATAAGCTTTCTGACTATCAATAACTGAAATGGACTGACACAAGACAGACAGCTCAGACCAGATTATTCAATTTAAAGCATTATTTATTAGCTGGCCAGCAACTGACCCCACTAGACAGGCTGGTAGAGATCAGCCCCAAACTTTTAGCAAGGTACACTTTTAAGCCCGTTTGCCACATCCTGGTATAGCCTTGAGGTTACAAATTTCGGAAATCATGACAGTTTCTCATTTACAATGGGGTAGTGTCCGGACGTGAGTGAGCACACAGTGGAAGCTGTTGACATGTTTTGCAATGTTGTCCTGACTCTATTAGACACACACTTCTCAGAAAGTCTAGCAGGGGTTCTCAAGCTACAGCCCTTGGGCCAGTTGAGGCCCACTGAGGATGTTTATGCGGCCTGCCAGGTTATGGCAAATGGGCTGAGGGGCAGAGACAGAATGTGAGCTTTTGATTTTACTATAATTGGCCCTCCAACAATCTGAGGGACAGAGAACTTGCCCCTATTTAAAAAGTTTGAGGACCACTGGTCTAGGATCTCATGAACCAGGGGATAGGGCCCAGTCTGAACATAACACTTCCCTTAATTTAGTTTAAGCAACATTTTCCTATAAGCCTGAGGCCCTTGACCCAAGGATCAGGGGGCAAGTCTTTTGTCCATTTCATAACCTTCAAAATAGGAGTACTCCTTCCAATATCTTGTTGTGGCATGTAATGCTTTTTTTATTTAAAGGCTTTGAAAGCAGAAAGCTAATGTTGGAAGTAACTTTCAAACTAAAAAAGGTTCTGAGAAAAGGCCTAATAACAGTGCATATTGCCTATTTTCCTAATGTCCAAGAATAACTTGTCTATCTTTTTATTATTATTTATTTGTTTATTTTGCTACAAGCACTTACAAATTCTACCCACAAAGTTATGAGAGATTTGTGATCTAGCAGCACCAATTAAGTCACATTCTTGAAGTATGGAAGCATATAAAATATGAATGATTTTGACATTTCTTACACAAGACTCTTCTGAGGAAAGAGATTTGTAAACTGCCAAGGTGCTATATCAAAATTTGCTATTATTATCAACAGCTTATTTCTGATTTTTTAGGTGAGAAAATTGAAGTGCAGTGAGGTCAGATAATTTTAGTGAGGACTTACTATCAGAAAGTGACAGAGATTTTAAATCCAGATCTTAGCTGGGAAGGAAAGGATATGGAACTGAAAATGAAATAATACTGATTTTTTTTTTTTTTTTTTTTTTTTGCTGAGGCAATTGGGGTTAAGTGACTTGTCCAGGGTCATACTGCTAGGAGTATTATGTGTCTGAGGCCAAATTTGAACTCAGGGGCTACTAACTTCAGGACTGATGCTCTGTCAACTGTGCCACATAGCTACCCTGCCTTAATTTTATTATTGCTACTTGGTTTCCTAGACTATGAGTACAGCAGAGAGTACATAATTAGCCACAAATTTTCCAGGCAGGGAAAGACAGATTTTTAGAATCCATATCAGATATTAATGTTAGAATAGTTCCTTTGGCTAAAAGTTTAAAATTGTAGCCATCATCAAGGCAAGATCCTAGTTACTCCAATGTTCCATAGTATCCCAGAAAGGAAACAATGATATGGTTCAAAACAAAACAAAGCAGAGTGATTTCATATTTGAAGCATACTTTCTCTCTGAAAAACTAATAAGTTTTAAATGTAAGATGAAGAATTATTAACCTTTTTAATATCATGGACCTTTTTACCAATTTAATGAAACCTAAGAACTCCTCAGAATGTTTATATTGTTTTTAATTAATAATTAAGAAAAAAACTAAATTTCAGTTAGAGTTGAGAGATGTATGTGTGTGACTATATATATGTGTGTGTGTATAAAATACATATATACATGCATGCAAACATATAATGCCTATGTGTATATGTAAATTATGTATGTATGCATACATATATGTATATATTATGTACATTGGGTATGTACATACATGCAGATAGATAGATAGTTAGGTAGCTATAGATATTTCCCTTCAAGTTCACAGACTTGACTCCTTGGGGGAACACAAAACCCAAGTTAAAAACCTATATCTTAGACAGTAGGCAAATGATGACATTTAATCAAAATTCCCCATTGTAATAGAGTAGAATTGATTTACTAAGAAAAAACCCCACATAAATAGGCCTAGTTTTCCAAAGGTCAGAGCCACCCCAGTGGAGTCCATAGAAACTGTAGACTCAGCAGCAATATTCAGGGAATGTGAATGAGAAATTTAAGCAGTGATTCTGATGAGTGCTGTAGGCAACAACTCCACTTTCCAGAGAACACATGACAAAAGAACACAGCCACTTAGGCAGTAACATGATCATCTAGCATCTGATATTCAGGAGGTGAATAGTAGCATGCTTTTAAAATGGATTGCTCTTAGTCAGCCTGGGGCCCAAATAAATCTGTATGCAAATAGACCCATTGTCTGTATAATTGGCATAATATAACCACTGTTCCAAGTTTACTGTGGAACTGGACTCATTCAGGGCAGAAGTTAGAAAGGGTTACTTTCCTTTTCAAGGTATTCATTTAAATGAAATAAAAATAGACCTGAAATTTCTATTCCTGTTCATTTTGGAAGATCATACAACTTTCAACTGAGCAAAGTAGGTTAAAATATAGCAATGAGTCTGAATTATTAAACTCCTTTCTTTCCCTGGGTGGACTATAGCAGAGTATTATGCTCTTTACCCACATATCTGTTTCTTTTTCTACTCCATAGGAAACTCAGCCTTTGCTTATAATTTATATACCTCTCCCTAATTGCAAATTTATTTATTTTTTTATTTTTTTATTAACAAACCTATACCATCTTCTTCCTCCAATTTCAGTGAAAAGAAGTCTTGGAATAAAGTGCCTTGGCCAATTTGAAATTCAACTTGTTATAACTTTAAGAACCAGGAACCTTTTGTGTCCCTGACTAGAAAATATTGGGAAAAATACAAAGCCAGTAATAAGAAGAAAATAAAAGGGTATATAATTTCTTAGTTATGCTATCCATTTTTGTTTCAGCCAACATCTCTAATTTAGCAATAATTCATTTTCTGGTCACCATGCCACTCAAATTTTCATTTTCTCTGCTCTATTTCAGCAGTTGCCCTGACATACCTGCTCCTGAATGTGCTACAATTAAATAATGAAAGTTTTTTCCAGATGATGCCAAAAGCTCTAATTGACCTCGATAAATACTCCTCCATCCAGTCTAGTGGACCCTGGGTCACCTAGACTCACTGTACAATAGAAACAAAATGTATGCAGTCTTAGAACACAAACCTATCTCTGTTTGATCTGCATAAGTAATTCATTTCAGGCTCTAAAAGGTTGAAGAGAGCAATAAGAAACTCAATGCTAAATTAAAATTTCCTCAACCTATTCCCCTAACAAGTATCTTCTCTGCCCCCTCTGAATTACAGGGTAAGACCTGGGAATGGAGGAGAGGAAGTGGGGAGGCTTTTATGAATTTTATGATAATGGGACAGAATAGTACTATGCCATGTAACAAACCAAACATTCCACTGTCACTTAGAGTCAGTATAGATAATCCCAGTGGGATCGCTAACCCAGATAGGAAATATCTACAGTTGAAGCTGGAATCATTTTTGTTTGCTCATTTTTTTTTCCCAAATAAAATTTTATTAGTATCTTCTGTTTCTTACATCCTCATAGTTATCCTCAGTATCCTTGCCATCTGGCTCCTAGAGAACCAGCCATAGCAAATAACATTTTTTAGAGAAGAAATTAGTATAACTGATTAATATATTTAAAAAGTCAGAAAGCAAGTACAATGTGTAACGAACAGTACACCTCCCACCTCCATGAAGCAGTGGTTTGGAAGTGTTCTCATATTTCATTAGGTCATGCTTGATTTTTATAATAGATTTACTTTTGATTTGTGGGGGGGAGGGGGGATTAAGGAGGTTTTTCATTCTGCACCATTTTATGTAGATATTCCCATTACATACATAATTTCTTATAGCAGGCTATCCATATCATCTATGTACCACAATTTTCTTAGTTATTTCCCAATCAAGGGTTATCTATTTTGTTTCCAATTCTTTTCTATCACAAACCAACTAACATCACTTTTTCCTAATAACTCATTTTCATACTATGTAATCTCCTCCTCATCAAATCTTATTCCAAATCCCTCTAATTTCTAGCCTTCCTTTGGATTTTGTCATTCATTATTAGAATATAAGGACTTTGAGAGTAGAGACCATTTTACTTCGTTATATTTGCATACTCAGTGCTTTAGCACAGTAGCTGACACAGAGTAATCACTTGCTATTTTTAACATCTATCTACCTATCATCATTCTAACTATCTAGAATGCTGGTTTAGGTGGTATTTTGCCTAACATCAATCAAGTTATCCATAAGACCTCAAAATGTATCTTTCAGGTTTATTATCCTCTAAATCTTACATAATCTCTCTCATAGCTACAAATATACATTCTGTAATGATTGCACTTCATTGCCCAGCTACTGCTGAATCCCTCACCTAGGAAACAGTGATGATGTTATCAAACAGTGATTATATTTATTGTTGTTCAGTAATTCAGTAACTTCATACTCTTTGTGACCTTGTGGACCATATCACACCAATTCTGTCCCTGGGATTTTCTTGGCAACACCATAGAATGGTTTGCCATTTCCTTTTCCAGTGGATTAAGGCAAACATCTGAAGGCCACACTTGAACTCATGATTTCCCTGACTTCAGGCCTAGTGTTCTATCCACTTAGCCACATTTACTATCCATCAGAAATTCTTAGATTCCTGAAACTGACAAATGGATCACAAAACAAAGGACATCATTTCATCACCAACAGTGGTCATTCCCTCTTTCCTGGCAGTCTGAAAAATTTCATAGGGCTCTTATCATTATTTGTTTTTCATTTACAATGAGGCCTAGATGATTTGTATTAATTTAATAGAAGTAGGACATCATCTATAGATGATACAATTTTTAAAAATGTAAAAATTTAAAAAAAAAAAAGCAGAATCCAGGAAGGAACTTTAATCAATTTTAAATAAAGTAGAAACTCTTTTCTGGGATATATTATTCCAAACTGCTGGATAGCACTTGAAAAGGCAAAAATGGAATCATTTAAGCACTAAGGATAAAACAAACAAAAAAATTCAAAAAAAAATTTGAAAAACAACTAATATTTCCCCTTCCTTCACTTCAGCTATTCTCCCACTCTGTAGTCTGCACTTTTTGTCCAAATAAGAGCAGGGAGAAGGACAAGTATAAAAAATGATCTATCACTACATCCAACAATATTAACATTCTCTAATGTTACAGTGGAAAAAACTTCAATTCTGGATCTGGATTCAGATTTTGTCTCTGATATATATTGAGTAACTTTAAACAAATCTCTTAATTTTTTTAACTTTATTTTTCTCATTTATAAAATTTAAAGATTAGATGAGATGGCCTCTAAAATATCATCTAGTTTTTCATCCATGACTCCTAAGTCTTATGAAAATTCTTAATTAATTAATGAAGACATCATTCTTCAAAACATAGATACTCCACAAGGTCCATACTCTTAGATTTGTGAACTGAACATTTTAGCAGGTTTTGAAATTATCAAGAACCCTGCTCTTACTAAAATTGGTGAAGATTTTTACAGGCATTTGCCTGTAATTCCAACTACTTGGAAGCCTGAAGTTCACAGAATTCTTGAGTTTGGGAATTTAGAGTTGAAGTGGGCTAAGCCAATCACGTTCCACATGCTTTGTATAGCATATGGTCAGTGCTTAACATAGTACTTGACATCTCTCACTGTTCTATGGAGAGGTGAACCAGCCCAAATCAGAAATGGGGCAGGTCACACCTATCATGCTGATCAATATAAGAATCAGAAAAAGTAGACCATGAACTGCAAGCCTGAGTGAGAGAAAAAGACCCATTATTAAAAATAAATAAATGAATTATATCAACTAGATTAACAGAATTTCACATTATACAATGGCCTGTGAAATGTGAATATTTGGAGGGAAAGGATCCAAGATGAGTTAAATTAAAGGTTCTCTCCTATTTCATTTGTGATGAGAAATGTTAAATTCCAGTGATTGTTCTTCTAAGAAGGCTTTTTGCAGAAGGATTTTAGCTGAGACTTTAAGGAAGCCAGGAAGCAGAAGTGAGGATGGTAAGAATTCCTGGCATAAAGCACAGCCAATAAAAATTCACAGATAAAAGAGTGCTGTGAGCAAAAAGCAGCAAGAAGGTTATTGTCTTTCAAAGTACATGTAGGAGAGCAAGATATAAGATATTCTTTCTAGGAAGGGGTCAGTAATGAAGTGCTTTAAAAGATAGAAGATTTTATATTTGATCCTATAACCAATAGGGAATCATCAAATTGGAGGGAAGGGATGGTTAGAGTTGTGTTTTAGAAAAGTCTCTTTGATAGTTGATAAAAGATGAACTGAAATGAAGTTAGAGCCAAAAAAAAAAAAAAAAAAAGTTTTGGTATCAGAAAAACAAAACAGTAACTTGTAGGTGGTGTTTAGGTGGGAAGTAGAAAAGAGATAACTGAAAGGAACATATGGATGTAAAGGACAAAAGTGTAACTATTCATTTGTACAGACTTATATACATAGGTATCTGACATTGAACTAAAGTCTCAAGGACTTTTGACATGACTAGAATCCTGTAGTTGGCTCTGTTACAGAGAAGGGTGATGTAATTTCTTATACTTGCTATTTCTAGTTCAACAGCAGCAGTGAGACCATTATAACAACAAAATCTCTGATAGAACCAAAACATCGTGGGCCTTAAGAAAGGAGAATGCTTCCTCATTTCCTAACCAAGACAATAAAAACAGTCTTTCCAAGGGGCATACTATTTTGACTTTAAACAAGTAATCTTGTTTTCTGTTGCTTCATCAGGAGCCCAGCTTTCCCCCCTTTTCCATTCTCAAAAGCAACATCACACACTGAATCCCTGAAAATGATAGGAAGGGAGGGAAGGAGAGAGAGGAAAAGAACAGGGGAGGAGGAAAGGGGGGAAATGAGAGGTAGATAATTATATCTATTTGTCTATGTAAATAAAACATGCTGGTCAAATGAGATAATGAGATTATGTAAGCAAAATGATTTGCAAACCTAAAAGTGCCACATAAATGTCAGCTTTTATTACTACAATTATTATCATATCTATGTAGATACAGATACATAGTCTATTTATAGGCATAGCTAATAAGGCATTATGAGATAATGCAGAGAGGGCTGTTTTTAGAGTTAGAAAAACCTGATTCTAGTCTAGCCTCTGATAAATACTGGCTCTGTGGTAATGCATAGATCTTTTAGCCCCAGAGCCCCCCCAGAGAACTAAGATTTTACATTAGAGAGAAATTGTAGATCTGTGTGAAAGAATTTTTCACTGTGAAGTTTCTATCATATGACTGAATCTGAATGAAATATTAAAAACAAACACAAAGGAAAGAAAATTATGTAATGATAGATAGGTATAGAGAGATATAGAGAGAAACACAGACAGAGATACACACATAGAGACAGAGACAGAAGGAGAGATTGGGGAGAGAGAGAGAGAGAAAGAGAGAGGGGGGAGGGAGGAAAGGAGGGAGGAAGAGAGGAAGTTTACAATTAGAGAAGGAAATGGCAAACTATTCTGATATCTTTGTCAATTAAAAAAACTCAAATGGGGTCAGGAAGAGTAAAGAAGGCACATTTCTCACAATAGCTCTTTGATAGGTAATATAATTATCATTACCATTACTTTACAAATAAGAAAACTAAACTAAAGCTTACAAATTTAAAGTGACTTTTGCAATGTCCCACAAATGTCAGAAGTAGGAATCACTCACACTGAATCTTAGAGCTAGAAGAATTCTCAGAGACAAAGTCAAACCCAGTCCAGAATCACTTGTCCATCATCACTAATATGTAATCACTCAGTCCATAATAAAAGATGTCCAGAAATGGAGAACCTGCCACTGTCCAAGTAGTTCCACTTCTGGATATCACTAAGTGTAAGGCAGTTTTTCTTGATGTGGAACTTCACTTCTCAGCAGCTTCCCCCTATTGTTCCTAATTCTCTCCTCTGGGACCAAGCAGAACAATTCTAATGCTTTTTCCATATGATTGTCCTTCCAATGCTAAAATGTCCGCTCTAAGATATCTTTTTATCAGAGTTAACTATATTCAATTCCTTCTATTCATTCCTTTATACCAGTGTCTCCAGAAATAATTGTAAAAACAAAAAGTTCAAGTTGGGTTTTTTTGTTTTTTTAATTTAGGGATTCTAGAAACTGTCATGTAAAATATGTACTGAAATGATAAGAATATCTACATATTATTATATTATAAGACATGATTATTCAGTCATTTTCAGTTGTGTATGACTCTGATTTTCTTGGCAAAGATACTGTTTTCTTCTCCAACTTATCTTATAGATGGGGAAACTGAAGCAAACAGAGTTAAGTGACTTCTTGCTCAAGATCACACAATTTTTAAGTACCTGAGGCTAGATTTGAACTCATGAAAATGGGTCTTCCTGACTCCAAGTCTAGCACTCCATGCACTATACCACTTAGCTGGTCATGTATGTGATACAAACCTACAAATTAGGTATATAAGATAATTTTTGGTGGCACTAGCAGCTGGAGACAGGTGACTTAAGAAAAGCCTTATATAGGAGATATCTCTTGATATGTGCTTTCATGGAAATAGGAAATAAAGAAATAGAGGGGAAGGGGAAATAGATTTCAAATATGGGAATGTGCAAAAATCAGAAATGGGAGATGGAGTGTCATGTGAATGAAACATCAAGAGGGCCAATTTAGTTGTAATCCCAAAAAAGTACAGAATAATATATAATAAAAATAATGTAGTTTGTATTCAATCCTAAAGAAAATAGAGTGCAACTGAAGCTTACAGAGCATGAGAATGAAATGTTTAGACTTCAATCTTAGGAACACAATTTTGGTCTTCTTTTAATGTTAAAATTGGACCTAATGTTCAGCTTTTACTCTTAGTAGGCATAAAACTATATAATCATACAATCTAGAGAATTTATTCACAATCAAATCTTCTTCAAGAAGATATGTATGGGTAACTACTCAAGGTATAATGTCTTGATGGATCAAAATAACTGTACACCAATTTCAAGTCAATTTTTTGACCATTGAAGCCTTTCCTAAAATTTACTTGAAGTTTATATATTATTAAACTATGTAGGATGGGGAATATCAGGAAAAATCACAGAGCTAAAAAGGACCTTCAGGGATCACTTAAAACAAACTGTTGCTTTTACAGATTGAGAATCAGAAAGCTGGAGAGGCTAAATTACTTCCTTCCAATCATATAAAGTAGTCCAGTTGATGAATCAATCTTGGACCAAGCTTCTGTGGTTCCATATTGAGGGTTTTTCCTATTGAAGACAAGGTTAAAGAGTAGGTTACAATAATCCTTTGTGTAGAGCACTATGGTAGAAAGTGGAGAGAAGGAAATATAGAAGAATAAGGAGTTTTTGTAAGAAGTTCCTGCTTATAAGAATTTTATAGTCAAAAATATTTAAAGGTTACTATTTCCTTATAAAGCAACTTGGTGGCACTGATGTCAGGAAGATTCATCTTCTGGGTTCAAGTCTGTCTCAGGTACTTAGTAATTATAACCTCAGTTCCCTTATCTGTAAAATGAACTGGAAAAGGAAATAGCAAAATACTCCAATATCTTCACCAAGAAAACCAGCATCACAAAGGACTTTATTACATTCATCTTTAAAATATAAAGTATAAGACATAAAGAAATATGCAAAAAAAAATAGGATATTTTTATATCCTATTTATAACCCACCCTCAAGGGACTTAAATCTAACCAGGAAGAGGACTGGACAAATAAAGGTGACAAAAAGCCAGACAAAACAAGGTCTTGTGGGCTAGTTCAAATAGAAGATATAAGACTTTGGTTAAGCCTCAAAAGAAAAAAATATATTGATGGAAGGAGAGAGTGATCAGGCAATGAAGATGGAATGGCTTAAAATCAAGAGGCAGACAGAGGCATAGCAGGAGGGATGTTTGGGAATTGTCTAGTTTAGCTAGAGCAGAATGCTGTTGGAAGAAAAAAAATTGAAGAGATGAGAAAAAGCTAGTTGTTAAGGACCCTTGTACCTTAGGCTAAGAGGCTTAACACCATTAAAGAGCATTGGAGATTTTTAAAGGTATTCAGGGCAATATTACAGGAAGAATAATTGGAGTATGGTGTGGATTGGAAGGGATACAAGCCAGAAAGAAAAAAATAGAAATTCTTAACCTTTTGTATGCCTTGGTCCCTTTCAACATTTTAATAAACCCTAGAGACCCTTTGGTCTCTATTTAAGTGAATAAAGTACTTAGAATTAAAAAGAGAACAAATTATTTTGAAATATAATTATCAAAATAACATTTTGAGGGTTCATAAAGTTCAAACCCAGGTTAAGAATCCCAAGTTTAAATTACATTAGAAGATTATTGCAGCAGCAGTAAAATGGCACATTTGATAGAGCACAAATTCTGGAATCAGGAGGAATTCAAATCCGATCTCAAACTCTCAACTAACTGTGTTAATCAAGGCAAGCTACTTAACCCTAATTGCCTCACCAAAAGAAAAAGGAGAAGAAGAGAAGGAGAAAAAAAGATTCACAAGGTTACTGTGGTTATCTACTCAAAAGTTGATGAAGATGAATATCATATTACTAGTACACTGACAACTAGGTAATGAATTGTTTAACTTTAGAAACCCAGGAAACAAACAATAAAAAAGTGTAACCCAGACTATATAGGTACTTTACATTTTTCATTGACTGACAATAAAGGAACATGGATAAAGGCATTAGAAATCACAGTTACGGAAGCTATTTTTAAACTATATTTTAAGTCAGAAGTTCTTAACCTGGTATTTCAGAATCTTTATATATTTTGATAACTGTATTTCAATATCAATTTCATTATGATCATCAAATATTTATTAAACATATACTGTGTGCTAGACACTGAACTAAGTAGAGGGAGATACAAAGAAAGTCAGAAACATATTTCTTGCTCTGAAGAAGCTCCTATTCTAATGGGGAAGAAAACAGACAGTTCTGTGCATGAGATATATCATCTAAAAGGTGTATGTGTGGAAGGTGGAGCGGGGAATGAAGGAGGTTTGGGATAATAGATAATAATAAGAAAAACTTCTTTCAGAAGGTAAGATTTTAGCTGTTTTGAAGAGAACTCAGTCATAACAGGAAAATCAAGTAAGAATTAGAAAAGGTCCTAAAGTTCATCAAGTCCAAAACCATCAATTGACAGATGAAGAAAATGAGACTATGAGAAATTAAGAGATTTACCAGAAGCTACACCGGTAGTAAGCAATAGAGATAAGATATAAAGGTAGATCTTCTAACTTCAAAGTTATTATACTTTTAATATACACATACTGTTTATCCCTCTAACATCTGTAGAAGAGGGTTAGTGTATAGAGATATTCTATAAAGAACTCTGGTTAAAATTATAATCAATGCAATTTCTGTTGTTTATTTTCCATTTTAAAAATTTCAATGACTTGTTTAAATAGTTCAAGGTTAAATCATAGTTTCTCCCTTAGGGGATCTTTTCTTTCATTTTTAACAAATGATTAACTCAGTTCTGATGAATCAATCATTTGACTATGCATGGCTGATTCAAGGACATCTCCCATGTTAATGTCTTTTCCTTTGTTAAAAATAGTAAAATCTGTTCTTTGGTGTTATTTGGTGCTTCCCATGTCTAGCATCTACTCAGAAATCAATAAAAACTATGCAAATGATATAATACTCATTGAATAAATTGACATTAAATATGGAAATATGAAAAGAATAGGTAAGATAAAGAATAATGAGACTCATTTTTGCACTTTATTTTATTATCCTAGAACATGAAATTATTGCTATTATTAACTAGTAGGCTCCAGTTATCCTGAGAGAACAATTTAGGTAACACTCATCAACAATACAATTGTGAAGATGAGTTTGTGGTAACCATCACTTTAGTTTTATGTTTCAAAAAAAAAAAGATGTAAATTGGTTCTCAAAAATATGAAAATATACCTTGTAAACTGAAAACTGGATTCTAAACCATAATCTTCATTAAATCAAATATTTGTAACCCAAATGGGTATATCTCAAATCATGGCTATAGAAATCTGGAAGTCATGTGGCCAGGGATGATACTTAAATATGAGGTTATTATGAGGTTACCAACAAGACAAAGACAGAAGAAACTATGTCAAAAGCAGAACTTTGGAGTTTACCCACAGTTAGGGGATAATTAGGGGTAACCATCTAGCAAAGGAAACAGAAGGAATGAATAGATAAGAGGACAGTGGTCAATAACGCCACGTGCTGTCATATATTCTCCACTATTCTTGGAATGCTTTTTCAACTCTACCTCTTAAAATCCCTAGAACTCTTCAAAAACTAATTCATGAATTGGAGGAGCCAAGATGACAGAGTAGAGGAAATACTACAACCCAATTCTCCTAACATTTGCCTCTAAACAACTCTAAAATAATGCCTCAAATCAAATTTTCGAGTGGCAGTCAACCAAAGTTTGGGGTGAGACATTTTTCTAGTTGAAGACAATTTAGGAGATTAGGAGAGGTCTTTAACAGCAGCATGGCCCAGAGTCCAAGTGGATGCAACACCAGGGATAGGACTTGGTGGTGGCAAAAGGAGCAATTTCAAGAACTCTCATCCCAGAGAAAGCAAAGGAGCAGAAAACTGGTCCTAAGGAGCTTACAGAAGACCCCCTGTGCTGGCACTGAATGCAGAACCACTTCCAATGCCCACAGGCATTTCCAAGTTACAGTTCTAGGATGGAAAAGAATGTTAGCAGTTGGAGTCACTAAGAAGCAGGATCCTTGAGGATCAATGATGCTTGTGATTGTAAAGGATCTAGGGCCCTTCCTGGATAAGGAATAGAAATAGATTAGGAGACTATATTTCTTCCTGGGATTCTAGCACTTTGGAAGCATTAAAAACTTACAAATTTCTGAACTAGCTGTGGATGCCTCTTTCATTTGTACTTCTAGTTTAAGGTTTGTGAAATCTGAGCTTGTCTTATATCTGACTTTGAAAAAAAATAAATTAAGCCTTGTTGCCCAAAACTCAACCCTTAGAAACCCCACATAATGCAGAACTCTTAAGGAAGCCTCAGGAGATGACTCAAAAGGTGATGTTTTATTATGATTGCATTTTATATAACCAAATTTATGTTTAAATGAGTTGATGAGTGGTTATATCAGGGAAATGAACTTCTCTCTAAACAAAAGATAAAGAGTTTCAGAGTTGCTAAACTTTCGGGGCCTCATCATTATATACCAGGATAGGGATGGGTTAATATATATTGCCGCCCTTCTCTATGTCTCTAGCTATTGGATACAGCATTTTATTGCTTTAAATTCAACTCAATTAATCATTTCTTAAATTAATATTTATTAAAGCTATTTTGTGCAAGTCCCTGTATGAGGAGCAAAATGGAAGCAAAAAGTCAATGTAAACAAGTGAAATTATCCATCAGGAAAATGAAGAAGAGTAAATTCAAGGAATTCGAAGTGTTATTATTGATAATTTAAAAGAATGCTAGTTATCAGTTCATCAATAAACAAGCATTATGTTAAAAAAAATAAGAAATAAAAAAGACAACACTGGAACCAGAAACATGGAGGCCCTTGAAGTCATCCCCAAGACTAAACTTAATCTTTCTAAAATATTACTTTGATAATCATTTCTGTACTTCACCATGTACTTCATCCATTGCAGAGATCTACTGCCCACACTTTCTAACCATAGGCAACTAGTTTTTCTATCATGATCTTTGTACAGCCTCTCCACAACCTAAATTTTACTCATTCTTCAAGATAAAAACCAAATTCTTGTTCCTTCCCAGAATCTTCCTGACAATATTCAGAGATCTTTCTTTTCTCTAAACTCTTTTCAAACTTTTTGTTTATACAATTCATTTTAATCAATCTTGTAACCAAAAATACAGATATATATACACATGCACATGCACACACAAATATCACCTTCTTGTAGCAAAATCTGGGGAAACCAAGACAAAAATGAACCAGTCCCTGCCAGCCTTTAAGGATCTAACATAAGATAATGCAATTTTAAGTTACTCTCACTCACATCAATAGTTCCGGTTCACAGATGATGCTTATTTCTACCCTTCAACCTTTTGAGAGAAACTTAGCCTTAAAGGGTAATAATTCTCATGTATTTAATTTAAATCTCACATCAAGAACCCCATATGGAAATATGCTGGACTAGAGCACTTAGCATGCAAATGCAAGCATGGATTTTTCCTTTATTAAGTGTCAACCTGAATTAATGAGAAGACAGCCAGGATAGCAAAAATTAGGATCTTATTCCAGGCAATAGTTGCAACTGGGGTTCCATGGAGTTGAATGTGTTAGGAAGGCTGTTAAAGGGAGTGGGTGTGGAGTTCTTATAAAGTATTTGGAGAGAGGGAAAGGTTTTATAAGTGCAAGGGAATAGAATATTTCATGGTTCCACAAGATAAATTGTTTTGCTTAACTCCTGAAGATCCATAGAGAAAACAGGAATCTCAAAGGAGAAAGTTTAGGATATTTACAAAATAGTCAGAAGCTAGGAGGGATGATGTCTGGTGAGCAATTTAGGTATAGAGGGCTGAAATTCCAAAAAGGTATGCTTGAATTAGACAACCAAAAACCTGAAGCTAATTATCTATTCCTTGTGAGACAATGGCTCTATATACATATTTAGATGAATGGTGATGTGATGACTCTCCTCACCATTGGTGCTTGCTGAATGTTTGGTGTTGAGAATCATAGGCAAGGATTGGAGGACAGAGGGAGAGACGTGAGAGTCACTTGGCTGCAGGACAAGGAGGAGAAAAGCTGGAGACTCCAGAATCCAGATTCCAGGATACTTCTTCGGCAAGCCATGTGGCAGCTTACCTGCCTCCTTCACTTCTCTCCCTAAAGACCAAGAACTTTGATTTATCCTGACTCTGGCTGACCTTGAGGCCCTCCAGGGAGCTAGCCTGTGCTTTACATTTAGGGATCTGGGCAATTCAGGAAACCAGAGACAAATTCATTTTTTGTCAGTTGTCTTCCATTTATGTATATAGAAGAGTCAATGAATGACTCACTGCTACTTCAGCACTGGAAGTCCTTTTCTTCCTTCATGGAGTTCCTAGAAAGTTTCCCTTAGGCATAGTTTCCTATTAGTGTTAAGGCCTGAAGCTGCCTTTCCTCAGTGTGCCTAATGTGGCCCAGGTCCCTGATTTCAGCCACTGTTATTCAAGAGACACAGCTATGATGAGAAATCAGAAGACAGAACTCAACCCTCAATCTCACCTTACCTGCAAAGTGCAATTCATTGAACCACCTAACCAGGTTCTAGTATTACTACAAGAATACTCTTGCAGAAGATTGCAGTTTCCAATCAGCTTGATGTAAAATGCATGGATTGAGAAGTGATTTTCATTCTCTTTCAACCAATCCTAATACATATTTCTCCCAAATTAATGAAGGATTTGTATTTGTTTCTGTTCTATAATTGATGGATCTTATTCATTTTTAATTTAAATCTGATTCATTCTAGAAGTCTTACTTCCTTTTTCAATTGGGGTGTGGTACCACATACAAAAAAGATACAAGGCAATCTTAGGGTTCAGTGCCAGGCACTTGATGCTAAGAGTGTTGAGGTGGGAAAGGGGACACCCCAGGTGTCACAAGGTATCTCAAAAGAATTTGCAGGCTTGAACCCATCTCCTTAGCCAAGGAGTAAAGTTTTATTATAATTGTAAAGCCATTATAAACACACTGAATTGTAAGGGAATTCAGCAGAGAAACAGAAGCAAGGAGACATATTTAACCAGCTTTTTAGCATTGATATGCTAAATAATACATGGCTCATAGGTAAGAAGGAATTTGGTTCTCATTGACCAATTTATTACTATTTTCTTAGGAGTTTAGTCCATGGGATTATCCTGAGACCAGAAGCTATCAGACAGTCCCCAATTAATTGAGTAGTTTATTCAGAATAAGACAAATTGTCAGAAAAATAGCATTCCTAGATTAGGGCAGGTAGAGCAGGGAGGAGGGGAGGGGAGAGCCAAAGGACTTTGGAATCAGATTGATTGCCAGAACAGAAGCCCCTCTAAAATCAGGGGACCACAAAATCGCATAACATCAAGAGGACTGTGTAGAAAATCCTAGTGATGAGTGTGAATAAAGACCCCAGATCCTTGATTGCTGAGCAGGCCATAGGGAGGGATGTTGACAGGAAAGATCTTGAATTACATTCAGGAGACCAAGCTACTCCCAGAGGCAAACAGGGAAGAATACTAACAGGATTATCATTTAAGGGGACCTTTTGCCCATTGTCAAATTCCTTACATTAACAAAATTATCATAACCCCAAAATTACTGAATCCAATCAGAAGGCCAAGTTATGATGTCAACATCCCTGTTTCCAGATTATATCTTTCTTATGAAAGAACCTACCTATACCCAATCTCCCACTAACTCCTTTTAGGGTTAGTCCACTTGGTAAACTTCATAAATGGCTAAATCCTTTTAGGGTTAGCCTGCCAGTCAATGGAGTAATTTCATCAATACTTCACAGGTTCATTAGAAACTTGACCACTTTATAGTAAGAAGTTCATTAGGACTTAGTCTGTCTTATGGCATCTTCCCCCTCATTAACTATGAGTTCCACTAAGGAACTTAGTGGCAGAATCTTTTCTCTTGTTGATTGCTAAAACTCCTCTTTGGAACTTAACCCAGCAATCGATGGCTTATTGAGAATTTAATAAGGATTTAGTTTCCACAGAGTTAGAAAACTTAAATTAGAGAAATGAAACTGAAACCTAAGAAATGAAAACCAAAGGTTACAAACTTCTAGAGAGAAAACATTATTTAGAATAAGAATCATGCTATGAAATATAATCAGGAATGGGGACTCACTTTTACGAGGAGGAATTAGGATAGGTTGTAATCCAGTCAATGAAGAACTGATTTATATCCAAATAAAGTGAACACCAAGGGCATATGTAATTAGGAGTAGAGACTCACAGAGAGAAATTAGGCTCTTCAGATAAGCTATAACTTCTGTAGTACCCAGCCAATGGGGAATCAGGGGAGGGACTTTCATTTCAGCAATAGGGTATAAAAAGGCATGTTTTATTGATTTTAAGTGTGCCTACTAGCTTAGACACCTATTCCTACAAAAATGTAAAATAAAATTCTTTTATGGCTTCATCAGCAGGTCTATAGAGGTCTTGGTAATGTAATGCCAGAGAAACTGAGGCAAGACAGAGATTGGTTTTTAATCTTTGAATGTGGAGAGTTTAGACTAGCCAACCAAATAAAATTTATGTTCAAAATCATTTAGCCCAAGGAACTGATGCAGGGAACTTATATAGTGTTTTTTTTGTTTTTGTTTTGTTTTTATCTAATTAGGATTTGCAACCAGGATACAGAAGCTGAGAAGGCAATTAGTCTAACATTTTACAGCTGTTGTCTTTATTTCAGAGAAAGAGACGGGAGAGAGAAGTTAACCTAGTATTTACAGTCTTGGATTGTGGCTCATTTCCTGTCAGGCAAGGGAGTAGCACCATTCTTGGACAGATAAGGACTATAACTTAGGTTTTTAGGCAGGAGGCAAGATAACAATTCTATTCCAGGATAGTTTTCAACAAGAATGGAGTCAGATTGGTGGGCACCTGGATCACTGTTTTTCTTTTCTATCCTTCATTGTGTCACAATGGTATGTAAAACTAATTTCTAGTCCTAATGGCAAGAAAGGGAGATGGCCATAATAATTTTATTCAGGGCATGATGCTTGTAAGATGCTTGTCTCTTACAAATGTAATAATAAAATTTTTGCCTCTTGATTTGAAGATTGTCTAAAGCCTACAAATTCTTTTGAGACACCTTATGACACTCCCTCAAAACCCCAATATACTTTTAGGGTCTAATCCCCATCCACAATTACCATTACTAACTTGAAGGATGACAGAGTGAAGCTTCTAGGGGAGATGTAGCAGCAAACCCTAAAGCTACTTGGCCTTAATCCTAAGGCCACCTGGCCTTGGAAATGCTGTAGTGTCACAAACAATCCTGGCTGTCAGATAACAATCTGTTGATCAGTAATAACAAAGTTTCTAAGATAATAGGGGCATACCAAACCAGTCTTCAACTACATCTTTAAGACCACTCCTCAATTCTACCTCTAAGCCATAAAATTTGCATATCAATAATTTTTCTATCTTTTTCCTATAAATTTATCTTCTTGCAAAATTTATTTGGAAGTTAACCAGTTTCAATTGATCTTACAATTATAATAAATTTTGCTTCTTGACTTGGAAATGGGTTCAAACCTGCAAATTCTTTTGAGAGACCTCACAACACTGGTCTGTGACCCCATCCTTTTGGGGTCTCCTTTCTGAATTCCAACAACAAGGTGAGTGTGAAAGGAATATATCGTAGGCATATGGGATAGGCAGTACAAAATGATAATGTTTTTATGTATAATATATATTTGCTATTTTCATGGCTGTTCAGTAAGTACTTTGAAGGCAACAACTTTTCACTCTTCCTTTGCAGTGCTTGGAACATAGCATTTAAATGATGGTTGGAATCAGTGTAATGCTGGAGAAACTGAGCAAGATAGAGATTAGAGAGTATTTTTTAATAATTTATTAAATGGGAGAGATTTACTGAGACCAAATGGATCCATGGTTTGGTCCCAGGGAGACTATTGTCTCCAAGAATCCCGCAGTGAATGTCAGATACAAGATTCTTTTATAGGATTACAAGAACAATGACATAATGGGGGAGTACCCGGATGGGGATGACTGAATAGGGAAAGGAACCTAGGATGAGGATGACATAATGGAGGCAGGTACTGGAGAGGCCCCAGATATTCTAATGATGTATAAATGGATAAAGACTTTTATCCCATCAAACATTAAGGTAATAATTACAGCCTAAAGTCTAAGATATAAGACCTTTATCCTAACATTAAGAGGGAATGGTTATAATCAGAGGCAGAATAACTGAATAGGACAATTAGGGAAACTGGGTCTGGACATTAAAAAGCAACTGTGGCACAACATCAGAAGATGTAAATTACAGTCCTAACTCTAAGACTTAAGTAATGATATCTGAAGAAAATCATTTAATCTCCCTTAAAGGAGATTTACTCTCCTGAAAAATGGGGACAATGATGCTTATACTAACTGCTGAAAAGAAAACACTTTGTAAACTTTATGAATGTTAGTGTCTCTCCTATTACAATAAATATTGATTTGATTAATTTCCTTATTTGATTGATTTTACTATTTATAGCTACTAGTTGCATACTTGGTGTCATTTAGGAACTGGGAAGAAAGGAAATATTTTCCAGGGATTCTTCTCTCTCTGGACATCCACTTACCTGAATACATTAGTTTCCCTAGAAAAGTAACTTATAAAAGAGAAGGCTGACGGCATTTCACAAACCCTAGCATAGAATTGTTTGTATAGGTATGGGGAGGGAGAATGCAAAAGCTCAGCCATTTAGCAAGGTTTTTTTCATTTGAATTACAATTGAATTTTTAAAACTAGTCAAGATGATAAAAGCATTGAATATGCTTATCAAGTTTAGGCAGGGCTGTCTTTCAGGACTTCAAAGGGTCCTATTTTTATTGTTATGCAACAGCTTTCAGTCCAAAGAAGGGAAAGAATAGGGAGGGGGGAAAAAAAACCACAGTCTTTTGTCAGTATATAGCACCACTGATGCATTCATTCTCACTAAACAAACTGCTTTTGTTAAAAATTTCCAGCTTGATTTATGACTGCAGATCTGATCTCGCAATTCCTTCCTTGTTTTCTAATGGTAATATGCATAGAGAGAAAACAAACCCAAATTTTAACTTTCAAAAATTACCCACAGTGTTACTTTTTTGCAACCAAATTGTCAGAAATCTTATCTTTTGTCTAATTTTGGGAACAAAGAACATTTTATTTTTGAAGCAAATGAGACAATGAGTGTAAATCACTTTGTAAATATTAAAATACTATGCAAATGTTTCCCATCATCATCAACAACATTATCATTCTCTCCCAGTCTCACAGGAAAAAGATGTGGCCATTCTCCTTACCAAGTTATACCTGGTACCGAAGTCATTCTTTTCCATCCCATTTCCTCCAGCACATTGCGTTCTACATCATGACCTCCCTCCCTTCAATCTTTTCTAATCTGGCTATATCCTAATTAGGGAGGCTCTCCCTATACAGGACCACCAAATGATGGGGTACAAGAGTACAGAAGTGCTGAATCCAAAAATATACTATAGTTTCAGGATTCACAAAGTATTTTGTTTGTTTGTTTGTTTGTTTTGTTTCTGTTTAGTTTAGTTTTGTTTTTAAGCTTTTTATTTTCAAAACATATGCACAGATAGGTTTTCAACATTGATGTTTCAGATTTTCCCCTCTTTTCCCTCACCCCCTACCCTCGATAGCAAGCAATCCAATGTATCTTATATGTTAAGATATATGTTAAATCCAATATGTGTAAACTATTTATACAATTCTCTTGTACAAGAAAAATCAGATTGAAAAGGAAAGAAAATGAGTAAGAAAACAAAATGCAAGTGAACAACCACAAAAAGAGTGAGAACTTTATATTGTGATCCACACTCAGTTCCCATAGTCCTCTCTCTGGGTGTAGATGGCTCTCTTTATTCAAGATCATTGTGTGTAGGACGGTACCAGACCCTCCCTTTCCCAAATTAAGTAATCAGAGACATTTTCTGGTACAAAGAGAAAGTATTTATTTAGTCCCTGCAGGGAGAGGCCCAGACACACCTGGGAGACATCCCAGCTCCCTCCATGTGCTCCTGGAACTTGACCAGCTTCCAGCTTGTCCAAGATTTAAAAAGCAAAAAACCAGAGCCTTTTCAATGGATAGAATAAAAGGACGTAGCCATCTTTGACCAATGGTCACCAATGTTGTCTGCTGCTTCCCAGAGGTCATGTCACTTCCTGAAAGTTTATTAACTTCCTGCATCCCAGGGTTCAAGGCCTGGGAATAGAGGTGATGTGTTGAGAAAACTTCATCCAATCAGTTTCATTCAATTGGAACTGGCCTCAATCATCTCATTATTGGAAAGAGTCCTGTTCATCAGAATTGATCATTGAATAATATTGATGTTGTCGTGTACAATGATGAGAGGTGGTTTTGGACCCCAAAAGTATATTGAGGTTATGATATCACAAAAGACTTTGAAAGCTTAGACCTTATCCAAATTAAGAGACCCAGATTTTGTGGTGTGCTAAGTTCCAAAATGGGAAATCCATGAACTAGGAAATCCTAGCAGAACTCACAATTATGGGAAGATGTCATTAAGATATGGCAAGTTCCTAATGAATCTGAGACATCAATAAGGCAGGCTAAATTCCTAAAAAAAAAAAAAAAAAAAAAAAAAAAAAAAAAAAAAAAAAGTACTTTGGCTGGGAATTACACTACCTGTAAGTTCTTTTATGAAAGAAAAAGAACTTATTATTTCACCTTCTGGTTGGATTCACTAATTTTATGGGGGAATGGCTCTATACAAGGAATTTAATTAGAAATTTAAAGGGAGACTACAGCAATAATGGCATACTTGAGATAACAAAAAACATAATCAAAATTAAAAGGAACAGTTAAACATCTAATAGTATCAGTTTACCTCCCTGTTTACCCTCAGGGAGTAGCTTGGCTTCCAGAATGTTTACAGTCATTTGGGGTCTTTCTGTCAATGCCCACCTAGCTACCAAGAACCAAGGACCTCATCACTTCCATTTCCTTTTCTTTAACTCTTTTTAACTCTCTAGACCTCAAAGTCTGATTTCATCATGCAACTGAAACTACTATCTCCAAAGTTATCAACAATCTCTTAAATGCTAAATGTAATGTCCTTTTTTTTTAAGTTGTCATCCTTCTTGACCTTTCAGTATCTTTTGACACTTATCATTCCCTTTTTCTGTTTAATACTCTCCTATCCTGATTCTTCTTCTTCCTACCTTCTCAGTCTCCACTGATGAATTTTCACATATCTGCTCATTTTCTCATGAGCCATAGTTTTCCAACTCTTGATCTATAGCCATTCCCTTTGTGATCTTATCAGTTCTCACAGTTCAATAGTCTTCTCTGTACTAATGATTTTCACATTTACTTATGTACAAATGCTAATCTCAACTACCTAGCTAACAACATCTCAGGCTGAGACTTCTAAAACTCAGTGTGTTCAAAATGGAACATATGATCTTTTATCTAAATCTTCCCTTCTTCCAAACTTCTCTATTATTCTTAAGGGCATTGTGATCCTCTCAACCCCCCATGCTCCCAATCTACGTTTCATCATAATATGATCTAT
Organism: Sminthopsis crassicaudata; assembly: GCF_048593235.1. NCBI lineage: Eukaryota > Metazoa > Chordata > Mammalia > Dasyuromorphia > Dasyuridae > Sminthopsis > Sminthopsis crassicaudata. The sequence continues at coordinate 105,501,238 of NC_133618.1, read as the reverse complement.
GATGTAGGGTTTGGAACCAAGACATTTCATCTGTTAACTCTGAGCACTTTCTCTGCCTATTCTTATGCCTTGAATTCTCTCCTTCTTTCTCTTAAGTTCCTGTCTTCCATACTTCCTTCAATTACCAGGTAAAAATCTTATGTTATCTAAGAAGTCTTTTTCACCAGCTTTAATGTCTTGTTTCTATTGATTATCTCAAATTATATGTGTATAGCTTGCTTGTACTTAATTGTTTGTATGCCATTTCTCCTATTTGAAAGAGCTCCTTGAAAACAATGACTATCTTCTACCTTACTTAGCAACACCATTGCTTAGTAATGCTTAATATGTGGCGCAGAGTAGATCCCTACTGTATGTTACTTAATCTCTCTCTCACTGTGTGTGTGTGTGTGTGTGTGTGTGTGTGTATGTGTGTGTGTGTGTGTGTGTCTGTCTGTCTCTCTGTCTCTGTCTCTCTTTCCCTCTGGTTCAAATAAAAATAGAAGACAAATCAGTGCTATTATTATGGACTGTCAGCTATTGTGCATTTCACTAAAATGAATTAGAAAAAAATTCAATGAGCACTGGGGTAGAAGTGAGTCTGGAGACTCATTGAAAATATCTTCAGAATAACTCTATTAGGTGACAGTGATGGGGAATCTGCTGAGGGAAACTGAGGCTGGAGACCCTTAAAAAAAAAAACTTTCCTCGTTATCCTGACCCAGAAGTCAGCCCAACCCCACCTCTGTTAAGTACCACTAATTTACCTTTCTATAGAGTTCAGCTGACACTACCCAAGTTTTCTATAGAGCTGAATTAAAGCTAAGTACCCCTACTTAACTTTCAATAGAACTGAATTCACGTTAAGTACCTCCACTTAAGCTCTATATAATTTGAACTATCACTAATCAAACTTTCTATAGCTTTACTGAAGCCTATTCAAACCCAATAGCTCTGTATTGTCTCAAATCATATATCTGAGAGTGGGAAGAATGAGCAGGTGGGCAGAAGGGACAGAACTCTAATTCCATCAAAGAGTTCTGCTCCATTGAGATCTCTTGATGATTTATAATAAACCATTACTTCTACTTTTACTTATAATTTAGTAAATTCTTTTACTTCACCCACGCCTTGTCTCATCAAAAGCCTGCACATCCCCAACAACAGGATCATGTGATATATTGATCAAGTGATGGATTTGAACACAATAGAAGACAACCTATCCTAGAGATACTTCCTATATATTTGATGCTAGGCAAGTCATTTAGTCCCTCTGGGTTTTTTTCATCTATCAGACCTCTCCTCAGATCACATTATCTTGGAAGCACTGAAAAACATCCAAATTCACAGAACTAGGTCTGACTATAGCAGTGTAAAAAAAGGCCAAATTGAGACGGTGCCATTCTTTCTGCCACAAAGGAAATAGAATCCAATTTTTGCATAAAATTCAAAATCAAGAAATAGCATGGGAAAATGAGCAGAAGCAACAACAAAAGCAAGATCATAAAAATCTGTTGTAGTGATAGAGAAGATTAAGACAAAAACTCAGAAGAGAATGACTTCAAGACAGCTACAAGTAAAGCCTCAAAAGAGAAAACACACACACACACACATATATTGGACAAAATACCAACAACAATTTCTAGAAGTTTAAAAAATAATTTTCAAAATCACTAAGAAAAAAATTAAAACAATAAAAACAAAGGAAGAAAATTATGGAGACTATAGTTTGGTTAACAAAAAGACAAAAGAGATGAAAAACAACATCTTGAAAAAAATAGCCAAATAGAAAAAGAGGAACAAAAATTCATTAATGAAAATAGCTCCTTAAAAAGGAATATTGGCCAAATTGGAGGGGAGGGAATGTGGACACACAGAAGGAGCACAAAAGCTCACTGAAGAAAATAAGTTCTTAAAGTTAACAGGCAAATTGAAGCTAATGGATTCATGAGACAGTAAGAAAAAAATAAAGTTAAAAGAAGAAACTGAAATAATATATCATTGGAAAAACAACTGACTGAGGAAATCGATGAAGGAAAGATAATTTAAGAATTATAGGACTACCTGAAAGTCAGAATCAAAGAAAGAGCCTTGACATCATAGTTGACAAAATTATCAAGGAAAACTGCTTTGATATCCTAGAAGAGAGTAAAAGACGAATTGAAAGAAAACATCAATTGTCACCTGAAGGAGATTTCAATATATAATCTACAGAAATATTATAACCAAATTCTAGAGTTCTGAAATCAGAGACAAATACATCAAGCTGCCAGAAAGAAACTATTGAAATATAATGGATCTGCATGTAGTATCATACAAGATTTAGCAGCTACATTAATTAAGCAGATGACTTGGAATATATTGTTCTAGAAGTCAAAAGATTTTGGATTACAACCAGAAATAACCTATCCTGCAAAACTGCAAAACTTCAGAGTAAAAAAAATATAGATATTTAATGAAATAGGAGATTTTCAAGCATTCCTGATGAAAAGACAAAAACTGAAAAGAAAATTTTGACTTTCAAATACACAATTGGAGAGAAGCCTACAAATGGAAATATGAAACAATAATCATAAGGAATTCAATAAACTTAAATTGTTTAATCTTTTATGCAGGAAGATGATACATGTAACCACAGCTAAGATAAGGGACAAGTCAATTCTATGAGAGCCTCCACATCTGTGGATCATAACATCTGAAGGAGTTGCAAGGCAGCCTTTGCTGACACAGGTGTTGCAGACTAGGAATGAGATAGATTGGAGACAGAGAGAAGAGGAGAGAGGTCAGACAACTCAATGACCTGTCAGTTAGAGAGGTCAGAAAACAGCAACTGCCTCTCAGTCTCCTTGTATCATTCTCTCACAAAAGGAGATCCATTCTGTAGGTCTGTGTTGGATCTCCAGCAGCCATTTCAGGTGGCTCCTAAATGACAATATTTTTTTCATAAAAAGAAGACAAGAGTGAATCAATCATATACTTTAAAAATGTATAGCTGGAAAAGGATGTCCTGGGAGAAGAGGGCAGGGAAAAGGAAGAATAAGGTAAATGATCTCATATGAAAGGAATTATCAAGGAAGAGCTAAAAAAAAGCTTTTCTCATGGGAACAAAATGACATTTGTTTTCACTAACTTTAATGAAAACTTCACACTTCCTTTATTTGGTGGGGGAAATGCAACTCCTTCAAATGTTATAATTTACAGCTGTGGAGGCTCTCAGAGAATTGGCGTGTCCCTTCACTTAGGCATGGTCCTTAACAGTCCAGCGCCACAAAGCTAGTGTGTCTAAGGATAGATGTGAACTCAGGTCCTCCTGACTCCAGAACCATGGTTCTATCCACTGTGTTACTTAGCTGTCTGATTTCCTTCAATTATTTGGAAACATGACTCTGAGAAGGTAAGCAAAGTTTTTACCATATCATTAAGGGGTCAAGTACAAAAAATTGGGGGGGGGGGAATTCTGGCTTGGAGGTTTGTCCTAACTCAGTCCTCAGTGCCTATTGGATCATGAGAGACATGACTGCTTTTTATGCTTGTTTCTGACCTGCTTTCAAGTTCCTAAGCAGGTGTTTAATACATGATTTAATAAATGATTTTTGACTTGACTTGTGACCTTGTGTAGAGCTCATTAGGAAAGTTCTCTACAGATCATTGGAATTTTTCTTTTAACAAATGCCTAATGCTCTTTGATCCAGCAATTTTTCCACTGGGTCTATATGCCAAAGAATCTTAAAGGAGAGAAGGGAACCCATATGTGCAAAAATGTGTGTGGCAGCCTTTTGTGTAATGGCAAGAAACTAGAAACTGAGTGGATGGTGCTCATCAGTTAGAGAATGGCTGAATAAGTTATGGTATATGAATATTATGGAATATTATTATTCTATAAGAAATGATCAGCAGGATGATTTTAAAGAGGCCTGGAGAGACTTACATAAACTAATGCTAAGTGAAATGAGCAGAACTAGGAGATCATTATATACATGGCAACAAGAAGATTATATGATCAATTCTGATGGACATGGCTCTTTTCAACAATGACATGATTCAAGCCAGTAACAATGATCTTGTGATGATGATAACCATCTACACCCAGAGAGAGGACTATGGGAACTGAATGTGGACTACAACATAGCATTTTCATTTTCTGTTGTTGTTTGCTTGCATTTTGTTTTCTTTCCCAGTTTTTTTTTTTTTTTCTTTTTGATCCGATTTTTCTTGTGCAGTAAGAAAATAGATAAATATGTGTGTGCATGTATGTATGTATATATATGGGATTTAACATATAATTTAACATATTTAATATGTATTGGATTACCTGCCACCTAGGGGAGGGAGTAGGGGAAAAGGGAAAATTTTGGAACACAAGGTTTTGCAATGATCAATTTTGAAAAATTACCCATGCATATGTTTTGTATATAATAAGCATTTTTTTAATTAAAGTTTTTTTTATGTGCTAGGCACTAGGCTAATGTCTAGGAGGAATATCAATAAGAGGGGATTTAATTTACAGGAGACAAAATTCAAGGAGGGGGCTAACAATAAAATCATGATCTCAGATGGAAATCCAGGAATGGCCAATATTTGGGAAAGATTTATAGCACAAAACAGGGATGATCATTCAAGGAAGCAAGGTCATTCCCTATGTGTTTGAAATTAAGCCTAGGTTCTATCAGCAGAGTGGAAGAAGTTCTTGCAAGGAAGATCTTTTACGTGGAAGGAAAAATGGTGGCGAGAATAGGCAATTCTAAAATTGCAATCGTATCTACAATTAGTCCAAAGAGGGAAAATATATATATACTCAATTAATGAGAAATCTATTTTAACCAACAGGGAAGAAGAGAGGGAGAAAGGCAAATAAACCAAAAGAAGTACAGATAACACAAGAAAGTGCTCAGAAGCAAAAAACAGATTTTAGAGAGACTGGAGAAGAAAATATGTAAAGGGCAGGAACTCTGTATGATTGGTTTAATCCTACAACAAGGTATTAACTCAGTGGAATTGATAAGACAATGGTTATCTAGTTTAGCATGTGAGTTCTCTACTTCAGTATGATTGATTTACTCTTACAACAAATAATGGTTCCCTAGTGATAAAATGATTGGCTTATACTCAGTATGCTGTAATGATGTAATTATAATAGAGTATATAAACTGAGACAAACTCAGCCACAGACAGACTTCAAGATAGAAACCCTCTTGGTGGCTCTCCTGCACTTCCTCCACTCAAACCAAAACACATTCTGGAGGGCCTCCAGAAAGCTAGGCAGGCCTCAAGTGAAGGACACTGACTGTGAAGGAGATAATAAAGACTTTAGACTTTATTTTGACTATTTTTGTGGTGATGATTTTGCTGAAACCAAGGCTGGTCCTGAGACCTCCAGAAAGCGAGAAATGCACAATTAGCAATTATAATTATGAATGAGAATAGGATGAATCATCCATCCATAAAACAGAAATCGAGAGCAGAATGAATTATAATCCCAAATCTTACAATGTACTATTTACAAGGGACATACTTAAAACAGATGCACAGATAGACAGACATATATACATATGAACTTATATGAGTATATATGAACTCATGCAAAATGAAGTGAACAGAATTAGGGGAAAATTGTAGTTAGTAACAGCAATAATATAAGGATGATTAATTGTGGAAGAGATAGCTACTCTTATTAAGACAATCATCCAAGACAAGTCCAAAGAAATCATGATGAAAAAATATCATCCTATTCCAGAGAGAGATGTGATGATCTGTGAATACTGAATAAAGTATATATTTTTTAACTTTTAAAAATTTGTTTTGTTTTATTTTTTTATCTGTTTTCTTTTGCAAAATGGCTAATAAGGAAAAAAGTTTTGCATCACTTCACAATCACTTGCTTTCTCAGAGAGAGAGAGAGAATGGGCTAAAGGAGAAAGATAACTCAGAAGTCAAAAAATTTGTTATGATAATTTTGTTATGATTGCTAAAAAATTACATGTAATTGGGAAATATTTGATAAAATGAAAACATAATAAAAAGATATAAGTATTTAGCATCATAATTTATCTTTTTGTACCACACATTTTATTAAGATAGTCAAATGATTAACACCTTATCATTAAGAAAACTTGAATCCAACTGAGATCTTCATTTTGCATGTGACTGGTGATGCATTTCATGAATAGTTTGAACTTTCAATGCATTTTTTTGAAAAAGAAGGAAAAAAAAAAAGGACCATTTTTGTGTGTGATCTAAAGCATGTAATCCTCAAAATGTTGCATTCAAACCTTAATGTAAAGGCCTTTTCCAAATATGCTGGTGCTCTGTAGGCTGTTTTAATATGCTTTTTCTAATCAATCACTTGGATCAAAAATGAAACAAAATAAAAAGGGGGAATATTCACATTTGCTCCTACATGAGGAAAAGCCAGAACAAGTCAGGGTGTTACAAATTTTTGCATGTATCACACTCAACCAAGCTTATTTTGACCTCGCAGGCAATAAAAACAAAAATGGATGGCCATAAGTCTTTGATACCAGTGTTCAAAGAATACAAAGCCAGTTCCAAATTGGTATTGCAGTTTAAAGAGGATGTCCAGAATCTGACATTAGTGCTTAAAGAGTTGCAAGAGGAAACTAATGCCTTATGACTATGATGAACTTCAGAGCGGAGTGTCAAATCCTGAAGAAAGGCTCTGTGCATGCATGCAAAAATTAGATAGGTTCAGAACCTATGATGGGACATCCTGACCCATTTTGCACAGGTAAGGAAGTGGTACTGAAATGGATAGCTCCCTTCTGACTATAGCAAAGCCATATTCTATTCCTAACATTATGCAAATCCGGGTGTCCCCAAGGCCATTTTCCCCAGAGAGTGAAATATGGAAACCACTCATTGAGTTTTGATTTCCAAATATTATGCTTAGTCTAGTTTATAGTCTGTAATTTAGTCTCTAGTTAGTTATATATCTTTTAGAAAGAAGTATAAGGGCATAAATTACATGCTGACTGTTATTTGAACCTTCTATATATAAAGAAAATGGGCCTATAAAGTATAAAATTAACATAAAGGAAGAGAGGCACACCATTTTCTGACTCTAGTTTTCCCAACTTGAGAACCAATTTTTGTCATCTTTTTCAAGGAAAATAGATTAAATATTATTTGGTTATAAAGCATGGCAGGGAACATTAAATTGTATTTTAGAAAAATAAGAAGTTTCCCTTACTTGCAGGAAGTGATGAACCATCTAAGAAAGTTTAGATGTGAGTAGCAACAGTATGTAAGAAAAAAACATCTTCTATCCCTTCCTATTGTTTTTAAGAAGTATCCCCAAAATTAATGGACTGAATTTAAATGATCCTTCTGCTTGCATTATTGATTCTTTAGGTTAGTGGGGGGTTTTGTTGTTCTTTATTTATACCATTTATTTATTATACTCATTACTTTATGAATCATGTTGGGAGAGAAAAATCAAAACAAAAGAGAAAAAACATAGGATAGAAAAAAAAAAAAAAGAAAAAAGAAGTGAACACAGCATGTATTCATTTACATTTATTCTTCATAGTTCTTTTTCGGGAGGCAGACGGCATTTTCTATTAAAGTCTATTGGGATTCCCTTGGATCATTGAATCACTGAGAAGAACCAAGTCTGTCATGGTTGATCATTGCACATTCTTGCTCTTATTGTGTACAATGTATACCTTGTTCTGCTTATTTTGTTCAGCATCACTTTCTGTAAATCTTTTCAGGCCTTTCTAAAATCATCTTGTTTATCATTTTTTATAAAACAGTAATATTCCATTACTTTCATATACCACAACTTATTCAGCCATTCCCAAATTGCTGGGCCAATTCTTTGCTACCACAAAAAGGGCTGCTGCATTTTTGCACATGTGGATTTTTTCCCCTCTTTCATGATTTCTTTAGGATACAAGCCCAGTAATGGCACTTCTGGGTTATAGGGTATGCACAGTTTTATAACCCTTTGGGCATAGTTCCAAATTGCTCTCCAGAATGGTTGGATCAATTCATAACTCCACCAACAATACATTAATATCCCAGTTTTCCTACATCCCCTCCAAAATTTATCATCTTTTTTTTCTATCATCTTAGCCAATCTGAAAGGTGTGAGATGGTACCTCAGACTGGTACTTCATTTCTCTAATTAATAGTGATTTAGAGCATTTTTTCATATGACTATAGATGGCTTTAATTTCATCATCTGAAAATTTTCTATTCATATTCTTTGAGCATTTATTAAATGGAAAATAACTTGTATTCTTCTAAATTTGACATATTTCTTTACATATTTTAGAAATGAGATTTTTTCCCCCCAGCTTTGTACTTTCTTTTTAATTTTTTCTGTTGGTTTTGTTTGTGCAAAAAGTTTACTTTAATGTCATAAAAGTTGTCCATTTTGCCTTTCATGATGCTCTCTAGTTCTTCTTTGATCATCAATTTCTCTTTTCTCCAAAGACCTCATAGGTAAACTACTTCTTTCTCTCCTAATTTGCTTATGGTATCACATATTATGCCTAAATCATGTACCCATTTTGACCTTATTTTGATATGGGGTATGAGATATAGGTCTATGCCAAGGTTCTGACATGTTATTTCTACTTTTCCCAGCATTTTTTTTTTTTTTTTTTAAATAATGAGATCTTATCCCAGAAGCTGGTGTTTGGTAGTTTATTTAATACTAGAATACTATAGGCTTTGATTATTGTGTTGTATATATCTAATACATTCCACTGACCCTTGAGTCTATTTCTTAGCCAATACTAAATAGTTTTGATGACTTCTACTTTATATTATACATTTAGGTCTGGTACTACTAAGCCACCATTCTTTGTAATTTTTTTTTCACCAATTATCTTGGTATTCTTGATCTTTGTTCTTACAAATGAATTCTGTTATTATTTTTTCTAGTTCTATACAATATTATGGGCAATTTGATTGGTATGATACTGAACAAGCAGACTACTTTAGGCAGAATTGTCATTTTTATTATATTAGCTCAACCTACCAGTAAGCAATTGACATTTTTCTAGTTGTTTAGCTCTGACTTTATTTATGTGAGAAGTGTTTTGTAATTGTGTTCATATACTCCCTGGGTTTATTTCGGCAGGTAGTCACCCAAATATACACACATACACACACACACACACACACACACACACACACACACACACACACACACATATATATATATATATTATATATATATATATATATATATATATGTTTACAGTTATATTTTAAATGAGATTTCTTTTTCTATCTCTTGCTACTGGGCTTTCTCAGTAAAATATAGAAATGTTGATGATTTGTGTGAGTTTATTTTATATCCTGCAACTATGTTAAAGCTGTAAATTATTTCCAGTAGGTTTTTGGATGATTTTCTGAGATTCTCTAAGTATATCATCTACAAAAAGTAATCATTTTATTTCCTCATTGCCCATTGAAATTTCTTTTATTCCTTTTTTTTTTTCTCCTTACTAGTAAAGCCAACATTTCTAATATAATGTTAAATAACAGTAGTGATAATGGGTATCCTTGTTTCACCTTTAATGTTATTGGGAATGCATCCATCTTTTCTCCATTACAAATAATGTTTGCTGTTGGTTGTAAATAGATATTGTTTATTATTTTAAGGAAAACTCACTTTATTCCTATGCTAACTAGTTGCTATTTCTGTTTTGTTTTGTTTTGTTTTTATTAATAGCAATGGAGGCTGTATTTTATCAGAAGGTTATTCTACTTCTATTGAGATCACATGATCTTGGTTGGTTTATTATTAATGTGCTTGATTATAGTGACAGTTTTTCTGATATTCACCCAGTGCTGCATTTCATATAAATCTCACTTGGTTTCAGGGAATTACCCTGTTGATAGGTTGCTATAATTTCTTTTTTAAGTGTTAAGATTCTTACAAGGTACTAAGTCCCTGGAATGGACAGAAACAATAATTATCTAATTTATCATGGTTCAGTATGATTGATCTGACCCTACAAGGAGATGTTATGAGCCAGAACTTGAAACAAGGTACTGAATGGAATTGAGGAGACAATGGTTAAATCTAACTTAGCATTAATTTAATCCTACAACAAATAATGCATATAAGCAAGAACCTCTCAGGGCCAGGGAGGACTTCGGGAGGACAGCTAGAGGACTTCAGGGGGACTTTGGGAGATTCAGAGTCAAGATTCATTCCAACTTCCATCTTTGCACTGGCTGGAGACATTGGGAGGACAAGAGGCTAAAGCTGGCAGAGACAAAGGACAAGCGACAAGAGCTCTTGGAGAACCAAGGAGAGAGATAGGCCTCTAAGAAAGCTAACTGGGCCCAAGGAAAGAAACAAGACTTGAAGGAGAAAATAAAGTCTCTGGACTTTAACACCTGGCTGCATTTGGGATTATTGAACTGAACTGAAACTAAGGCTGCCTCTAGAAGCTCCCCAAGAAACCTGCTCCAAGAGAATGATTATATTTTTTAGAGAAGAGAACATTACAGTTAATATTTTATTTAAAATGTTTGCACCAATATTTATTAGGGATTTTGGCTTGTAATTTTGTTTATCTATTTTAGTATTGGAATTAATTGTTCTTTAAATGTTTGCTAGAATTTACTTGTCTGGCCCTGGAGATATTTTCTTAGGGATTTCATGAATCGTTTGTTCAATTTCATTTTCTAAAATGGGACTAAGTAATTTATTTCTTCTGTTATTCTAGGCAATTAATATTTTTGTAAATAACCATTTATTTAATTTATATTATCAGATTTGTTGCCCTACAGTTAATAGTTCCTAATTATAGGTCTACTTTCTTTTTCAGTAGTAGTGAGTTCACCCATTTCATTTTTTATGCTAGTAATTTGATTTTTTTTCTTTCCTTTTTCTAATCAAATAAACCAAAGATTTATGTCTTGTTGGGATTTTTTGTAAAGTCAATTTTTACTTTTATTAATTATTTCAATAGTTTTCTTAGTTTTAATTTTGCTAATCTCTCCTTTAAATTTTAGAATTTCTAATTTGCTATTTAATTTTTTTTGTTTTTTTACTAGTTTTTTTTTTTTATTTGCATGCTCAATTCCTTGATCTCCTTTTGCTCTACTTTATTCATGTTGCAATTTAGACATATAAGATTTCCCCTAAGAAAACAAAAGTTTTGGCAATTGTCAATGTTGTAAAATTACCCATGCATATATCTGATAAACAAAAACTATTAAAAAAAAAAAAAAGAGAGAGAGAGTTAGAAGAAAAATGGGGAAAGGAAAGAAAAGCTATGCAAAAGAGTACAGAATACAGAAAAGGCTTATAACTCACTTAAAGAAAAATTTAATAAAGTGGAAAAAGAAAACAATTTCCTGAAATGTGAATTGGAAAAGATAAAGAACTACCAGGGAGTATAGGGAAACAGAATTTCTGAATTGGAAAAGATAAAAATCTCCCAAGAAAGTAGGATTTGTGAATTGGAAAAAGAAAATAACTCAGTTATAAAAAAAATAGTAAAATGAAAAAAAATTCTGTAGAGCAAAACAACTCATTTAAAAACTCAATTGGACATATATAAAAAGAAATTTTAAAAAGCTAATAAAGAAAATTACTCATTAAAAATCAGGACTGAACAATTACAAATGAATGATTCATTGAGACATCAAGAATCAGTCAAGCAAAACCAAAAAAGTGAAAAAAATAGAAAAAAAAAAAACCTGTTAAATATCTACTTGGAAAAACAACAGACTTGGAAAATAGATCTAGGAGAGATAATCTGAGGATTATTGGACTTCCTGAAAATTATGATGAAAAAAAGAGGCTAGATACTATTTGACAGGAAATCATCAAAGAGAACTGCTCAGATGTAATAGAATCAGAAGGTAAAATAGGCACTGAAAGAATTCATTGAACAACTTTTGAAAAAGACCATAAAATAAAAACTCCAAGGAATATTTTGGCTAAGTTTCAGAATCATCAGACCAAGAAAAAAAATATTACAAGCAGCCAGAAAAAAAAAAAAAAAAAAAAAAACAAAGATCTAGCTGCTTCCACATTAAAAGATTGAAAGGCTTGGAATCAGATATTCCAAATGGCAAAAGAACTTGGAATAGAGCCAAGAATAAACTACCCAGCTAAGCTGAACATTTTTTTCCAGGGAAGAAGATGGACACTTAATAAAACAGATGAATTCCATTTTTTTCTGAGGAAAAAAAGAGAATTAAACAAAAAATTTGACCTCTAACTATAGGACTCAAGAGAAGCAGAAAAAGATAAAAAGAACTCTTGAGAACTGCATTTCTGTTATGGATATACATAAAGAGTACATGTATACTTTGATTTTACTGATATAAAAAAGAGAAATAGAAATGGAAAGGGGATAGTATCAGAAAAAGGGAAATGAGAAGATAAAAAGAGGGAAACTACATCCCACAAAGAGGCAAAGGATACCTATCATATCTGAAGTAATTTAGAGAAGGAGAGGAATATTGTGTGAAACTTACTCTCATCAGATTTGACTCAAAGAGAAAATAATTGACTTATTTAGTTTACAGAGAAACTTCTCTCACCTCATTAAAAAGTGGGAGAGGAAAAGGGAAAAGGAAAAGTGTAAAAAGGAGAAGGGATTCAGGGAGAGTGGGAGGGATCCTAAAGGGGGAAAGCTGCATGAGGCAGCTTTTATAATGTTTAATGCTGGGGAAGGGGAGAAGGGGAATAGGAAAAAAAAAAAAGCATAATCTGGGTATAATAACATGGCAGGAAATACAGAATTAGTCATTTTAACCATAAATGTGAATGGGATAAACTCTCCCATAAAGTGAAGGTAGATAGCAGACTGGATCAAAAACCATCACCCTACAATATGTTGTTTGCAGGAAACATATTTAAAGCAGGGAGATACATACAGAGTAAAGGTAAAAGGCTTGAGCAGAATCTATTATGCTTCAGGTGAAGTAAAAAAAGCATGGATAGCCATCTTTATCTCAGATCAATCAAAAACAAAAATTGATCTAATTAAAAGAGATAAAGAAGGAAACTACATCTTGCTAAAGGGTAGCATAGACAATGAAGTAATATCAATACTAAAATATATATGCCTCTTGGTATAGCATCTAACTTCCTCAAGGAGAAGTTAAGAGAGTTGCAAGAAGAAATAGACAGCAAAACTATAATAGTGGGAGATCTCAACCTTGCACTGTCAGAATTAGATAAATCAAAATACAAAACAAATAAGAAAGAAATTAAAGTGGTAAATAGAATATAAGAAAAATTAGGTATGATATATCTTTGGAGAAAACTGAATGGAGACAGAAAGGAGTACACTTTCTTCTCAGCAGTTCATGGAACCTCTACAAAAATTGACCATATATTAGGACATAAAGATCTCAAAATTAAATGAAGGAAGGCAGAAATAGTAAATGCATTATTTTCAGATCACAATGCAATAAAATCTACATTCAACAACAAGCTAGGGGTAAATAGACCAAAAAGTAATTGGAAACTAAATAATCTCATCTTAAAGAATGATTGGGTGAAATAGGAAATTATAGACACAATTAATAATTTCACCCAATATAATACAATGATGAAACATCATACCAAAATTTGTGGGATGCAGCCAAGGTAATAAGGAAAAATTTTACTTGAATAAAATAGAGAAAGAGAAAATCAATGAATTGGGCTTGCAACTTAAAAAGCTAGAAAAAGACCAAATTAAAAACCCTCAATCAAATTTTAAACTTGAAATTCTAAAATTAAAAGTAGAATTTAGTAATATTGAAAGTAAAAAAAAAAACAAAAACTATTGAATTAATAAATAAAACTGAGTTGGTTTTATGAAAAAACTAATAAAATAGATAAACCTTTGGTAAATCTGATTAGAAAAAGGAAAGAAGAAAATCAAATTGTTAGTCTTAAAAATGAAAAGGGAGAACTTTCTATAAATAAAGAGGAAATTAGAGCAATAATAAGGAGTTACTTTGCCTAACTTTATGCCAATAAATTTGATAACCTAAGTGAAATGGATGACTACTTCCAAAAATGTAGGCTTCCCAGATTAACAGAGAAGGAAATAAATTGCTTAAATAATCCCATTTCAGAAAAAGAAATAGAACAAGCTATTGATTAACTCCCTAAAAAAAAAATCCCCAGGACCAGATGCATTTACATGTGAATTTTATCAAACATTTAAAGAACAATTAGCCCCAATGCTATATAAACTATTTGAAAAAATAGGGAATAATGGAATATTAATTTAGCTCTATACCTTATACTTTAACATATTTAACATATATTGGTCTACCTGTCATCTGGGGAAGAGGGTAGGGTGAAAGAGGGGAAAAATTGGGACAAAAGGTTTTGCAACTATCAATGCTGAAAAATTACCCATGCATATATCTTGTAAATAAAAAGCTATAAAAAAAAAGAAATTCTTTGGCTGCATCCCATAGATTTTGGTATGATGTCTTATTATTGTCATATTCTTAGATGAAATTATGGATTGTTTCTGTGATTTATTATTTGACTCACTTATTTAGAATTAGATTAGTCAACTTTCAATTGTGTTTTTAGTCAATCTTTCCCTGACCATTTATTAAAAATAATTTTTATTGCATCAATTTTTAATGCATCTGAACCAGAAGCATTTATTATGCCTGTTTTTCTGCATTTGATTGTGAGGTTTTTATATCCTAATACATGATAATTTTTTCTGCAGATGCCAGGTACTGCCACAAAAACTTATTCCTTTCTGTACTTAATTTTCTCCAGAGCTCTATCATATTTACGTTTTCTAGGATTCTATTAACCTCCTGGGTTTTTTTCTTATTTATTTTGTAGTTAGAGTTGTCTGATTTTGAGAGAGGAAGGTTGAGACTTCCCACTAATATTATATTATTATCTATTTCTTCCAGTAAGTGACTTAAAATATTCTCTAGGAATCTGGCTTCTCTATCACTTGGTGTATACACATTTAGTATCTTTAGTATTTCATTATTTATGGTACCCTTTATCAAGATGTTCTTTACTTCCATATCTTTTAATTAGGTCTATTTTTACTTTTTCTTTATTTGAAATCAGAATTGCTACCCCTGTTTTTTTTTTTTTTTGTTTGTTTGTTTTTTTGTTTTGTTTTTACACTTCAGCTGAAGCATTATAAATTATTTTCCTGTCTTTTACCTCTATTCTATATATGTTTTTCTAGGTCAAATGTGTTTCTTGTAAGCAACATATTATAGGTTTCTGGATTCTGTTTTTTTAATCCACTCTGCTATTCACTTCTGTTTTATGGGAGAGTTCATTTCATTCACATTCACAATTATAATTACTAGGTCTGTATTTTCTTCCATTCTATTTTCTCCCCTGTATGTACTTTGTTTCTTTTCACCCTATTCTTAGTAGTGTTTTGTTTTGTTTTCTTTTTTTTTAATCCATCCCACCCACTATCTTATCTTCTATTTTTCTAGTGTTTCTACTCACTCTTCTACTCAGTCTCTTCCTTTTCTTTCCTCTTTCTTCTCCAACTTCTTTATAAGGTTAGATATATTTCTATATCAAATGAATGATTAAGTTATTCCATCTTTGATCCAAAATTGATAAGATCAAGATTCTGACAATGCTCATCCTCTCCCTTCTTTCCCTCAATTGTAATATTTTGTGCCCCTTCATGTGATCTAATTTGTCCCATTTCACATCCTCTTTCCTTTTCTCTCAGTACAGTCCTTTTATCATCCCTTGATGTCTTTTTCTTTGATTCTTTGGATCAGAATTAATTTACAACCAAACCCTCTCTTCATGTGATGCACCTCTCTGTCTGCCTCAGTAACAGATATATTAAGAATTACAAATATTTTCCCATCCAGGGATGCAAACAATTTAACCTTCAAATAGTTTATATATTTTACCCTGTTTAACTTTCTATGATTCTCTTGAGTCTTGTGTTTGAAGATTAAAATTTCTGTTTATTTATGGTCTTTTGAAAAGAAATGATTGAAAATTTCTTACTTCATTGAAGATCCATTGGCTCCCCTGAAAGATGATATTCAATCTTGTTGGGTTGTTAATTCTTGGTTGTAACCCCAGGTCTTTTGCCTTCTGGAAGATGATATTCCTGGCCCTCTGCTCCTTTATTGTAGAAGCTGTCAGATCCTGGGTAATCTTTACTGTTACTCTTTGATATCTAAATTTCTTTTTTTCTGGCAGCTTGCAGTATCTTTTGATCATGAGATTGTAATTTTGGAGTTTGTGATAATGATCCTTGGGGTTTTCCTTGTGGGATCTCTTTCCAAAGATGATTGGTAGATTCTTTCAATGATTATTTCTCCCTCTGATTCCAGAATATTGGAGCCCTTTTCCTTGATGATCTCTTGAAGAATACTAGACAGGCTCTTTTTTTGGTCACAACCTTTAGGTATACTGGTACATTTTACATGATCTCTTCTGGATCTATTTTCCAGATGGCTGTTTTTCCAATGAGATATTTTGTATTTTCTTACTTTTTTTTCATTCCTTTTAGTTTGTTTGACTGATTCTTGATGTCTCATAGAATCATTAGCTTCCATTTCCCTCTATCTAATTTTTAATGTGTGGTTTTCTTCAGTTAGCTTTTGTATTTCTTTTTCCATTTGATTAATTCTTCTTTTGAAGGTATTGTTTTCTTCAGTGGATTTTTTTTTTTTTTTTTTTTTTTTTTGTATTTAGCCAATTGTATTTTTTAAGGAATTGCCTTCCTTTTCCAAGCTGTTAGTTCTGTCTTGCATATCTTTCCTTTCTTTTTTCACTTTGTCTTCTACCTCTCTTTTTTGCTTTTTTAAAGTTTTATGAGAATTTCCAAGAAGTCTCTTTGGGCCTGAGACCAATTGATATTACTTTTTCAGATTTCTTCTGTATACATTGTATCTTTGTCTTGAGTTGGTATTTTGGTCTTCCCTGTCACCATAATACCTTTCTATGGTCAAGATACTTTTCTATTTCTAGCTCATTTACTTTTCTTTTCTTTTTGTATTCCCTCTTTTTTTACTTTTGTGGTCAAATTCTGCTTCTGGGGTAAAGGGAGTGTTGCCCCAAGCTTCCTGTGCAGTCTTGGGTTTTGAGCACAGAGTTCTCTAATGTGTGCAGAGGGTTACTTTATCTATTTTTTTCCAGGAAACAGGTTGATTTCCCAGAGTTTGCCTTCTGAGGCTGCTCCTCTTTTGAGCCAGGACTGAAGATCTCAGTTGATTTTCTACTGTTATTAAGACCCTCTCACTGGTTTTCTCAGATTCCATCTGAGCTGGGCTGAATATGTTTTCTCCTCGGTAAGATTGACCTTTCTTGAAGTTTTTCCAATCTATCTTGAGGTGGAGAGTGGTGTCATTCTATCAGATCCTGTTCAGAGGCTTGCTCTCATGTGGTTTTCAAGAGTAACTGTGAGAGCTAGAGCAAATTCCTGGCTTCATACCACCATGTTGGTTCCACCCCCAGAACTACTTTTGCATTGTAATTTCTACACAATTTAAAAAAATGTTTATAGCCCCATTTTATGCCAAGATAATTACGGACAATAGTTTGTCTGTAATGATGCTTCATTTTATTGTGTTTTAATTGTTTAATTCTTTAGGATATGTTGATGGGTTAGTTATAGTTCAGGCAACTTGATTTGTAAATTCCATGTCCCATCACTCTTTTAGAAAGATCTCTAGCCATTTCATTTAATTTCTAGCTGAATGTATTCTCTTTACTTCTCCTTTTTCTTGCCATCCTCCTCTATCTACTTTTCATGTCCCCTCTATATATAGTCTTAACCTTATTTGATTATGAGATGTTGCACATAAGGACTGTTGTTTGCTTATATTTATATCTTTAATGCTTACTACACTTCCAAGCAAGTAATTAATAAATGTTCCTACAATTTCTCTTTTCTTTTCCCCTTCTCTTTCTTTTCTTTCTTCCTCTCTTTCTCCTTTCTCCCCTTCCTTCTCCCTCTTTCTCCTTTTCTCTCCTTCCTTCTCTCTCTTTGTCTCTCTCTCTGTGTCTGTCTGTCTCTGTCTCTCTCTCTGTGTCTGTCTCCTGTCAAGGTCCAGGCTAGCTCCTCTGAAGGGCTCAGAATAAGTCCTGGCCCCATGTTGGGCGCCAAAATGTAATGGTCCAGTCATCTCTAAGTTATCCTTCCAGGCTGCCGTCTCAACTCAATCTCCCAGCCAGACTAGACTCCAGACCCAATGCTGCCTTTTTTTATCCTTGCAGAGATTGGGTTAGTGAGAACTCAACAGGGCTTGTGAGAACTCCTACAGCCAATGAACTTGCTTCTTTTAAAGGTGTAAGCTCCTTTAAATATGTAAACTCCTTTTCAGAAGCCTAAAGGTGTAAACTCCCCTTAAAGGCCCGATCCAAAGGTGCGAATTCTGAGCTAGAGAATTGCCCAGACAACCTGAGTTATCACCTTGTAATCCTAACATCTCCCCCTTTCTTTTGATTTAGAACATAGGGTGGTCATGACCTTGAAACATAAATCCATCAATATGGGAGGTATTACACATAATTACATAAATTATATAAACACATAGTAACATAATAAATGCTAGAAGTATGTAACAAATAACATGATCAAATAATCATAAATTGAGAATTTATACATGTCCATTCCATTGTTCATTAGTCTCATCTTGTGTTAGGAAATCCAATGATTCCTGCTGCTTTTAAAGTTCTTTAACAGTCTTCTTATCAGCCATGTTCTTTCAGTGTCAGATATTTTTTAGATTTTCTTTGTTGTGAGGTTTTTCTCTTTTTTATGTCTCTCTCTGAGTGCTTGTTGTCATCCATCTGTTTCCTTCTCCATCTGTTTTCTTCTGTCTGTTAAAATACAAGCAAACCCTCTCTCCCAGACAGTTAACAATTCTAATTTCCTTCTATTTATCACTTTCAAACTCTCTTCTCATCATCTGGCAATTACATTGGAGCTGTTTGTACTGGACACTGCCCTGTTGGTTTAAAAGGCCTGTATTTTCCCCAAGTGTAATCCATTTCTTCAATCTGTTTGCCTTTTTGGCTGATTTATCAGGTAATCTCTTTCTGCCATGTGATTGCTTTTCTGCTGGTTGATCAAATCAGACTCCTGACCTTCTAAAAGCTCTTTGGGTGTAATCTCAGCTGCCATCATGCCCCATCTATCTTTTGATTGATATCTTGGAGCTGGGCTTCACCTCTCATTTCCCTGGAATAATCTACATTCAGAGGCCCAATGGAATCCCTTGTGACATTTTGGACATGGGGTTTTAGGTCTTCTCTCACCCTGTCTTCTCACTCTATCTCCATATCTATATTGAACTCTTAGATGTCCAATTGAAAACAGTTTCTCTAGAAGTCCCTTGCCAGAAGGGACCCTGCCTTTCCATGTTCATCATAGTCTGGGTGTAAAAAGCATTTGTTCCTACTGTAGCACAGCGTCTTATGATCTCCTCTAAAGAAGCATCTTTGTCTAGTCCCCATATAATTCTTTTGCAAATCTCATTGGCATTTTCTTTAGCAAGATGTCTGGTCATTAATTCTGTAGCTGCATTTTCTCCAGTAGTTCTTTTCACAGCAGTTTGCAAACATCCCACAAAAATCCACAAAAGGTTCATTGGGACCTTGCTCTATTTTAGTGAAAGCCTCCCCCCAATATTTCTGTCCGGGGAGGGCACCCCAAGCTTTTATTGCAGCCTTAGAAATTTGCTCATACACTGTCATGGTATATTTAATCTGTTCTGAATTCTCTCCATACTGACCTTCACCAGCTAATTGCTCAAAAGTGAATTGTTAACTCCTGTTTCTAAATTGCATCTGACTTGGATCTTACATAATTCATCAAACACTGCAAACCACAACAGATTTTGTCCAGGTTCTAAACATGTCCTTGCTATGGATTTCCAATCATTCGAAGTTAGGATTCATAAGACAAACCATCTAGTAACATTTTAACATAAGCTGATGTAGCCCCATAAAGGGTACAACCTTTTTTCAAATCTCTAATTTTATTCAAATTTAAAGGTACATTTCTTCTCCTTTTTTGATCTACAGAGTCAATCTCTTCAATCACAGAATATGCATGTATAAAATCACTTATATCTTGTCCTTCTCTCTTAGCCTTCATCAATGTTTTTTTTCTAATCTTGTCATAGACTGCTTCACAGGTGATTCTGTTTGTGTTTCTGCCTCTTCCCCTCCTTCTCCTTGCTCCACCCCTGAAGGTGGAGTTGATGTGGGCCTGTCAATAATCTGCTCTCTAGGCGGGGTTGAAGCTTTTTCAAGAGAATCAGAGTCATCACACCCTAATTCCTCATTTAAATCCCCTTGTCCTTGGGCAAGATCTTGATCTTTCTTTTTTTTTCCCTCACACTTTCTCCTCTGTTGATTTTTAAAACTTTTCCTTCTCCTACAACTTGCTCGATAGTTTAAGGCTAATTGAATTACATTGTATATATAAAATACCTCTGTGGAAATTGAATGAGGCCCATTTTTTGTGTGAAATTCTTTCAGTTGAAGTCCCACTAGTTTCCAGTTATCTACATTTAGTTTTTCTTCCTCTAAGAACCAAGGGTACTTGTGTTTTAATGTGCCCAAGAGTTTATCAATCTGTACCCAGGTTACAAGTAAACTCTGCTCCTCAATTATCTTAATTATACTGTCTATAGCACCACTCCTGGGTGGGGCTGGAGCTGAGGCTGGAGTTGGGACTGGGGCCGAGTCAGCTGAGGTCGAGGGAATGTCTTTAGCTAACATCTGCCCCATTTCAGAGATTGCTGGTTTAGCCCTTAACAAGGTAAGTTCCTTATTTGTCTATTAGAATACTCACCTAATCTCCCGGTCACCAGAGGACTTCAGTGGAGGTATGGTGTCTGTCCCTGTTCGGGCGCCAAAATGTGAAGGTCCAGGCTAGCTCCTCTGAAGGGCTCAGAATAAGTCCTTGCCCCACATTGGGCACCAAAATGTGAAGTCCTGTGGTCTCTCAATTGTAATCTTTCTCTGGAAGGAGATCTCTTTTTTGTGTAATCTTTTCCTCTGTGAGCAGGTTTCTTGGGAAGCTTCTGGAGCCTCCAGCCAGAGTGAAGGTAGAATCTAGAATCCTCTTCTTCCTAAATCCTGGCTCTGAATCTCCTCCATCTCTTGTCCTTCCCCAATCCAGACTGCTTATCCAGGCCCAATGTTGTCTTCTTTTATCCTCTCAGAGAATGGGCATGTGAGAACTCAGGGGCTTGTGGGAAAATACTTCAACCAATGAACTTGCTCTTCTTAAAGGTTCAAACTCCTTTAAACATGTAAACTCTCACACAGAAGTCCAAAGGTACAAATTCCTTTCAAAGGCCTGAACCAAAGGTGTGAATTCTGAGCTAGAGAATTGTTTAGACAACCTGAGTTATCATCTTGTAATCCTAACAGTCTCCCTTTGTCTCAGTCTCTGTCTCTCTCTCTCTACCTCTCACTGGCTCTCTGGGTATCTCTGTCTCTCTGTTTCTTTGTCTCTCTATCTCTCTGTCTTTGTTTCTCCATTTCTGTTCATCTCTATCTCTCCATCTCTCTCTCTCTCTCTCTCTCTCTCTCTCTCTCTCTCTCTCTCTCTCTCTCTCTCTCTCTCTCTCTTTCTCTGTTCATCTATCTCTCTTTCTCTCCTCTCTCTTATATCCCTTATCTTTTTGAACATGCACTATCTCAATTCCATGAAATGTACTTCACCTGCCCCCTTCACTTACCTTTTCAAAGCTCAGCTCATGTACTAGCTTCTACATGGGACTATTGATCTCCTAACTGTTGATTCTTGCCAAATAATTTTAAAATTTATTTTTTATATAGCTTATTTATGCTTATATGTGTACATTCCAAATCAGAAGAAACCTATTCTGGCCCAGTGATTCTGGTTAAGGGATTAAAGTGCAATGAGTCTCTTTTAAATCTTAAATTACAATAAAGACTAACTTTACTAATCACAAAAAATTAAAAGAATATGATTTCAAAAGTTGAAAAGAATATAAATTGCTACTCTCCTCCACCTCCATAATCACCATGGCAACCAGCCACACTAGGTCAGGAAAGCATTCCCCTGAGGCAATAGGAGCCCAGATAAAAATGCTTACTCCAATAAATTCCCCTTAGATGGAGTCTTTTTATGCTTCAGTCATCAAGGAATCCAAATAACTTTCCTGCCCTTCTAAAAGGAGCAGTCTAACTCATGTCCCTACAACCAGTCACTGACAAGAAAGACCAAAGGCAAAAAGGAAAGGAAGAGAAGCCTCAAGCTGAGGTTTCAGTAAAAAGTATGAGTCTGGACATTCTCTCACCATGAGCTAAATAATGCACCAACTGAACTGCTCCACTTTGCCCCATTCACTTTTCCAGAGTTTCACCTTAAGACTACGTAGTGTGGCCTCTGAAAGAAGCAGAAGCAAAACAGGTGTGGCAATAGCAGTAGAAAATTACTGTTGTTCAAGCTATAATACTCATATCGTCTCCCCTAAAACCATGTAAGATCCTAGAGGACAAGGACTGTTCTGTATTTATCTCTCTTTCCCTATGGTATAGAGATCTAGAATGATGTCTGCTAAAAAGTAAACAATATGTGTTGATTGGATGTTACAACAGCATATGAACTCAAGTTTTCTGACATTAAACTAAACTCTCCCCCCTAAATATGCCCTTCACATTATCCCCTCTATGTTTTGTGAACCTTTCACTCCTTTTTTCTTTTCTTTTTTTTTTAGTAGTATTTTCCTTCAAATTATATATCAAGGTGATTTCTAAAATTCATTTTTTACCAGATTTTGAATTCCAATTTTTTCTCCTTCTTTCCTTTCCTTCCCCTCTTCCAAAAAATGGTAGATAATGTGACTTAGATTATACATGTGATGAGGTTCAGGAGAACAATTACTAATTTGAAAGTCAATGCTCAAGGTAAAAGAAACTTGTGATGAATTTACAATGGCTTTCTCTTTGCAAAAAAGTACCTTTATTTACAAGAAAAGGTCAACAACAAAATCCAAAGGTGATTTTGTGACATTCTTTGGGAAGGATTGATTTTTATAGACAGGAGGAAGGGAAAAGAAACAAGGAAAGAGTTAGACAGATAGAGAATGCTTGGTGGAATCAGGGAGGAGTTGGGGAGATAATCTTAGAATGGATTACTTGATTAAGGAATTTCAGCCTAATATTATTATTATTCAGCCTAATATAGTCAAAGTAAGTTGATAAAGGCTTTCGTAATAAGGAGAGAAAACAAGCTGATCCTCAAGTTTCACAACAATGAAGAGTAGTCAAGATGACTCTTCCATTTAGGACCCAAGGGGTTAGAGCCAGGGAACCTTCAAGATTTGAGATATACTTAATCTCCTGGATTCATAGTTTCAGGGATCAGAAAGGTATGAGTATGTGGGCTTAGCAGGTGAGTATTAATATAATCTAACAAGGCATGTTGCACCAGTCCTAAAGACAGTGAGTAATGGAGTAACTGATGACGCTCAGGGTTCACTAGTATATGCAAGGTAAAGAGTGGCCTATCATACACCTTTTTAAAAGGGCTTAGTTGCAAAATTTTTCTAGGAATAATGTGGATTCTGAGTAGGGCAATTGCAAGAAGTATGACACAATCTAGCATCACTCTATACAAATAGGATACTATGGAACTTGATTATGCTGATAATAGCCACATGGGCTTCTTCCTAATAAGATAAGAGAACAAGTTGGTTTCAAAATCCATATCACATGTGCTATCATATAAAACATATTTTCATATTAGTCATAGTAATGAAAGAAGAAACAACTCAAAAGGGAAAAAAAACATGAAAAACAATAAAGTAAATGAAAAAAGTATGCTTTGATCTGTACTCAAAGTACATCAGTTCTTACTCTGGCTGTGTATAGCATTTTCCTTTATCAGCCTTTTGTACTTGTCTTGGATCATTGCATTGTTGAGAAGAGCTGAGTCATTCATAGTTGACCATCACACAATGTTGCTGATACTGTGTACAATATTTTCCTGATTCTCCTCATTTCATTTTGCATTAGTTCATTCAAGTTTTTCCAGATTTTTCTGAAATCTGTTCATTATTTCTTATTGCACCAAAGTGTTCCATTACATTTATATACATTCATTATTTAGCTATTGCCCAATTGATGAGCATTCCCTCAATTTCTAATATTTTGCTGCCACTAAAAGGTCTTTTATTAACATTTTATGCACAGGCCAATCATTTTTCCTTTTTTATGATCTCTTTGGGATACAGACTTAGAAGTGTCTTTGCTGGATCAAAAGATATGCACAGTTTGGTTGCTCTTTGAGCATAGTTTCAAATTGCTCTCTAAAATGATTGGATCAGTTCACAATTTCACCAGTAAGTGTATTAGTGACCCAATTTTCCCACATTTTTTCTAATATTTATCATTTTTTTAAATCCTAGTAGCCAATCTGATTGGTATAAAAATAGTAATACAGAGTTATTTTAATTTGCATTTCTCTAATCAAAGGAGATCTAAAGCACTTTTTTATATGTCTATAGATAGCTTTGATTTTTTCATCAAAAGTGCCTATTCATTTGATAATTTTTCAACTGGAGAATGGCACATATTCTTATAAACATAAATTAATTCTTCGTATATTTGAAAAATGAGGTCTTTATCAGAGACACTTGCTATAAAGATTATTTCCTAGCTTTCTACTTTCCTTCTAATCTTGGTTGCATTGGTTTTGTTTGTACAAAACCTTTTTATTTGATGAAATAAAATTATCTATCTTATATTTCATAATACTCCCTTTTATTTGGTCATATATATTTTCCTTCCTCATAGGTTTGACAGGTAGACTATTTCTTGCTCTTCTAATTTGCTCATAATAACATCTTTCTGTCTAAATTCTGTTCCCATTTTGATCTTATCTTTGTACACTCTTTGAGATGTTAATCTCTACCTAGTTTGTGTCTTATTGTGCTCTAGTTCTTCAGCGTCTATGATACTGTCTTGTATATAGTAGGTGTTTAATAAAAATTTGTTGAAAATTTTAATTACCTCTTCTGATGGTGACAGTGCTGGTGCTACTGCTATTAAAATAAGCATTAGTAATTTTTAAAAAAATAATTCATAATTGTCCAAAGATATACAGGAATTTTGGGAAAATTGGTCGCTGGTGGATGCTCCTACTTTGCATTTAGCCTTACAGGAGCTCTGGTTATGTTCTTTAACCTATAAATAAATGGTTGATTCTTTGATCTATATCAACATTTATGCTTTCACTTACATGAACTGATGCTGAAGCACAACCAGGAGAATATTATACACAGTGACAGCAAGATCATGTGATGATCAATTATAGTAGACTTGCCTTTTATTAGCAGTACAGTGATCCCAAGAGAATTATAATAGATTTTGGATACAAAATGTCATTCACATCTATAGAAAGAATTAGAGACTAAATGAGGATCAAAATATACTATTTTCATTTTTTTGTTTGATTTTTTTCCTTGTGGTTTTTCCTTTTTGTTTTGATTTTTTCTTTCATGATGTGACTTAGAAATATATTTAAAATGATTACATATGTATAACATATTACTTGATGTCTTGGGGAGAGGGAAGGTAAGGGAGAGAAAGGGAAAAAATTGGAACTCAAAATTTTACAAAAATTAACGTTGAAAACTATCTTTACATATAATTGGAAAAATAAAACACTAGTGATTTTTTTAAAAATTTGTGCTTTCAAAGACATTTAGTGATAACACACTGCTGACAGAAAAGAAGTTTTTCAACTATCTGAGTGAGGGCAGTGAATCAGGACAGTAAGAAGCTACATAAGATGTTATTCTACAAGAGCTCAGCCTAATAGTGTCCCTTGAAATCTACTGACATATATGTTAACCACAGCTAAGGAGTTGCTATTATCCTGGTGAACAATAGATGAAGAAATAAGACCTAAGTCGCCAAGTCATGTAACTGATTCTAAAATAGACCTGTCAGTGTTCTCTGACTGATTTTTTTTTTTTTTTAGGAGGGGGGAGAGAGTGCTGTTTACTTGTGGAAGCAACTTCATAGTCTAGACAGAAGTCTGGTTTTACTCTTTTTCAATATGTTCAGAGTCATAAGTAGAGTAGAAGTAACGAAGACTTCATTTCAAGGCAAAATTTAAAGCATTTGTTTCCTCAGCAGCATGACATGCAAGTGAATTGAATTTAAGTGAGGGAGAGTTGTGCAAGCATAGAAACCCTTGGTTACAAATCTGGAGTTTGGTACTTATAACAATTAATAAAAATAATTAAATAGGAAGTTAGAATATATAATACCACACAACCATTTGTGAGTTATCATAATAATTCAATTCTCAACCTATGCAGCTGCATCTATGTTAATTGTTTTTTATATTATTTTCAAATAACAAACTTTATTTGAAGATATATTTCCTATTGATTGTTCAGGATAGGTTCTATTCAGCTGGCCCCAGCTACAAAAATTGCTAAATATGGTTCTGAAAATATCAGTATTTCTTCAAAGTATCTATCTCTTCAAAAGTAATAAAATGCCTGGAATTGATGACTACATGTGAATTTTCAGTTAAATAGGAGAGCCTTAAAATTAGTGCTAGAATCAGGAGCATAAGCCATGGAAGCACTCATAAGGATATCTGTTTCAGGTGAGGCCAGGACTATGAAAATCACTTTTGTGTAAAGAATAAAATAGCTTCACAATATTGATGTTAACTCAAACCAAGAGACAATTATCATCTTCAGGAAACATAAAAAGCTCACATCTAATTATCCTACAAAGAAATAAGCTTCTGGGGGCAGCTAGGTGGTGCAGTAGATAGAGCACCAGCCCTGAATTCAGGAGGACCCGAGTTCAAATCTGGTCTCAGACACTTAACACTTCCTAGCAGTGTGACCCTGGGCAAGTCACTTAACCCCAGCCTCAGAAAAGGAAAAAAAAAAAAAAAAGAAATATGCTTCTGAAGGAAAATGTCTTCTTTTTCAGTCTCCCTTGTGTCTGATTTTCATATTGCCCATTTTAAAAGTTGAGCTTTCCATTCATTTAGCCTAAATTATATTATAGAAGATCTCCTTAAAAACCTTAAATTAATAAGGAAATATTTCCATTTATTATAATCTGACCTACTTCATAGAAGATACATTGCAGACCATTTAAAATTTGTGTGTGCACATATAATACAAGAGTATTTCACAATTAGGACCTGTGATTCTATTGGCAGAGGGAAAACCCAGGTGAGGAAACTTCCTTTATCAATATAGATATTCAGCTATTGATTTTTTTTTTTTTTTGCTCTCTGGGTTACTTTATGTTGACAGCAGCCACATAAACGCATTGAAGATGCTCCAAGTCTGGGTTCCTTCACAATGACTCTTGTGGCTATCATTCAAACTCTTCTCCCTCCTCTTGACAATCTAATCAACAATCCATCAAATTATGAGATCTCCTAATTTTCTTTCCTATGGCATTTACTCTATGTAGCTTTTACATATTTTGGCCAAGTCTTTGCCTTAAAGTCTCATTCATAATCTTAGCAGTAATATCAGCCTAGAATACAAGGCTGAATGGACAGTCATGACAGATATCTACATTGCTATTATTATTTGACCTTTATTTTCAAAGAAGACCAATGACATCCCAAAGAATGTCTTGAATTGCAGGGGAATTGGATTTAAGTGAAATAGAGTTGTACAAAGTCATCAAACTCCCTTTCAGAGACAAAGAAGTCCAATGGCAAAATAAAAGTCAGGATAAATAAAAATGGCCTTAATGCAGTGACCTTAGTATTTTCAGTGTCTTACCAAGCTTTAAGTGCTCCATAACACCTTCCTGACCATTGGAATAAATTGTTCCATTATTGTTATTGGCCCATTCCACTGGGGCAAGTCTTTGCATGATTGAGGTAGAACTCTTCCTGATTCACTGATATGAGACTTATTTACACTTGATCTTGTTTATTCTTTCTGCCAAGACAATTTACTGAGGTGTAGCCACAGTGCATGCTACAGTTTCTTGTAGTCACAGGTAAAAGTTGGGTGAAGATGGACACCAAAGATGGATAAGCAGCCCTGAACAGAGCTCAGCTAATCCTCACACCAGAGGTTTAATCCTCTCTAAAATCCCCATATGCCCCCAACGGGATAAGATGCCACAAAGTAGGTGGCAGTGCTTTAACTCTCTCTGTATTGTAAAGACCACTAGGACTTCTATATTTATCAAGGGCAGTGCTAATCTTCTTTCCTTTCATACAACATAGATGCCTAGGTAGCTCTTACTGCAGAATCTTGCAGAAGTGACTAGCTCTTTCCAAATCCCAGCCTACCCCTGCTTGTCTTTCTAACAAAGTAACCTACTTCCAGGCTCAATCTCCTCCTTTCCTTTAAGAAATGTGAGAAACCAAAGTTTTCGGCTACATCAGGTAGCTAAATGTTAGAAATTAGTGTATTCATTAACATATAGTTATACTAATTGTAAACTGTTTTAGGTCCCAAAATTTTTTTCATCTAAATTCAGAATGAACAATTTGAAGAGCCCTGTTCTAAACAAGTTTATAATATACTGATCACAATGAACAATGAATTATTTTCTCTTTTTAGGACTGTTATTTTTTTTTCCTTAGGATCATAGGTTTAAATTGGGACTTTTAGATTATCTAATTCCCCTGAATTTGAGAACTTGGAGTCAAGAAGCATTTCTTCCATTTATCATCTATATGATTTTGAGCAAGTTTTTTTTTTTTTTTTTAACTTTTCTGAATCTTAGTTTACTCATCTGTTAATAAAAGAAGAAGAAGGTGGTATGAGATGCCATAAAACTTCTTTGGGTTCTAAGGCTCATGATTCTTAGATACAGATATCAATCAAATACTATCCAAAAGTATGCTAAGAGACCTTAGTAGGAGTGCATTACCCATGAGTATGATCAGGAGAAATTTACTAGAAGAGTTAGTTATATGGATTTTAAAACCAAAGATAGCAATTCAACCAGAGAAAGAAGGAGGAAGAATATTATAGAGCCAGGTAATAGCATGAGTAAAGGTAAAGAGGCAGAAGAGTGCACAGTATAATCTGGATGACAAAATATAGGTCAGCTTGGCTTGAAAGCAGGGTACATGGAGGGAAGAATACCTTTGTATTTATACAAAAGTGATTTTGAGTTTTGAGGCATTTCTTTTTTATCTTATTAATGAAGTCAGGCAAACTATAGTGAGAGGGTTTTGAATGATGTTATTAGCTTTTTATAGTTCTTCTCTAGAGGAAAAAATTAACTTGGAGAATTTATACTCATTCTTGAAAGTGGCTGTCAGGCTTTTTAGTTCTATTACATATAGTCAGTGATAGAAATGATAGTGCACAGCATTCGGAATCACAAAGATCAGTTTTTGAATTCTACCACAGACACTTATTAGCTGCATGACCTATGTGTATAAACTTTGCAAACTTCAAAAAATTATATGTCCCTGAGCAAGCAGCACCTCACAGACCATTTGTATTGAGTCTTTGTTCATTGATGGAGATGGATTATTCTTTCAATTCTCCAAAATTACATGAGGGTCAGAGTTAACAACAGTTCAAAACAGAAGTCTTCAGCCTTCCAGATTAGAAAAAGAAGACCCAGGACTTCTTCAGGTTTTTGTACGTGACAAAGACTCTGACAAGAAACTGGCATGTAGATAAGATGACAATTTCTTTGTGTAGCTATCCCCAGCTTACTACATTAGAGGTCTCTCTCTGAGTTGAACTGAAAATTCTTGGTTCAGTGGAAGAGATGATTTACATGATGTATTATTTGGTTTATATTCTCATCAGTTTAACTTCATCATTTAAGTTTCTTTTTAGCTTGAATAAATGGGCTTATCTGCTATTTGTTGCATGTATTCATTGTATTTTGTGAGAAGAAAGTTAAGCTCTGGATATATAATTGTGAACATCCTTTCCTCATTAATACATAGCAATCCCAAGCTCAGCTTGAATCTAAAATTTATTTTCTCTAGTCTAACAATATCAGTTTTAGCAGATAGATATAATTCTAGTTCAATACCCTCTCTGTGAGGAGAATACAGTGGCCAGCCTCCCACCCCAAGCAGGAATAAACATCTCCTTTGGAGAGGATTAGACAAGGAGACCCTTAGAGATATTCTTACCCCCATACAAGTCACATCTACAGAGATATCTGTACATGGTTAAAAACATAACATATATATCTTATAGCTACTACTATTATAACAAAATAACAAAATTACCACTATTTTAGTGTTGACTTCTTACTTCCTCTTTCACATTATAAGAAAACATTGGTATTGTATTGTACCTTAGTATATTGTATTAAATGTATTCATTAATAATTCATTCAAAAAAATCAGTAATTGTCTACTCTTTGGAAAATGTCCAATAAAATACTATAGACAATTCTTGCCTTATGCAAATTCATATTTCACAAATTTGACTTTACATAAAGAATTCTATAATTTATATTCCAAAAAAATTCCAAAACACACCAATCTTTCTTTCTCTCTGCTCCTGCCCCTCTGCTCTGCATGCCCTATCTTCCCCCACCCCCCAAAAAAAATCTAAACCAACTCTTTAAGTGAAACCAAAAGAATAAATACTAATGGATTGAGGCTTGGCTTAAGATCTCCATTGCAGAAAAAGAAACTTCCCTTGTGTCTGGTCCCACTGAGCCTGTATCTGGTCTGCCCTCTCCTATCTATCTCTGTCTGGCTCCCATGTGTTTGTCCCTCTCTTCTATCTTATTCTTCTTAGCTCTGTCCAAGCCTGTCTGTGACGGGCCCTGGGCCTTTGTATTCCTCCCCTTGTTCTCATTTCTCTTTATCTGGCTCTAACATATTCTTGAACTCTGTGCTGGCCCCCTCATTCCATGGAGTGATGGTCCTTTTCCTGCTTCCTCTTCTTCTTCCCCAAGTGCTGAGTCAAATTCATCTCTTTACACAGAGGTCTGTGGAATGTTCCATTTATAGAAAGAGAAAGGTTGATATTCTAATATAGTTGAGTCGGTAGGTAGATAGTCCTTTGTTCTCTAAAGCTATTCCAAGGAAGTAAAAACTTTGGCAGGAATGAAAAATCTAGAAATGGTTCAAAGAATATCAGATAACTTGAAAATTGAAAGGGACTTCAGTAGACACACCATAAACAAAAGGAATTCAAATATAACATATTTAATATATTATTGTCTAGCCTCTGCCTGAAGACCTCCAAGGAAGTGAAATGTACCACCTCTTGAGGTATTTCTTTTTTTTTTTAATTTTTAAAATTTTTATTAATTTTATAATTATAACTTTTTTTGACAATACATATGCATGGGTAATTTTTTACAACATTATCCCTTGCATTCACTTCCCTCTACCCCCTCCCCTAGATGGGAGGCAGTCCCATACATGTTAAAAGTGTTATAGTGTATCCTAGATACAATATGTGTGCAGAACCGAATTTCTTGTTGCACAGGAAGAATTGGATTCAGAAGGTAAAAATAACCAGAGAAGAAAAACAAAAATGCAAACAGTTCACACTCATTCCCCAGTGTTTCTTCTCTGGGTGTAGCTGATTCTGTCCATCAATTGGAACTGAATTAGATTTTCTCTTTGTCGCAGATATCCACTTCCATCAGAATACATCCTCATACAGTATTATTGTTGAAGTATATAATGGTCTCCTGGTTCTGCTCATTTCATTTCATTTCAAGCATTCAATCATATAAGTTCATGTAAGTCTCTCCAATCCTCTCTGTATTCATCCTAATGGTCATTTCTTATAGAACAATAATATTCTGTAGCATTCATAAACCATAATTTACCTAACCATTCTCCAATTGATGGGCATCCATTCATTTTCCAGTTTTTAGCCACTACAAAAAGGGCTCTACAAACATTTTGGCACATACAGGTCCCTTTCCCTTCTTAAGTATTTTTTTGGAATATAAACCCAGTAATATGTACTGCTGGATCAAAGAGTTTGCATAGTTTGATAACTTTTTGGGCATAATTCCAGATTGCTCTCCAGAATGGTTGGATTCTTTCACAATCCACCAACAATGCATCAGTGTCCCAGCTTTCCTGCATCCCCTCCAACATTCATCATTATTTATTCGTGTCATCTTAGCCAATCTAACAGGTATGTAGTGGTATGTCAGAGTTGTCTTAATTTGTATTTCTCTGATCAATAGTGATTTGGAACACTCTTTCATATGAGTAGAAATAGTTTCAACTTCATCATCTGAAAATTGTCTGTTCATATTGTTTGACCATTTATCAATTGGAGAATGGCTTGATTTCTTATAAATTAGAGTCAGTTCTCTATATATTTTGGAAATGAGGCCTTTATCAGAACCTTTAACTGTAAAAATATTTTCCCAGTTTGTTACTTCCCTTCTAATCTTGTTTGCATTAGTTTTGTTTATACAAAAGCTCTTTTAATTTAACGTAATCAAAATTTTCTATTTTGTGATCAATAATGATCTCTAGTTCTCCTTTGGTTACAAATTCCTTCCTCCTCCACAAGTCTGAGAGGTAAACTATCCTATGTTCTTGAGGTATTTCTCTTTAAGGATAGCTTTAATTGTTAGGAAGTTTTTCTTTATATTAAGCTTAAATTAGTTTTAATTTATCATTTCTATCCATTACTCCTTATTCTGTCTTATAGGGAAAACTAGAAAAATCTTATCTCTCTTCTACATGAGTCCTTCAAATATTTGAAGACAGATGTCACTTTTCCCTTCCCCTTCTTCAAGCTAACTATGCCCAATTCTTTCAACTATTCCTCATATGACATGGTTTCAAGGTCCTTTATTATCATTGTTACCTTTTTCTCCATTTTATCAATATATCTTCTTAAACCATGACACCTAAAACTGAGCATAGTATCCACATGAGGTCTGATAAGGGCAGAGTACATATGGACTATTATCTCCCCATTCCTCTTAAGTATATATCTCTTCCAAAGCACCTTCAGAACATATTTGATTTTTTGACTGTCATATCACATTGATAACATATTAAGCTCAAAAGAATTTTTTTTCCCAGAACAGCTACTTTGTAAATATGTCTTACCCATCTTGTAACTATATAATTAATTTGCTGAACCAAAATGTGAGACTTCAACTCAATTTAATCTTTATTAAATTAAGCCTAATACACTAATCTGTCAAAATGCTTTGCACTATCATTCATTTTGTTAGCTATCCCTGACAGTTTGTGCTCTTTTATTTAAATTTTGGCCCCCAGTGAGTTGAATATCTGGCATCTGAGGGACAGATTAGCTAAGTTTGGAGAGATAAAGTTGGCATACTTACCAAGTTCTCAGATGACACAAAGCCATGAGAGATAGAAAAAATACTACATGACAAAATTGGAAATCCAAATGTTCTCAGTAGATTAGAATGCTGGGCCAAATTTAACAAGTCCAAATGCAATAAAGATAAATGTAAATCCTTTAACTTGAGTTCAGATTAATTTTAGGGGTATGTGATGAAGAAGAAAAATAGAAAACAGTTTATATGAAGAAGATTGAGGTATTTAACTGGATTATAAACCCAATAGAAGATTCAAAACCTTGGTCTTATTATTATATTCCCTCATCCTGTATATCCAATCATTGGTCAAATACTCTCAAATATAACTCTTTTTACTCATCCAGGTACCACCTTATTTCAGTCCTCCAGCACTTCCCAACTAGATTACTATAGCTACTAGTTGGTCTCACTACATCAAGGTTTACACTATAACAGTCTATCTTATCCATTGTTGTCATGTCATTCCCCAATTTATTCAATGCCAGTTGTTTCCTATTGCAGCTAAGGTAAAATCAAAACTGTTTTATTTGGCCTTTAAAGCCCTTCTCAACCTGGTTTCAATCTATTTTTCTAGTCCCATTCTGTACACATTTTATGATTTGACCAAATTTCCTTTTTTCTATTTCTTACATATAGCAGTGTGAGGAATTAACAAAGTGAAGATATTCTCATGGGAATGTAGCCTTAAACTATACTTTAATTGTGATTTGAGACTTTATAATAACAAATAGAGTTGTAGCTAAAACTTGCAGGTGATTGTCCCCTCCTGTTTCTCACTACCTCTTAGTTAGCAGTTAAGTACTTCTTTTAAAGGTGATAGATGGCTTTGAAACCTATATCTGCTTATATATCAGTTCTCTAGGGAAACTTAAATTAAGAGTTTATTATTATTGACTTGTATTCTTTTATTTCTGGGTTAGATTTCCAGGATTAGAATGTAAGCCTCGACTCCCCCAAAACAATGGGAGAAAAGGCCAGCCTGGGGAATGGAAGTTTCAGAGGCTTCTGTGTTCAGAGACCTATTTAATCTTGTTTCCCAGTTTATGCTTTGCACTACCTCCAATGACAAACACCTTGTCAGATTTTTCTTGAGAGATCATAATAAACTCCTTTTTGCTTTTTCTTACTCTGAGAGTCTCTGATTGTTTTTGTGGACAATACTGTTCCAAACAGCAGTCTATTTTCTATTTTCCTGGTCCATCTTCCATAAGTGGAATTCATTTCCTACTCACTTCTACCTCACAGAATCTTTCTTTTTTTGAAATATCTTTTGAGACACAGCTTAAATATCACCTTCTTCATAAAGCCTTATCTAATCCCTCCTACTGCCCATGCACACTGGTCTAAACCACCTTATATTTAGTTTCTTTGTATTTATAAATAAAATAAATAAAAAAATACTAAGTTTCCCCCCCCAAAAAAATTATTAAAATAGGCACACCCTTTTATCTGGCCATATAATCAGGAGGCCAATAACCAAAAGAGGTCAAAGAAAGAGAAAGAGTCTCATTATATTAAAATATTTGGAACAGCTTTTTTCATTGTAGTCAAAATTGAGAACTAAGGAAATGTCTTTCTACTGGGAAATGGATAAACAAATTTTGATAAATTGAAATAATGGAATATTGTTGTCCTATAAGAAATATGAATAAACTAATGGCAAACAAAATGAACAGAATTAGAACAATTCTAATAAGATTACAGAGGAAAAGCCTTCAAAAGAATTTAGAGCTCTGATGTATATAAGGATATAGGATATAAGGAAAAGGATATAAATCATGCATCAAAAGCATAAAGGTGAAACATGCTATCCAGTTGCTGAAAGGGAAATCATAATCTTAGAAAGCAGAAAGTGATGTATATTTTTGGATATAGCTAATGTGAGAATTTGTTTTACCAGAGTATTTATTAAGGACTATATTTTAAATTTTGCAAAAATAAAAAAAAATAATGTCTAATATAGGGTAATAGGAATGTGAGGAACAGATACATTTCAAATGCTTATTACTTGAGAAATAAAAAAGTGATATGCTTTATGTATCTTTGTATGTTTCCAGTGGCTAGCATAGTACTATGGACTACTTATATTTTGTGATCTTGTAATGGGGAAACTCAGAGAAACTGAGGCAAGGCAGAAATTGGGTTTTAATCTTTTAATGTGGAGAGTTTAGACTAACTGACAAAATGGAACTCTGTAATGTGCTGTTGTCTCCAGAGACTGCCGATCGCTTTCTGGTCTAGAGGAGAGACTTCTTCCTCCAGAGAACCGCCTCAAGTCTGGCCTACAGCAGAGACTCTTCTTTCCTCCAGAGAGCTGCCTCAAGTCTGGTCTAGCCAAGACACTCTCTATCTCTCTAGGGCCCCCCCTTTTTTATCCTCCCAGAGAATGGGCGTGGGATAACACAAGGGCTTCTGGGGAAAATTACTTCAACCAATGAACTTGCTCCTCCTAAGCATGCAAGCTCTACCCCCAGGAGTTCACAAGTAAAACTCCCAGTAAAGGCTGGAACTAGAAAATTGTTAAGTACCAACTTAGCACTTAGTAAGAACCTAACATCTCCCCCTTTCTTTTGATTTAGAACATAGGGTGGTCATGCCCTTGAAACATAAATCCATCAATATGGGAGGCATTACACATAATTACATAGATTAAACAAACACATACTAACATAGTAACATAATACATGCTAGAAATATGTAACAAATAACATGATCAAATAATCATAAGTTGAGAATTTATAAATGTCCATAAGTCCATTGTCCATTAGTCTCATCTTGTGTTAGGAAGTCCAATGATTCCTGCTGGTTTTAAAGTTCTTTAACAGTCTTCTTATTAGCCATGCCTTTTCAGTGTCAGATGTTTCTTAGATCTTCTCCTTTGTTTTGAGGTCTTTCTCTTTTTCTGTCTCTGTCCGATGGATAAGGCAAATACGACTCGTTGGCACCCATCTGATTCCTTCTCCATCTGAAGAAATACAAGCAAACCCTCTCTCCCAGGCAGTTAACCTAATTACCTTCTATTTACCGCTTTCTAAATCTCTTCTCATCATCTAGCAATTACATTTGAGTTGTTTGCACTGGACACAGCCATGTTGGTTTAAAAGGCCTGTATTCTCCCCAAGTGTAATCCATTTTTGCAATCTGATTGCCTTTTGGCTCACTTATCAGGTAATCCCTTTCTGCCATGTGATTGCTTTTCTGCTGGTTGATCAAATCAGAATCCTGACCTTCTAAAGGCTCTTTGGGTATAACATCAGCTGCCATCATGCCCCAAGTCTTTTTTGCCTGGGGCCCTGGACCTGGGCCCCTCATCCCGTTTCCCTGAATTAGTCTACACTCTGATGCCCAATGGAGTCCTCTGTTGCATTTTGGACATGGGGTTTTAGGTCTTCTTTCACCCTGTATTCTCACTGTATCTCCATCTACACTGAGCTCTTAGATGTCCAATTTTTCCACATTGAAAACATCGCCGAGTTTCTCTAGAAGTCCCTTGCCAGGAGGGACCCTGTCTTTCCACGTTCATCATAGTCCGGGTGTAAAAAGCATTTGTTCCCACTGTAGCACAGCGTCTTATGATCTCCTCTAAGGAGCATCTTTGTCTAATCCCCATATAATTCTTTTGCAAATCGCATTGGCATTTTCCTTAGCCAGATGTCTGGTAATTATTTCTGTAGCTGCATTTTCTCCAATAGTTCTTTTGACAGCAGTTTGCAAATGTCCCACAAAATCTGCAAAAGGTTCATTTTAGTGAAAGCCTCTCCCCGATCTTTCTGTCCAGGGAGAACACCCCAAGCTTTTATTGCAGCCTTAGCAATTTACTCATATATTGTCATGGTATAATTAATCTGTTCTGAATTCTCTCTATACCGACCTTCACCAGCTAAGTACTCAAAAGTGAATTTTGTGTTAACTCCTATTTTCAAATTGCATCTGACTTGAATTTTACATAATTCATGAAACTCCGTAAGCCATAACAAATTTTCTCCAGGTTCTAGACATGTCCTTGCTATGGATTTCCAATCATTCGGGGTTGAGACTTCATAAAACAAACCATCTAGTAACACTTTAACATAAGCTGATGTAGCCCCATAAAGGGTACAACCTTTTTTCAAATCTTTAATTTTATTCAAATCTAAAGGTGCATATCTTCTCCTTTTTTGACCTACAGAGTCAATATCTTCAATCACAGGATATGCATGTATAAAATCACTTATATCCTGTCCTTCTCTCTTAGCTTTAACCAAAGATTTTTCTAATCTTGTCATAGGCTTAGGCTGCTTCACAGGCGATTCTGTTTGTGTTTCTGCCTCTTCCCCTCCTCCTCCTTGCTCCACCCCTGAAGGGTTAATTGAGGGAGGAGATGGGAAATGCTCCTGTTGGTCAGAATTGTACTTAACTTCATTGTTATCTGGTTCATCCTTTTCACCTAGTTTAGTTGACACCTCCCCATTTTGCTCCTTCTTCTCTTCCTTTAGAATAGCATTTTTTAAAGCCATTTGGATTAAATTGTAGGTATGAAGTGCATCTTTGGAAATTGAGTTTGGTCTGGAATTGTAGTGTTCACCTAATTGCTTTCCTACTAATTCCCATTCATCTGGATCCAATTCTTCTTCCAGGGAAAAACAAGGACATATGACCTTCACAGTTTTAAAAGTTCAGTAATTTCCTCCAAAATTATAATCAATCCTTGGCTTTTCATAACCTTGATGATGTTCTCTAAACATTTTCCTTGAACAGAAGGTGTTTGCCCCATTTCACTATAAGAGATTGCTGGTTTAGCCCTTAACAAGTTAAGTTCCTTATTTATCTATTAGAACTCTCACTTAATCTTTAACAAAGATTCCTTGTTGCTCACGGTTCTGGGTCAGAGAGACTGAGATCTGGATCGGAGCCTTTTCCACTGGAATCAGGATAGTGCCTGTCCCTGTTCAGGCGCCAAATTGCAATGGTCCAGTCTAGCTCCTCTGAAGGGCTCAGAATAAGTCCTTAAATGCAAAGGTCTGATTTAGCTCCTCTGAAGGGCTCAGAATAAGTCCTTGTCAGGATAAGCAAAAGTCCTTGCCCCACATCGTGGACGCCAATATGTAATGTGCTGTTGTCTCCAGAGACTGCCGATCGCTCTCTGGTCTAGAGGAGAGACTTCTTCCTCCAGAGAGCCGCCTCAAGTCTGGCCTAGAGCAGAGACTCTCTATCTCTGAAGTGCCGCTCTCTTTTATCCTCCTAGAGAATGGGCGTGGGATAACACAAGGGCTTTTGGGGAAAATTACTTCAACCAATGAACTTGCTCCTCCTAAGCATGCAAACTCCATCCCCAGGAGTTCACAAGTAAAACTCCCAGTAAAGGCCGGAACTAGAGAATTGTTAAGTACCGACTTAGCACTTAGTAAGAACCTAACAGAATTCATGTTCAAAATTATTCACCTCAAGGAACTGAAGCAGGGAATTTTTATAGGGTTTTAGCTAAAACAGGGATATATAACCCAAATATGCAATTTTACGGGGGAAACAAAAGGCAGATAAGAGGGGTGAGGACACTGGTTGGGCAGACAAGCCATAATTCCAGGAAAGAATCATAATTTAATCCTCACAGGATAAGGCCAAGATAAGAAGGACAGGGGCCAGCTAGGTGAGGGACAATACTCAAAAGGAGAGGGAATTATCCCAGCAAAGATTGAAATAAAGCAACTGGAGTTTATGACTCAATGACACAATGTCAAAGATTTTCCTGACTCAATCCTTCAAGTCCTAATAACAAGGAAGAGTGTGTGTATGGCCATGATAATTTTATTCAGGGCATAACAATTCAAGGCATAACAATCTCACCACCTCAGAGTATGTACTTCATACTCTTCATACTTCATACATAGAATAAGCACTATCCTATCTAAAACAAACAGCAAGCAGCATTTGTAATAGGGAGAAGATTGATGCATTTCCAATAAGATCAAGGATAAAATAAGGATACCCATTGTCACCACTATTATGGTACTAGAAATGTTCGTTTTAGCAATAAGAAAATAAAAATAAATAAATAAATAAATGAATGAATTAGAATAGGCAATGAGGAAATAAAACTATCTCTCTTTACAGATGATGTGATGATATACTTAGAAAATCCTAGAAAATCATCCAAAAATCTACTGGAAACAATTCACAGCTGTAGCAAAATTGCAGGATATAAATAAACCCACACAAATCATCTGCATTTCTATATATTACTGACAAAGCCCAGTAGCAAAAGATAAAAAGAGGAAATTCTGTTTAAAATTATTGTAGACAAAATAAAATACGTGGGGGTGTACCTGCCAAGACAAACCCAGGAATTTCATGAACACACTTACAAAATACTTCTCACACACAAAAAAGGAACATCTAAACAGCTAGAAATATATCAATTGCTCATGGCTAGGCTAAGCTAATGTAATAAAAAATGACAATTATGCCTAAATTCGTCTACTTGTTCAGTGCCATATCAATCAAACTGCCAAAAAATTTTGTAGAACTAGAAAACATAATTTAAAAATTCATCTAGAAGAATAAAAGGTCAAGAATATTAAGGGAATTAATGAAAAATAACAATAAAAAGAATAGGGGCTTAGCAGTAACATATCTAAAGCTATATTATAAAACAGCAGTCATCAAAACCATTTGGTCTGAGCTCAGAAATAGAGTTGTAGATCAATGGAATATGTTAGCTACATAGGACACAATAATCAATACTTATAGTAATATAGTATTTGATAAACCCCCAAACTATAGCTTCTGGGATAAGAACTCACTATTTAACAAAAATTCCTGAGGAAAGTGAAAAATAATATGTCAGAAACTCAGCATAGACTTATATCTCCTACCCCATACCAAAATAAAGTCAAAATGGGTAATGATCTGGGCATAAAGTGTGATATCATGAGCATATTAGGAGGATAATGGATAATTTACCTATTAGATCTTTGGAAAAGGGAAGAATTTATGATCAAAAAAGAACTAGAGAGCATTATGAAAGGCAAAACAGACAACTTTGAACTTTCCAACTCTCATTTCTTAATGCTTCTATCTTTTTTTTTTTTTTTTTTTTTTTTTTTTGGTACTTCAAGTCTAAGAAATGGTAGCTCTGATCCTTTTATTTTTCTTTCAATTAATGATTAATAAAATTTTGTTTAGATTACCTAAAATGGGGTCCTCCATGTGATAGAAGCTGAGCATCTGCTTCTAGAAGACTGGAGGTCTAACATATGCCTAACATATTCTGAGTAACCCTAATTTATGTGATTGGAAATAGTGTTTTTCCATTGTCTGAATGAGTAGTCAGTATCTAAAACAGGCTGAGCATTATTGAATCTTTTTTGCCTACATTTGTATCTGAAGGTAAAGGATTCCTTCACTCACAGCAACTCATAACATCTGGTAAGGAGTACAACTAGTGGATCGAATGCTTCCTTTTCCCTTCTTTAGATCATGTGACCTTGAGAAATGAATCTGTGACTTTGGTCCTTTCATTTGTGCTTTTCTATTTTTGGTGTGTGAGTGGAATGTGAACCATTGAGTCAAGGAATCCAAGACTGAGTGATGGAGCTAGCCCAACAAGGAAATTTGAGTTAAAAGAGTCAATCCCAGTACAATTTTGAATTTGAACTTGGTTATACTAATGCTGTGCAGGAACTGAGCTAAATTATAAACTTGATCCCCCTTCTCTACTCAGTCACCAGGTGATAAAGAAGGAGAATTTATGTTTCAGAGCTATTGGGGAAAATGTTGGTTTGTTTTGTTTTTGCTAATATCCCTTTATAAAAACTAATCTGATGCCAAATGGTAATCCAAAATTAGTGTGTTGACTACTGGGTTCCTAAACAGAGGAATAAAATCAATAGAAGTTAAAGGCAAAGACAAAAAGAACTCAGTTGCCTTAGGATACTAGAAAATGTTTTAGAGGAAATAAAATAAACCCCATGACCTTCAAGCAATCAATCCAGAGTCAACTTATGTTACACTTCTACCCAATCTTTCACCAAATTCTTTTTTTTTTTTTTTTTTTTCTGAGGCATTTGGGATTAAGCTCAGGATCACACAGCTAAGAAGTGTTAAGTGTCTGAGATCAGATTTGAACTCAGGTCCTCCTGACTTCAGAGCTGGTGCTTTATCCACTGTACCATCTAGCTGCCCAAACCTCAACATTTCTATAAGAATTCTTTTCCCTCCCTATTGCCTTTCTTCTGAGATTACCTACCATTTACATTGGCTATACATAACTGTTTGCATATTGTCCCTCCCTTTCTTTGTTATCACCACCACTTATCACTATGCCTGAAACATAGAATATGTTCAATAAATGCTTATAGATTGATTGATTAAAATCTCATTCTGATGTTTCCCTAGGATATAGATTGACCTTAGGTTTTCAAAATTTTTTCTATTGAGCTAGTGAAGTACAAACTTTTGCAGATTCTGCCAAACTGGCAGTTCTTCAAGTTTAGGCTTCATAAAGATTGAGATATGGGGGGAGGAAGTATAAGAAGTAACATGGAGCAGTGAAAAAAACATGAGATTTTGAATCAAATGACCTAGGTTCAAATCTCTAGTCTGCCAGTTCCTCCTTTTGTGACCTTGCACAAATCATTTCATTTTTCTTGCTATTAATTTCCTCACTGGTTCTTATGGACAGCCTAGTTAAATTCAGAGAGATTCATTATTTGCTAATCTTCAGGGTGATGACTTTTATCTGCCACAGCAGCTCTTAAAGACTATGTACCAACTCTAACCTTGAGCTCAAGCCTGGCATTTGCAAATGACTCCTCATTAGCATAGAGAATGAATACTCAAGCCTGTGTAAGGGACAGTTGCAAAGAGTTTGAGAGAGGAGAGATCTTATTCTCTAGGTTTTTAGAGAGGATACATGTAGTTTTATGATCTCTTCAGAAAAAGGTCCCTGAAGGAAAAGAAAGACTCTTCAAAGAAGCTGACATATAGAAGAACATGTTACTACTTCAAAGTGACATTCTAGAGGTCTTGGAGAATCTCTTGTAAGATGACCTCAGGTACTCTTATTTAAAATGAGATACCTCAATCCCAGTGACAGAGTTCATTCACATTGTGCATTGTTGAGTATATGTTCACATGTGTAACTTTTTTGATTTCTACTTGCCATTAGCCTGGATAAATGGTTTTATTTACTATTTGCTTTATATGGTAATCTCTAGGTAGTCAGCATGAAAGGAGTTAAATGTTTATTTATAACTTAGGGCACTACTCCATTAAAAGATAATGACAAAGACTGTAACTTGAACTTAAAAATGGTTTTCCCTAGACTAACAATACTTAGGGAGTAAAGATATAATTCTATCCTGTTATGCCCTCTTTAAAGACATCAGACTTAATAGTCTCCTAGCCCCACTTCCCTATTTAACAGGAATCAAAGTCGTCCTTGGAGAAAGGTAGGTTAAGAAGACCACAGAGATATCTATTTATATCTCCCTGAGAGCCACATCTATACAAACCCATGTAGACACACATAATCTACCTGGGCATCACATAAACATTGCACAAATAACAATAAAGTTGCCAATCGCCTTAGAGGAGAGAGCTCCCACAATGACAAAAATCACAAATCTGAACCAAAACTTGATGTGTTTTAGGATGTGGGAACTTTTTTAGTGCACCTGAAACCCAACCACAGAGCTGAATCTAATTTGGCACTATTTATAAAGACTGATCCTCTTCAGTTTAATTTGTACAAGAGTAGTTACAATTTAATTCAATTTAGTAAACATCAAATACCTTCTTCACACAAGGCACCGAGTTGGGAATACAAACGTATAAACATAGACACAGACACACACAAATATAGGAATGCCTGTTCTCAAAGAGCTTATATTCTCAGATAAATAAGTCTACCATTCATAAAAAGAATAAATACTAATTTTCCAAAAATAGTCACAAAGATACATTTAATTAATGAATGGCCACTACTCAATATAATATGGCATGGAATGTTATTCAAACACATCATTAATTTCTTTCTAAGTACTGAGAAAGGCAGGCCTTCGTTTACTAACTGTAAAAAGGAAATCACTTTGACAAAAGAAATTTCTTACAAGTAACCACTACTGCCACCTTCTCCTTTCCAGTCTGGGAGCACAGCCAGAGCTTAGTCCAGGTTTTCTGTGATATACTCATATGGTAACATTTCAAATTTTGTTTTTGTTCCTCCCTCAGTGCCAAGGAGGAAAGTGTCAAAGTCTATTGTCATCGGAATCTGTCAGCTCTCCCCAAAAATACATATTTCCTTGCTGGAAACAGGCTGAAGCTAGGGTCCACAAGAAAATAGGGAGATAGAAGATTCACCCTGTTTGCTCTAGGAATATAGGAAAGTGCTTTGAAAATAGTCAAAGGCCCAGCAACATTCATATCAAGGATTAAAAACACCATTGACCATTACCTGTTCTTCTCTATATTGAAGACTTTGTCACTCAATAAATAGTCAGATATAGCTAAAAAAATGCATGCATTTGACAAAGAGTAGACAATTAGCTTGTTGATATAATTAGATTCCACTCCACTTTCATGTAACCAACTAAGTGTTGCACTGACTTTTTTAATATAAGCTTACCAATGATAGAGGTAGCATATAAAAGCTCACCTAAAGACCTAGAGATTAAAATAGCTTAACCCAATGCTAAGAGAGTTAATGAATAAAATGCTAATTAAGTGCTGGGAATGCAAATTGAAAAGCACATCAGTTCCCTGTTCTTAGGATCTCTCTCCCAAATTGATAAATACATTATCAGGTGGAAAGGCCCATGAGTCTCAAGGGTTCAAGATATAACATTTTTTTTTTCTTAGGATTCTCAAGACTGAATTAGAAAGAATATCTGACTAAAAAAAAACAATCCCATTAATTAAAATAGTTGCTTTTTACAAACAACATTCAGATTTCTACAAATCAATGAATAGAATTTATAATATTTAAATGAAGCAATGAAATTACCAAACTGTAATGCTTTAGTTTTCCTGTCTGTTTCCTCAGTTTCCCTGATTATGCTATACCCTGAATAAAATATTATGGCCACACAATCCCCCCCCCTGCCCTTTTTCCTTAACCCATTAAGCTCTGGTCACTCTCATATTTGAAAGAGTCATAAAACTCCAGATGGCTTATTTCAAATGCCTGGGTATTGCTCACTATCTCTTGCCCCAGACTACTGTCTCCTGCTCCCAACCTCCTTGTCCTCTAATCTGTCAGAACTAAAATTATGATGGCTTGTCCACTCATCCAGTGTTCTTTACCCCCTTGCCTTTGCTTTTCTGATAGCTGGAGTCCTATAAAAGTCTCTGGAATTAATTGCTCGCTGATGGATGCTTTGAGACAAGTCACAGTCAGCCAGATAGTTTCAGCTAGTCCAAATTCTACTATTAAAATATTAAAAACCTAATCTCTGTCTTGCCTCAGTTTATCTGGCATTGTAAAAGCACCAGAAAGTTAATCCTCAGTTCTGAGTCTTCTTTTCCACCTAGGGAAGCTCAACTGTCATTGTGAGATTGCCCACAAAATTTGAAGGTTAAGTTCCAGGAGGAAACTCTTAGCAAAGGGCAGTGTGCATTGCCTATATCTGTCCTTTTCCTAAAACAAATAATTGAATGTCTTATTTATACAATTTTCTTTTATCAAGAGGTTTCACTTATAACATGCTATTCACTTTTCATCACAGTAATTTTATGAGAAAGGTAGTTAAAAATAACCATAAGGAGCAATTTTGATGAATAGGAAAAG
The DNA here is from genome assembly GCF_048593235.1 of Sminthopsis crassicaudata. Taxonomy (NCBI): domain Eukaryota; kingdom Metazoa; phylum Chordata; class Mammalia; order Dasyuromorphia; family Dasyuridae; genus Sminthopsis; species Sminthopsis crassicaudata. The sequence continues at coordinate 105,456,248 of NC_133618.1, read as the reverse complement.
GGTCTTAAAAAGTATACAAAAATTAACTTTAAAAGATTAATTTAGTTGGGGAGAAAGGACAGTTTTATAGGAAGTGGGATGGGAAGGAGTTTACTTGGAGTTTGGCTATTTGGCTGAAAGAAGAGTTTACTTTCCTATTTTTAACTAGTATATATGTATATATGTGGTTATACATGTACACAGAGAAACAGGGAGAGACAGAATCTATGTCTCTAGTCTATTAAATAATGTCATACTGTCACTTCCAATACAATGTAAGCTCATTGAACACAGAGGCAATTTATTTTTGTCATTTTGTCTTTGAACTGACTGTGTCTAGGATGTGACTCAATCACTATCTTCTAAATGGAGCCTTTTCCCTTCCCCCAGTTCCTAGTGCCATCTTGCCTTACTTTGTATTGTAATTGTATTTGTACAATTGTATTGTATTACTTTGTATAGTATACTATTGTATGCTATCTTATTTTTTTTGTATTTATACTCCTTGTGTTTATTCCAAATATGCTTGATTACTGGATCCTGAATTATAAATTCTAGAGAAAAGGATATTTCATAATTTGTATTTGTATCCCAGTTTGTAGCATCAGTGCCTTATAGACAGTAAATATTTAATAAATAATTATTAACTGAATGACATCATTTAATAAACTTGATCAGCTTATAATTACTCTTAATAACTCATGCTAAGTTCAGTTATTTCTGGCTTACTTCAACTTCAAATGATGTCTACGAATGTTAAATTTCCAGTCCCTTGCAAAACTCTCTGTCTCTCAGTGTCAGGACTTTGGTAATATTATTAACAGTGGATTTTTCCAAGATTTTAAAAGTTTGCAAAGCATTCTGCTCCTAAAATAGGACTGAGATATACAAGATTTCCCAAAAAATGTTTATGTAGGTTTAATATTTAAAACTGCACTGACTTTTGGATCAGCTTGTATTTATTTGGTACTAAGAAGTATTGTTTAGGAGTTGGAGTAGAGGCAAAAGTAAAAACTGATGACCATAGAGAAAGCAATGATATCATATCCACCAAATAATTAAGGAGAAATATAGGATAAGAGGACAAAGCAATCAACAAAATTTAGTTACTCACATAGTAGGAGAAGCAAGATAGAAAAAAAAAAATAGCTCATCAAGGGTATCTCCAAGGTTAAGAATAAATGAGGACATGCTAATTCATAGAGGGAGTTTCCCAAATTTAAAAAGGGTGAGCAAAAAATAAACCTATACTTTCTGGCTTCTCTCCATTTCAACAAACATCACATGTGAAGTTATGACCCCAAAGCTGCTGATTTGTTTTTTGAAGTCAAAGGTTTTCTTGATGAACATGAATGTTGACAGTTCCAGCCCAAAGGGAAGTTCAGGAAGGCAGAAAATGCTCACTCAGCTGTGACACATCTGACAAAGATCTAGAAAAACTGGAGTATTTGGTCACAGAAAATCAGAGATTCACAAATAATTAATGTGATCAACAGTCTTTTCTGAAAAGCAGAGAATGCAAGTCAAGAGAGAGTGAAGAATGATCTATTCCCAAAGGATGAAATCATCAGCTTTTTAATTCCCAGAGCAATGTTGAAATTTATAGATACATTTTTTCAGGCTAACTTTGACCATTAATTATATATCCCTAAAGGACATTTTCATTTAAGTCAACAGAAGCACAATTTGTATGGTGCATATATTCAAGGTGGAAAAAAACCAAACCAAACAGCTTCTTATTCAAGTTTTTCTGTCAGTAACAAAGAAACTAACATTAATTCTATCCTTCTGCAGCTTAAAAGGGTTGGTTATTATACTGATGTTTCTAACTATCTCAGTCTTGTTACAAAATCAGTCAATGAAATCCAATTCAACAAACATTTATTAAGTGCCCATTATGTTCAAGTAATTGTACCATGTACTGGTGATACAAGGACAAAAATGAAAGGACCTCTGATCTCAAGCATTTTATATTCATGGGGCAGGAGTTAAGGTTAAGGAAAAAAGATTACAGGGAGATATACAGATGTCAAAGTCAAATAAATGAAGAGCTAAAATATTAGAGTAGTTGTAAAAATCCAGTGTACTTGCACTTGAGGCAAAGTTAATCTTAAAATATCTCAATTTGGAAGAAATGAAATTTCTTATTCCCTCAGTGAATTTGCATTTCTATGCAGTAAATTCAGATGAATGGGACTACTTTTATTAACCTTGGAGACATACTTTTAGCTAAGTGAATAGAACTAATTTTGATAACTGAATAACCAAGTCATTCAGCAAATGTGTTTGAGTACCTATATCTCCAGAGATATTAAGGATTGTAAGCAGTCATCTAATACAATTTGATCAATGTCTCTGTTTACAAGCACTAACAAGTAAACTTCTAGCCATTACTTGAACACCTCTAGAGAGATTCAAACCATTGATTCCCAAAGCAACCCAATTCTACTTTGGATGGATTGGATTATTAAGAAGTTTTCCCTTCCATGAAGATTACAGTTACATTTTTGAAACTTTCATCTATGGTTTTTCACCTGGGAACAAGCAGAGCAATTACTTTAAAAAAGAAATATTTATTGATAATTTTTGTTTTAATTAGTGTTTTTAGTTGGTTTTTCTGGAGGTCTTGGAGCAGCCTTTGTTTCAGTAGAGTAATCACCACAAGAATAGACAGTAGTTAAAGTCCAAATCCTTTATTATCTCCTTCACAATCTAGTTTCCTTGCCTGGGGCCCTGGCTAGTTTTCTTGAGGCCTTTCAGACAGGCTTTGGTCTCAGTGGAGAATTGCAGCAGGACAGGCCAGCCACCAAGAGGCTGATGAAGATGGAATGAATCTCTCTGAGAGTCTGAGAACTTATGCTTCATCCTCCAGCTACCACAAAGGTAACCGATGGAATGAATGTGTCTCTGGGTCCCTTCCCAGTCTGCGTCTGGCCCTTCTGAGTATCTCTCAGGGCCCTTCTGAGTCTGTCTCTGGCTCTGAGTTCCAGCTTATATGCTCTACACTGAATATAAACCAATCATTATCACTAGGAAACCATTATTTGTTGTAAGATTAAATCAATCATAATGAATTTAGAGAACTATTAATCACCATGCTAAACTAGATAACCATTGTCTCATCAATTCCACCAACTTAACACCTCATAAGAATCCTTGTTTCAGAGTTCTAGCCCACAACACACCCTCTCCCCCACTTCAAGAGATAATCCAATATAAAAAAAGAAGAAAAAACTGTACAACTCACATATTGAAAAAAATCAAAAACAAATGTAATATTCTGTAATCATTGTTCCCATCTTAGTGAAGCGCAGAAGAGAAATGCCTTTTCCTAATTCTTTTCCTATCTCTTCTTTGGGAAGAGATAGGAGCATTCAGTTTTAAATGTTTTGTTCTTACCAATCCTTTTATTTACATTGTGCTTATCACTATGTTATTCATTTTCCTAAATCAAAGAGAAAAAATATAATCTCTTTTCTATTTTATAGCTCTTTAAAACAGCTGTCATGAGTCCTCTTAGTCATCCATTCTACATATCAAACATACTCTAACAAAATTTCATCCAAAAAAAAGGAATGACATTGAAGTCTTTCACCATGTTGGTTGACCTCCCTTGGGCACCATCTAAGTTCCTAATATGTTTCCTAAAATGTGTCACTCAGAATGTAATTCATTTGTAATCTAACCAAGGCACAATATCTTTTGAATTATTTTTTAACTGAATAGCATTCTTTGTACTTCTTAATAGTGTGAGATCTTTTTAGTACTATCTATTGAAGTACTATCACATTTGGAGTGATCAAATACTGGAATTATAACATGTGAATTCTGGGTAAGATTTCTTCAGTGTTTTACTAAATTACAAGAGATAATTTGACACTCTAATTCCTGGTACATATTTTAGGGATGATAAAATGATGCAAGTAAATATATAATTACTGTGATAATCATCTCAAAAAAAATAACTTGTTTTTCAACAGGACTATTCATTTCTTCATAGAAAAATGCCAAAAGTGGATATTTAAATGAAATAAGTCAAGAATGTAATGCCAGAGAAACTGAGTCAAGATAGAGATTAGAGTATTTTTAATATTTTATTTGAGAGGGAGAGATAGTGCTGGGGGCATGTTGCCCCCAGGGCTGAAGTCTTAAAACATCTAGCAGGGAAGATGAGTTCTCAATGACATATATACACTTAGCTCCAAACTCGAGTAGACAAAGGGGGATGGAGTCCAAATTCTGGTGAGCAGGAATCTTCAAGAAGGGGACCATCAATCCGATTCTGACAGGTTGGGGATAAAACCATAAATTCAAACAAATTGGGAGGACTTAGGAGGTGTCCAACTATTGCCAGGAAGTCTGAAACTTAGAGATATAGACAATGCCAATTAAGTATCTGAGATAGGACATCTGGAATGTCAGATCTCCATAGCAGAAAAGGGAGGTTGCAACTAGGGGGGGGTTGAGACAGAGCAATTCAGGGAAACTGAGGCAGAACAATTTAGGGAAACTGAGGGAAGACAATTAGGGAAACTGAGGCAGAACAATAAAAGGGCATTGTAGCACAAGAAGAAGACCATTTTGAATGATCAATTTTGCATCCTTCAATCTACTACAAAGGCTGCTGCTGCTGAATTGTATTTCTTATTTCTGATTCTGTTAACTGTTTAGACTTCATAATCCCATTTTCCAACAATTTTCTAAGCTCTGACCCAAAGGTCACACTTCAAATTGTTATCCTTCCTCTTCCACCTTCCAGATTTTCTTTATATGTTGTTTCTGCCCATTTAAATTTAAATTCCTAAAGAATAGAAAATGTCTTGTTTGATTGTGTTTGTATCCAAAACCTCCAACATAAGTATTTAATAAATTTTCTATATATCAACTATATATGGATTGATGGATGAATCTATCAATGCATCTGTTTTTTTCTATCTATAGAACTACATATTTATTAATATGTATCTCAGGTAACCAACCTAAAAGAAGAAATATATATCTATGATGCTGTTAAAAACTCAGCAAAGTCAGGCAGTATCATGCACAATATTTTATGATTTATACAATTCCAAATGATGGATGATGAAAAATACTACCCACCTACTGACAGAAAGGTGATAGGCTAATAGCATAATGAATCATCCAGTTTTGGACATGACCAATATGGTAATTACCCCCATCAGGACACAAAGATGTAGAAAGGAGAAAAAAGTAAATATTTTAAAATGGGAAAATAATATTTTTAAATACTTTCTGTTTTAGGGTGGAAAGGGATCTCAGAGATAATTTAATCCCATATAATTACAGATGAGGAAACTACGAGTAACCATAATTGTGACAGGATTTAAGATCATGCCATATAAGGATCAGTTGAAAGAATTGGGAGTGTTCAGCTTCAAAAAGAGAACACTTTGGGGGAATATCACATAAGTCTTGAAGGATCTGAGGACTATCAAATAGAAGAAGAATTAAAGTATTTTCTCTTTGGTCCCATAAGACAGAAGCAGGAGCATTGGTTTAAGATTCTCAGATACTTGGAATTAAAAAGAAAAAAATAAAATAAATCCTAGTAATTACACATATCAATAAATAGAAAATTTTGCCTCAGGAGACAATGGGTTCCCCTCCATAAAGGTCTTCAAGGAAGGCCAAGAAAGGTTCATCAGATACCTTTCAAATAAAGTCATTTTAAAGTGAGGATTGGACTAGATTGCCAACTAGATCTCTACTCTCTAAATTGTTATGTTGATTTCCATACTGGCACTACCAGATGCAGAACCTTTGCTGTTGTTCTTCAGTCATTCAGTTGTATGTCTTTGTGATTCTATGGGCTGTAGCATACAAGGCTCCTCTACATACTACTATATCTTAAAAATCTATCCAAGTTCATGTTTGTTTCAACAACACTTTATCCATCTCATCTTCTGGCATTCCCTTTTCCTTTTTCCTTCATCTTTTCCAATATCAAAGTCTTTTGCTATGGATTCTATGGATTCTTCTCATTATTTTGCCAATGTATGGAAGTTTCAATTTAAATATTTGGCCTTCCATGAATGGTCTGAATTAATTTCTTTATATATTGACTGATTTGACTTCCTTGTTTAACGCCTTTCATACATCTTTTCCAAACACCACAATTTTTGAAATGCTCAGCTTCAACTATAAGTTCAACTCTTATAGCTAATATATTGTTACTGGAAAAACCACAGTTTTGACCATACAGACCTATGTCAGCAAAATGATGTCTGCTTTTTAGTATGCTTTACAGATTGATCATTGCTTTCCTCCCAAGGAACAACTTTTTTGTTTGTTTGTTTGTTTTGATTTTATGGTTACAGTTGCCATCTGCAATGATCTTTGGGACCAAGAATTTGAAATCTGAAGCTTCTATTTCTCCTTATATTTGCTGGAAAAGGATGAAACCAGTTAGCAAGATCTTATTTTTTTGTGTAAAGTTTCAAGTAAGCTTTTACACTCTTCTCCTTCATCCTTGTTGAGACTTCTTAATTCTTCTTCACTTTTTGCTATAAGAGTGGTATCCTCTGCATTTCTGAGAAAGATAGATGATTGTTTTCCAACCTTAATTTTGTTTTTTGATTTACCCAGCATAGGATTCAATGTGATGTATTTTGCATTTAAGAAAAAAAATAAGGTAAAAGTTAAATTAAAAAATGTAGCCATCATATTCTTTTTCCAATTTTAAACCAACCATCTATTTCATATTCATTTCTATCTACTGCTCTTTGGCTCACTTTAAGTTCATTAAAAGACAAGTAATATGATCTGGTATTCCCATCCCATCCCATTTTAGAATATACCACTTTGCCACACTTTCTTGTGATCCCCACAAAGACTTTAGTTAGTTAATGAAGCAGAAGTAGATATTTTTCTGAAACTCCTCTTCATAATCCAAAAAATGTTGGCAATTTGATTTCTAATTCCTCTGAAACTACAAAAACCAGTCTGTTCTTATGGTCTTAGTTCACATATTGATATAGTCTAGCTTTCAGAATTTTAAAGATAACTTCATGGGATACAAAAGGATTACAATTGTTCATTAATTTGAATATTACCTTTCCTTAGGATTGATATATAAACTGATCTTTTCTAATACAGGAGTTTTCCAAATTTATAGACATATTAAATGCAGCACTTTAACATTATCATCTTTTAGGACTTTAAATAGTTTGGTTAGAATTCTACATCTCCATTATCCTTATTATTAGCAATACTTTCTAAGGTCCAGTTGTTTATATTATTCAGGATGCCTAGCTCTAGATTAGTAATCACATCATCATGGTTATCAATGCTGTTATGTATTCTTCTGCTTCTAGTAAGCCTCATCATTTTTTATCTTTTATTATTCTATTTTTACATAGCTCTACTTTTCTTGATTAAATCTATTTTCCATTCTATTGGTTTTTATTTCTTTGCATTGCTCATTTAAGAAAAAATTCATATTGCTCCTTGCTCTTCTCAGTCTGCATTCAATTGGGTATATCTTTCTCTTCCTCCTTTCCCTTTCTCTTTCCTTCTTTCCTCAGCTATTTGTAAAACCTCACTAGCCAACCCATTTTGCTTTATTCCTCTTTATTTGGAAATGTTTTTGTTGTTGCCTTCTGTACAATATTGTAAACCTCTGTCCATAGTTGTTCAATTATACTACTTGCACAGATTTAATCATTTAAACCAATTCATTACCTGCATATCATATTCATAAGGGATGTTATATGGTCTAGAGACTTTCCTTATTTTCTTCAATTTATGAATTTTGTAGTAAGAAGCTCCTGATCTGACCCATGGTCAATTGTTAGGATTCCTACAAGGTGCTAAGTCACTGGAATGGATATAATTATCTAATTTAGCATGATACTTAACAATTCTCTAGTTCAGTAATGTATTTACTACAATTCCATGAGATTTGCATCTTTAAGAGAGCATATCTTTAAGGAGCTCTCACAAGCCCAGGGAGTAACCACAAGCCCACTCTCAGAGGTGGAGTCTGATTCCCACACTCTAACAGTGGTCCTCAAACTTTTTAATAGGGGGCCAGTTCACTGTCCCTCAGACTGTTGGAGGGCCCCGACTATAGTAAAAACAAAAACTCACACTCTGTCTCCGTCCCTCAGCCCATTTGCCATACCCGGTGGGCTGCATAAATGTCCTCAGTGGGCTACATCTGGCCTGTGGGCCGTAGTTTGAGAACCTCTGCTAGGAGATTCAGAGTTGAGAGTCATTTTGAGATTCCACCCTGGTGCTGGCTGGAGACATTGTGAAGCTGAGAGGCTGGAGACATTCAGACAAGAGCTCTTGGGAACCAAAGAGAGAGGAAGGTGTCCAGAAAGCTAGCTGAACCCCAAGTGAAGAAAACAAGACTTAAAGGAGAAAATAAAGGATCTAGAGATAAGATTTGGAAAGAGACAGTAAAGGACTTTAACTCCTGGCTGCATTTTGGAACTATTGAACTGAACTGAAACTCAGGCTGCCTCCAGAATCTCCCCAAGAAACCTGCTTACAGAGAACGATTACGAATTAGAGAAACAGAACATTATATATATAGTCAATTGTATAGATGTATAGAGCTTCTTCTTTTTGTTTGCAAGTACATAATCAATCTTATTTCTATGTTGACCATCTATTGATGTTTATATGTAGAATCACCTTTTGGGTTGTTGCAAAAGAGTGTTTGCCATGAACAGTGAGTTTATCTTGACAAAATCTATTAGTCTCTTCCCTGCTTCATTTTGTATTTTAAGGCCAAATTTACCTGTATTCCAATTATTTTTTATTTTATCATTCAAATTTTCTATCATGTCTTTCTTTTTTTTTTTTTTTTTTTTTTTTTGTGCTATTCTTAGAAATTGCTGTAGGTCCTCATAGAATTGGTCAATTTGGGTCTTTTTAGCATCAGTGGTTGGAACACTTTGATGCTGAATAGTTTGTCTTGAGTTTCAATAGAAATCATTGTGTCATTTTTGAGATAATACTCCATTCTTTTTCCCCAAGCTTTTATAAAAGGTTTACTCCATTTCTTCCAAGGGATTCTGGCCCATAATAGTATATATTCATCTTCTGACCTGAGGGGCTCATCTTCTGATATCTTTCTTATTTGAGTATTATCCGTGGGATTTTCTTGCTATTTTCTTCTCCATGGATCACTTTTTGTCAAAATTCTATGACCTCTTCATTGTGTCATGTGCATGACATAGCTCATAGTTTTGTTGAGCTACCTGAGCACCTCTGCTACAAGGCAGAACTTGCCCACTAACAATTTCTATTTTCAGAATCATTTATATAGTGCATTCAAGAAATGCTTTTGTTTTCTGAACTGATTTATTCAGCAGAGTCAGGTCATCATTATTGAAATAGCATAGTGGTAACATGGAGTTGGGAAGAACTGAATTTGAATCCTACCTCAAATATTAATGAGCTTAATAGTCATGGACAATTTGCTTACCCTATCTGAGCCTCATAATCTCATCTGTAAAATGGAGGAAATAATAGCACCAATTTGGATAAACAGATTTTTCTTTGCTATTCATTTTGTGTTTTCATTGTAAAACTGATATTAGGTAATATATTTTTGTTGGGAAGGACCTTAGAAGCCCTCTAATGCATTTTACAGAGGAGAACACTGAGGCTGAGAGAGATGAAATCAGAGATATAAGTTCAAAGAGACTGTAAATAGCAGAACCAGGATTCTACCTAAGGTCCTTTGAATGAGTCTCCTATTGTTTCCCTAATTACCTCACTCTAAACATCGCATTCTTTCTAATACAACATTCTTTTAATAATATTATATTTTAAAAAAAAAAAAAAAAGATGTACCGTGTTTTGTCTACCTGACAGAAAAGAAGGGAAGTTCTATCAAAAAAAAAAAAGTCAATTACTCATTTGACATTATGATAATGTAAAGGAAGTGGGCCAATTTTTCACTTTGTAACTCAATATTGGGCATTACATACACATTTTTAAACAATATAATATATATGTAAAGAATTTTGTAATCCCATAAATGCTACATAAATGTCAATTGTTACTATTATTGTTGTTAAATTTTAATAAAAACCCCTGAATTTTGCCTCTTCTGCCATACTTACTTGTAGGCATTCCTCTGTTTTCACACTCTACTGAATGAAAAACAAGTTGAAATATGTATAAAAAGTATACATATTACTAAAAAGTAATTTATCAATTCCAATACTGCAAGTAATGGTCATGAAGTCTTACTGGAGGAAATTCCCATACTGAGAATCACCCTCACTGAAGAAAGGATGAGTCTGAATAAAAGCAAAAAGCAACAACAACAAAAATGCTATCAACAGTTTCAAGGCCATCTGAGGTAAGAAAAGGAAATCTTTGTTATTAGTTCAAATTACTGACTAGGTCTAATTCAGGAAATTTTGAAGTTTTTTTGTTTTTTGATTTTTATATTAATTTGATTGTTCCTTGCCTTTGAATAATTTTTTCCTCCAGGAATTTTTTGTTTTTTTATTTGTTATTGTAACTTTTCATTTTGGAGAAATTTTATATGACTAAGCTTTATACAAAGAGGGGAGATGGGCATCTTCTTTCTGAAATGCCAGTAAATTATGTATGTTGGTCAAATAAAGTTCTCTCTATTATTGATTTATCTTTCCTATGTGATCAGTCTTGCTGATCTTTTGGAACACAATATCTGACAGATGGTTCTAAATGATGGAGAATGGAAATACGTTGGGAGTACACAGTGAAACATGGAAAATAATAAAACTGTCCAAGTATAGACCCTCGTCACAGCCCTCAGCAATCAACTCTGCTCATTTCCCGTGCATTCCCAAGAGAAGTTAGAACTAGGAGCCTAGATTTGTTTCAGACTGAAAAAAAAAGCAGCTTATAATTCTGTCTGCTTTCATTTTGCAGTGAAATATTCAAGCAGGAAATTATCCCATGATTCAAATCATCCATAAATAATTCAGATCGTCAAGTTTCAGCAGATCAAGTCTCTGCTAAAAAGCACATTGTTTTTATTTGTGAAACAATTGAACAATGTAATACAAAACAAGATCCATATCATATGGGAAATCCAACTGTGTATTACAGAAAAACATGTCATGCAGTCATAATGAGAAGTACTCCATGATAGCTAAAGTAGAAATTTAAATGCTGATACTCTATATAGGACTGGTTATTGTCAGTTTAAGGAAACAGATATTTAATTAACATAAAGTCAACTAATAAAGAAAAAGGGAGAAGACTGCTATTTATATGCTTCTAGAAGTGTTGCTTGTGTTAGAGCTAATGTTAAACAAAAGGAATACATCATCTGTTCAACATTAGACTGAAAGAGCAGATAAAGTACAATGTCAAGACATCAATGAGTTAAATATATTCAATATCTGAACAGTTCACACTCAACCACTCAAATATAATCACTCACTGTTCCCTTCAGTTAAATCTTTTCCTACCATTTAAACTTTTCCCTATTTGGGCACTACCCTAGGCTTATCTAGTATTACTACTTCATGTATTCTGTTATACTCAAACTGAACTACATTATTCCCTTCAAAAACAGCATATGAAAGAGTAACTAGTGTGGAGCAAGATGAATTTTTGCCCTAGACAAAGAAGATCAGGAGAGAACAAAGTTTGCCATAAATTGGTGCACCATGAATACTTTCTTCTGGTCTTTATCTTGTATAGGAAACTCAGAGCACAGGATTCTCAGAGGTTACCCTAGACTATACCACAATGGAGTGGGATAGAAGAAATGAAAATCAATAATTTTCCAAGATAATGATGCCATGAATTCCTATGTTCTCACACATTTTCCCTCTCAAAATTATTTCCCTTGTGTCTAGAACTCCCCAAGAGCAAGAGGATGATAAGAGGTATTTGGACCATTTACAACACTGAGGAAACAGCATGTGACCCAACATAATTATTTTCCTCTTGTTATTTCCTCATTGCAGAATCAAAAAGGAGATGAGGTCACTGGGAGTATTGATTTTCATGCAATAAACAGATAATCTCATTATTTGTTTTCTTATCAAAACTATTGGCCACTCACTGCCTGACACCAAGTCTCTTACACTCATTTCTTGTCCCAATTTTTCTTTTACCTCTCTATTTTGTTTTTCTTTTAATCTTTTTTGAGTTCTTTCAAGAGTTTTTTTGGGACATAAGAATGATTCACATTTTGCTTTGAGGCTTCACAAGTAGGCATTTTGGTATTATTGTCCTCTTTTGAGTTTGTGTTTTGATTTTTCTATGTCACCATAGTAACTTTCTAAAGTCAGGCTCTTTTTTGTTCTTGTTTTTGTTTTGTTCATTTCTTTTGGCCTATTTCATAACTTTGAACTTTATATTAAAGCTGTTATCTATTCCTATTTTGGAGAAGGAACCATCCCAAACTTCTTGCATGGAGTCATGGAGCTTTTCTGCTGGTCTGTGCTAAGGTCCAGGAGCCATAGGATCTAGCTTCTGGGGCATGCTGGGGGCTACAGGGCCTTGCTAGAAGTGTGTTTTAGAACTCAGTCTTGCTGCTGGCTTGCTGAGGGACAGTCTGTTACTAGACTACACTGCATACACTGGTGCACACTCCTTTTTTGTCCCAGTGAAACAGACCTTTCCTGCTAACTTTCTAAGTTGTCTTGGGCTGGAAAATTGTTTTTCACCATCCTTTTATTGGTTCTATCTCTAAAAAATTCATTTTGAAGCATTATTTTATAGTTGTTTGAAGGTAAATTTGGGAGAGTTCAGGCGAGTTCCTATCTTACTCTACCATTAAATAAATATTTTATTTTTCCCCAGTTGCATGTAAGAAAATTTTTCCATTTTTTTTAAGCTTCAAGTCAAGATTCTCTTTCTTCTTCCCCATCGCTAGCATTGAAAGGACACATGCAAAATTATGGAAAACATCATCATCTGTCTAATAGAATCACCTACTTGTTGGTTCTTATACCATTCTGACTACTTGACAGTCTCCTTTGGTAGATCATCACCTATATCATGTTCCTTAATAGGGGGAATACACCCACCCAAATTCCTCTAGGGACCTTTTCTTCTTTCTCTAAACTTCCTTTTATATTGATATCTTTATCTTTTATTCTATGTGAGGACTCCCATATCTATATATCCAGCCTTAGCCTCTTACCTGAGCTTCAATTATACATCATGAATGATCCAGTAGACATTTAAAACCTTATTTCCTATACATATCAAATATTCAATATATCCCAGACAACTCATTAGTTGTTTCACAAAACTAATTCTTTTAAAGTTTCCTAATTCTGTTTAAGGGCATTCCACTCCATCTTTGTAATTATCAATTTCTGAAAACTTGGAGTTATCTTCAAGACCTCAATATCCTCCACCCTCAATAATTCAATAATTTTCCAAGTGTTATCAATTATATTTCCACAACATTTCATGTATGTATCCTTTTCTCTCCATAAGGTCAGCACTCTAATTTTGGCTCACATTTTTCCTTGACTGGACTACTGAAAAAGCTTCCCAAGGGTTTTTTATCTCAGTTAATAAGTATTTTCTACCTTCCTAAGAACACAAAAAAAGGTTAAATGAGAATATCAAAGAATTCCTGTTATAATGAAAACAGATAGCATGACAATAACTATGGATCTGCAAGATATATACAATATAAATGGAAGTTAATTTCAGAGGAAAGGTATTACCAGCAGGAAAAGAAAACTAAAGGGCTCTTATAGAAGGCTGGATTTGAGTTTGGTCTTTAACAATTTAACTAATCTATCAATATGGTTATAATCAGTTTATATGTGCAAGAAAGTGAGCACATTCAAATATTAAAATTGTGAGTAATTACAAAACATGAAATTTGCATTTGAAAGGGGCAACCATGAAATATATTACCATCTTCATTCTGATAGCCTATTAAGTTTTCAAAGCATTTTATATATATATATATATATATATATATATATATAAAATCATTTGATCTTCATGACAACCGAATAAGGTAGATGTTATTATCACCATTTAACAGATGAGAAAAAATGAGGCTTATTAAGAATAAATGATTTGTGAAGGCCTACAGTCACTAAATAGCAAAGGCTAAAATAAAACTTGACTTCCTATCTCCAAATTCCATATTCTTTCCACAGCACCATTTAGCAGCCTATGCCCAAACTTCATATAACCAATACATCATAAATTAGCTTCTGTTTAAAGATCTCTAGGTAATGTTATATAACTCCATAAGGAAGATTCACAACTTTTCAAATCATTATACTTTGGATCAGCTCTAATTTTAGGAAGTTTCTCTGACATCAAATCTAAATTTCCATTTTCTGCTCACTGCTCCTGGTTCTGCCCAGTAGGGCCAAACAAAACAAGCATAAATGCACTCTCTGCATGGAAGCATTTCAAATCCATAAAGACAGATATCCTCTCTCTTCCTCTCACCCCCAACAAGACTTATTTTCTCTAGGCTAAACTTCCTCGGTTATTTCAGAATTTGACAAGGACATCCTAGTTTTCCTCCTCTGAACACTCTCTTGCTTAGTCACATTCTGCTGTATCTCCTTGGGGTAGAAGTGGGGGAAGGTGTGGGAGAGAAGTGGTATTAGGCTGCCTACTAAACTGGAGGTATAAAAAAACCACTCTGCTGACCTCATTGTTGTAAGCTTATAGACAGTATCCTAGCACCATGCAAAAAAACCGAATCAATTCCATTTGAATTGTCTTAGGAAGATTCAAAGATCACCTGGCAAGTTAAGTCACCAGACACTGAGGTCCTTTCTTGAACTGAACTTCCACGCATTCAAACAAATTCAGAGAACACAAATTTGATGGTCTGGCAACATTGTTTGAATGGCAAAAGTATGTTTGCCTGTAACATTGTTTTATAAAGAACTCACACAAGACAAGTGCTTTTGAAGAGGTCAGAGGAAGTGTGACACACAAAATTTCTCTGAAGAACTTTGAAGCAATTAGAAGTCATGGGAGATACTGGCAAAGGGCTGCCCAGCATGGCATGCAAGCATCAAAGAAGGTGCTGTTCTCTATGAGCAAAGCAAAATAGCAATGGTTCAAAAGACACTGACATGAACAAATTTAGAGATATCTCTGCTCTAAATATTTAGATGGACTATTTGTGCCTGATCTGTGATAATAGTGTTCCAAGTTCATGTTGGCCTGATTACATTTGGACACAGGTACCTTGGGGCCAAAATATGATATCATTTTGGCTTTCTAAGCACAAAGGTTAGCAACTAATACTTCTTGAATTGTGACAAACAGAATTGGATAAAATACTCTAGATGTAGTGTGACTAGAGTAGAGTACAGCAAAACTATCAATTTCTTATTCCTAGAAACTCTCTTACCTCACAAAGCCCTAGATTGCATTAGGATTTTGTGGGGGGGGGTTGGTTTATTTGTTTGTAAGGTTCTTTTTTTTCTGTAGCCTCTTCGCACAGTTAACTTACGTTATCTGCATCAGTCTTTCCCCCATAAATCTTTTTTTAGCCATCTTTTCTCTAATATTTCCTGTTTCCTATACTTAAGTGGTGTTAAATACACACATACACATGTAAGTTTTGTTTGTGCAAAACCTTTTTAATGCAACCAAAATCATCATTTTGTAGGGATAATTTTGATTACATTAAAAAGGTTTTACACACAAAAAAAAATGCAGCCAAGATTTGGAGTGAAACAGAAAGCTGGGAAACAATTTTTATAGCCATCATTTCTGACAAAGGCCTTATTTCTATAATATATAGAGATCTGAGTTAAATTTATAAAAATACAAGTCGTTTCCCAATTGATAAATGATCAAAGTATGTGAATAGACAACTTTCAGATGAAGAAATTAAAGCCATTTATAGTCATATGAAAAAATGCTCTAAATAACTTAAGACAATTAAGACAAATATAAATTAAAAATCTCTGTGGTACCCCCTCACACCCATCATATTGGCTAAGATGGCAGAAAAAGAAAATGATAAATGTTGGAGATGTGGGAAAATTGGGACATTAATACACTATTAGTGAAGTTATGAACTGATCCAATGATTCTGGAAAGCAATTTGGAACTACGCCCAAGGGTTATAAAACCGTGCATGTCCTTTGATCCAGCAATGTCACTACTGGGTCTATACTTGAAAAAGATCATTAAAAAGGGGAAAGGAGCTATGTGTGTAAAAATGTTTGTAATAATTATTTTTTGTGGTGGTAAGGAATTGACAAAAGTTTGGACAGATCGACAAGGCGGATGATTAGGCTGCAGAGTATAGTTGTAGGGCAAATAGACAGATGGTCTCAATCTTATTGGAAGAATTGTATTTTGTTCTTCTATATTCAAAGTAATGCTTTGCTTGGTACTCTGCTTCTGGTTGGAATATTAGCAGGAAGTAAGTTAGCATGGAGATAAAAGTTTTAATGGACAGCTATATACATATAAATAAGAATATTTGGAGAATAAGATAAAGCAATGGTCCCTTTCTGCAGATCAATTTAAATAAAACTGGCAGAATCTTTACAGTAAAGTCCTCTAAAATGATCATTTTAATGGCTATTAGCAAATATAATAATTCATTAAAAAGAAACTTTGAAGTATCTCAGGATTCCTTGCACCAGAGTTTGAAAAATGTTAATATCAAAGACAATTTGGCTCTCATTATATGACTTTGGACTAGCTCTTTTACCTCTTTAGAGCTCAGTTCTCTGATCTACAAAATGATAGATCTGAGCTAGACAGTCACTAAAGTCCCTTCCAAATTTATCATTCTATGACACAAATCCATTCCTACCCTTCCAAAGCCTCAACATACTCCAGAAAGCATCATTTTTTTTCGTTTTAAAGTGTGATTTCCAGAAAAGATATTTTACAAGGCTTTTCATTTCAGATTGCTTTGTTGATTGAGATATGTCTTGCTTGTTCATAGTTGTTTGCATGTTGTCTACCTACTAAGAGCTCTTTGAGAGTAGGGACTCTCTTTTGTCTTTTTTTTTTTTTTTTAAATCCCCAGGCCTAGTACAAGGCCTGGTCCATATTAGGCATTTAATAAATGTTTATTGACTGATTAGATGTAAGTTAATGAAGGACAGATAAGCTCACTGTAAACTTAAATGAAAAATCAACAAATTTTGTTGACTTTTTTTAGACTTTTTTGTCTCCATTTATTTCATAATTTTACTAAGCCTTATAATTCCATTTTTTGAGTACAGTTTTGTTTTCTACTTGCTCAGAATAAAACTGATTCTGGAATAGAGAATTTTTTCTTTAAAAGTCATAGAAAAGTCACCAAATACAATGAACTCATTCATAATGAACAGAGTATAATCTGCTTTAATTTTCATAGTGTCTTAGAAACTAAAAGTTGCCAGTTAAAATAATTATCTTAATCTAATAGATATAGTTTATTAATATTTATGGTACATGACATCAAATGAAATGAAACCATTGCCTATCTGAGCTTCAATATGCCATTACTATGCACTGGTGACTAATAAAATTTTGGGATTGAAAATTTTATTTCTTAAAGCAAGAAATATCAGTTCTGAACTTTGGGGGTAAATGATCACACCAAGAAACAAATTGAAAAAAAGACTATGAGGAAATTTAAGCCAGAACTCAACAATTGATGCCATATGGAATGACCATAATTCTTACCAATTGAAACATTTTGCAAATTCCAGTTATCAACAAAATGGCAAGTCATGGAAGATTTACACTAATTCACATCCTTAGCATTTGGCCCAGTCAAGCGAACCTTCCCTTTACTTTATATCATATTTAAGTGGCTTATACTATCTCCTTGGGTGCCATTTAGTTTTTTATAATATTACCAGCAACCACAAATGGAATAGAATATAGGAATAAATATACACAAGTGCCTCTCCCATTCAGACAATGCCATTGGGAACCAGTGGTTGCATCCATCATTGTTGTGGGTGGCCTGCAATAGCTTGTGATTTATTGTTTCTTTGATCTGAGGTTTAGTGCTGCCTCATTGCATTTGTCCTCACTGAATTAAAATGATCTAGTGGCTTAATGCTATTATGAAAAGCAGAATATTGTGCTCTAATCTCAGCAAAAAGCACTTCTGCAGAAAATATTTTAGTAGTCTCTTTCATTTCAGCTTCAGAAAAATCATGATTTAGTCTAAAACACCAACTTTAAGTTTGCCTTAATTGCTGATGTAACAAGCAGGCACAAACAGATAAAGTCCCTCATGTTTCCTTGAACTCTTATCTTCCAAACACCACCATTAGTGACTCCAGTGGATGCAACATTAGTTTCATCATATGGAATCCACCGGCTGAAATGATATGCATTTCTATGAGTTGACAAAAGACAGAGAAGCATCAAGTTAAACAACATGGTAGAAAATAATTTATCAGAATAGGTAAGAATGATTGTTGTAACAGAAGACCCTATAACTCCTGTTTTCCCTACTGAAATGTTGAAGTTATTGACTTATTTGCATGCATATGAATGGTAGATTCAATTTTTGATACAGTAGCACAATGAGTTCAATGAGATTTCTTTTTTTCTAACCAGCACTAAAGGATATGATGCAATTGTATGATATTCCATTAGAACAGGACCCTTAAGGACTGATTTGTTCCATGGCAAGAGTTACTGCTCAGCCAGACATTACCACATAATCAGGAGTCATCAACCACAGAACTTCCAAATTTTTTTTTCATTTGCAATCCCTTTTCACCCAAGAAATTTTTATGCAATCTCAGGTCTATAGGTATATAAAACAGGCATACAAAATTTCATGTCACTTGTTTTTATTGAACTGAGTAGAAGAGAAGAATATCATTCTTAGAGGATAAAGGATCAAATTTATGAAGCTAGAAAAGGCCGCAGCCATCTCAGTCTAAATCCTTCATTTCACAGATCAAAAAACTGAGGGACAGACAGAGAAATACAGTGGTTTGCCCAAAGTCACACACTTAAGTATCAGAGAATCTGAACCCAGCGTCTCTGGACTACAGATCCAAAATTCTTTCCATTATCCAAAAGAAGTTAGCAACAAGAACTTGTGCTCTTGGGAATGCTGATTGTGATTACCAATTTAGTAGCTCTGTAGCATTTTTACATAAGTTAAGAATCTAGGTAACAATTTAGATACCACTTTCAGTACAACAGAATGGACATGTTCTTGCATAAGTCTCTCCCATAGTATTTAGTAAAGTGTCCTTAGTTAAATATCATTCTTTTCTACTTTAGCTTTCCATAGAGTACTTGTTGGAGACTTAAAGTCTTTTACATTTGACCTCAATAGATAAAAACAATTTGGGATACAAATCAAGCTAAAAAAGTTCATTATTGAGAGAAAACTCTTACTTTAAGTTCAATCCAACAAATATTTATTAAATACCTACTATGTTTAAGACCCTGTAGACAAAGAAGGAAGACATAAGTATTCATATAATACTATCTATAAAACACAATATTGTGTTTCTATAAATATTATCTTAATTAATCCTTACAACAACTCTATGAGACAGATGTTTTTATCCCCATTTTATACTTGAGAAAAGAGAGCCAGGGGCAAAGTGACTTGCCCATGGTCAAATAGCTATCAAATATCTGAGGCCAAATTTGATTTCATGTCTTCCCGATTCTAGGTATAACATTCTACCCAATGTGCTTTTTAAGAGCCTCTAAACTAGGTATCAAAAAAGATAGAGTTCCTCCCCTCAGAGTTTATAATCTCCCACTGAAACTCTTTTAGAACACCCATGAAACACTCAAAATAATTGGGATTTTATAACTCCCCTCACAGCCCTACTGAAGTATGGAAGGCAACATCATGTAATGAAAAGAATGTTGGACTGGATATCAGAGAGCCTCAGAAAAAGTTCTGTTTCTTACAACCTGTGTGAGCATAAGCTGATCACTTCCTCACTCTAGGGCATCAGTTGCTCATCTATAAAATAAGGGGAGTTTTCTAGATGACTTTTAAGGCTCCTTTCCTCTACATCTGTTATATTATGAACCTATCTTTAACAATCTCTACAATATAATAAAGATTTAAAAAGCAAAACAAAAACTCAAAACACTTAATTAGTCATTTTATTTAGAGGCTTGGGCTGTTTTTGTTTTGTTTTATTAAAGGAGCACATATTGGGAAATATAAAGGACAATGATAGTATTTATCATTTTCAAGAAGGTTTAGACTAGTTGTGCTGTTCTTATGCTTATTTGTGCAAATTTTTTGCCTTGTTATTGTGCTCTGGCAAGACCCAAACAGAACATACTTATTGGGCTACAGGTGATAAGAAAAATAAGTGCTAGGATTTCTTTAGTGTCCCCTTTTCTTCCATAAGAAAAGACACAAGAAAAGTCATAAAAGATTTTGCTGGAGGGAAAAATAAAACTTTTACTCTCTGTAAGAACAATGGGGATCTGTTGTCTCATTAATATAGCTGACAGAGGAGAAGATAACAATAAATAGTGTGAATAAACTTGTCCAGGACTAGGGCAGAAATGAAGTGAGTACACAACAGCAGGGTGGAAAGTCTGTCCAAAGCACTGTCCATAGAATTCATGCTGGGAAAAAGCAAGGTGGAGAAGGGTTCCCCTAACCCACCTATCAACTTCCTATTTTAAGTACTTTTTTTTTTTTTTTTTTTGGTGAAACATTCTATTGTTTCTATGAAACACAGTGAATTGGGAGATTGTTGTTCACCCTTCATTTTAAAAAAGGAGCAATGACATCATTAATGATGCTTAGACTTGTGCATGAATTAGATTTAAGTGAGGCAGAGCTGAGCAAAGTTGTCAGCCTCACTCTGCCTGAATTATCTAAGTCCGGTGCAAGACAAAATTCAGGACAACTAGCAATGGCCTGGAATTTAGTGGACAAATGTTGCTTAATAGGGGATCATTTATAATCAATTAAAGAAAAGAAATGACTTGGTAATTATCTTAAGAAGTTTTTTTTTTTTTCTATCAATGTTTAAATGATAGAATTCTAACAATCATAAAAATTTAGGCAGTCAAAGATGACAGGAAAAAATAATGATGAATGTTGGAGGGGATGTGGGAAAACTGGGACACTGATGCATTGTTGGTGAAGTTGTGAAAGAATCCAACCATTCTGGAGAGCAATCTGGAATTATGCCCAAAAAGTTTGATCCAGCATGTTACTACTGGGCTTATATCCCAAAGAGATACTAAAGAAGGGAAAGGGATCTGTATGTGCCAAAATGTTTGTGGCAGCCCTTTTTGTAGTGGATAGAAACTGGAAGATGAATGGCTTTCCATCGATTGGAGAATGGTTGGGTAAATTATGGTATATGAAGGTTATGGAATATTATTGCTCTGTAAGAAATGACCAGCAGGATGAATACAGAGAGGCTTGGAGAGACTTACATCAACTGATGCTGAGTGAAATGAGCAGAACCAGAAGATCACTATACACTTCAACAACAATACTGTATGAGGATGTATTCTGATGGAAGTGGATATCTTCAACAAAGAGAAGATCTAATTCAGTTCCAATTGATCAATAATGGACAGAATTAGCTTCACTCAGAGAAGGAACACTGGGAAATGAGTGTGAACTGTTTGCATTTTTGTTCTCCTTCCCAAGTTATTTTTTACCTTCTGAATCCAATTCTTCTTGTGCAACAAGAGAACTGTTCAGTTCTGCACACATATATTGTATCTAGGATATACTATAACATATTTAACATGTATAAGTCTGCCTGCCATCTTGGGGAGGGAGTGGAAGGAGGGAAAGGAAAAGTCAGAATAGAAGTGAGTGCAAGGGATAATGTTGTAAAAAAATTATCCATGCATATGTACTGTCAACAAAAAGTTATCAAAAAAAATTTAGGCAGTCAGAAAATAAAATTACTTCCTATTCAATAATATGAATTCTGTTTACAGAAAAAATAGCATGTGATGCTTAAGTTTTAAAAGCATAATAGTCCTATGTTTCTACAAAAAGGAAATGTAGAAGAATAATCATTTCAGTTACAATTGAAAAGTATATGGAAGATACCTGATCATGGAAGTGAAGTGATAGGAGATATGGTAAAATCATAGTATCAGTACTCACAGTAAGAAAACCTGCGTCAAATCCTTTTTATTGTTTCTGAATTACCTTGGACAAAGGAAAATAATTTACAGTATATATCATATCTTTTTTTTTTCAAATTTGTAAAACTTTCTAACATATACTCTCATTTACTGACAATCAGTATCTGATATTGCCTTCACACACTTTTGACAAATATTCTTTAAGGCTTCATGATCAAGCTACATTTTTATTACAATAAATGTTGATCATACCTTTTCTGAAAAAGTGATTTTTTAAAAACACTAGCCTTGATTAATGCTCTATGGTCTTCAGTGGTACTTTAGGCAAATTCTCAAGCCACTGAAATATATTTACCAACATTTCTTAGGTATCACCTTTAATGGTGTCATAATAAAAAGTCATGTTGCAATGTTCCATTTACATTTTAGGATTTTCATAATTTTGGAACATTTTTTCTTATTGTTTTGATTGTTTTAAGAGAGTTTATCATTATTTCTATGGGAGAAAACATCTAAGTGTACTGGAAGTTTTTTTTTTTTTAATCTGACAAATATTTATTTGAGTAGATATTTTACAATCTAATGAGAATGACCAGATTTTACAAGCTCACCTAAATTTCATCTAATAAGTGTTTTCATAGAGCTTTTAGTTGAAAGGGTTTGTGTCAAAAATATATATATTTTCCCAACCCTGAGTTTTCCTTCTTCATTTTAGCTTGAACATTTAGTAAAGGGAAAACGTAAATCAAGAAAATTTGATCTGGGAAAGTTTAAATATCAAATTAATATAGTATCAGTTAGAAAGATACAAGATGAAATCATGTCAAAATTATTTCTTTACCATCATTCACATACTTTTAACTGTGTGACCCTGAGCAAATCATTAAACATTTCTCTTATTATAAGTTATCTCAAATGTAAGAAGGAAGGTCATTTTCAGCTTTAAATTTCTTATTCTATGATCCTAAGAAAAAATATAAGTACTGTCAGAATCTACCAAAGTGTGTTCCTTCTAATTTCCAAGTTCTCTATATTCTGTGCTCTTCGGGAAAGTCCAGGCCACACTTTTCTGGTTATAGATATAAGTAATAGAGCTTCATCCAGTGATTCAATTCAAGCCAATGCAGAAAAAGGAAACAGTTGATATTTAAAGGAGTATGATTTTCTTATTGACACAAAGAAGACCCACAAATGATTTCTATAGAAGCATTTTTATGGTTGAAGAAAAGCCTCTTTTGTGACAAGAATTACTGGGAAAAGTGGAAAGCAGTTGAACTGAAATTATGTTTAGACTATCTTATGACACATACTATAATAATAAAAAAGGCATAGAGAACCTGAATATTAAATGTCACTCCATAAAAATATCAGAAAAGAAGCAGATAAGATACTTTTCATGGCTATGATTAGGGAGTAAATTCTTGACCAAAATAAGAGATGGAAATGTTCATTTTCCATTATATGAATTTGAAAGGATTTCTTGTGAATAAATTTATCAGGTGATATGATTGGAAATGTTCTGACATCTGACTAACCTTTTTAAAGAGTAGAAAGATAACCACATTAGCAATACAAGCATGCCTAGTGAGGTGGAGGGACAAGGTGAGTCCAATATAGTTGGATTTCTTTGTATAGGGAAATACTCTTAATTTTTGTCAAGATCAAAATAACAAAAATAAAAATTTTAAAGATATATATATCTATATTTGAAGTCACCAAATGTAAGGGCAGGGATAGATTATAGAACAAGTCTAGGAGCCAGATTCAGAAGTCTGCCAGAAAAGAGAGAAATTTAACATGGGAAAAAGGAGTAGATAAATATAAACAGAATCTGGATAATGATAAATCTGGATAAGATAAATATCAAAGGAGGAAAAGATATAAATATGCAGTCTAGGAAGGATGATATGAGAGGTAAGAGAGTTTGCTAGCCATAAGATATAGTACATTGTCACATCCTATTTAGTAAACCACAAAAACTCTATCCCAATCTCTATTGTCCATTTTCTCTTTTTTTTCACCTGTATTGGGGGGATTGAGGTGGGGCAAGGCAATTAAGTGACTTGCTCAGGGTCACCCAACTATTAAACATTAAGTGTCTGAAGCGAAACTTAGGTCTTCCTAACTTGAGGATCAATATTCAGTCAATTGAGCCATCTAGTTGTCCTGTCCATTTTCTCTCAAAAGAAATGTATAATTAATTGCTCAACTTCCCACATCTTTCAGTATCCTGGTATGTAGCTTTTTTATTTGTTTCTTTTTGTTGTTGTCATTGTTAGTTAGGTTTTTGTTGTTGTTGTTGTTTTGTTTTGTTTTTTTTTCTGATTGGGCCTTTAAAAACTCAGTTTTTTTGACTTTTAACTCCTCTTCGACCACTTTTGTTGCAAATCACTTTCAAGTTTAATCTGCATTATTAACATTATTCTCTGTCACTTTAAGACTAGGTAATCAATGAAAACAATAATTCAGGTCCTAATTTGTAGCATTTGCCAATTTCCAATGTATAAATACTTAAACTAAAAATTTAACAACCAGCTTTCTTGAATCAGTATGAACGGAACACCCCTGAGAAAAGTAGTATGAAATTCTGTAGAGTGCTGAGCTAAGAGAAAAGAAAATTTGGTTCACAAATTCTGACACTCCCTAAGTGTGTCCATATGGCCAGATCCTTACTATTTCTGGTCCTTAATTTCATCAGCTAATAAATGATATGATTGGATATATTGTTGTTTAGTCATTTTTAGTCATATCCAACTCTTTGAAATCCCATTTAGGTTTTTCTTGACAAAGATACTGAGTGGTTTGCCTTTCCTTCTCTGGCTCATTTTACATATTCAATAACGGAGGCAAACAAAATTAAGTGACTTGCCCGGGATCACCTAGCTGGTAAGTGTTGGGGGCTAGATTTGAACTCAGGAAAATGACTCTTCTTGACTCTAGCCTGGGTACTATATCTACTGAACCATTTAGCTACCCCCTAATTGGATTAGTTTATCTAAAAAGCATCATTGTAAGTAATTAATTCTACATCTGAGGCAGAATATTCAATGTGATTTTTATCCTAATAAATTCATGTCGGATATATGTCCTACATTTACCCTTGTTATGCTTCTGCTCCAAGTCTCCCTTCTAATTCTAAATCCAACCATCCAAATAAAACAGAGAAATGATTTCCATATCATCTAAACTTCAAGTCTGTTTTGGGTTAAATTCATTCAAGTCTTTATTTAATACTTTAAAAGAGGATAAAATTCTTGTAGCTATTCAGAATTATCTTTCAGCTCTATCAGAGTGTGGGAGACTGAAATAAATGAAAAGTCTAGACTACGAAAGGGAACAGGCATTAGGTAGGATGATTAAAAAATAAACTATCCTATGTTTGAGGTGTACAGGAAATGAAATCCTTCTGCCTTAAGAAAATATGCCCTAAAATGGAAGTGTATTTAGAAGCTAGTCAATATTTTGCATGCTGTGATGGTGGGATGATAATTATAGGTCCATAAACATTCTTAGATGTTATTAGAGGCACCTTTCATTATTTTAGTTTAATTTCACAAAGGCTGGTTAACTGATGAATATGGGAAAGTAGCAGGGATTGATGAAGCAATCTTTCTAATGCCCTACTGCTCTTTTTACTCTGGAATTCTGTATGAATTCTTTAAGGACTGACTGGGAACCATATATATTTTGTATATTAATCTGGTGCTATGGAGCTTGACCAGACATTGAAGACACCAAGATCATGCACTATATCCTGAATCATCAACAGACATCTTGATTTTTTTCTTGCCACTAGACTTAGATGATTCAGGAAGTAAAAAATAAAGCTGACAACTTTGAGCAACTCTGTCTCACTTAAATCCAATTCATGTGCAAGTCAAGATATGGACCTTTGATGTCATTGGTCTTCTTTGAAAATGAAAGACAAATAAAATGACAAGAGCCACCCCACCACTTTCATTTTATATACAAGGCAACCACAGCTCATTGAACTTAAATTACTTGTCCAAGGCCAGGTTGTAAATAAAAGTGCCAGAATGTGAAATTATACCCTGTGACTTCATTTTCTGTGAGATTTTTCTCACTTTGCCAGGTCGAGAGAATACAAATAGTATCAAACAAAACAACTGAATTTCAATTTCATCTAAGACACTCATCTATAGCAAGTCATTTAGTGTCTTAGTGCCTCAGATACAGCTAAGAAAAAATTGCTATCACCAATTAGAAAATGTGTGTATACAGAGTTCCTTTCACTTTTTCTCCTATCCTGTGGCACAGATTAATGGGATTTGTGGCTAGTTAAATGGCTCAGTGGATAAAACACTATGCTGGAATCAAAAGACTATAGTACAATCCTAATCTCACTAGCTGTGCTACTCACTTAATCCTGTTTGTCTCACTTTCCTCATCTGTAAAATAAAGAAAATAATAACTTCCTCCCAGGACTGTTGTGAGAATCAGATGAGATAATAATTATAAAATATTTGGTATGTTGCCTAGAATAAACAAAATATGCATGTTTATATTGTTATTAATTATCATTTCATTTGAGATGGCAATAAGAAGAAAAGAGAGAATTGTTGCAGAGGATGCTGCAAAAAAGTTTAAGATTAGAGTAAGGGGGCTATCAGAATTGACAATGCCAGAACTCAGGAGTTCTAGGGTTTTTCCTTGCCAGGGATGACAGCTAAATCTGTTCACATGTACCATGATAGGTTAGCTATGCCCAGAAGAGGTTAGAAACTGTTACCAGTGATAAGAGAGCCAGTGCTGTCTTTCCTATCACTGAATAAGCCAAGATCCTAAAGCCAACCAGATTACCCTTTCAGAGCAGATCCAAAGTCCTAAGTCTACTCCATATGTCACAATCCACATCCAGAAGTCACCCAGAGTTTTTGCTTCTTTGTCTAATGAGTTGAGCATTGGAATGGGCATTCATTAGTAGGCTTGAAGGGGAGAAAGAATGGAAAACTAAAAAACTCAAACTATCAAGATGCTAATGGATGGTTTCCCAGAACTCCAGGATTTAATTCAGTCTTTGGTCCAATATATTTCCAGTCTTGAGAGTGGAAATCCTTTAGTACTTACAACACTGATAGATGTTTTATACATTTATTATATACTGATGTCTTGTTATATTGTTTACTTGTTTACCGAATATATACTAAGTAAATGATATCTACAGAACTTAAGCGTATGTACTTACTTCTATAGAGAACCAACTCCACTATACCAAAATCTCATGAAAATACATTAAAATACAATGTAACTGGGTTATGAGTCAACTGTATTCATTCAGCTTACAATGTGACACATTACCACATTCATTCACATCATCCCAAATTTCAGGATCATGAGAATATGGTATACTATTATTAATTAATTTTTTATCATCTTTATCATCAATCATTTAAATTGGGTCTGATTTATTAAATATTTATCTGATGAAGCAAAATAAAAGTTTAATTCATTAAATGTTTTAATTAGCAGTCATTCATATAGCTCTCAGATCATTAGCACAGTATTCATATATGGCATGAACCATCAAAAGTAATCTCCTTCAATGAAATGAAAATTTAAGTTACTGATTATGATACTTAATAACATTGTGGTCACACATAATAATACAAAGACACAAAAAATAATTTATAATAGTTTGTAAAAATTTCACAGCCAGAATCAACTCAAATGGTCATCATGACTACAAATGATCTTCTAAATTCTGATCCTCAAGCTTTGTTCACTCAAGACAGCAAAAACAAACTCTCTTCTCAATAACTTTTTTTTTTGAATGTGAAATAAAGGTTAAAATAGTCAAGAAAGTCATAATTATTTTCTTTAATTTTGTCTTCTCTTCTCCCAATGTAATGCAAGAGAAACTGAGGCAAGATAAAAATTAGAGAGTTTTTAATATTTTATTTGGATTTCTGAGAGAGAGAAATTGTACTGGGTGCATGATGCCCCCAGGGCTGATGTCCAAAGCATCCAGGAGTGTGAATGTGAGTTCTCAATGACATATTTATAGCTCTTAGCTCAGGTAGCTAAACAAAGGCAGGGGGTGGAGTCCAAACTCTGGTGAGCAGGGACCATCAATCCAGTTCTGACAAGTTGAGGAGGAGGCGGAGGACCATAAATTCTTGCAAACTGGGAGTTAGACCTTATAAGCCAGGAAGTCCAAAACTTAGAGTTATAAACAATGCCAATTAGGTATCTGAAATAAGACATCTGGAGTCTTATCTTCTAGAATGTCAGATCTCCAGAGCCCTAATTATATCAGTTCTAATGGACAGAAAAAGAGAGTTGAAACCAGGGAAACTGAGGCAGAACAATTCAGGGAAACTGAGGCAGTTCAATTCAGGGAAACTGAGGCAGGACAATTTAGGGAAGTGAGGCAGGGCAATTAGGGAAACCAAGGCAGGATAATTAGGGAAACTGAGGCAGGACAATAAAAGGGAACTGTCGCACACCACCACAATAAGCATAAAATAGTCTCTTTGGCTTCTCTCAATCCATCATTATGACTAATCTCTCCAAAATGATACTTAAAACCATTATTTACATAATAACCTATTTGGCTGCAAAAGATTTTTGCAGTCTGTATAGGAAGGCCAAATAAAATAGATGATCCAACAACAAATTCAGAAAAAGGCAATATTTTTTTTTTTCCTGAAGCAATTGTGGCTAAATAACTTGCCCAGGGTCACACAACTAGGAAGTGTTAAGTGTCTGAGCCGGATTTGAACTCAGATCCTCCTGACTTCAGGACTGGTGCTCTACCCACTGTACCACATAACTGCCCCAGCAGTTCTAAATTCTAATTGGATAAACTGAGACAAAAAATAAACAGTGCTTCTAGAGTTCATCCTTTACTTGAAAAGCATCATTATCAAAGCAGGCCATCACTATCTCCTTGTTGTTTTCTTCATTCTGCTCCATATGCATATTGCTTGATTTCTAAACTGTTATCAGTGAGTTCTAATTCTACCTCACTATTGGATAAGTAGATTAATTACTAATTAATGCCTGGCTTTGACTTTGGGATTATTACTTATTCCTCTACTGATTGTCCCCTCCACCAATCCCACTCTGGCATTAAATTCAAACCAAATTAACTTTAGATGTTTGGGGTCATTGATTCTGATTTTCTTATACTTTGATTTCTCACATTGGTTAATCTCTGAATCCTCCCAAGACATCTTGGGATTTAATGGCTAGATTTCTTTCTTAAGGACTATGCTTTAAACCAAAACCACTCAGATTCTCATTGATAGGCCATCAATAGGTCCCAGTTCAAGCCCCATTTGGTCATTGTTTGGGTTCTAATTGACTCAGGCTGAATGTAAATAGCAATCATTTCTGCTGTGGCCAGAAACTCCAAGGGTCTTCCCCTCCCAGATTCATTTATTTATTTAGATTGAGATGAGGGGGCAGGACTAGATGAAAAAGGAGATTCTTTGTCTCAATTGATACCTAGTCTTAATCGCTGAACGAGTTTGGACTCAATCAAACTAAGCCCTGTTGAAGACCTTAGTTTATAGGTCCTTTATAGGTCAAGGTCTCCCATTGCACTTAGGGCCATCTCTAGTCATCCTGATCTATATCTGGCCATTGGACCCAGATGCTACTGGAGGGAAAAGGGAGGCATATCCTTTCCTCATTTAAAACCAATTCATTTGCATATCATGGCATCACCTCCCTGATATCATGGTTCTCTTCAAGAATGAAGGACAAACAACAATATAATCACCTATTTATATCTCCCTATGGACAACCCCAAATATACACATGGCTCTGTTCCAGAGAAGAAGGTAATGAAACATGAAAAACTTCTGAAAATGGGAGCGTTAGCAATATGTCAGACGAGGCCATGAACCAGAGAAGAGACTTTCCTAGGAAGTCCTCAGAAAATATCTGCCAAGCAGCAAAGAGAAATCTTTCTGTCATAAGAATTATGCTTTGTAATATTTCCATATGAATACTGACAATATTTAATACAGGTTCATCAGCCCAGACTTAAGCCAACCAATATTCAACACTGATACTGGAATGCACACGCTAAATAAGATAGGCTAGTAAAAAATGTCAATAACATTCATGTTCTAAATATAGATGCAGAACTAAAACTAGAATGAGGAATGGCACTATTATCTGTCCTGTGAGCTTAGCACCTAGTTAGAAAGAATAAATATTTTTTAAAAGGAAGCTACTGTAGAACAAACTAGCAGCTATACCCAGATAAATTAATCAATGACCTATCTGCCTGTCAGCTTCCCTCTACTCTCCCCACTCTTACACATATAAAAACATATGTCCCCATTTCTGATTTGGATTATTATTTATCATTTATAAATATTGTTTGAACTTAATTTTATATGTTTGGAAACTGCACTCATAATGTTATTCTGATGTATGAATAATCAGAACACTGGAGATGGCACAAAGACTATGGGGTTCCATGAGGTCCTGAGCCTCTCAAAGGATTCTTGTTTCAGGTGACCATACTCATAAATTGTTTTGGGTCCATTCAGGCTTGTGTTTTTAATTCTCTTCATGTGATTAATGTGTGATTCATTTGCAATATCTTTATCATATGATCCATGTGTGATTCATGTTTGAATATCTTTGTCAAAATCCTATAAATCCAGAATCTGGAAGAGAGTCACACCTCCTTTCCATCTCACTCTTTTCTATCAAATGACTGACTTTTTTTTTTCTTTTCTAAAACT
Source organism: Sminthopsis crassicaudata (assembly GCF_048593235.1). NCBI lineage: Eukaryota > Metazoa > Chordata > Mammalia > Dasyuromorphia > Dasyuridae > Sminthopsis > Sminthopsis crassicaudata. The sequence goes on along the minus strand of NC_133618.1, from coordinate 105,425,517 downwards.
ATTTCAGTGATTAGTTCTTGGGAACAACACTAAGATTTCAGAAGTATTTACCTAAATAAAGTCAAAGGCTCTTCATGGAAGTTGAGTAAATTTCTGTGCTTCTAAGATTGAGCATGAGTGGGGATTACTAACATAGGATCACATTGAATCCAGAGGGAACCTGGTAAATTCCCTGGGTTCAAGTCTGACACAGGCATCCAGAAAATTAAGGGGCCATGTATTTGCTTTTGGCCCAGAAAAAAACCTGAGCATGGTTAGAGTTGTCCCAGACCATCCTGATCAGCAAATAAGTAATTTTCTTGACTTGATCACTCACTGGCTTGGTAAACAGTTACTATCATCTAAAAATTGGTTAAAATTAGACCAGTGGTCCTTGGGTATAGCTTTTTCTTTTTATTTTTTTTCTCTTTCTCTTCTTGGATTTCTCCTCAACTTTCCCAATGCACCCAGTGTATGACTGGCCAGTAGACCTCCAGATATCCTGGTGAACATGGGCATTAATTATGCCTTCATTCATTTAGGATGGCCCTAGGTTATTAAGAGAAAATTATAGTTGGCAGACAGTGAGGTGGATTTTAATTGGGTCTCTCATTTCAGAAACTGTCTAGAAAGATCTTGTTTACCTTGGAAAACTTTGAAAGAGAACACTTCTATGGGTGAAGAAGACAAATGAAGCCTTACACCTAAAACAGCTCTCCTAGCTATCTGCAATATTAAGCAGGAGCTGACTTTTTGATTAGGTTTTCACCGAGAGATGAGGTGGAAAACTGCCTGAATCCTTTCTTTCTTTCTGCCTTCAGAATCCTGGGCACATTGGAGATTGCTGAGATAAAGTTAAGAAAAGGAACAGGATATTTTTACTCATATGTATACATTTGTGGTATTATAAATGATAGATTAACAGTTACAAAGAAGAAATAACATCTTTACTGAAAATTTCCAAATTATGGTTTAAAGATTTTTATAACTCATAAAACATCTTGGTGAATTAGTAAATTTTCAATTAGGATTAAGATTAACTGAAACAGCACACATGTGTCTCCCCTTCCTAGAGGGTGATAGATGTATTATTCTAGTAAAAGAGATTTCACCTACTAGATAATGAACAAAATTGAAGCTTAGTTGAAATGATTTAATATAACTTAATTGCTAGGCAAATTAGTAGCTAAATCTCTCATATTAAAAAGTAAAAGTTAATTGGTATTGTATAAGGAAATCTGTACAAGGAGAAATCAAGTGGAATGTTAGAATAGAGTATGACTGCAAAATAAAATGAACTTAAGAACAATTGTGAAGGTAAAGGGAAGTGAGGAATCATAGTGTAAATGAATGATCAATTTTGAAGCTGGTAGGCTTTAATCAAATTTCACTAAAAAGGAAAAAAGTTACAAGAGAGGAAGTTTTAATAGAGAAAGAAAAAGAATGGGTAGAATGTTAAAAAAAAAAAAAAAGTGGAGTACCTTTATACTGACAGTATGAATGGAGGGTGATGTAAAATCAAGTGTTTGAAGTTTTGGAAAGAGGTTAGAATAACTTTTCCCCCATTGAAATAACAAGGATAAAGGAAACTTTTTTTTGTTAGCAATTTCAGGTAGACAATATTCTATAATTTTTAAAAATTTTACAAGATAGAAACTGTATAAATAAATTTTGCTTATTTGGATCATTTGAAGATAGCATACTAAAATTTTGTCCTTGAAAGACAAAGATTATTTAAGATTTGAGAATTTATTCTCACAAACAACATCAACTCACATGACCTTCAGAGTCTCCATAGCAATATTTAGGAGTTCATTTTTTCCAAAATTTTCCAGGTACAATAATATTAGTTTTTGAATGTTATGCTCTACATAGAAAGCTGTCATGAAATAACTTCTAGGAAGATTTTTTTTTTTTTTAATAGAAAGTGCTATCACTCTGGGTTACAGAAGGTTACCATGATTGTATTTAGATGATAAAACATTGAATGGAGTTTTCAGCCTTAAATTGTTCAGTTGTTTCTTGCTGACCCTTTTTGGAGTTTTCCTGGCAGAGATACTGGAATGGTTTGCCATTTCTTTCTCAAGCTCATTTTACAAATGAGGAAACTGAGGCAAACAGTTTAAAAGGATTTATAGCTAATTTCTGTACTGGATTTGAATTTAGGAAGATAAGTCTTCCTGATTCCAAGTCTAGTATTCTATCCACTGTACTACCTAGTCCCTTCGGCCTCAGCATATTTTCTTAATTATTTCTTACCTAAAGTTGTCCTTTTGAGTTTATTCTGGGACTACCTTGAGGTTCTGTTTCAATAATTAGTCTAATCTACTTGACTATGTATTAAATATTATGTATTACACTATAATTAATCTTAGAGATAGGACAAGGAAACATGAACTGTGTCAGATATTAGTAATATTTATTTATATTTCTTTTTTCTTTGTGTTTTTATTTAATATTTTATTTTCCACAGTTACAGGTAAATATTTTTTAACATTTTTTTTAAAACTTTAAGTTCAAGATTCTCTTTTCTCTCTCCCTAACCCCCCCCTCATTGAGAAGGCACATATGAAGTTTGCCAAACATTTCCATAAAAGTCATATTGCAAAAGAAAACATAGATTTTCCCCCCATCAAAACAGAAACCTCAAGAAAAATAAAGTAAAAAATAAAGCATGCTTCAATCTGTATTCAGATACAGTCAGTTCTTTTTCTGTGTATGGATAGCATTTTTCTTTTTTTTTTTTTTTTTTTTTATTTTTAATTTTTTTATTTTATTTTATAATTATAACATATTTTTGACAGTACATATGCATGGGTAATTTTTTACAACATTATCCCTTGCACTTACTTCTATTCAGATTTTTTCCCTTCCTCCCCCAACCCCCTCCCCCTGATGGCAAGCAGTCTTATATATGTTAAATATATTACAGTATAATTTAGATACAATATATGTGTGTAGAACCGAATTTTTTGTTGCACAGGAAGAATTGGATTCAGAAGGTAAAAATAACAGTTTACATTCATTTCCCAGTCCTTTTCTGGATGTAGCTGGTTCTGTCCATCATTAATCAATTGGAATTGGATTAGCTCTTCTCTATGTTGAAGAAATCCACTTCCATCAGCATACATCCTCGTACAGTATCATTGTTGAAGTGTATAATGATCTTCTGGTTCTGCTCGTTTCACTCAGCATCAGTTGATGTAAGTCTCTCCAAGCCTCTCTGTATTTCTCCTGTTGGTCATTTCTTATAGAACAGTAATATTCCATAACATTCATATACCATAGTTTACCCAACCATTCTCCAATTGATGGACATCCATTCATCTTCCAGCTTCTAGCCACTATGAAAAGGGCTGCCACAAACATTTTGGCACATACAGGACCCTTTCCCTTCTCTAGTAGTTCCTTGGGGTATAAGCCCAGTAGTAGTATGGCTGGGTCAAAGGGTATGCACATTTTGATAACTTTTTGGGCATAATTCCAGATTGCTCTCCAGAATGGTTGGATTCTTTCACAACTCCACCAACAATGCATCAGTGTCCCAGTTTTCCCACAGCCCCTCCAACATTCATCGTTATTTGTTCCTGTCATTTTAGCCAATCTGACAGGTGTGTAATGATACCTCAGAGTTGTCTTAATTTGCATTTCTCTGATCAATAGTGATTTGGAACACTCTTTCATATGAGTGGAAATAGTTTTAATTTCATCATCTGAAAATTGTCTGTTCATATCCTTTGATGGATAGCATTTTTCATTCTAAAGTTCTTCAGAGTAGTCTTAGATCATTGTATTGCTGAGAATAGGAAAGTCATTCACAGTTGATCATCTTACAATATTACTTTGGGCACAGTACATTTCATTTTGCATAAACTCATGGAAGTTTTTTCCAGGTTTTCCGAGTATCCTGTTTATCATTTCTTATAGCACAATAGTATTCCAACATTCCACATTTTATTCAGCCATTTCCCAATTGATGAGCATCCATTCAATTTCCAATTCTCTGCTTTGAGAAAAGAACTGCTTTTAAATATTTTTGTACATATAGGTCTTTTTTCCTTCTTTTTAAAAAAATCTTTTTTTGGAAACATGCCTAATAATGGTATTGATAAATATGCATGATTTTATATGGGCATAGTTCCAAATTGTTCTACAGATTGGTTGGGTCAGTTCACAATTCCACCAACAATGCATGAATATCTCATTTTTCACACAGGCCCTCCCCCATTTGTCATTTTCTTTTTCTAGCCTATTAGCTGATCTAATAGGTATAAAGTAGAACCTCAGAACTGTTTTAATCTGCATTACTCCAATTGTAAAGGGCTAGAACTGAGCAAATGCCCTTGGATAATGGAGCACATGAAACTAATTGCCAATTGGACAATTCTCTATTAACATGTTTGAAGGATGACCCTCCACAACTATTCTATGCTGGCTGGATTGGTGGGTGTGGACAAAGAAGGGGGAGTGACATGACTGGGTAGAGTAGGAGGAGGAAATTGATTGATTCTCCTGGTGGTGGAGAGAGAGGAAGGAGGTATGGAGATTGCTAGATTTAATCCCAAGACCATGACCACAAAAGACCAAGAATAAAGACTTTTAATAATCCTGATTCCAGTTGATTCTAAGAGATCCAGGGTCCCAACATCCAATCAATAGGGTTTTTTTTTTTTTGTTTGTTTGTTTTGTATTTTTTCATATGGCTACAAATAATTTGATTACTTCATCTGAAAACTGTTCATTTCTTTTGATCATTTATCAGTTGGGGAATGCCTCTTATTTTTTTACAAATATGACTCAGCTTCCTATATGTTTGAAAAAACAGGCCTTTATCAGAAAAAAGTTCTATCAAAATTATTTTCATAATTACTATTGCTAACTATCCCCCATTTATTTTATTCTGTCTCTCCTTTTTACCCTGTCACTCTTCAAAAGTGTTTTGCTTCTGACTACTCCTCCCCCAAAATGCCCTTCCTTCTATCTCTCTCCCATCTTCTGGTATTCTCTTCTCCTCCTACTTTCCTACAACATAAGATAGGTTTCTATACTCTATTGAGTATGTATGTTATTTCCTCTTTGTGTCAATTCTGATAAAAGTAACCTTCATTCATTTCCCCTTCTCTACCCTCCCCCTATTCCACTCTATTGTAAAAGCTTTTTCTTGCCTCTTTTATGCCAGATAAATTACGCCATTGCAACTCTTCCTTTCCCTTTCTCCCAGTTCATTCCTCTCTTATCCTTTAATTTTATTCCTTTTTTACTTCATTTTATTTTTTTTTCATTGTTAAAGATTTTTAAAAATTTTGTTATGGTAAGTTTTTAACTGTTATTTTTTAATTTATGTATTTTTAATACACATTGCTTTATATATCATGTTAGGAGAGAAAAATCACAGTGAAAGGAAAAAAAACAGAAAAAAGAAGTGAACATAGCATTTTACACTTGATCTCCATAGTTGTTTTTTGTTTTTGTTTTTTTTTTTTCTGGATGCAGATGGAATTTTCTCTCCAAAGTCTATTGGGATTGCTTTGGATCACTGAACCTCTGAGAAGAACCGAGTCTTTCATAGTTGATCATCACACATTCTTGCTGTTATTGTTTACAACGTGCTCCTGGCTTTGGCTATTTCGCTCAGCATCAGTTCATATAAATCTTTTCATGCCTTTCTAAAATCGACTTGTTCGTCATTTTTTATGGAACAGTAATATTCCATTATCTTCATTTATTCAGCCATTCCCCAATTGACTGGCAAACATTCATTTTTCCAATTCTTTGCTACCACAAAAGAGCTGCTACAAACATGTTTGCATATGTGGGTCCTTTTCCTTCTTTTATGATTTCCTTGGTATTAAGACCCAAGAGTAGCATCACTGGGTCAAAGGGTATGTATAATTTGATGGGCATAGTTCCAACTGCATCCACAGCGTATTAGTGTCTCAGTTTTCCCCCATCCTCTCCAACATTCCTCATTATCTTTTCCTGTCATTTTAGCTACTATGATAGGTGTGCGGTGGTACCTCAGAGTTGTTTTAATTTGTATTTCTCTAATCAACAGTTATCTAGAGCATTTTTTCCTATAGCTATAGATGACTTAAATATTCTTTAAAACAGTATGCCTTTATAGTCAACTCATACCTTGTCCCTAATTTAATAATGAGAAAGTTCTTATGATTTACATGTATCATCCTCCCATGTAAAAATGTAAACAGATTAACCTTATTAAATCCTTTCAGATATCCCTTTCCTGATTACTTTCTTATGCTTTTTCTGAGTCCTGTTTTTGAAAGTCATTTTTTTCTATTCGGCTCTAGTCATTTCATTAAAAATGCATGGAAGTCCTCTATTTCATTAAATGACGATTTTCCCCCTGAAGGATTATATTCAGATTTTCCGAGTAGGCAATTCTTGGTTGTAACACTAGCTCCTTTGCTCTTCAGAATAAAATATGACAAGCCCTCTCATCCTTTAAGGTAAAAGTTGCTTCAGCTCCACAATACTTTACTTGTTTTTCAATGCTTGTTTCTCCTTGACCTGGGAATTCTGGAATTTGGCTATCATATTGCTGGGAGTTTTCATTTTGGAATTTCTTTCAGGTGGTGATCAGTGGATTCTTTTAATTTCTATTTGACCCTCTAGTTTAGAATATCAGGGCAGTTTTCCTTGATAATTTCTTGAAAGATAATGTTTAAGTTCTTTTTTTTTCAATCATAGCTTTCAGATAGACCAGTAATTTTTAAGTGATCCCCCCTTCATCTATTTTTACAAGTCAGTTGTTTTTCAAAAGAGATACTTCATATTGTTTTTTTTTATTTTTCCATTTTTTGTTTTTTTGTTTTTTTTTTAATTTTTTCTTGACTTGTCATAAAGCCATTAGTTTCTATTTGTTCAATTCTAATTTTGAAGAATTTTTTTCCTCAATGAGTTTTTGTACCTTTTTTTTTTCCCATTTGCCAAATTTTGCTTTTTAAGGCATTCTTTTCCTCACTATTTTTTTGTACATCCTTTTGTATCACTCTCATCTTTTTTCTCAACTTTTCCTTTACCTCTCTTATTTGATTTTCAACATCTCTTTTAACCACTTCAATAGCCTTAGACCAATTCTTTTTTGGAAGCTTTAGATGTAGGAGCTTTGACTTCATTATCTTCAGAGTATTCATTTTGATCTTCCTTGTCATCATGTAATTTTCTATGGTTAAAATCTTTTTCTATTGTTTGCTCATCTACCAGCCTGTTAATTGATTTTTTAACTCTGTTAAAGTAGGGTTTTATTTCCCATGGAGAATTCAGTATCCTAAGCTTCAGTGATTTTGTGCCACTAATTTAGAGCTCCTTCTAGGGCCCCACAAGTTTTCAGTTCTTCCAAGGTGGTGTGATCCAAGGAAAAGTGGTCTATATTCTTGAGTGGCCACATGTACCTTTTCTGCCCTGGAACAGTGAAGAGAATCCCTGATCCATTATGGATAAAAGTTCTTTTAAAATGCTCTTTCTTACTGTGGAACTGTAAGGACTGCATCCAGGATCTGAGTGTGGGCAAAGCAACAGAATCCTGTTTGGTATTAGCAAAGAGACTCCTGTAATCTCCTTCTTACCAGATGTTCAACTCCTTAAATTTCTATAGTCTAAGAGCTCCAGAAGCTTCTGCTGCTGCTGCTGTTGATTCAGTGGCTCCCACTGGTTTGCTGGGACTCCTCCTCACCCTAGTGTAACAAACATCCCTGCCAATTTTCTAAGTTGTCTTTCTTCGGTATCTATGAGATGACAGATCTGGTAACTGTACTGTTCAGGCTAGCTTTCTGGAGGACCTCAGGACCAGCCTTGATCTTAGTGCAGGAGGCAGGAGAGCCGCTAGGAAGATGGTCAAAAATGTAATGTCTCATTTCCAGTCCTCTCAGCTCTTAGGTAACTTGATATGATTACATCATTTTAGCACACTATGTATGTGTGAACTAGAGAACCATTACACCACCATACTAAGTACTAAGTATATATGTGAACTAGAGAATCAGCATCTCATCGATTCCACTGAGTTAACACCTTGTTTTAAATATCCTTGTTTCAAGTATACTTCTCCAGAGTTCCAGCCCACTACAGGTAACCACCATTGCTACTGATTCAGAGGTTCTAAGGATTTCTGGTTTTCTAGGGCCATGCTGGTGCAGCCTACACCAGATTACACCTTACTCTCACCTGCTGATACAGACCTTTTCTGCTGACCTTCTAAATTATCTTTGATCAGAAAATTGTTCTACTCCATTTTTTATGGATTCTGATGCTCTAAAATTTTCTTAGAGTCATTATTTAAAGGAATTTGGAGATGTCTGGGAGAGAACTTTAGCCTTTATGTTGTCATCTTGGCTCTGCCTTCTTATTATATTTCTGAAACTATGACTACATTCATGGTACAAATTAATAAGTATGCCAATAAGGCATCACATCAGGCTTCCTAAAAACATTGATAGCATTGATTTTTTTCATCAAAAACATTTCCCAGGGAACCACTCTTTTAGAAAAGAGCAAGAGGAAAAACTTAAAGCAAATAAGCAAAATTACAGAATGCTGGTGTGGTTGGTAGAAATATAGGGAAGTCAGGAAAAGGACTAATTTTACAGAAAAGATAGTGAGATCTGTTTTGCACATGCTGAATTTGAAATTTCTGTGGAACATGCACAGAGAGATGTTCAGCAAGCAATAGGTAACATAGAATTGTTCTTCATGAGAGAAAGACTAATCATATAAATATAATAAATTACATATAGAACTTTGAAATATGCAAAACTGTTTACATTCATTATTTCATTTAATTCTCATAAGAAGTTTGTGAAACCAATGTCACTATCCTCATCTTTTAGATAAAGAAACTCAGAGAGATAAAGCAATTTACCCATAGTCACAAAGTTCTAAGCATCTGAGAAAAGATTTGAACTCAAGTTTTCATTACTCCAAATCAAATGCCCCATCCAGTAATAATCAGCATTAATAAAGATAATTAAACCAAAATAATTTGGCATGATTATCAGGAGTGAGTAGAAAATTAGAGAAGATATCATAATGTTGAGGTATGAGTTATATTTTGTGGTTATTGCCTCTGAAAAAATTCTGGTTCAGTCTCCAACCACACCCCCCAAAAAAGTATTTAAATGGCATTTACACATTGAGTAAGCAGACCAAGCTGCTGAAAGCAGTCAACAATTCAGCAAAGATTTTTATTGAGCAAATAGTGCCAATTACATCACAAGCTATGTAAACTCTGAAGTTATAATAGGAATTTGCTAATGAGTAGAATTTGGTGGAATTATGCTTGTGGTTACCCAGAATGCATACAGAAAAGCTCACTTAGGATGGTATTAATGTATGGTAATGGTATTGTAACTAGCATAGGTACACTCAAGGACAGTAAAGAAGAGAAACTGTGCAGGCACCATATTGGGGAAAAGATTTAGTGAGGTTTGCAGTTCAATGTTCTGTTCCACATCCTGTTGGTTAATTTTTGTGTTATGTTTTGTAATAACAATCATGTTGTAACCTGATGACTTGGTTACAGAATATGCTGGCCTGCATATTATTCTAGTGAGCTAATGACTAATGATTTCAATAAGGCTCAGGGTTGGGGGTGGACTGGGGACAATAATCAAAATCTCATCAATAGGATAGTCTTAACCATACCAAAGGGATGGGAATAGGTGATACAACAAAGTAGCCTAAGAACCAGTACAGAAAAGTGTCCCCAGAACCCAAGGAAGAATACTATCTAGAAATGTTGATCTGATGTATCGATCCCTACTATCACTTTCAAATCTTGTTCAGTGGTTAATTCTTCCAACACTATAGGATAAACAAATCACAGTTTCATCTACTAGCCTGATTAGAATTAATTAATGGCACAAAGAGTAACATTGAACACATAATATTGAATTTTTCACTCCTCATTCCCATCTGTATGAAAATGTCATGACACAATTAATTCTTCAAGTATTCATACCCCTGTAGACAAAAATCAAACATTCTCACAGGCTTATGTTTGAGAAGGATTGGTCTGCTTATCTTTCTTAATTAGAAAGAGCTGGTATGAATTGAATTACATAATTCCAAACTCTAAAATTTTCAAAGTATCACTTCCCTAAGTCCATAAAACTCATCACTATCAATGGATGGCTTCTGGAATCTCAGAAGTCTCCTGAGAACTCTTCTGTTTCCTCAAAAGTCCTATCACTGACATAACCCATCTGCTCTCAGACCACCTTTTCTTTGTGATGAGACTAATCAAAGGCTACAGTTGGCCTACTTTGAGATATTATCAGCATGTGAACAGAAGTTAAAACAGATGCTACTGTACATGTAATTAGTCCTTGTAAAAGATTATGTAAATCCTTTACACTCTCAGACTTTTTATCCTTTGTCTGGCACCCCAAATATTATCAGGTTATTGTTAGGCAAACAAGCAGTTCCATCAAGAGCAAATTTTTCTACCTATCTCAATGAGTATCATCTCATTTAGATATTAGAGGAGTCTAAAGTTCCAAAATTCATTCTTCTAAACCACAAAAGTCAATATTTACAGGGTATATAACTTCTCATTAAAATTAAAGATATTCTACAGCCCTAAAATTATCAAAGTTAAATTTTATAAACAGCTTTGTAGAACTTTGTGACATATAGGGAACATGGAGGGAGAAAAGTTGGGGGAAAAAGAAGGTAGAATATTTTTACTTTTTAGTGTTTTTTCCCATGTAAGCAGACTTAATACTACCTTATAGGAATTCATTTTGCTTAGTTAGAAGTCTTAATTAGTTACAATTAAAAGGAAAATTCATACATTTTAATTTTAGTCAGGCACAACAAATTGAAAAAGCATCCTGCAAAAAAAGTTGTGCTAGCCCAGAAGACCTAGAAATGTCTTATGTAATTTCATAAATTCTGATTTAGCCAATTGCTCCTAATTTAGCAACTTGGGTGGCTATTCATTTTATTTCACCGTGGACATGATCTAGTACTAAAAGAAATCTTGGTTTTGGGGGCAGCCAGTTAGTGCATTAGATAGCGCACCAGCCCTGAAGTCAAGAAGAGCACCTGAGTTCAAATTGATCTCAGACTCTTAATACTTCCTAACTATGTGACCCTGGGCAAGTCACTTAACCCCACTTGCCTCAGGAGGAAAAAAAGAAAGAAATCTTGGTTCAAATTTCACTCTGTCAATAAGGCAAATTTAAGAAAAGAAGGGCAAAACTATTTGTTAACAAGGTGATAAGAGATTAGAGTGTGGTCAACTCAGATTTTAAACTGCATGGGATTTTTATAGACATAAGCAAACAATCTCTATATAAAGACAGCCTTTGTATAGGCTGATTGGTACACATATCATGAAAAGATGAGTTTTATAGTACTTCAGATTTTTCTCCCATGTCTAAGTGCATATGTGCAAGGGTATTTCCAACCGTCATCTCATGCAGACTGATTGCTCATGTACCCTAAGTTTAAGCAAGATTTTAAATAGAAGGGGTCATTCAAATTGATTCTGTATAAATGGCTGACTTTGCATATTAGAATTATTTTAAGTGCATAGTTAATCACTTGTTCTAGAATTCTTTGATTCATAGAGTCTTTTTAAAGACATCAACTGATGTTCAGATCAAAAGGAATGCAATGAAAATGTCTTTATATCATGATCTTTTAATAAGTTATTTATAGCATACCTGTACAAAAATGGTTAAGATCTATTAATGAATGGCAAACCCTTTGTACACATAAAGCAAAAATGCTCTCTCAAATTATTGCAACATAATAAGAGATAATAGAGCAAATATTTCATTATTTTTTCCCTTTTCCAGTATTCCAAAGCAGCATGATACAATGGGAAAAGCATTGCATTTTGAATTAGAAAATCTGGCTTTAAGCCTTTTATCCACCATAAAAAGGGATACTATTACCCAACTTCTCAATATCAGTTTTAGCCTTTGTAAAATAGTAGCAGTAATAGTTTCCCTACCTCTATTATAGGGCTTTTGTAAGACTCAAATTAGTGAATACAGAGTACTATATAACTGTAAAGTACTATATCTTTATGAGTTATTATTATTCTTTGGAAAACAATCATAGAATGCTTCATTTTGGGATTTTAATATTCTTACTTGTGGAGAAGGCAGACTCTTACCCTCCAAGGTGGTGTTTATTAACTTATTTAGCAGGCTACTGAAGATGGAGCAGTAGACACAACAGGACCTTACTTATAAGGACATCATTTAATAGGTCTAGAATCATAAGATAATAAATTTAAAGAATCATTGGATCATAGATTTCAACATTGAAGGGACCTCTAGGACCAGCTAGTCCAATCCCTTTATTTTTACAGAGAAGAGAATGTAGTACCAAGAAGAAGTAAATTACCCAAGGTGATTCTGGTAGCATATTTTAGAGCAGGATATGAATAAGGTTCATATGATTCCAGAGGCTCTTTTCACTGAACGATGAATGTTGTCTAGTGCAACCCTACCAGGGATGTGCTAAAGCCAAATTGTCTCTTAAGAACCAATTGTTAAATTTTCAGTGTGTATATTTACCCCTCAGAAACTAACAACTAGAACAAATTAAGGGATTTTTTTTGTTGTTGTCTAAATTTAAGAAAAAGATTCTGAAATGTGAACAATACATGTTAAACTTTAAAAGTATATCCTAAATAGCTTTTTTTGAGAATTAGCTGTTAAACATTTACCAAATGAGTCCCTGAATTCTTCCCCCCACCCTTTTTACACATAAGTAAACTGAGTCCCAAAGGTAAAATGATTTAATCAAGGTTTGCAGAAGCATTCTGTAACAAAGCTTGGGTGTAAACCCAGGCCATTTTCACACGTCATCATGCTGCTAAAGTCAATGGTAAAAAATGGAACCAGGTACCAAACAATGAGAGAAATAGAACTTCAAAAAAGAATCACACACATAACAGAATACAGTCAATATTAGTGTCATAAATAATTAAATAATGCCTTATTATTATTGAGAGCAAAATTAAATGCTTTGGATAGGAAGTTATATACTTGACACTCATTTAGATACTAATTTAAAAGTATGTTGGGGGAAGGGAATAGCAATGGAGGAAGGGGGAGAATGCCAACAAAAGAAACCATTCTTAATGTCACATTCTTTACATAACTCAAATGCTCCAAGATTTCAAAATTTAATCTGGATGTAGGAATTAAAGTTGAATGTTATTAATAATCAAATGTGGGAGGATGTGACCATTTTTCATGTATCATAGACTACATGTATCATAGGATTTCTGATAGAGAACTAGAAAAAAATTCAGAGGCTTTGTAGGCCAATCCTCTCATTTTATACAGTGTGATGCCCAAGAAACTGAGGCAAGATAGAGATTAGAATGTTTTTAATATTTCATTTGAATTTCTATAAAGGAGACATTATCTGAAGGGAGAGCAGAATCTATTTTGTCCCCAGGGTTGAATTGGACTTTCATTTCAAAGAATTCAGCATCAAATGTGAGATTCCAATGATTTTTATAGGGCTTTAGCAATCAGGAGAATCAAAGGCAAGGGGTAAAGTCTGAACACTGGTGAGCAGGAATTTCCAGGAAGGGACCATCAACCCGGTTCTAACAGGCTGAGAGTAGGACCATAAATTCGGATACATTGGGAGTGAAGGAGATAGTCAAATTAGAGACAGGAAGTCCAGAATAAGAGATATTTTCCAGATCTGAAATGATCCAACTGTATTTTTATGGCTTTTATGGAATGCTAATGGTTAGGGCTCCCAGCCCTAATTATCTCAGTCCTAATGGTGCAGAAGGAGGGTTGCAATCGGGGGAATTGAGGCAGAAAAATTCAAGGAACTGAGGCAGAACAATTCAGGAAAATTCCTATTATGGCACAATAGGAAACAGAGTGCAGAGCAACAGCCCATTAGATTGAAAGTACAGAGGTAGGATTATGTTTTTTGTCTCTACAATCTCTTTCAATTCTGAAAGTCTCAGTCTTACAAACCATAACTAATTATGATGAAAACAAGTCAAAAGAATTCAATAAACATTTTATTTATTTTTATGGGTAAGACAATTATGGTTAAGTGACTTGCCTAGGTTCACATAGCCAGTCAATGTCAAGTATCAGAGGCCATATTGAACTCATGTCCTCTTGACTTCACAGCTGGTGCTCTATCCACCAAGCCATATAACTGCCTCTAATAATCATTTATTAAAAGTCCTGAATTCCTACTAGTTGTCAATGGTTGTCACTAGCAACTTTCAACACATCTTGCCTATTCTTATGTGTTTGTGTGGGTTATTTTTTTAACCACCTCTGATTTCATTGAGGATGACATTTCCTAAGAAGCAAGCTTCCTTTTTTTAAGCCAGATCAACTGTTCTGTAATTTTTAAACTTAAATAATTGCTAGAGGAATTAATACTAACCTGCCTAAGATGAACCCAGAGAACTCAGATCTGTTCCTAACCCTTGAGAGGACTTCTAACCACAGTCCTATACTGCTTCCCTAATTCAAAACTGAAAAATCTGGCCAGAAGTGAGCAGAAGAAACCCCAGCTCTAAGCAGTGTGGTAAAACCATTAAAATGACAATATACTTTCTCCCTATGAATTTATGCCACCCACATTCAAGCTTTATCTTGTAAACAAAAGTTACTTAGTGAGGCTCTAATATCATTATGCCTTTTTTATATCTTTGTGATGATCATGTTTGGGCTTTAAATAAAATCAACAGAATTCAAGTCTTTCATCCAAGATCCATCTTGGACTGGAAGTGTTTAAATGAAGCATGAATATTCATAGTCTTTTCAGTTTGTGACTTCCTATATTAACTCACTGAATTCTGATCCATTTTTAAAGTTTTTCTCCAATTAATTCTTCCTAGAGGATAAACAAAGCAAATATGCAAATCCTTCCCTTCCCCAACTTCCTATTTGAGAGTTTTATAGGGAATAATTTAAACAGTTATAATCCAAATGAAGATAAGGAGAAGGATTTTTTGAGTTATCTCTACAAGGCATTTTATTAGCAATCTTGGGAAATCATCATAAAACAGCCTTATTTATTTACTGTCACATGACTTATAGGCTGCAGCCTCATTACCACATTTCCAATGTCCTATTTCATTAAGACTAGAAATGCAAACTAGAAGTTTGCAGAATTGCAAAACAAAATGCACAGGCTATCTAATTAAAACATTAGAAAATTGAAAAAGAAAGTAACCTAAGGCAAGATAAAAGATTACTTGTAGCCTTTGAAGATTTAGAGAATCTGGGTTTAAATACTGGCTCATAAAGATTATATCTATGTGATTTTGGGAAGACTATGGGAGGCTCCAGTTTCTGTATATATTAAATGATAATCTCTAAGTACTTATTCAGTTTTAAATCCAGGAACCACTAATACTACAAGTGAATGGTATGGTAAAATACTGAACAATATGCTGGATATTAAGCCAGAAAGATCTGAGTTCTAATTTTTTTTTTAACTAGCTATGTGACCATAGAGACTTTTTCCTTATCTGCCAAATGGGTATGAATTGACACTGAATTGACAAATATCCCTTTATTTTCCACCTCTTTCACCCATGTTCTTTTCACCTTCTGACTTATAGAGACCTCTTTTATCCTATATAACACTACTTCCAAGACCTTCCTTTCTGGCACAAGAGATGCCTTTTGTCATAACCTTCTACTTACTGAGCCCAGAAGTGTTAACAACCATTCTTTTCAGATTCATGCTATCAAATTTTACCACTTAGTCCAGGTCCTGACAACCTCTACAATCCTCAAGATAATTTTCTCATTTTATCAATTAGTTCAGTGCCTGTTTTGCCATTTTCTTCTCTATTCCAATATCTATGAATATGAATGGCTTTCTATGAAATGCCAATCATAGACTAACTGTATCAGCTCTCACAGAGACCATGAAAGCAAGAAAAGACAGAAAACACACCGGTATAGATAGTCAAGACAAGCCTCTTTGTTTATTGTGTCAATGCTCTCCATATTTAAACCTTAAAACCACAAAATTACTAAGGAAACATAAAGCAGATAAATCAATCAGTGCATAAAGGAACAATGTTTTGTTTACTGGTAGAAACTAGGCGTTCTCTATAGAAACAGCTTCACTCCCTTGCCATACTGATTTATGATACACACCCAACACACACTCATTCCTAATTCTTCTTAGTCTTTACCAGTTTGCTGGCTGATATTTTTATGGAAATTCAAGGAGGATTCAAAGCCAGGTCAAGACAACTTCGAATCCTGCAGCTAAGCTAGTGTTGCTATGTAGGTGTTGTTGCCTAGAGAGACATACTTTAAAACAATGAATTTTGAACACCATCATCATCATTAAATAACAATAATTAGTATTTTATAATACTTACAATATATGCCAGACACTGTGCTAAGTGCTTACAAATATTTTCTCCTTTGATTCCCCTGAGGGGCTCATGCTCTTATTAGCTCCATTTTTATAGATCCAGAACTGAAAGGGACCTCAAAGTTAAAGATTAAAGCATCTATCATTAAATCTAAAATGACTTATTCATAGAACAATATGATGGTCACTACTTCAGTAATAATGTTCTACCAAAGTATTACATGGAATTTTTTTAATGTTTTGAAATTAAGGTGAGGCTTCAAGCTATTTGATAAACTTGTTTCAAAATAATTTTATGAGCTGCTAAAATTTTATTCCCATTTTTATAGTAAAATCATAGGGGAGACAGGAAACTGCAGAAATAAATTGAAATGTTTATCCTCCCTCAGGTAGCATATGCCTCTATGATCCTAATCTGATATTTAACCAAAAATTCATAGTTTGGGTTTAAGAATTTAGTTTGTTAGTTTGTTAGATTATGACGTCCATATTATTCTAGATTTAATGGACCCAGTTAATTTAACATTTTACTTCAGTGAAGGGCATTGATTTGAATTAACTTCAGTCTCTTCCCAAAACACTACATTTCAGTGCATAAAATAAAGTCTTGGACATAAAGATGTTTTATCACATTTTTACTTTAGCTTATATGAAAATGATGGATTGAAGAAACATGAAGACATGTTTCTTATATTTAAACAGGGTATTGGACTAGATCTCTGAGGTCCCTTCCGTTTCAGGATCTATGATATAATTATCTCTGGTCTCAAGAATTAGGAGAGTTAAACAATAATAATCATAATAATAATAGTAGAAAGCCAAAAATTAGCTTTGGATTCCATTTACTAAAGATGTTTTAATCATCAAAAATGAGAGTAATGACCAAAGTCCATTGTTTTACCAATGACCTTCTCTTTGTTCTGCTTGGACCTGATTTGAGTTTCTGTGGTGCTGCATTGCCCTTGGCACTGGACTCAATCAAGAAATCATCATGTTTACTTATTCAGAAGAAAGTATACTTGCAGGTAGGGAAAATCAGGAAAAGCATCATACAGATGTGACACTTGATCTGAGTCTTGAAATCAAAGAATACAAGAGGGAAGGAGTCTAAGTATTGAGTCAAGCCAATGCAAAGAAAAGCACAGAGCTGTAAGAGGAAGCATCCTGCGTACAAAGTGCATATTTAGCTAGATCACCAAAGTAAATAATTATAAGAAAACTGGGAAGGTAGAAAGGAGTCTGGTTGTGAAGAGAATTTAATTTCTGGTCCAGACGGTTAGATCTGATCTTTGAGTTAACAGAGCAAATGGAATTTATTGAATGGGGTGGAGTAAAGAAATGACATGACCTGATTTTTATTTTGAACAAAATCATTTTGATGATCAAAATTGAGAAGACCAAATAGCAAGCCATTACAATATTACAGATGAAAAATACTGAAGACCTAAATGAAGATACAGTAATTATATAAGTGGAAGAGAGGTGAAGGTGAGAGATGAAATAGAAATAGAAATGACAAGATTTGGAAGTTGATTGAATACATGGGCTGAGAATGAGAGATCTGGAAGGAAAACAGGCTGTATACTTGGGTAATCATAAGGATAATAAAACCCTCAATAGAAAAAGAGTAGTTCAGAAGAGGGGAAGATCTGGAATGAAAATATTTTGTTCTATTTTGGACATATTGAGTTTGAGATGCCTCTAGGATATTCAGTATGGATTATTTAATAGGAAGTTTCTAATGTAGTCCTGGAGTTCTGCGGAGAGTCTAAGACTGAAAAAGTAGATCTGAAAGCAAATTATCTTTGCATAGAGATTTTAATTGAACTCTTGGGAGCTGATGCAGTCACTGAGAGTTCAGAGATAAAGGAGAAGAGGGCCTAGAACAAGGCTGTAGGGTATACCTGGAGTTAGTGACTAGGATATGGAGATAAATAAGTTTAGAAAACAGAAAAGAGAAGTCAGTTGAAGGTCTGGGTAGAAAAAAAAAAAAAACCTGCATTCTATTTGCATAGCAATCAGTTCACTTTATAAAATACTTGCTAAATGATCTCAGATTGGAATCAAAATCATTCAATGTATTTAATAAAGGGATTTAAAATAAGTGTTTCTTCAAAAGATATGAATCTGCAGACTAGTTGGTAAGATTTCTTTGTAAGACAATATTTTTCAATTACCTCCATTCACTTGCCCACCCAAAAGGAAATACTAGGTTATCTAAGTAGGAACAGGTGGGAAAGTTGTCCAGGCTTGGTTCCTGATGGAGTGTGGCTTAATTAACTCATATTTATTCTATTTAATCTTCCATTGTGTCTTTGATGTCTTTGTTTTTATGTCATATTCTCATGCCTTGCTCTTTTCATTTTCAGCCTAGTTTGAAGCCATTAATATTGACATATCATCAGTTTTTGTTTTTCTAATTTTTTTATTTGCCCTATATCTGAAGCCTTATCTGCCCTATTTAAATGATCCTTAAATCACTTAAGCTTTTTCAACATCACCTTCTCCACCTACCTAAAAGTATTGTTATAGAAATCAAATGAGATTTATGTAGAATACTTTGCAAATCTTAAAAGTGATTTTAAAAGGTTATTTAAAGTTTCTAGGTGAAGCAGTGGAAAGCTTGGAATAAGAAAGACCTGAATTCAAATTCAACCTCAGATACTCCCTAGCTACATGACTTTGGACAAGTTACTTTGTGAGGATCAAAAAAGGCAATTTGTAAAACATTTAGCATAGTGTCACTCTATAAATAACAATAGCTATTGCTCTTGGTGCTGCTTATGATGAAGATGAGGATGTGGATGAGGGTAAGGATGATAATGATGATATGATGATAACAGGTGCTAGGATACTAATTTTTTTCATATTGATAAACTCACGAAAATAATAATGAAATCCTTCAATCATGCTTAATTCTTCCAAAGATGTATTGATGTGGGCCTAAAGGAATGTATGGTTCAATGAAGAAATATTCATCTGTCTCTAGTATGTTTGGTATTTTCCTTGATCTTTTAAATAATTTGTTCCTCCAAGTGAATTTTATTATTATTTCTGTTTCCATAAAGTA
The DNA here is from genome assembly GCF_048593235.1 of Sminthopsis crassicaudata. Taxonomy (NCBI): domain Eukaryota; kingdom Metazoa; phylum Chordata; class Mammalia; order Dasyuromorphia; family Dasyuridae; genus Sminthopsis; species Sminthopsis crassicaudata. The sequence continues at coordinate 105,406,094 of NC_133618.1, read as the reverse complement.
TCTATTTGATAATTTTATATAAAACTGAATGTCTTAATTAGTTTAGTTAGTATCATCTTTATTATATTTGGTTTGCACCAACTTCTTTTACCTCTATAGTGTGTTGTAGTTTTATTTAAATAAACTTTACATGTATCTTGGAAATTTAACTCTTAGATATTTCAGGCCTGTTAAAATAAAAAGAATTGAAATTCTTGTGTGATTTTTTTCCTGAGATGTATATAGAAATGCACAGAAACTATATAGAAATGGTGGTAATTTTTTTGGATTACTTTATCTTTCACCAAAATTGTACATTACCACTGATTCATGTATTATTTTATCTTTTAAAATTAAATCTTGTTATCTGTAAATTTGATTATTTTTCTCTTCTTTGTTTTTGTTCATCTCTTTTACATATGTCCCCTTGTCATTTTATAATTTATTTTTCTAGAATTAAATCGAACAAAACAGTTGGGAAATGGGGATGTATTTTTGTTTCATTTCACATTCATTTATATTAGGAAATCTTCTATGTTTCACTATTGCAAATAATACTAGTTCTTGACTTTATGTGTATATCTTCAAATATATTAAAGTAATATCCTCCCACACCTAATTTTTTTTAGGATCATAACATAATTGAGTGTTTAAAAAAAAAAGCAAAGGCTTTTTCTACATTTTTTTTAAATAAACAGGGAATGTTTTTTTGTTATCTTTATTATTTTTTATCAGTTCAAAAGTTTGGCTAATGGTTTTCCTAATGCTGAACCATCTTTGCATTCCTCATATGATTTCAACTTGACCATAGGGAATTATTTTCTGAACATATTGCTTTGCTTTATTCTCCAAGCAAGGATTTAATTTATAATTTTCAAATCAATATTCTTTAGTAGGATTAGTCGTTCAATAAACAGTCTTATACCATGTGGCTTCAGTTTTTGCTCCTCTCCTCTTGTCTTCCCAGAGGCATGGCTTTGGGGAGGGGAACTGTCAATTTTGACAGCATTGCTGCTTTAAAGTTCATCCTCCAGGCCTACTTTGATATTAGAAATCTGTCTTCCTGAGCTGGGAAGAAATATAACTCTCAGTGTCTTTAGTGACTTGCCTCCATTTCTACCCTTCTACCCCCTGCAAGGTAGCCTTGCCATAAAGGCTATTACATTAGCAGTATAAGAAACCACATTTGAAACAAATAGTTCACAAAGAGTTAAAATAAAAGGTGGGATCAATGTCTATTATGCTTCAGCTAAACTCAAAAACAGCAAAGGTGGCAATCATGATTTCAGAAAAGGCAACCATAACAATAGAATGATAAAAGAAATAGGCAGAGAAAATCCATTATGTTTAAAGGCATCATAGACAATGAATGTATATCAACATTTAATATGCATACCTCCATTGGGATATTGCTACATAGATATCCTGCATGATCACTAAATAAGGACTTATTTTCCACTTTTGCCAGATATATTCTGATTTTATTTTCCTCATTCTAGACTGGTCTATTTAGCAAAGTATTGAAGGAGTTTGGAGAAGGCATCCCCAAGATACCTCTCAGAGGGGTACTTTAAGAATACTTTATATCAGTCTCTTTTCATCCCCTTACTTACATCCCCTCCTTCTACAGGCTGATTTATCCTCCTGTATCATATTAAAATGTTGTCACCAGTGCTGAATTCCTGATTTCTTCCCTCCATAATTTCCAAAAGACTACACATTTTCAGAACTGACCCCCTTTTCCTTCTACTGGAGCATTGTCTGTTTCATTGTATCAGAGACTGACAAAGGGTTAATTCAGAAAGTTGCCAACCAAAATTTTTATGCCCTTTGAAATAAGAGGGCATTCAGGACAGCATATAGTATAACAAAGATTTTGAGGAAAGAGGCAAAATAAGAATACTAGACTCAATGGATTTTTAAGTCATTCTGCAATTATTATTTTTTTTCTTATAAATTTCCTTTGCCAAATTATTTTACTTCTTGTCATTGCTGTTTTCTACTTTGGGAGGGTGTAAGGTTGCAAGAGGAGTAGTAGAGACTCTTTGCTGTATTGTATGGTGTGTTGGAATCTTTGATCTGCTATCTTTCCAGAGTTCCTGTGTGGATTCAGTATTAAACAATAACCTGACAAAATAACCTTTGTAAATCACATTCTGCTTTACTACACCTGCTAACCAGAAAATCAATAATATGGATTTTCTGACAGTTAAAATGTATAGATACATATTTACCAACCTTAAATCGAGCTGGGGAATGGGACAAAAAGTGAGGTTCAATGCAAGAAGAGGCAATCTAATCGATAAAACTATATGAAGATTTAGAAATGGAAGCAAAAAACCAGGAATCCGATGGTCTCTAACCTGTACAGTACTATGGCTTTAGCAATAGATTCAGTTTCTAATACTGAACAAGTAATTCAAGGTCCTATAGCCTTGAAAATTCAGGCTTAAGAACTGAAAAGAAACACAATAAGAAGAATAATGATTTCTATTTTGATAATTTTTAAGACTTATTAAAGTACTTTGTTTTCAAGTATGACCAAGTAAGGAAAGTCTTTTAAACAATGTTATTTCTCCTTAAAAAAAAAATTCCCTCCATGATCATGTTTTGTATTTTTCTTTTATTTTTCCCCAGTTACATGTAAAAACAATATTTGACTGTTCTTTTTAAAACTTTGAGTTCCAAATTCTTTTCCTTACTTCCTCCCCACTAACTCCCTCTTTGAGAGTGCAAGCAATTTGATATAGGTTTTCTATTACATATGTATAGTATTACAAAATGTTTCCATAATAGTTATGTTGTGGGAAAAAAAGACACCAAAACAAAAAAAGCCCTCAATAAAAATAAAGCTTAAAAAGTGTGCTTCAATGTGTATGCAAACACCATTAGTTATTAGTTAATTTTTTAAATACACATTGCTTTCTGTATCATGTTGGAAGGAAAAATCAGAACAAAAGGGAAAAACCAAAGGGGAGAAAAAGAAAACAGAAAAAAGAAGTGAACATAGCATGTGTTCATCTACATTCAACCTCCATAGTTTTGCTTTGCTTTCTTTTGTTTTTCCGGTTTCAGATGACATTTTCTATCAAAAGCCTATTGGATTGTCTTGGATCACTAAAATACTGAGAACTAAGTTTTTCATAGTTGATCATCACACATTCTTGTTATACAATGTAATCATGGTTCTGCTTGTTTCACTCAGCATCAGCTCATGTAAATCTTTTCAGGCCTTTGTAAAATCAGCTTGTTCATCAATTTTTTATAGAACAATATCATTCCATTATCTTCAAATACCACAACTTATTCAACCATTACCCATTGGATGGACATTCACTAATTTTCCAATTCTTTGCTACCACAAAAAAAGTAGCTACAAATATTTTTTGCACATGTGTGTCTTTTTCTCTCCTTTATGATTTCTTTGGGATTCAGAGCCAGTAATGGCACTGCTGGGTCAAAGGGTGTGCACAAATTTATAGCCTTTTGGTCATAGTTCCAAATTGCTTTCCAGAATGGTTGGATTTTCACAACTCCAACAATGCATGTGTGCCCCCTTTCCTACATTCCCTCCAAAATTTATCATTATCTTTTCCCGTGATTTTAGCCAATCTGAGTTGTGTGAAGTGATACCTCAGAGTGCTATCTCATTTCTCTAATCAATAGTGATTTAGAGCATATTTTCATATGACTATAGATAGCTTTAATTTCATCTGAAAATTATCTGTTCATATCCTTTGATCATTTATTAATTAGGTAATGACTTGTATTATAAATTTGACACAGTTCTTTAGATATTTTAGAAATGAGATCTTTATCAGAAACACTGGCTATAAAGTTTTGTTTTTTTTTCCCCCCAGATTTCCCATTTAAGGAGAACTGTAACTTTTATAATATTAGTTCAGCTGACCCATGAGCAATTGATATTTTTTGATTTTTTTAGATTTGACTTTATTTGTATGAGAAGTGTTCTATAATTATGTTGATAAAGTTCCTGAGTTTGTCTTAACAGGTAGATACCCAAATATTTTATTTTGTCTACAGCTATTTTCAATGGAATTTATTTTTCTATCTCTTGCTGCTTGGCTTTGTCAGTAATATGCAGAAGTTCTAATGATTTGTGTGGGTTTATTTTGTATCTTGCAACTTTGCTATGGCTGTGAATTGTTTTAAGTAGGTTTTTGATTATTTTCTAGTATTCCCTAAGTTTAGATCATCAAATCATCTCCAAAGAGTGATAAATTTTATTTCCTCATTGCCTATTCTAAATCCTTTACTTATTGCTAAAGTCAACATTTCTAATACAGTTAAATAATAATGGTAATAATGGGTATTCTTGTTTCACTTCTAATCTTATTTGAAATGTATTCTGCTTCTCTCTATTACATATAATGCTTGCTGCTGGTTTTAGATTGATTGGGCTTATTATTTTAAGGAAAGCTCCCTTTATCCCTATGCTCTCTAGTGTTTTTAATAGGAATGGGTACTGTGCTTCTTCAAAAATCTTTTTCTGCATCTATTTTAAAGTATGTAATGATTTCTGTTGGTTTTATTATTGATATGCACTATCAGTTCTTTCTCTAAGTCTGGATAACATTTTTCACCATAAGTCTTTCAAAATTGTCTTGGATCTTTGTTTTGCTGAGAATAGTAGTCATTCACAGCTGAACATTTTCCAATATTGCTGTTACTTTGTACAAATACATTTCACTTTGCATCAGCTCATGGAGATCTTTCCAATTTTTCTAAGAACATCTTGCTCATCATTTCTTATAGCATAACCATACTCCACAATAATCATATCTGCAATTTGTTCAAACATTCCCCATTTGATGAGCAAAAACTTTATTTCCGATTTTTCACCAACAGAATAAGCTAGTATAAATTTTTTTTGAACATATAAGTCTTCTTACTTTTTAGGGTTTTTAAACCTCTTTTGGGATGCAGAGGTAGTGGTGGTATTCCTAGGTCATAGAGTAAGTATCATTGGTTTTATATCCCTTGAGGCATAGTTCTAAATTGCCCTATAGAATGATTGAATCAAGTCACAACTTCACCAATAATGCATTAATTTTCCATTTTACTTACTTCTCCACCATTCATAATTTTCATTTTCTCTCCTATTAGCTAATTTAATAGATAGGAGGTAATACATCAAAATTGTTTTAATTTGCATTTTTCCAATCAATAAAGAATTAGGACATTTTTTCACATAAGTAGATCTCTTCATCTGAAACTTGTTCATATCTTTTGATCATTTATAAATTGGGGAATGGATTTTACTTTTATAAAATTGATTCAATTCTCCATTATGTTTGAGAAATGAGGCCTTTATCATGAAACTTGCTTAAATTTTTTCCAACAATTATTATTGCTAACTGCATCCCCCTTTATTCTATTTTCTCTTTCCTTCCATCTGTCACTCCTAAAAGTTTTTTATTTCTAACTATCCCCTCTCATGATTTGTTCTCCCTTCTGTCACACACACACTCCTTCTTTAATGCTTTTCCTCTTCTACTCTCCTATAGGGTAGGATAAATTTCTATTCCCAGTTGAGTGTTTATGTTATTCCATTTTCAGAAGGAGTTTGGACAATGCCTTCTCATCCTTTCTTATAGTACAATAGTATTTTATCACAATCATACACAATTTGTTCAGCCATTCCCACATCCCCTCCAACATTTATCATTTTCCTTTTCTGTCATATTAGCCAATCTGATAGCTATGTGATAATAATTCAGAGTTGCATTTTTCTAGTCAAAAGTAATTTGAAGCATTTTTTCATATGACTAAATATAGCTTTGATTGTTGTTTATCCTTCATTCTCCAAGAGGACCATGACATCAGGGAGGTGATATCATGACATGCAAGTGAATTGGATTTAAGTGAGGGAGGGCCCTGCAAGGTCACCTGCCTCACTTTCCCCTCCAGAGTCATCTGGATCCAGTGGCAAGATTTGGCTCTACCTCTAGATCAAGACTGAAGATATCCCTGAATAAAATAGGAGACCTTGGCCTTTTTAAGGTAAGGACTTCAATAGGTCTCAGTTTGATAAAGGTACCACCAACTTAATGATGAAGACTAAGTAGAAATTGAGGTAAAGAATCTCCTTTTTCACCTAGTCCAAAAAAAATCTAAGTAAATAAGTAAATGAATGAATGAATCTGGGAGGGGAAGAGTTGTTTCTGGCCAAAACAGAAATGACTGCTATTTACATTCAAAATGAGTCATATCATGACCAATGGGGTTTGGCCTAGGACCATTTGGTAGCCAGTTAAAATCAGATTGGTTTTGGTTTAAGTCCAGGTCCTTAAGAAAAAAAATAAATGAAAAAAACAAAAACAAAAACAAAAAAACTACTAGTAAACCCCAAGATATCTTAGGCTGGTCCAGAAGTGCAAAAGAGGAAAAAACTGCATTTAAGAACATCTGTAAGTAAAATAAAAGTATAAAAGTATAAAGTGGAGAGAGGGAGGGAAAGGAGGGAATTGCCTATTTATACCTTTTGGCCTTTTATCAATTGAGGAAGGACTAGAAGAGCAACTTTCTAACTATCTCCTTTATTTATGGGAAATGGTACTCTTATGTTTTCCTGTTGTGATACAGTTCTCTTTTAATGTCCTGGCCCAGTTTCCCTAATTGTCCTATGCAGTTACTCTGCCTCAGATTATAATCATTCTCTCTTAATATTAGGATAAAGGTCTTATATCTTAAACCTTATGCTATACTTATTCCCTCTTAATGTTTGAGGATAAAGGTCTTTATCCATTTTTAGACATCATTAGAATATCAGGAACCTTTCCAGTACCTCCCATTATGTCATCCTGGGTGCCTCCCCCCATTAGGCCATCCCCATCCACATACCTCCCCCATTATGTCATTGTTCTTGTTACCCTATAAAAGAATCTTGTATCTGACATTCACGACTGTATTCTTGGAGACAATAGTCTCATTCAGCCCTGGGACCAAACCATGGATCCATTTGGTCCCAGTAAATCTCTCCCTTTTAAATAAATTATTGACTTGTTCTCTAATCTCTGTCTTGCTCAGTTTCTCCGGTATTACACTCCTAGTGCTCCATTTTTGACAAATGAGATCTGAAAGATAAGAGACAGTTGAGATCACTTCTACATCATAGATGATGAGAAAGACAAAGGAAAATCACAGAGATATAAAGATTTTATGCTGCTTTCTTCATTGATCAGAGGGAAGAAAGAATATAAGAACAAAGTCCCCTGAAGACTGATCTTAATGCTCTATTCACTCTTCTGTTTAAATAAATAAATAAAATAGGTCTTAGGGGAAAAGGTGGTTTGGTTGTTCCCAAAAGACATCTACCTTCTCAATTTAGTTTTAATAATTCACTGGGCACAATTGTTCCAAAGTTAAAAGGCCTTTTCATTACCGAAAGCTAACTATTTAACTTATGATCTCTTAGACAACTACCAGTAACACTTTAGGATAAGGGAAACTCTTTCCTATGATGCATGCATCCTATGTTTCTTATCTCAGGGAAATTTTTTCAATTCATCATTGAAGTTCTCATCTTATGGACTAATGGAGTAAAGTAGTGACAAAGTGCAAAATAGCCTTTTTGTTCCCTTATATCTACTAATTGGCTCCTTTCAGAAACAGAACACTAGGTGTGAGTTCCACATATAACAAGTTATAACTATCTTTTCCTCTACTGTTGTGCCACAGTTCCCTTTTAATGATCTGACCCAGTTACCCTTACCTCAGTCACTCTGCCCCAAGACCTCAGGCTATATTCTTAATATTGGATAGGATAAAGGTCTTTAACCATTTTAGACATCATTAGAATATCTGGAGCCTCTCTAGTACCTCCCTCCATTATGTCACCTAGGTGCCTCCCCCCATTAGATCATCCCCATCTCAGGTGCCTCCCTCATTATGTCATCATTCTTGTTACCCTATAAAAGAATCTTGTATTCCACATTCATTGCTGGATTCTTGGAGACAATAATCTCATTCAGCCCTGGGACCAAACTATGAATTCATTTGGTCCTAGTAAATCTCTCCCTTTTAAATAAAATATTAAATTGTTTTTTAATCTCTATCCTGCCTCAGTTTCTCCAGCATCACACTACCAACTTCTATCCTCAGTTTCCCCAACATAACACATACTTTTTAAAAAAGTACAATTAATTGTCAATATTTTTTTTGCTCTGAAATAATTCAATATTGTTCTTAACACCGAATATATATGTATATAAATATAGATGCCCTGACAACTAAAGGGGAAAAAAGTTATTACCCCCCACAACTAAAACAGTAAAAGGTTAATCTATTTAAACATAAGGCAAGAGGAAAGGAAAGAATCCCATAAACTATTTCCAAAGACAAGACCTCTCCCAGTCTGAAAAGGAATATCCTGCCTTTTAAAAATTTGCTTGTTTATTTTTCTGTGTATCCCAAGTGCCTAGGATAGTAGTTGACTCATAATAGAAAATTTAAATAACATATTCTAATATATTTCAACTGATCCAATGATATTAAGTCATTTTGGAATGGGGGAGGGGGAAGGAGTCACCTCTATCCATCACATAGTTTTTTCAGCATTGCCCAGGGAAGAGAAACAAGAAGTTACACAAATGCTCTTACTAAATCAAGAGAGCAAACACTGAAAATGCTACTCTTTAGTACCCACCTTTACCAAATTGAAATCATGATGCCAATTTAATTCTGCAATGTTGACATCCTCCCCAGAGATTTTGGCTTAGGAAAACATAGCATAACATTTTAGTTTCTTGTCCATAAGGATCATTTTTCTGTATCAGCCACTGGAAGTTAAATTCAGGATGAAGCATAGCCAACATTAAGTAGCTCATGCAAGTGCCTGCAGAAGGGAGGAAACTAAGCATATATATTCAAAATCAGAAGGTAAAGTTTGGAGAGCAAAAAGCAATTACCTGACTTGGCACCTGACCAGAATTCTAAAACTAACTAGAATTCAATGAAGAATCTTGCCCTTGCAGAATGACCTTAGTTTAGCAGTAATCAAGATTTCTTTTAAATAACATTCTATGCATGCAAACATGTGCTTGAAAATGTTATAAAGGAAGCTCCAGTTTTAATTGTCAAATAGCATATTTATTAAATCAAATCTTGTCAATATAGGCTTTTCAAGGGACAGGATTTTCTTCTTGATCTCAGGGAATATCCATAGACGATAGGAAAATAGTGTCAATATTATTAAAGAAGTTTCATGAATAAAGTGAGAATAAAGTCTAATAAAGTTAGACTTTAGGCCTAGCAACTATCTACATTTTTCTACAAATAGAGAGTTTCAAAAACAATTGCTTTTGATGGAGTTTCAATAAGTGACTACTGTCTGTGTGACAAATATAAAACATTGGTGTTGTATTTGAATTGTTTGTATATTCTATTACCTTGAAAGATTTCTAAAAAGGAAAATACAGACAGTCAAAAAAAAAATAACTGCTAAGGGCTGTAGCTAAAGAGTTTATAAGACTAAAAAAGATTAATGAACTTTCATACTTGAAGCAATGTCCCATTAAGCAGAACTAACTCCCACTTTGGGCTTTTCATGTTAGATTAGATTGTAAATAATAATAATAATAATAATAATAATAATAATAATAATAAAGAAAGAAAGAAAACAAGAGAAAGAAAAAAAGAAAAAGAAAAACTGCAAAACATTTTTTCCCCTGTCACTTCAGCTTTATACATGCTAGAATAACAGAAATAAAGTCAAATAATCAAAATTGATAAAATTGCTAAAAAGAAATTTTATCAGGTTAAGTAGTTTAAAGAGTTATCATTTTTAAGATAGGGAGGGAGAACTCCTGGAATTTTTGGTAATTACAGGAATTCAGAAATGTCTTAGTAAGTTTTGGGTTCCACTATAGAATTTGTTTTAAGGAAAAGTAAAGATTAAATTTTAATAAAGTTAAAAGTAAATAACACATAAGTAATTTTTTACCTCATGAAGATAGATAGCTTTATTATTTTAGGATAATGAGGGAATACAGGAAATTTAGAAGTAATCCAGAGTGAAGGAAAAAATTAGGTAAACAGTTTATATTTTTTAGTCCCTTTCTTAACCATGACAACAGAAATAAGTGTTTAAATAAGAGATAGATACCCTGTGCATTTCAAGCAAGTTATCTCTGTTTGTCCCAATTTCCTGATCTGTAAAAAGAAAAATAGTAGTACACATTCCAAGTTGTTTTTTTGTGAGGATCAAAATGATATAATGATTATAAAGTGCTTACCACAGTGACTAACACAGTAAGAACTATTGTAGAGGGATGGAACTCTGAAAAGGTATACTTGAATCCAGAACAGCAGAGTACTTAAGGCTAATTACCTACTCAATGTGAGGTAATGGTTCTATAAACATATACCTAGATGAGTTGGTGATGTGATGGCTCTCCTCAGGATTGGTGCTTGCTGAATGTGTGGTGGTGAGATAATCCTAGGGAAGGATTAGAGGGCTGAAGGAGAGGGTCAGATTCTCTCTGCCTCTGCACTCAGCAAAGAAGACTTTGGGCTCCAGGCTCCAGAGTCCAGGATCAATCTTTGACAAGCCACATGGCAGCTTGCCTGTCTCCTTCACGTCTCCTCCTACAGACCAAGGACTTTGACTAATCCTGACTCTGACCAATCCTGAGGCCCTCCAGAGAGCTAGCCAGGACATTACACACTATGTATAATATTATTTTTTTAATTGAATATAATTGTTCCATGCTTAAAAACTTTAATGTGGGCTTAAAATACCAAAGATAATGAGGTTAATGATTTTTAAATAGGAAAATCTGGAAATGTAACTAACTAAATTGATGTTCATATGAAGTTTTGTTTCATGTTTTCATCATATTGTTTGTTATTGTTTTTCTAAATTCTTTTATATATATTGAGAGACCATGGTATCTGAAATGAACAAAACAACTTTTTTTATCTGCATACTGTTACACATGAATTGAGCTTTTTAAAAAGGATGTGATTTTAAAATGGGATATTTGAAAATTGTTAAACATTTAAAGTCTATTTTGTTATAAAATTAATAATAATAATAATAATGCTTATTATAATGGCAAATTTTCACTAGAAAATTCTTGACTATTATGAAAGTGTTTAGATGTAACTTCAACATATTAGCTATCAGTTATTCTCTGCATATCTAAAGTCCCAGAAAATGAGTTGTTTTAATTTATAAATAAATGATAAAACATTAACTGTTAGGAAAATATCAAGAAAGATATATAAGTCCTATGTTGTGGTTAGTGGAATTTTGTTATTTAAGGGAAAAATTCTAGGAATTATAATTTACCTTTTTCTGAGTTTTAATTAAAGGGATAGTTAATTGATTCTCAAATTTATCTGTCCCAGAAATCCAGGCTTTGAGGATTAAGTTTTAGTAATAAATTCTCAAAAGTGGGTTAGGTATTTTCCACATAAATTATATTGATAATGGTAAAGAAAGTGAAAGTATTTTCCCATTTTTAAAAATATCAGCTAATATTAAAATTTATATATAATTTATGAGGATCCAATCATAAAATGAGAAGAGCTCATTTTGGACCCTCATAAATTATGTCAGTACAGGAGTTAGGTAAGGATAAAAACAGCAAATAGCATATAAACTGAAATTTTTTGAAATTCAAAATTGGAAAATCAGATTTAAGTTGTTGTGCTAAATTATATTAAGACAAAATGACCTTGGAACCTCTAGATTTGAAATCAAAGAAGCAGAGCCCTTTTTAGAGTTGTTCTGAGAATAAAACCTAAAAAAAAAACAAAAAAACAAAAACGGAATCTAGGTACAGAATAACTACACTGGAAATGTGCTGCTTAAATGGACATTGAAAATGATTCATTAGACTACAAGGAGACTTGATGTTAATTATGGTGATAATTATTGTACTGCTTTGGTCTTTTGTTTCATGACGTTTATATTTGTTTTCTTGCTTACCTTGGTGAATGTGAATCTCTCTTCTCAAAACTAGTTCATTGAGCATTCTCAAAGTAGTTTGATCTCTAACCTGACATTAATGTAATATGATTGATTATGAATTTATGAAAAAAAAACCTTATTGTATTGTTTGAACATAGTTCTGCAAGGCTGGAAAACTGGACCATCTCTATTATCTTAAATAAGGAATTATTTTATGTTGACCAGAAACTCAGATGGAAAAATTGACACAAGTTTTCTCAAGCAGTTCATATAACTTATTTGAAAACTACACTGATCAACTAATTGATGTTTCTAAGGACCTCTACCAGGTCATTAGGTATACTGTCCTTTTTTTTTTTTTTTTTTTTTTTTCTTCTATTTTGTTATGTGCCCAACCACCAAGGCTCTGATTTAAATGTATTTGGCATTTTCTCCCTTTGCATTTTTGACCCTCTGATTTGGAACATACTTCCCTAATAGGTCCCTTCAAGGAACTAACCTTTTGGGATAAAAATACCATTTCATCATTTATAAGGATATGAGTAACAAATTGTTAGACCCACTACCTTAAGCTCTAAATTCACCAATATAAGCCCACAGTGATCCTTTAACTCAACATCTCATCTTGCCTCAACTGGCCTCTCATGGCTTATATCTGCCGTATAAAATAAAGTAGACTTTATTGGCCAGAATGGCAAGTGTTCTTTTAGACTTTCTTCCTTTGGCCAGAAGGAGGAAATGTCAAGATCCTCATGCCAAGAACACCTCTCTCATTTTTAGTCCTTTTTTTTTTTTTTTCCCCTCTATTGGGAGACATTCTATTTTCCAGAGCTAAAGTCCAGCAAGCAATTTGTGCCTCGAATTTAACATAACAATAATCTTTTATGCTCAGACATTGGATGACCTCAGCTACAGCTAAATCCCAAAACTGTTTCATACCAGTACAAGAGGAACTGTTTATAAAATGTATATTAAAAAATATAAAATTTATTCGGTTTTCCTTATGATCTTTACTACATTTTCACAATTGACAAATAAATGTGCAAAATCTTCTTAATTTAATGCAATCAAAATCGTTCATTTTATATCTCATAACACTTTTTCTTTGTTCATAAATTGTTCACCTATTCAGAAGTCTAATAGGTAATATATTCAAGTTCTTCAAATTTTCTTGTCATACTTCCATTTATAGCTAGGTTATGTATCCATTTTGACCTTTTCTTGGAAAATAGTGTAAGATACTGATTTCTGCAAAACTCTTTTTCATTTTTTCCAACAATTTTTGTGAAATAAAGAATTCTTATCCTAAAAACTTAAGTCTTTACATTTGTCCAATACTGGGTAACTTCATTCATTTGTTGTTGTAGATCATATGTCTACTCTTTTTCACTAATCTACCTTTCTATTTCTTAGCCAATTCCAGATAGTTTTGATAATTCCTACTTTAAGATCTGGTACTACTACTATATCTTCTTCTTTTGGATTTTTTTATTTACATTTCCTTTAATATTCTTGATCTTTTGTTTTTCCAGATGAATTTTAGTATCAGTTTCTCTAGCTCCATAAAATATTTTTTGGTAATTTAATTGAGATGTTATTGAATATGAAGATTAATCTTGGTAAAATTGTCAAACATCTTACAGTTATGTCACTTGATCCTTATAATATACCTAGCAGTAATTTGCAATTGCTACCATAATTTTATAGATGAATAAACTGAGGTAGGTATAGGCTAAGAGACTTTCTCAGGATCACACGACTTATAAATAAGTATATGAGGCAAAATTGAATGTCGGGCCTTCCAAATTCTAAACCCAGTGCTCTATGTAAACTATGTCAAGAATCTACTTACATTAATGTTTTTGGTCTTAACCAGAAAATTTAAAACAAAATTTATTGTCTAAATATTTTAATCTATTCAATACTAGTATCTTTTTTTTTTTTGGTAAAGTTTATTTTTTTTAATTATAAATTTTTTGACAGTATGTATGCATGAGTAATTTTTTTTATATAACATTATCCCTTGTATTAATTTTTCCAAATTATCCCCTCCCTCCCTCTACTCCCTCCCTTAGATGACAGGCAATCCCATACATTTTACATGTGTTACAGTATAACCTAGATACAATATATGTGTGTAAATTCCATTTTCTTGTTGCACATTAATTATTAGCTTCCGAAGGTATAAGTAACCTGGGTAGATAGACAGTAGTGCTAATAATTTACATTCACTTCCCAGTGTTCCTTCTCTGGCTGTAGTTGTTTCTGTCCATCATTGATCAACTGGAAGTGAGTTGGATCTTCTTTATGTTGAAGATTTCCACTTCCATCAGAATACATCTTCATACAACATTGAAGTGTACAGCGATCTTCTGGTTCTGTTCTTTTCACTCAGCATCAGTTGATGTAAGTCTCTCCAAGCCTCTCTGTATTCCTCCTGCTGGTCATTTCTTACAGAGCAATAATATTCCATAACCTTCATATACCATAATTTACCCAACTATTCTCCAATTGATGGACATCCATTCATCTTCCATTTTTAGCCACTACGAAAAGAGCTGCCACAACATTTTGGCACATACAGGTCCCTTTCCTTTCTTTAGTATTTCTTTGGGATATAAGCCCAATAGCAGCAATGCTGGATCAAAGGGTATGGACAGTTTGATAACTTTTTAGGCATAGTTCCAAATTGTTCTCCAGAATGATTGGATTCTTTCACAACTCCACCAACAATGTCAATACTAGTATCTGAAGGCTTCCACTCCTTCTTCATTCCTAAAAGTAGTCTCTGTTTAATTGTATGTTTAAATGTTAGTTTTAATGCTGAGTCTTCATCTCTAAGTCATAGCCAATCCTTCTGTAAGAAGGAAGGGTCCATATCTTAAATAAATCAAAATACGTGTTTCATCTTTTGAGATGACACAAAGACATCATTTAAATAAATGGAAAGCAATGATTTTGAGGTGTTGCTTGGCCCAAGAATTTTGATTAGATCATTTTCCAATAGGCATTGTTCCTTAGACATGAAAAGCACTAATGTTTCATGGCATCTGTAAATGAGTGAAAACCAAATACAACTGTTTTATTCCTATAATGGCATTTCAAATACTGTGTTCCCTGGAGAGAGATTGCTGTATAATGGACACAGATTTTAGCTCAGTTCAGGCAAGTGCAAAGCATACTAAAAAATCAAGATTCACATGATAAGGCCATTATGGTACACTTCTGACTGATTCAGCATAAAGCCTTTCCTCTGAAGCAGTATTACTCTTCAAGTATCTTTTTTTAGATAAAAAAACTTTCAGCATTAACCCTTCATTTAGAAACTTGCAAAGGCCTTGGAATCCATATCATCATAAAGAATTATCTTCTTTTGATTTTCCTTTGTTTTAGAAACTTCATACCTTGTCATTTAACTCTTCACAATCAGTCTACTGCAGACTTTTCCAGACATTTCACACAATTCACCTTAATACACTATATCCCAGATAAAGTGGACTTCTTAATCTTCCCCAAATTTATCATTCCATCACACACCTGTGTGTGCAAAAAATATACTTCCTCTCTATCTTGTATCTTCTTTCAAGGCTCACTTCAGTTGCTAAATCTTAGAAAAAGCTTTTTTGCTTTTCCCTCCAATTATTATAGTACTCCTTTTTCAAATGTTCTTGTATCTATTTATCTGAATATGTTGTATTCTTCTAGAAAAAAAAGTGACCTCCTCAAGGGCTGGGACTGTTTTTCATGCTTTTTATCCTGAGCTCGTGGTACATTGTAGAGACTGAATAAATATTTGATGAATGGAATCAGTGAGTTATTTCATTTGTTAAAAATTGATCAGTTTTTCCTGCCCATTACCCAACATTTAGCAGCATGCCCAAATGGAGGAAGAAGCCATATCTTCAGAAGACCAGAGATTAAACAATTGACAGGAAGATATGGGATAGTATGAACTTTGGAGATAACTGTGAATCCTAAAATTATTTTATGATTATTGGAAAATTTCATTTTTCCTGATTATGTTTTAATGGATAGAAATGAGAAAGGGAGAGAGAATAGTAAAAAGAAAACAGAACAATGAGGAAAAATGAGAAGTGAAACAAAGAGTGGGAGACAGGAAATAATGAAGAATACAAAAAGAGGGTAACAAAAAGGAAGAGAAAGAAAAACAAAAAAAATTATTTAATGGCAAGATAGATTGGGAAGATGATGGAAAGACTAGACCTTTCTCCATTCCCCCCCCACCATCCCATCAAAGTTCATGGTATATCTATATTTAGGTCTTTATATGTTTCCCTACTAGACCATAAGCTTTAAGACAGAAGGCACTATGTTTTAGGCAATATGTTTCTCTTCCTCCACTCCCATGCCTAACACAATGTTCTTAATAAATGAGCCTTAATAGATGATTATTAAATTTAGTGGATTGATTTTTAAGGCATAGTTTGACCTGGAGAAGATGGTATATAAATGTTAATGCTGATGAGAAAAGGGATCTGAAGTTAATGAAGTGAAAATTACAAATACTTAGAGTTGGTGAAGAGAAAAATTCTGGGATGTGAGGTAATTAGGCAATGGGAAATGAAGACAGCAACTATTTATAGGACCACCAAAAAGCAAATTTTATTTATCACACAGAGCATGTTAGGGAAGCATGGATGAACTTAGACTTTGTTTACACACAATCTTCTAGAACATTTTTTCCCTGAAAATGATTATTCATATGGCTTTCTTTATTTCATTTTTAATATTTATTTATTTTTATTATTTAGTTATTTGATTGAATTGATTGCTCATTTCTTTAATTCTTCTTTAATTAATTAAAATTAATTTAATTCTTCAGGATTTTCAAGTTGTATATTAAAAGAACAAATTTAATTTAAAACCTGTATAATTTAAAATAAAGTGTCATACTAAGATATTTAAAGAAAAGACATATAAAGAAATGCATTTCCATACCATTTTTAATCTATCCTAAGAGGAAAAAAATCAATATTCATTCTAATCCAAAATCTGGAAATAGTTCAAGTTTCAATTTCCAGATCTATGGCAAAGCTAAATGGCAATAAAAATAGAAGAAAATGGAGATGTGTTTCTGATACTTTTTCTGAAAGATTCAATAGTAGAGTATACCACACAAATCATTACCTACTTTCTAATGATTTCAGAAAGATTCTTATCTTGACAGATATCTCTCATTTGCCTAACCTGTTGCATGAGAATTCAGTTGATATTGTATATACTTAGCAGGAATTGTGTTTGTTGTAATGGCTCTGATGCCCTGCTATTGTTTTTTTTTTTCAAGCAGGGGTTGGAGAAGTAGCCTTGGTACCATAATAAGTACCTTAAGCTTTTGATTTTGGCTTCCAGCATTTCATTACTCCCCAGAACTATATAATTAGGATGGTAAAATTGGGTTACCAGGCCACCAAACTTGCTTGAGGCTATTGTTTGCAGTATTTTTGTTTGTTTATTTTGGGGTTTTGCTGAGGCAATTGGGGTTAAGTGACTTGCCCAGGGTCACACAGTATTAAGTGTCTGAGACCAGAATTGAACTCAGGTCCTCCTGACCTCAGGGCTGATGTTCTATCCACTGTGGCACCTAGCTGCCCCTTGGTTGTAATTCTTTACCAGCACAAAAAGAAAATAATTTAGTAAGGATGTTGTACTTAATTGTTTCTGGTTTCTAGCAAAATAGAGCTATGAATATGATACCATGGCCTAGATAAAAAGACTAGTTGGATAAAAGAGGATGCTTGGGGTGTGTTCCTTCTAAACCCTCACATGCAGTGGTCTCCCCAAAAGTATCTTTAAGCAAATGTTCCAGAGTTTTATCTAATGCCTTCCTTTTTTTTTTTTTTTTTTCCTGAGGCAATTAGGGTTAAGTGACTTGGCCAGAGTCACAGAGCTAGGAAGTGTTAAGTGTCTGAGATCAGATTTGAACTCATTTCCTCCTAACTTCAGGGCTGGAGCTCTATCTACTACACCAACTAGTTGCCCCTTACTACCTTGCCTTTTCCACCAAGAGTATTCTTCCTGCCATTTGCCTTGTTCATAATTTATGGTATTTGTACTAGAACCAAAAATTCCTAGTGACAGGAATTGCCTTCCATTAAGAAAGATTTATGCATCTCTATATAGGAACTGACTTGACATTTGTTAATATGAGTTATTATTTTTTTTTCTTCCTGGTATGGTATTTTGAATTAGACATTTCACCAAATATTCTTTGGCATGAATTTCTTTTTGCAAAAAGCTCCCTGCCCCCAATGAAGGATTTCTCTTTTCCTATCTTGGCAACCCTTCCTGAAAACACATGTGAAGTTCACAGACTTTGACATTTTTAAAAAGCTGTGTTGTTTTCATTATCCATAGGACTTTAAGTGACAAAACGTTTAATTCACAAACCCCCATTTCCTCAGTCACAAAAAATTTCTAATTTTGCATCCAACTTAAAATACTGTGATCACATCACTTAAATGAGATGCCAAAAAAAATCACAGTACTAGAAAGAGCCTTATTTTAAGCCTATGTTTTCTCATTACTCAATTCCATGTCTAGTTTTTTTTTTTCATTGCTTACTAAAAGATTGCATTTGGGGTATAATTATCTCTAAAACACAACAGCTTATTCTATTTGCTTTTTTGTAAAACATACTATTTCAAATACAGTCTACTAAAATATTTAGTATAAACTAATTGGAGGTATTTTAAAAGGCATACACACATTTATTAATAATATGTAGCCTTCTTTCCTTCTAAGTATTTATTTAGATTAATTTGACTGGTCAATTTTAATATCTTGGAAAGGAAAAAGAATTTGAAAACTGGTCTTTCTTCAGAAAGCTTTTTTCCTTATCTTGTTACTTAACTCAATCATTATTCTTTCCAGGTTCTATTCCATCCCATTTTCATATGAGAATTGCAATTGCTGCCTTAGGTCATTGGTGGACACCTAGGACTGGACTTAATGGAAAATTCCTTTGAGGATATGTGCAGAGCACCCTAACACTTCTATTTTGGCCTCTAACCCCATATTTTTGTACCACCTCACACCTACAAACATATTTACTCACATCTCTGATTTCTGCAGAATATATCTAGCCACAATAGCATCCTTGCTGTTGACACTTACTGGTTTGAAACAAAAGCAGGCACCTGCTGTGCTAAAATTTAAACTAGAACAAAGAAAAAATCTGCTTTCATTACAGTTTTTGCTCTACACACTACTAAGACCAGCAATTTAGCAGAGAAAAGCTTATTACATTAACTAGTTATCTGATGTTCATCTTACCATATGACTTGTTTCATTTTTTAAAAATAAATTGATGAATTTAGGTTAATATGAAATCAAAAGGAAGAGACAAAAATATAGTAGATGGCATGGTACTAGAGTCAGAAAGACCTGGATTAAAATCTTCTTCATTTATTATTAGATCCGCAAAAATCATGAACCACTAAAATCCTTGAGCATGTTTCCTCATCTTTAAAATGGGAAGTAATATTTAGTGGCACAGTGAATAGAAATCTGGAGCTTCAGTCAAATCCAGTCTCACTTACTTATTAGTTGTGTGACCCCAGGCAAGTCACTTCCCTCCAAAAAAATAAAATGAAATAACACCTACAAAGGAAGCCTTAAAGCGACTTGGAAATTATTATTATTACCAGAATATCAAATTAATTTAGAAAACTACTGAGATAAGTTGCCTATATGGTATGATATCATTCACATGACCACTTGAATTTTGGACTGAGCTTTATTTGGTGTCACATAAACACAGTCTTATTTAAAATAATTCTCCTAAATTCTGCTGTGAATTGTCTTCTTTTTATTTCGTAAAATGTTTCCTTGGTCTAAGTAGGAATACATTTTCCTTTTTCTGTTTGACAAATGAATCCTCATATTGGATCAGGAAAGGTAAATTCATTTCCAAATGTGCTAAAATCCATTATGGAAAGTTAAGATCACCATAACTACTTCCTCTATTTTCATCTTGATCATTCCCTCCCTACAGGAAGAGAAAGGAATTTTTTTTTTTTTAAAGTCTGATTGCTGGTATAGGAAATTAAGATTAGGATTCTTCAAGGAAAGGCTTTTTTTTATTAAAGCTTTTTATTTTCAAAACTATACATGGATATTTTTTCAACATTAACCCTTGTAAAACCTTGTGTACTAATTTTCCTTCCCTTTCCCTTCCCTTTCTCCCCTAGACAAGTAATCCAATATATGTTAAACATGGTAAAAATATATGTTGAATCCAATATATATATACATATTTATACAATTATCTCACTGCATAAGAAAAATCAAATCAGAAAGGAAAAAAAGTGAGAAAGAAAATAAAATGCAAACATATAAGAACAAAAAGGGTGAAAATAGTATGTTGTAATCCAGATTTAGTTACCACAGTCCTTCTGGGTACAGATGGCTCTCTTCATCACAAGATCATTAGAACTGGTCTCAATCATCTCATTATTGAAAATAGCCACATCCATCAGAATTGATCATCATATAATATATAATATCATATAATAATAATAATATGATATAATAAAAAATAATTTTGAAGTATATAATGATCTCCTGGTCCTGCTCATTTCACTCAACATTATTTCATGTTAAGTCTTTCCAAGCCTCTCTGAAATCATCCTGCTGACTGTTTCTTACAGAACAGAAAATAATATTCCATAGCATTCACATACCATAACTTATTCAGCCATTCTCCAGCTGAGGAGCATCCACTCAGTTTCCAGTTTCTTGCCTCTACAAAAAAGGGTGGTTACAAACATTTTTGCACATGTGGGTTCCTTTCCCTCCTTTGAGATCTCTTTGGGATACAGACCCAGTAGAAATACTGCTGGATAAAAGGTTACATACAGTTTGATAGTCCTTTGGACATAGTAAGGGAAGGATTTTTTTTTAGATACACCTTTTATTGTAACAGAACCTCTACAATGAGAAGAAACTGACTTTTTATTTAGATGATTTCATGGTCCTCCATCAAGTATCTCAGGAGAAAGGATAAGGGCCCTCCATAACCCTAATATACAATCCCCCCCTATACACACACACACACACACACACACACACACACACACACACACACACACATATACCCCTCATCCTCAACCATGTAAAGGATAACATGGCTCCCTACCTACTTCCCAAACCTATTCACTTAACTCCAGTGGTCCTTTATTACATTCAGAATTAAACATGAAATCCTCTGCTTGGCTTTCAAAGTCCTTCAGAACCTGGGCCTTTCCTGCCTTCCCAAACTCCTTAAACCCTGCTCCCTCTTCCTCACATTTGTAATCTAATGACACTGTCCTCCTTATTATTACTCCCATAAGAGTTCACCTGCCAATTCTGTGCATTTTCACTGACTGTTCCCCCGTGTCTGACATTCTTTCCCTTCTCATCTCTGTCTCCTGGTTTCCCTGGAAGCAAAAGAAGAAAGATTTCAACGAAGCTTCACTTCTCAGCCAAAGTCCTTCCTTCTGAAAAAAAAATCTTTCCTAGTTCTCAGTCTTCCTGCCTTCCAGTTTATCCAATTTTATATTCCTTATACAATTATTTACAAATTGTCTCCTTCATTAGACTGTGAACTCCTTGACAGCAGGAACTTTTTTAGTCATCCTTTCTAAACCCAGTATTTTGGATGGAAGTGTTTCATTAATGCTTGTTGCCTTGATTTGACTTTTGTGCTCAGGTTCACCCATGCTTTAGCACCAGTCATATTTCTGTCCCAGGAGCTCTGGCTTCAAAAGACATTTCTTGAATATGGTCTTTCTTGTTCCTAATCTGCAAACTTCTAATCAGACCCTGACTTCTTATTACTCCAATTACTCCATTCTCTCTAAGTTTAAGTTATTGTTCAGTTACTTTTCAGGCATGTCCAACTATATATATATATGTATACAGAAAGATTATTTTTCACTAGGTAAAAGAGGCCATTCTCCATCTCTTTGCTAATCTAGACTTAGTCAAACTGATACCTGTTAAAGACCTTTAAAAAGACTAAGGTCTCTAATGCATCCATGACAATCTCCAGTCATTCTAATTTCTGTGGTAGCTGCTACATCTCACTTTGTTTTCATATTTTTGCTGCAACAAATATATTGTTATAGGTGTTTTGGGAAATATAGGGTCTTCCTTTTTATCTTTGACCTCTTTGGGATATATGCTCCTGAGTGGCAGAAAAAATATTGGTGTTGCTTGGCAAAGATTTTTCTTATCATGATAAAGAGTTCAGAATGCAGCAAGATCAATAATTAACAAAAGGTTTCTTTTCTCTTTTACCATAAGAATTCATAATTTTGCCTCATCTTAACACAATTAAAATTTATATACTTTCAGTGGACCTTTAGGAAGTATTATTAATAGTGATACATCTATGTCTTGATGTTGCAATTGTCTACCAGCCTGCCAGGGTTATATTATTGTGGTGACTTTCCTCCAGGACTTGCCCTACACTATTTTCATTTTCATTTGTTCTCTATCTTTCCATGATTTCACCACTCACAAAATGACTAGCCTCTCCTTGGACTTTTCTGAGGTGATGGTGATTCATCAAAGGAAATAATGTGAGGTGAAAATGCGAGAGGCTGAATGTGCTGCTGATGTGTGTTGTTAGAACAATGGTGTTAGAATGAGGACCAGAATTAGGGGAGATTTGAGTGGGGAAATCTCAATTTTGGAAATGTTAAGTTTGCAGTACCAATAGGGCAACCCAATAGAGATGTTTTGAAGATGTTTATAGAGATGAATATAAGTATTTCACAAGGTCCTTGAAATATAACAAAGGAAAATGGATAAACTTTACAGAAAAAATGTAAAATAATAAAAACAAAATTGTTTTACTTCAGGAAGACATTCTCTTAATGTAGATACACAAAGAGAAGGGAACAAAAATTCATACTTTATAATGGTCAGAGCTTGAATATCAAAGCCCACCTCTTGCTGCACTTTAAAGGTGCTTATATTTCTGCCTAACTAGTGATTAATTTAGAGACATCAGTGATTCCATCCAAAGATATTTCTCTTCATTCCTTCATTATTGTCCCAATGAATAGATTTTTGTGTAATTGTTTCTCCCAATAATAACTTTGGAACTGTCCTGTTGCTACTCCTTCATAAATATATATAAGGTTCTATATTCATCCCAAAGAATTCATTTAAGTTTTAATTTTCTATCCAAGTCATGATTCCCTAATGGCTTCTCCAGTTCAAGGTAATTTTCATTAACAGAAGCTTCATATCTATTCACTGCATCAATTCAGTTTCCACCTTCATTTCTATTAATCTTCTTGAATATAAGAATAAAAATCATCTAGGTCTGAAAGAGATAGAATTGTCAAAAGGCTTATTTTTGTAATTCGTTGATCTAAAGAACAAAGCATATATGATATTGCTTCCTATGACATCATCGAAGAAACATCTAAAATTACTTTTCAATGTGGTTCATTGAATGGGTGGTCCTAAAAGATATAGAAAGACATTGGCTCCTTTTAATCACAGATGATTTTATTAGTCCTAATTTTGTCTCTAATATAATTGACAAGAGTATTTATCTTCAGGATCTGAGCCAGCAAATTTCAATTGTTCATGAAGAGACAGAAATTGCAACATAATTAAGATCATTTCTTTTCTATTTGCTGAATAGTATGACTGCACATTCTGAGATGGTACCACAAAATCAGAGTTTAAATCTCAAAAGGAAGGATTTAAGGGCAGAAATGAAAATTTAGGGGCAAGTAGAGGATAGAATGCTGGTCTTGAAGTTAAGGATCAATCTACCTGAGTTCCTGAGTCTGGCCTTTATAGTAGGCATGTGACCCTAGGCAAGTCACTCACCCCTGTTTGCCTCTTAGTTCCTAAAATGAGCTAAAAAAGAATGAAAAATCCCTCCCATATCTTTGCCAAGAAAAATTTCAAATGGGTCATAAAGAGTTGGACATGACTGAAATCACTTAATAACAACAAAAACAACATGAATTTTACTGACCAGAGGAATTTTAAACTTTTGTTTTGTCTTTGACGATTTAAAAAAATTTATGGGAGATAAAAGAATATTTCTTTTCCATCTTCAAAACTAACTCATATTTAGAAAACAGTTATCATTGTGACATAATTTAAAGGCTGTAAAAACATAATGTCAGTATCTAAATGCACCACACTTACTATCACTTCTTACAGGTCCAATTTAGACATGTGCATTAAATTTGGAACTATGTCCAAAGGGTATAAAACTGTGCATACTCTTTGACCCAACAACACCACTCCTAGGTCTATATCCCAAAGAGATCATAAAAAAGGGGAAAGGAATCACATGTGTAAAAATATTTAGAGCAGCTCTTTTTGTAGTGACAAAGAATTGGAAATTGAGAGGATGCTCTTCAACTGGGGAATGATTGAACAAGTTGTGGTATATGAATGTGATAAAATACTATTATATAAAAAGTGATAAGTAGGTAGATTTCAGAAAAAAAATGAGAAAGACTCACATGAATTGATGCTGAGTGAAGTGAGTGGAACCAAGAGAGCACTCTATACAGGAACAGCAACATTTTGTGATGCTCAGCTATGCTATTCTTAGCTCTTCTTAGCAAAACAGTGATCCAAGACAATTCCAAAAGACTTGTGATAAAAAAAAATGCCATCCACATCCAAAGAAAGACCTATGGAAACTGAATTCTTATGGAAGCAGACTACTTTCACTTGTTTTTAATTTGTTTCTTATTCTTTCTTTCTCATAATTTATTACTAGTTATATCCGATTTCTCTCGTCTATAGCTTCCTTGTACATAGTTATTTGCATTTTCTGTTACCTATTATACACTCTTTAGCAGTAGTGATCATCTTTTACCTTCATATCCTAGCATTTGGCACATGTGCCTGACACAAAATAAATAGGTGCTTAACAAATTATAGCTGAAGGACTACATCCTAAGTCTTATATGCTCAGTACTGGGAATAATTAAAAAGTGATGGAAAAAATTTTAGGCCTCCTAATCATAAAGTTCATAATCCAATGAATACTAGGTACTTTGGAAGAAGTAGGAAGGGAACTGTACTTATTCATAGTCTATGGGTTCCTTATAAAATCTGATTTAAATTTGGTTCAGGAACTATTAAAGTTGTGAATATGACTAGTGAGGAGTCTACTCAATTTATGTATCAGAGTAACAGAATTGACTACAGGCAGGACAAGCTGAAAAAATAGCAAGGTAAAGCACAATTAATTCAAATAAATATGTTTTCTGAAGTAAGGACAATATGAACACATCTCTAATGGGTAGGAACAAAAAGGGCCAAGGTATTCTTCATGTTTTAAAATAATCATTCTAGAAATCAAACTATGAATGGTTTATGCTATGAATTGGGAGAATAGAAGGGGGTATCTTTGTTAATTACTTCTCTCCATCTTGACCCTTTTGTCAGGTGAGAGTACATTTCCATTGATCAATTGATCAATAATAGGTTTTAGGCTGTGGGGGAATAATTTAATTAGCCATAAGTCTATTTACATAAATTATCTTGAAGACTCTAGCAAAATATTCCAAGGGATTGTGAAATAATTCCTGAAACTACTTTTCCCTGTATTCTGTATGTCCTTATTAGAGATTATGTCACAGAGTTTTCAGAAGAATTATTTTCTACAAATTATTCAAACAATCTCCTTCATAAATACTTTTTTTTAAACTACTTCATTGAAAATGGCTAATTGATGGTGATGGGGGAGTTGAACTATGTTCCCTTTAATCTGAAAAATTATCCCTCTGAAATTTCCCTTTAAATCTGTAAAAATAGGGAGATTTCTGGTCTTCCAGACTCCAGAGAATCTATGAGAGAGAGCATATCCTCCTGGCTGGCCTTTTCTAAGGCAACCCCCCCCCCCCATTGATAGCCAGATCCTCACTTAGGAAGCCTTAGAAATGTGATTTCCATTCAATTGGAGATCTGGGCCTAGGGACTTTGGCTTTCTTTTCATTTTAAAACTTCAGTCTCAGATTAAAGGGCAACTTTAAACTCATTTCTTTGCAGAATATCCAAAGTAGTGTGCTTTGCCTCTTTGGCATAGCTGCCAGGACCCTGCCTGCTGTGAAGACATTCTCTTCTCAGTGCCAGCCTCCATTTTCCTAATGGACTTTGCCACAACAAGTCAGTCTCCTAGCAAAGCTGACTTCTCATCCAACAATAAACTGCCATTTTTGCCACTTAATATTTCGGATTTGTAAATTCTGATCAGAAGAATTTTCCCACAACTCTCTGACTGCCACTAGAACCCCATCAATATCAATGAATAATCATAGAGAAGTCACATTAGTGACTGCCATAGTACTACAAAAATACATTCAAAACAGCAGAGGTATCCTTAGAACCCTGAGGAACCCCATCAACTTTGTGCTGGGGATATAACCTGCTACTGTGAATAGGATCTGAGAAAGTTTTTCTGAAACTGTGTAATAGAACCAGGTGAAGATATTGAAAAGTGTGTACTCCAAAAATAGACATATTTCTCTCTGCTTCTCTCTTTATACTTTTCTGCAAAATAAAATGGAGAATAGGGTCAACTAAATGGTACAATGGATAGAACACTAGCCCAGGAGTCAAATCTGGCCTTAAAATTTAACTAACTATGTTACCCTGTGCAAGTCACTTAAACTTAATTGCTTCCCCACTCTCCCCCAAAAAAAGATTATTAAAAGTTTTAGCAGATTAAAAAGTTGTGATTTTTTTAAATAAAATAAGATACAGAATGGAACCCTATAAGTAATATAGTGAAATTATCTTGATGATTTGGATAAAAAGTACCTCTTTGTCTTTAAATAGCAGCCACTTGGCTTGATTATCACACTAATTGCCTCAGCTCTTAGGTGGCTTTGATCTCTATTTGCACAATTTTGCTTTCATCTAGACCAGTAAGTGGCCCTGTGACCACTTCTCATAATACTCAGGGAATTTCATAGTTTGAAGGCAATTCAATAGCCATTTAGTCTAATCCAAAGTCCTCTCTACACTCACCCACTCCCAAAAAAGAATCCCCTACAACATACCTAATGAGTGGTCATTCAACTTTTCTGTGAAGACTTCCAATAAAAAGACACTCAATACCACTTATGACTGCCCATTCTGCTTTCTAAAAGCTTTAATTACTAGAATGTTTTTTTCCTTTCACATCAAACAGCCACAATTTTCTTTTTTCTCTTTTCTTTTTACTCATTGGTCCTAGTTGTACTCTATGAAGGCCAGAACAGAGTTGGTCTCTCATTTCTCTGACCCCCCCCCAAATGCTTGAAGGGAGCTTTCCTAACCCCTATGTTTTTCCTCTTTAGCCTAAAAAAACTACTTTATTTAAATCATCTTCTTCACATTGTAATATAGAAAATGGGGTTGCTTTCATATCATTTATATTTACCTTATTGAATTTTCATGATTAAATAATAAACATGAAATTCTCCCCACCCCAAAAAAAGCATAAAAGAGCTTCGTAAAATGCTGAAGAAATGAAAACAAATTGCTTTGTAAGAAATCTTTTTTTTTAATTGAAATAAAGAAGATATTTAAATAGGTTTGATTCTATTACAGAGACTGACAGAGCTATCGTATGGATTTGTAGCCAGAAGTAGAGAATTCCCTTTAATCATCATCATGGATAGGAAAAGAACATTGTACAAAACCCAAAATATATTAGAAATAAAATACTAAACTTTATGTCTCAGCAGAATTTGACATTCAGTTTCAATGCCTGGCCCAAATCTACAACTGCAGAACTGCCTAAAAATAATAAGAGAAGGAAAAAAAGGAAAAAAAAACCACTCAGTAATGAAATTGTAAAAAAGTTATATCAGCAATAAAGTAGGTAGATTATTTGATACATTTTTGGAATATATTACTTTTTTCTAACCCAATTAAAGTAAAACCAAAAGCTCAAATTTCTTTTTGTCAACATCATAGTGATATCCCTTCTGTATACATATACATATATGTGTATATGTATATGTACATATATATGTATATACACATCTGCCACTGAGGATACCAGTAGTTTCCACTTGTAGATAAATAAATATTGGTCAAAAAACTATGAATTATGGTTCTTATGGATAATTAAATGTGTTTTAGGGAGAGAAAAGAGCTATAGCAGAAAGCAAACTGACTATTGATGGAGTCCTGCCAAGATAAGAATTGGTACATCCTTTTCCCTTGCCTCTATAAAGATTTGGAAGGAAGAGGCCTTGAAGAGGGGGGTACCATAATGAAAAAATATTGGCAATAACAACTAGATACTGTCGCCACCCAATCTGAAGAAGTTTTTGTACTGTGGGGCAAAGTAACATTCATCATATGCTACCTACAATTCCACTAAATATTATGGAGCCCAGAAATCCTAGAAGTCACAATTCTCTTATAATAATTTTTCTAAAACACTTTGCTAAAAATTCATGTGACAACTACTCCTAAAAAGTGAAAGCATTTTGAATATATTATTCTTAAAATATAAATGTGGGTTACCTAGAATTGGAACAACCAATTTCAGGAATATTTTCAGTGAATGTAGATCACTGAAAAGTAGAATCAGGCCTATAATTTTCACTTTTCCCCTAAAGAGATTTAACACAATTATCTCTGGAATTTGCCCTAGTTTTCTAGTCAGCTGGTGCTGGAAAAAAATAACATTGTCAATGGAGTTAATTAAAACTCCTGTTAATAAACTAAAGCAGAGTGAACCAAATGCAAGTAATATTTTACAATATTTCTCATTGGGCAATTAAATTTATTTTTAAACATATGTAACCCCAACCAACACCATCCATAATTTCCAAGTTATACTGCTTTCCTTCCAAGAAGACCAAGAAATTACAGATTGATGTTTCAATATGTTAAAAACAACATTGCAAGCCAGACAACTTGTAAAAATGGCATTCCCAGTGCCAAAAACCTGATACTACCACCTGGTACTCAATATGTTTCAAAGTATACTGTATTTCACCCATGATTATTCCTTTTGAAATTTGGGGGTCAGCACCCCTTTTCTACTTCTTTTGTATTGCAAAGAGACAACGGGTTATACTTTCTATAAAGGGCTAGAACTGTGCAGATGCACTTAATACAAGATAACCTAGCACTTGAGGCTAATTACCAATTGTACAATTCTCTACTAACATGTGCTTGGAGGATGACCCTACTCAACTCTATGCTGGCTCAATCTGTGGATGTGGACAGAGAAGGGGAAGGAGATCAGAGGGTGGAGTAGGACAAGCAGGATCATTCTTTGGTGGTGGAGGGAGAGAAAGGAAGAAAGGAGGTATGGAGATTCCTATATCTAATCCCCTGACCGCAACCCCAAAAGACCAAGAATAAAGACTTTTGCTTATCCTGACTTCAACTGATTCTAAGATATCCAGGGTACTAATGCAGTCACAACACTTTCACTAGATCTTTTTATTAGCTTTATAGATACTTCCAGAAATAGAGTCTAAATAAAAATAAGATCCTTCTAACAATTTATGTCTTACTACTTTTGGTGAAATTTCTTTTATGAAATGATAAAGCAGAGTATGGTCCTATATTGAGTAAACCTACTAATAGTATGACCTATTGTAGAATGTGCTTTAATTTTCTATTATAAGGCAAATACTGTCTTATGTGCTGGAGAAAATATAAAGTTCAGATAAACCATAACTCTAATGGAACTTAAAGTTCAATGGCAGAAAAAACAAACAAACAAACAAACAGGTAACATATTAAGTAGTATTACCTGATAAATACATTAGACAGTAGTAAAAACAAATTGTTGTTATGTGAAGTATGAAGAATATATACATATATATCAACATTCAAATATTATTAAATGTGTCCAAATTTGAGCACCTGAGAATAACTCCAAAAATTTTTACAAACCTAAGAATGGTTAAGCTGTATCAGAAAAGAGGACATTCTTTCCAAATTTCCAAAGAAGGCAAATTCCCAATTTCCTAAAGGATGAAAACTATACTCTTTCTGTTATTTTTTTCCTGATCCACTGAGTGGCTAGTACTTTCACATAAATTTCCTTGCATTATCCATATATGTTCTGTATATACACAGTATAAGAATGGCTTCTTCATTAGACTGCAAATTCCTTGAGATATGTCTATATTATTTATATATGGGAAGAAAGGAAAGGAGGAAGGAAGGGAGGGAGGATTTCAGAAAAGGAGGAAGGAAGGAAGGAAAGAAGAAAAGAAGGAAAGGAAGAAAGAGTAAGAAAGGGAAAGAAAGGAAGAATGAAAGAAGGAAGAAGAGGAAGGAAGGAACCACTGTGTTTTTAAGTGTTTTAAAGAATATGCTAAATGATCTATTCACTCAGTAATAGGTACTCACAACTTTTGAAAATTACTCCTATATAATAAGTCTGTAGTATTTAATAATTGGCTGAAGTTAGGTCAGATTGTTATCTTTCATTCTCTTTGTTGTTGTTGTTGTTGTTGTTGTTTTGGTTTGATTTGGTTTTGGTTTTGGTAAGGATCAAATGCAATAGGTTTTCAAATTATTTTTCTTCATATATTAAAGCTTTTCATTTTCAAAATATATGCATAGATAAATTTCAACATTTACCCATGTAAAAACTTGTGTTCCAAAACTTTTATCCCTCCCTTCTCTTCACCTCCTCCCCAACATGGCAAGTAATCCAATATATGTTAAACACGTGCATTCTTCTATATGTATTTATTTTTCCACAATTATCATGCTATATAAAAAATCAAATCAAAAAGAAAAAAAATGAGAAAGAAAACAAAATGCAAGCACACAGCAACAAAAAAATGAAAATGCTATATTGTGATCCACATTCAATCCCCACAGTCCTCTCTCTGGGTGTAGATGGCTCTCTTCATCACAAGATCATTGAAATGGCCTGAATCACCTTATGGTTGAAAAGAACCATGTCCATCACAATTAATCATCATATAATCTTGTTCTCCTGGCTCTACTCACTTCACTTAGCATCAGTACATGTAAGTTTTTCCAGGCCTTTCTGAAATTATCTTGCTGATTGTTTCTTATAGAACAATAATATTCCATAATATTCATATACAATAATTTATTAAGGCATTCTCCAACTCATGGGCATCTACTCAGTTTCCAATAATTAACCATTACAAAAAAGAGCTGCTA
This sequence comes from Sminthopsis crassicaudata, assembly GCF_048593235.1. Lineage (NCBI taxonomy): Eukaryota > Metazoa > Chordata > Mammalia > Dasyuromorphia > Dasyuridae > Sminthopsis > Sminthopsis crassicaudata. The sequence continues at coordinate 105,375,016 of NC_133618.1, read as the reverse complement.
CAAACATTTTTGCACATGTGAGTCTTTTTCTCTTTTTTATGATCACTTTGGGATACAGTCTCAGCAGAGACATTGTTGGATCAAAGAATATGAACAGTTTGGTAGCCCTTTGGGCACAGTTCCAAATTGCTCTCCATAATTGTTAGATCAGTTTACAAATCCACCAACAATGAAAATTAATGCCCCAGTTTTCCCACATCCCCTCTAACATTCATCCTAATATTTCCTGACACCATAGCCAATCTAAAAGGTATGTACTGGTACTTCAGAGTTGTCTTAATTTGCCTTTCTCTGATCATTAGTGATTTTAAGCATTTTTTCACACAACTACAAATAGTTTTAATTTCTTTATCTGAAAATTGTCTATTCATATCTTTTGACCATTTATCAACTGGAGAATGGCTTGAATTCTTATAAATTTGACTCAATTCTCTATGTATTTTAGAAATGAGGCCTTTATAGGAACCCTTAGATGTAAAAATGTTTTCCTGATTTATTGCTTCCTTTTAATCTTGTCTGCATTTGATTTGCTTCTGTAAAATCTTTTTAACTTAATATAATTAAAATTATACATTTTGCATTCTATAATAAACTATAATATATTATAATATTCTATAATATACTATAATACTCTATAATATAATCTAGTTCTTCTTTTGTAACAAATTCCTTTTTTCTCCACAGATCTAAGAGGCAAAATATCATTTGTTCCTCTAATTTGCTTATAGTATCACTCTTTATGCCTAAATCATGAACCCATTTAGACCTTATCTTGGTACAGAGTGTTAGGTGTAGGTCAATGCTTACTTTGTGTCATATTAATTTCCAATTTTTCCAGAAATTTCTGTTAAATAGTGAGTTCTTATCCAGAAGCTAGGGTCTTTGGATATATCAAACACTAAATTACTATAATCATTTATTATTATGTCTTGTGAACACAACCTAATCCACTGACTACTTGATTTCTTAGCCAGCACCAAATGGTTTTGATGACCAGTTCTTGGTCTTTAGGAGGAGAAGTGAAGAAGGCAGTCAAGCTGCCATGTGGCTCGACAAAGATGGAGCCTGGATTCTGAAGTCTGGAGCCTGAAGTCTTCCCTGCTATGTATGCTGCAGCAGAGAGACTCTGACTCTCTCCCTCAGCCCTCCAATTCTTCCCTACAATTACCTCACCACAACACATTCAACAGGTGCCAATCATGAGGAGAACCATCACATCACTATATCATCTAAATATATGTTTGTAGAACCATTATCTCATATTGAGTAGATATTTAGCCTTAAGTAATCTGCTGTTCTGGATTCAAATATACCTTTTCAGAGTTCCAGCCTTCTACAGCATAGTACTGAATAGGTAGATAAATTTAGATAGTATTGTCATTTTTATTATATTACCTGGGCCTACCCATGAGCACTTGATATTTTTCCAATTGATTAGATATGAGTTTATATGTGTGGAAAATGCTTTGTTATTGTGTTCTTATAGTTCCTGACTTTGCCTTGGCAGATAGACTCCCAAATATTTTATACTATTGACAGTTATTTAAATGGAATTTCTCTTTATATCTCTTGATGCTGGATTTTGTTGGTAACATAGAAATGCTGATGATTTGTGTGGATTTATTTTATATCTTGCAACTTTGCTAAAGGATTCTCTAAGTATTCCATCATATTATCTGCAAAGAGGGATAATTTAGTTTCCTCATTACCTACTCTAATTTCTTTAATTTCTTTGTCTTCTCTTCTGCTAAAGCTAACATTTCTAATATAATATTAAATACTAATGGTGATCTGGGAATGAGAATGGTTCTAGTTTATCCCCATTATATCTGATGCTTACTAATGGTTTTAAAGAGATGCTATTGATCATTTTAAGGAAAACGATGTTAATTCCTATACTCACTAGTGTTTTTAATAGAATGGATGCTGGACTTTATCAAATACTTTTTCTGCATCTATTGAGATAATCATATGATTTTTGTTAGTTTAGCTATTGATACAGTATGTTATGATACAGTCAGTATGTTAATAGTTTCCTAATATTGAGCAAGCCCTGCATTTCTGGTATAAATCCTATTTGCTCAAGGTATCCTGGGATAACTTGCTGTAATTTTTTTGCTAATATTTTATTTAAGATTTTTGCTTCAATATTCATTTGGGAAGTTGGCCTATAATTTTCTTTCTCTGTTTTGATCCTACCTAGTTTAAATATCAGCACCATATCTGTGTCATAAAAGGAATTTGCAGGACTCCTTTCTCTATCTTCTAAATAGTCTGTGTAGTATTGGAATTAATTGTTCTTTAAATGTTTGGTAAAATTCACATGTAAATCTATTCAGCCCTGGAGATTTTTTCTTATGGATTAGATGAATAGCTTGTTCAATTTCTTTTTCTAAGGGACTATTTAAACAATTAATTTCCTTCTCTGTTAATCTGGGAAGTCTATATTTTTTGTAAGTATCTATCTTTTTCACATAGACTATCAAATTTATTGGCATACAGTTGGGCAAAATAGTTCCTAATTATATCTGTAATTTCCTCTTCAGTGGTGGATATTTCACCCTTTTCACTTTTGATACTAACATTTTAATTTTCTTCTTTTCTTTTTCTAATCAAATCAACTACAGGTTTATCTATTTTGTTGTTTTCATAAAACCAATTCTTAAGTTTTGTTTCTTAGGTCAATAGTTTTCTTACTTTGAATTTTGTTAATCTCTTTTATTTTCATAATTTTACATTTGGTACTTAATTGAGGGTTTTTAATTTGTTCTTTTTTCCTTGTTTTTAGTTGCATACCCATTAATCTTCTCTTTCTCTATTTTATTTAAGTAAGCATCTAGAGATATAAAACTTTCTCTAAGAACTTCTTTATCTGCATTCCATAATTTTTGGTATGTTGTCTTATTACTGTCATTCTCTTGGATGAAATTATCAATGGTACATATGATTTGTTATTTTACCTACCCATTCTTTAGGATTGGATTATTTAGTTTCCAATTAATTTTTATCTGTTTTTCCTGGCCCTTTATTACACATAATTTTTATTTCATCATGATCTGAAAAATATGCATTTACTACTTCTGCCTTTTCTGCATTTGAGCTTGAGGTTTTTATGCCCTAATGTATGTCAAATTTTGTGTAGGCTCCTTATAGCATCAAGATAAAATATATTCTTTTTGTCTCCATTCAATTTTCTCTTCCTTATACATTTTGTGATTCTATTTATCTAGTTCTGAGAGAATGAAGTTGAAAAGCCCCATTAGTATAGTTTTGTTTTCTATTTCTTCTTGCAGCTCCCTTAACTTCTTTAGGAATTTGGGTACTATACCACTTGGTACATATATGTTTAGTATTGATATTGTATCTTTGTCAATGGCACCCTTTAACAAGATGTATTTTCTTTTCTTATCTCTTTTAATAGATCTATTTATGCTTTTGCATAAATCTGATCTGAGATCAGGATTGATTCCTCTGCTTTTTTTTTTTTTTTTAACTTCAGCTGAAGCATAATGAATTCTGCTCCAGCCTTTTACCTTTACTCCATATATATCACTTTGCTTTAAATGTGTTTCTTGTTAACAATATATTGTAGGATTCTGGCTTTTATCTAATCTGCTAGCTGCTTCCATTCTATGAAAAAATTCATCCCATTCACATTCACAGTTAAAATGACTAATTTTTTATTTCTTGCCATCTTATTTTCCCCATTATACTTTTCTCTTTTTTCCCCTTTTCCTCCTCCCCAGTGTCTTGTTTCTGCTCAAATTGCTTTCCTCTTTTACAGCCCTTTGCCTTTTCTTTTTCCCTTTCCCCTTCTACTTTTGTTCTCTTTTGTGTTAGCTTCTCCCTTTCCTTTCCAGTTTTCTCTTCTACTTCCCTACAAGGTCATACAAGTTTTTCTGTGGAGCTAAATATGTCTGATATTTTCTCTTTGAGGCAGATCTCATCCCCCTCCCTATTTTCCTTCAATTGTAATAAGTCTTTTTTTCCTCTTCATGAGATGTAATTTACCCCATTTTACCTCCATTTTCCTCTTCTTCTAGTACAATCCCCTTTCCACTTTTATCATCAAAATAAAACCACATTATACTTATACCCTCTAAGTATACCCATAACAGGAATACAGTTTTCATTAGTTAAACATATCATCTTTCCATATAGGGATGTGAGCTTTTAACTTTTAAAGGAAACTGTTATATTTTTCTTTCCTCTTTACCTATTTATGCTTCCCTTAGTAACAAATTGGGAAAATATTTTTAAAAGTAAAGGTTCTGACAAAGGTCTCATTTCCAAAATATATAGAGAACTGACCCTGATTTATAGGAAACCGAACCATTCTCCAATTGATAAATGGTCAAGGGATATGAACAGACAATTCTCAGATGATGAAATTGAAACTATTTCCACTCATATGAAAGAGTGTTCCAAATCACTACTGATCAGAGAAATGCAAATTAAGACAACTCTGAGATACCACTATACACCTGTCAGATTGGCTAAGATGACAGGAACAAACAATGATGAATGTTGGAGGGGATGTGGGAAAACTGGGACACTGATACATTGTTGGTGAAGTTGTGAAAGAATACAGCCATTCTGGAGAGCAATTTGGAACTATGCCCAAAAAGTTGTCAAACTGTGCATACCCTTTGACCCAGCATTGCTGTTATTGGGATTATATCCCAAAGAAATACTAAAGAGTGGAAAGGGACCTGTATGTGCCAAAATGTTTGTGGCAGCTCTTTTTGTTGTAGCTAGAAATTGGAAGTTGAATGGATGTCCATCAATTGGAGAGTGGTTGGGTAAATTGTGGTATATGAAGGTTATGGAATATTATTGCTCTGTAAGAAATGACCAGCAGGAGGAATACAGAGAGGCTTGGAGAGACTTACATCAACTGTTGCTGAGTGAAATGAGCAGAACCAGAAGATCTAGGACATTAGGGCAATTTTCCTTGATGGTTTACTGAACTAAGCTTTTTTTTTTTTTTTTTTCATTTTGGGGAGTTTTGTTTGACTGGTTCTTGATGTCTCATTGAGTCATTCACTTCCATTTATTCAATTCTAACTTTTAGTAAATTATTTTCTTCAGTAAGTATTTTTATCTCCTTTTGCATTTGACTAATTGAATTGTTAAATAAGTTGTTTTGCTCATTAGGTTTTCTTTTTCCATTTCACAAATTCTGTATTTTCAGTGAATTGGTTTTTCCTTCATCAAATCTGTTTTGTAAGGAGTTATATGCTTTTTCAGTTTTGCTAAATTTATTTTTAGGGAATTTTCTTCAGATAATTTCTGTGTTTTCTTTTCCAAACTCTCCTGCAAAGTTCTCATTTCCCTTCCCCATTGTTCTTCTAACTTTCTTTTAAGATCCTTTTTAAATTCTTCCAAGAGAGCCTTGTGAGATGGAGATCATCTCACATCACCCTTTAGGGTTTCATCTGGAAATGTTTTGACTTAGTGTTCTCAGATGTGTTCTTTTCTGTTTACATAAAAGCTATCTATGGTCAGAGCTCATTTTGGGTTTTTTTGCTCATTTTAAAAAGATGAGGACTTCTCTTAAGGCAAAGAGGACATTGTCCCAAACTTCTTCTATAGGCTACAACAGCTTTACACTGCCATGAGGCTGGTGCTGCTGACTTTTCCATGCTATGTGGGCATGGTTAAGTCCCATATTATTCTGAGGTTCATGAGCTGGCTCACTATTTGCCTTTTGTAGTTGCATTGGATGTCTCACAGCTAGTCTGGTGATCCACTGGCTTCTTAACCAGGAAAAAGATGCCAATGCTTCTACTTTTTTGTTTTGTTTTGTTTTGTTTTATTTTGTTTTGTTTTGTTTTGTTTTGTTTTGTTTTTGCTAAGAGATTCCCACTAGATTCCCATCCAATTGATGCCACAACAGCTTGAACTATGCTGATGGTGTCTGCCTACCACCCCACACCACACTGCCTGATTGAAACAGACCTTTTCTGAAGTTCTTCCAAAATATCTTCTGCTGGATATTTGTTATACTCCAAATATTTGCGTGCTCTATCACTCCAAAACCAATTCATAGGCTTGATCTAGTATTGACCTAAGAAAGTCAAGGAGACCTCAGAAAAAGACTTCTCTAATATCTGTCATCTTCCTTCTTTCTTGAAAAGGACCAAAATTTCTTCACTATGTTCAAGATACAGTGTTAAACTTTGGCTAATTAGAACAGTTTAAGCTCAGAAAACTCTACCACAGGCTGGACACAAATAGTTCATATGAACATTTGGAGTGGATATATCTAAATTTGCATATCTCGTATTTCTTTTGAACATATTTTCTTTTGAAAGCAATTCTGCTTTGCTCATGGCACAAAGTCTTCTTTGATGCAAGCATGCCATGCTAAGCAGTCCTGTGCTATTGTTTTTCATATCTCACAATTGATTCCAGTTCTTCAGAAGAATCTTGAATGTGTTCTTGTATCATTTCTTCCACGTGAGCAGTTGCCTTTTGCGAATTGTCTATAGTCTTTTAAGTAAATATGCATTTGATATTTGAACAATATAACCAATTTTCAGAGTTGTGCTCTCTAAAGTAGAGTTTAAATGCTTGGCAATTAAGAAATGACTTGTTTCCATTACCATTTCTATCTTGCCAAGAAATCTCCAAAATATTCCTAAGACAATCAAATAAAAGCAATTCAATTTTCTGGTATGGTACTGGTATACTGTCCAGGTTTCACAGGCATATAGCAATGAGTCTCTGTAGAGCTTTAGTTTGGTAGGAAGTATCTTCCATACTTTTCTTCAGAAACACTGAACCAGTTCTGGAAATGTTTGTGTCAACTTCATCATCCATGTATTTATCCTCGGAAGGTATACTGCCAAAGTAAGTTCTCTTTTCCACAGCACTCCAAACTTCTCCATTTCTTATAACTGATAGTTCCACACATGGATAGTATGGTGTTGATGGAGCAGAACTTGTATTTTTTATGATAATTGTTAGACCAAAATTACTACCTACAGCTGAGCTTATATCTATATTTTGTTGCACTTTAGCTCCAGAGGGTGAATTGACTGCACAAATATTTGCAAACAAAAGTCAAGCAGTAATTCTTCCTCTACTTTTATCTTGGCTTATAAACTTTTCAAGTTAAATAATTTACCACCATGTAGTAGCTGATCTTTATGCCATTTTTGACCTCATTGAACATATCTGATAATATTGCTGTAAACATCATCATTTTTAGCATGGAAACAAGGAGACATTTCATTGATTACTGAAAAATCACCAGAGTATTGTCCATCATCCAGAACCTATGCAAGCATGCTATTGGAAAACTGACAGCTAGGTAATAGAATGGATAAAGCATGGGGCTTAGACTCAGACACATCTTCCTGAGTTCAAATTTAACTTCAGACTCTTATTTGTTGTGTGACCTGGGGATAAAAAATTATATATGTTTGCTCAATAGGAGCTTTGCTAGCCACAAAACTCAGCAGTTCAATTTGCACTAATTGTTGTTTCCCCTAAAATATATGTGCTAATCGATCCATTTAAACTTATCTCTTCCTCAAGCAAAATTGTGTATGTATTTTATATGGTTAAGCTTTCAAGACATTCTATATAGAATTATATCCTAAGATCCTAAGAGTCTTGGCTTATATGTTCTAGGTGAAGCATATGTCACTTAATACTTCATTAACATATTTTACTTCTCCAACTTTAACTCATCCTTCAGGTTTCAGGTCAAGCTCCATTTCCACCACTAAACTTTTCCTGAATATAATTAATTCAATCACAAAATATTTACTAATTGTTTATTATATGCATTGTCCCATGTTATCTGGAGTTTCTGAGTTCCTAAAGTACTTAGTTGTTTTCCCTCCTCTGACTTTTACTCACATATTGTCTTTAATTATCACCTAATTTTTCCATGAGTTCATGTCATTTCTCATAACCTAGGACATAAACAAAACTAGAGCCAATTTCATGTCCATATTACCCATAGTACATAGAAAAATGCAGAGCACATAGTAGATAGTGAATAAATGCTTATTAAATTGGCTTGATCCCAAGTTGATTATCAATGAATAGCAACTTCTTTAGCTATAACTTTCATGAAAATCAAAGGGAAATGTTGAGGTGATGAAATGCATTTTGATCTTCTCAAAAATATATATAATTTCAATACTAGTTATAAGGTAGAGAATTTATATTGGTATTAGCATTTTTTACAGAATAGGAGACAACTACAGAGAAGTTAAATGAATTTCTCAAAATCCCAAAAGAAGTTATTGGGAAATTTGTTATTTTCTGGCCCAAAACTTTATAGTCAAGGAAATCTTTGTACTACACTGAGTTTATAATTATAACATTACAAAATTTGTTAAGAAAGGAAATTGCAGTCACAGACAGATGTAAAGTACTTTGAATGATAAATTCCATTCAACAAATATTTATTAAAGACCTCCTATATGCAAAGTGGAGCACATCTTCAAATATTGTGGTCTAAATGTAGTGCCATATAGAAAGTGAAACAATTGGACCAGCATGGCATATTCAGGATTTAATGAATCTCTGCTTCAAACCATCTAAGAAGCTTCATGTCAAAGAGCTAAAATAATGCCTAAGTGACACATTTTTTTTGTCTCTTATAAGTATCCAGTGTTCTTATCTCTCTTCCTTTATCAAAAGCTAATCTCAAGATCTAATGTCACCTCATTATGCCTTATCATAAATTTATACTCAGCATAAAACTCTTGTGGGAGGTAGCTGCACTTTAAGTATTTTTTCTGATTTGTGAAGTGGGTTCCCTGCACTTTATTCCTTCATAAAGAAAATTTCAGGTATCAATAAGCAGCTAGTAGTGGTATTTTTGAGGAAGCAGGGAGATAGTGGTTCATGAAAACCCTCTTCCCAAATCATAACATATCAACATCCACATAAAGTAACAAAATATCAGAGTCAAAAAGAAATTTAGAAATTACCTAGTAAAAGAATTCCTCAAATTTTCATTCTGGAAAGCTGTATCTATATTTAGATATATCTATATCTATCTATATGTTAATAACTTTATTAACATATAGATAGAGATAGAGATAGATAGATAGACAGATAGATATAACTATAGAGATGTTACATGTCCTCAAATGTAGCACCCAAAACTGAGCAGAGTTACCAAATGTGGTTAAGAAAGAACAGAATACAGTAAGAGTATCATTTCCTTATGTTCAGACCTTCAGACATACATAAGACCAACTTAGGTTTCTTTTGGCTGCAAAAATCCCAATTCATTTTTTGGAAATAAACTGCTATAAAGCCCCAGATATACAACATTTCCCATCTTAAATTACCAAAATTGTTTGGGGTTGTTTTTAAATGAAGCATAAAACTTTAGATTTAAACCTATTAAATTTATCTTTTAAGATTGGATTCAAGGTTATTGTTGATTGATATAGGTTTTGGATCCTGATACTGTTTTCTTTATCTTCTCTGTTTCATGTCATTCAAACAATACTTTTAAAGAAGTAATTACTGAAGTGAGCCCTTGCAAAATGACCTGCTGACCTCACATTGGCCATTTCACCCACAGAAAGCAATGAAAAATAAAAATATAAAAAATGGCAACATCCATACAATTCTGTGTTCTTATTCAGGGAAAGTTTTTCAGTAAACCTTATTCTCCTGAAACCATTGTCTAAACTAATACTAACCCAAAGACTCAGGAGTACAGTGGAATTAGATGGAGTCTTGAAAAAACTGTGTAGTAAAAGAGAAAATATATTAACAAAAATGAAAAATGTAATTCCCATAACTCTTCCTATATTTCTTTGGATCTCTGTTGCTCCCTAGCATCCAATCCATCATTGTTGAAATGCTTACAAGGATCATGACTATTAAGAAATATTTTATAGGTCACAACATCTTTTTTATCTTATCTTTGAATCTACATCAAAATCTCTTTCTGAAATTCAGTCTTCAAAAAGGGAAGAGGACTTCTTGTCTATAAAATTCCCTCTGCAGAATATTATAGCACTATTTTCTACCTTAGATCACTACTGGCTAGATGATTCATTTTTTAGCTTGCTCTACAGGAAAAAAAATCTAAGTACTTTACCCCTTTCAGATGACACAAAAGTGAATGATGGAGCAGTGGGCAGATTTATTTTCCCTTAGGCTCACATGGCATACTTTTCAGCTGATATCAAAAGCAAAGTGTATTCAGAAGAAATAGCAGTGGGTATGTTCATATTTTTCTACTACTCAAGCATAACCAATTTAAAACTGAGTCTAGTTTGGAGTTAAAAGCAATTAAATACTCTGGAGATGAACTTAAGCTTATCCAACTTTATTATATTCTCCTTCTGCAACACTATCATAAGAGTGCAGCTCCATATGATGGTTCCATATCATTTGCTCAACTGTGACAAAATAGTATACAAATTCATAGCCTTGTGTTAGGGCTGATGTAGATAAGATAACATTGTACCACTGTCTTATGTGTTTGAGTTTTCTTTTCTTTTTTCTTTTTTTTTTTTTTTTCTGGAACAAAATGTAATATATCTGAGTTATCCTAAAAAGTAAGGAATTTTTAAAGTTCATCTATAAATTTACAGAAGTGGAAATTTCACATCCAAATAGTCACATGAAGAAATGCATTTCCTTCCCTTTCATATAATTGAGTAGCAAAGGTGATATAGAACAAACCCAGCTTCCCCACTTTCACTGTTTACATATATTACAAATCCTTTAAAACCTAGTTAAGATTGGGAGGCTTTAAATATTGAAGACAAGACCACAATCATTACTTAAAAATAAGTTTTCAAACTTGTGTTTTCAGAATGGATCAAGGAATGAAATATGTACAAATGGGCATCCATTTGTATTCAATTTAGAAATGTGTGGAGGTGAATTGGCTTATAGTTTTAGACTATACAGAAGAGTTTTAAAGATTTGTCAATAGAAGTTCTACCTAAAATTACATATCTTTCAGCATTAGCAGGAAATCTTGCTATATGTGAATTTAAAAAATATTTTCATAATTAATTATAATTGGTTTTGTATTCACATATATTTTATTTTATACATCAAAATATTATTCCAAAACATAATTAATAGGCTTCATCATTCTGTCAAAGGGGTTTGTGAACCCCTACATAGAGTCAAATGCCTTGTGTTTTGCTTGGTTTCCCATTGGTCTAATAGTAACTTTATGCTTGCAAGTACAAATGATATTCAAAGCAAAAGTTTTAAAATTTATATAAACAAAATAGTTTGTTAAATTCCTGCAGCCAGGGAATATTGTTTTTGTTTTCATTTTTAATTGTGTGAATGGGAGCCATAATAGGAAGTAATTTTCTTGCTTGTACCATCTGGTTTAAGTTGAATTTTCCCACCACCAGTTTCCTATAGCTTTCCAAAGCACTCATGGTCTGAAGAAGAAATGGGCTTTTTTCATTTTGAATGTGTTTTTAACCCTAGGTGTCTCCAGCAAAATGCAAATCAAAAACTGATCCAGATTAAAAACAAATTACATCTGAAAATGCAGAGTCTTTATACAGTTAGTGAGTGGAAATACAGCTGTTCTTACATACAAGTAGAATGGAAGTTGACAACATTTGAAAAACTAGGCAAAGGAAATTTAAGGCAGCCTTGTAGTGAAGATCAATGAGAGGTTCAAAGGGGCAATGGGGAACATTTTTTGCTTTGTTTTGTTTTTGTAAACATCCTCTGCTAAAGTTTTACTCTGATACCTTTTAATAAAAAAGAGGTAACTCTGAATTTTCATAATTTATTCCAGCAGTCAAGCTGTGCCAGATTCTACCTTGTGTGAAGGAGACAGGTAGATAGTTCAGAGGATAGAATGCTGAAGTCAGAAAGATATGAATTAAAAGCCAGACTCAGGCACTTAACTGGCTGTGCAATCTTGGGCATTTAACCTCTATTTGCTTCAATCCACTGGAGAAGGAAATGGTAAATCATCAGTATCTTTGCCATAAACAAAATAAAACAAAACATACAGGATCTTGAAGAGTTGGACTGACACAATGTCAACAAACCCAGTAAGATTGGCTTTGAGTTGTAAATCAACAAAACCCTCAGGTTTTACTTTGCACCCTGCAAATTGGCAAAGATGAAAAAAAAAATAGAAATAAACATCACTATTGATATTATGAGAAGATAGGCACACTAATACATTGTTAGTGGAACTATGAATCAGTATCACCGTAGTAGAAAGCAATTTGGAATTGTACAAATAAAGTGACTAAAATCTTCATGTCCTTTGATCTGGAAGTTCCATCATTAGACTTCAAATCAAAAGAAATTATTTAAAAGAAAAAAAAAGTCCCCATAAAACCAAAATATTTATAAAAATTTTTTTTTTGTAACGACAAAGAGTTGGAAACAATATACACATGGCCATTGACTTGTGAATGACTGAACAAACTGATAGAAAGTTGTATTCTTATTATTGTTCTGTAAGAAATAATCAGCAGGATGAATACAGAGAGGCTTGGAAAGATTTACATGAACTGATGCTGAGTGAAATGAGAACTAGGAGATCATTAGACACTTCAACAACAATACCATATGAGGATGTATTCTGATGGAAGTGGATATCTTTGACAAAGAGAAGATCTAATTCAGTTCCAACTGATCAATGATGGTTAGAATCAGCTACACCCAGAGAAGCAACACTGGTAAATGAATGTGGACTACTTGCATTTTTGTTTTTCTTCCCAGGTTATTTTTACCTTCTGAATCCAATTCTTCTTGAGCAACAAGAGAACTGTGTGGTTCTGCACACATATATCTTATCAAGGATATACTATAACATATTTAGCATGTATAAGACTGCCTGCCCTCTAGGGGAGGGGGTGAAGGGAGGGAAGGGAAAAGTCGAAATAGAAGTGAGTTCAAGGGATAATGTTGTAAAAATTACCCATGCACATGTTCTGTCAATAAAAAAAGAAAGTTGTATAATTAATTTGATGAATTCAAAGATGGGAAAGTTTACATGATCTGATGCAAAATGTAGCAGAGGCAAGAAAAGCTACGCAATGTTTCAGAGACAAATATATATACAAGTACAACAATATAAACAGAAAGAAAAAACACAAAAAAGCAAAGGTGAATAGTCTAAAATTACAAAAAACCAAAGCTCTAAAGAAGAGATGGGAGAATTCACCTTCTTGCTATTACTTCTAGAAGAGTACACTAGTATGATGCATTAGACATACTTTTGACTTTTTTAAATATATTGTTCAGTCTCTCCTTTTTCTTGTTTTTTTTTTTTTTTAATTTCTTAGATGAGATAGCTTTCTGAGAGGGGGCAGAGGGAAAAATGCAGACAAATATTTGTGATACAAAAATATATCAATAAAATTTTATTTTAAAAAGTAACAAGAGCCCTTCAATTTGAGAATTATTCCAACCCTATATCTCATTAGCATTAGTATCCACCAGCTGTCTATTTGTTTAAGGACAAGAAAGTATAGATATTTGGCAGCTGGAGAACAGACTATTTGCTCTTCGTTACCTGCAGCACCTCAGGCAATCCCAGGCTTCTGCTCCTTCAGAAGCTCATGAACTTTCTTCTCTGAAAGGGATGAGTTTCAGGCCACTGGACCTCCTACAACCCAGTTTCTATAGTTCATGACCCCATCTAGGGTCATGTAATTGAATGTGGAGGTCATGAAATTATGATTTATTATCAGTAAATTTTTATTTGTATACCTATTTTATATACTGATATACCTGGGGTCCCATAAAAATATCTGGGGTGAAGAGAGGTTGCAAGTGGAAAAAGTTTTAAGAAGCCCTGCTCTAGGAAATACAGATTGTCCTCTTTTCTCCTGTTTATCCAATCATGAGACTAGAACCCAGGTCTAGGAAGTCTCTTGTTCCCAAGTGAGTCTCAGAAGTCTTTAATTCAATAACCTGGGATATATATCTCCCTCTGATGTTAATGGTGTTTTCTCCATTAAAATGAAGACTATAGACAAAGTGTACTTAAAAACTCAGACTATGAACCTGTGGAAATTGAGCACTATTTCATGATATCTCAAATCAGTAAAAGCAGAAGGCTCTTTCCTCTCAACTTCACCCCAACTTTACTTCATTCAAATTAAGATCAATTTTTGATCCTTAACTTAGGTACAACAATTTCTCATAAATGTCATACATCATATTATTTTTAAAAGAAATGTATTTTCATGAATCATAAATTTACCTATTATGATAGAAAAGGATCTTAGATGTCATATTGCCAAACCCCTCAGTTTACAATTGAGGGCTAGAGAATTTAAGCAAATGCCTGAGGTCACAGATAGCTTTAAGCAACAAAAAGGGAATTTGATCCCCCTATCTTCTAACTTCAAAACTTCACCTATTTTTCCCAAAGAGCCTCTGCCCAATGCCAACTCTCTCAAAAAATATCCATCATTCTTAAAGGTTATCCTCTTCCAGTGTGAGCAGTAGCATCCAATTCCCTTTGGCAGCTCCCTCTGGCCAGGTATTATTTAGGTTTGAGTTTATGTATACATACCCCATTACCCCTGCTCCTAAGGCTCAAACAGGAACAGCAGCAGAGCTCCCAGCTGCTTTTAACACATGTCTCAGGGTTGTCATGAAGGAAGCATGGATGAGCCTTAAAATAATACATAAATGTGAACTGTTCTTACTAATAAGGAATAGTAATTTCTCTTTTAGGGAGTCTTTAGCTGATTATCAAGTATAATTCAATCTTTTTTGTTCAAATATCAAAACTCTAAATATCAATCTCTCTACTTAATAGGTAAGAAAACAGAAGCACACTGCATATAACTTACTATCATAACACATACAATAGAGAAAGGAGCCTGAGATAGAGTTCTATTTTATGTCTCTCTCCCCATTGTTTCCCCCAATCTCAAGTTTTCTTTATCACTCAATTCTTTGGGCCTCTGACTCAGTTATCCTGAGTAAATTGGATAAGAGGTATTTAGGGAAAGTTAGTAAAAGCATTTTTTAAGTGGCAGGCACATATGGTCAAAAAAGAAGGAAAAAAGGAAAAAGGGAAAAGGACCAGGTTAAGGTCAAGTTTACAGGAAGACATGGACATAGGACCTAACTCATGTCTTCATTTTCATCTGATCAGGTCCTCAGGGTTACTTTGACACTCACCCAGAACTGCACCCTACCTTCCACTCCCCCTCAAATTGTTTGTGGGTTGGCATCAATGTACTTGACAAGGAAGAGTTGGAGTGGATTGAAGAAGCACTAGCCCAAAGACTTGGGCTGCCAGATGACAAAGGCTTGGGAATAAAACACAATAGTTATATGGTCAAGCTCCCATGATCAGAGAGGAAAAGTCCTGCAATGACTATGATTAGTTTGGTATAGTCTGATCACATGGAAACAAAGTAGGAAAGCATTGATTAAGCACTTACTACATGCAGAGAACTTTACAAATATTTTTTTCAGAACAAATCTGGGAAGTAGGTGTTATTATTATTGTTCTTGGTTAATTGAAAAAAACTAAGAAAGATTAAGGTTAATGATTTGCCAGGGTCACACAACCAATAAATATATGAGATGAAATTTAAACTCAGGTCTTTCTGACTTTAGGCCTGGGTCTCTATCCCCTGCACCACTACATCAAATAGTGTAATCTCAAAATTTTTGAATCTTATGGCAAGCTACTCTCAATGAATTTGTCATCATAAGCATTCAAGAATGTTTGAAAGAATATATTATAATGACTTTTCATTTTCTGAAGAAGCAAGTAGATGATATAAATATGTATACATAGACACAATTCCATAATTACAGTAGAACAACGGATTATTTACAAGGGAACATTTTACACAGCAACAAGAAGATTATGTAATGATCAACTGTAATAAACTTGGCTCTTTCCAACAGTGAGGTGATTCAAGGCAATTCAGACTTGTAGTGGAGAGAGCCATCTGTATCCTGAAGACAATTGTGGGGACTGAATGTGGATCAAAGCATAATATTCACCTTTGTTGTTTGTTTGTTTGCTTGTTTTTTTCTTTCTCATTTTTTTCCTTTTGGCCTGATTTTTCTTATGCAGCATAATACATGCATAAATACATTCAGAATGATTGCACATGTAACCTATTGCTCTTTGGGGGGGTAGAAAAAAGGGGAAGAAAAATTTAGAACACAGGATTTTGCAAGAGTAGATGCTGAAAACCATCTTTGCACGTATTTTGAAATTTAAAAGATATTTTAAAAAAGATTATTTATATTGTTGTTTAGTCCTTTTTGATAATGTCCAGCTCTTTGTGACTGCCTTTGGGGTTTCTTGAGAAGAATAGTGGAGTTGGTTCATCATGTTATTCTCTGGCTCATTTTACAGATGAGCAAACTGAGACAAAAATGATTCAAAGACTTACCCAGGATCACATAGCTAGTAAGTATCTAAAGGCACATTTCAATTCAACTCTTATGGACTCCAGATATAGGGCTCTATCCACTGCACAATCCAGCTGTACTGCAAATTATCTATATTATACAGTATAAGTCCTAATATTGAAACCACATCTAAATGTCATTAAAAACCACTTTATAAAGTAGAAATCTGTATATTTGCTTAGTCAGAATGGTCCTGTCCAATATGAAATTGTGGTACATTCAGAATTATTAGTGCTAATTTGGAGGAAAACATATTATTCTAGGTGTGGAAAGAGGAGTTTCTGAAGTTTTTTAAAAATCAAAGCAAAAGTGTTAATGCCTAAAGTTCCATGTATATTTTATACATATATGTGTGTGTGTGTTTATATAAATGAATGAAAAAGCATTCTTTAACCACTAACTGTGTGCAAGGTACTATATTAAGTGTTGGGAATACCAATAGAAAAAAAAAGACAGTTCCTGATCCCCAAGAAGCTTAAATTCTCAAAAAGGAAAGCTAGCATATGGAAAGGGAGTGGTAGACATAGAGATGGGTTTTATTCAGAGAAGTTACAAGAACGCTGAATGGAATCACAGGGCAATTGATTGACATTTTCTTTCCAGAAATTGTAGTACTGATTTGATTACTGTTCCAAGAGTGGGAAAAGTTCCACCCAGAAGTGGAAAGTCACATGGCATAGTGATTTGTGTATGATGTAAAGATGGTTGGGGGGTTGCAGTCTTGGCGGGTTTGTTTCAGACAGATCTTACAGATAACCCCATCATCCACTGATTCAATGTTACTTCTGGTTTCAAGTTGTAAAACTTCACTCTTTCTTTCTTTGGTGAATATTAAGAATTTTATATTTATTGAGTCCAAATATCATTCTGTTATCACTAAAGATTTTCAAGAGATGTAGAAACTGTTTAATGTGTGCATGAGTATATGTTTATATGTGTATGTGTGTGTGTAACCATTTTGCTTGCTATGTTCCATGTATATAAATGAATAATAAGATATTTTGGAATGAGATAATAAAGTACTTAAGTTTAGGCAGAACCATAATAAACTTAAAATATCTCCCTAAAAAAATGTCCCATTTTCCATTAACTATTCTTAACATTTTTTGTCTTGTGCTATGTCTTAGAGAAATACTTTCCAAATGACCACTAAATAGTCTCATTCTATTTGAGTTAGCATTAAATATTTGTAGTAGAGGAATATGTGATGATTGCAAACTGAATCAAAACTTTAGCATCTATCAAAGGCAGTTTAAATGTTACAGCACATTCAAATTGTTTAGTCAATAATAACCAAACCAACAACAAATTGGTCATTGTACTCCTGGGACTTTTGGATTGACACATTTTGTTTCTCAGTCAATGTATTGCTTTCTTATAAGAATTTGTAGTTGTTTTAAAAAACTATCATCTATGAATCATTTGTATAAAATATGTAACACATAACTGGTCTGTATTTGGAGGGATTACTAGTATCCTTATATCTTGATGTTAAATATGTGATAATAAAAAAGATGAGATTAAGTTTACTTCTGAAAGGATACTGTGCTTCAGTGTGAAACATTTGAATCAATGATTATGAATATTATTGTGTTTGACATCTTCTAAATTTGTAGAAAAGTTAGTCTCATTCCCTTCATATTTCAAAACTTAAGACCTATGGTTATTGGGGAAGAAGGGGATTAAAAAGAGTACTCCTTGGGCAGTTGGCAAGGAGGTAAAATGAGATAGAGAGAAGAAAGGAAAGTAAAAATAGTATAACCAAGGCCTTCTTTAAATGATGAAGTAGGAGAGACAGTCATGAATAAGAATAGTGGAGTTCCATGGAGGAGATTCATCTAAGGCATCAACTCTGGTGAGGGCTTCTGTGGGCTTTGGAGGAGGTGACCAGAGAGTGTATTAATGATCTATAATACATTGGGATATCTGCAAATTTGAAAACATGCTTTTTTGTGCTTTTATTTAGGTCTCTGGTACAAATATTAAGCATGTAATGTGATATATATTTAATAATTATAGTTCAGTGTAATTGATTTCCTTTGTTTTACTTTATGCATTTTAAAACATTATAGTGAAAAGGGGTCCATAATCTTCACCAGATTGCTAAATGGATCTATGAAACAAAAAGGATAAGAATTTATTTTGTGAAGGACATTTATGTTAAGGTATGACTTAGAATAAATGGATGATTGAGGTGCCTTCTAACTCCAATATTCCATTTATCTATATTCATAGAAAAAAATACAACATAAGCTTACTTCTTGAGTGAAAATATGTGCAATACTATTACGAGGAATGTTATAGGGAGCTGCTGGACAGCAACATGGCCACATGATGTACAGTAGCAACATTCAGCAAACAAAATCCTTTTTGCTTCTGTATAAATGCTTGGCTTGCTGGGAACAAGAAGAAAAAGAAGTATAGGTTGGAGCTACTGGCCTCTACACTCTGTGAGGCTAGAGATTACTATTTATCTCTTTCAGTGTCCTCTTCACACAACAATTTTAAGAAATGCTTGATCATTTGAATTGAATTGAGACAATCTGCAGTTGGAGAAAACAAGTAGAAATGAGCAATTCTCCAATCCATAATGCAGTTTTTCAAATGTCTCCAAATCAATCAATTATATGAAAGTGTACTCCAGTATTAGCAAGTAGGCAAAGAAATGGGGAGCAAAAACATAAATGTCTCATAATTTAGTTAACATTTTTTCCATTAGTTTAGGAGAGCATTTATTATCTTTTCTGTGCATGACATTGTCTTAGGTGCCCAGGATTAGAAGACCAAAATAAAACTGTGTCTATACTCAAAAACTTTATATCTTACTCTGGTTGGAGGGCCAAGGGAGAGATAAAACATGGACATAAATAAAGAAATACAAACAATTAAAAGTAATTTTAAAATAAAGAGAAAATCCAGGACTGGAAGAATTTGTTGAAGTTCAGGAATTTGTGGAAGCAGCACTTTCACTGTCTTGAAGGAATGTTTTCAAGGAGTAGGACAGAGAGAATTCTGGATATTAGGAACAATCCCTGCAAAGACCTAGAGATAAGAAACATATTGCTGAGCATGGGACCAAACTAGACTTAAATGGAATATGGTTGGGAAGATATGAAAAAAATACTGATGATATTTTTGTTTTTCCTATTCTACTTAAGATCCAATAGATTGTAAGTTCTTTGAGAATTGTAAGTTCTTCTTGTATCCTTGGTGCTTGGTATAGTGCTGGAACACTGTGAATACTTAAATATCCATAGGTTGATGACTGTTTTCAAGGCTTTGTCATGTCTGCTTAAAGGAGTCCTCATTAACAAGAGGAGAACAAGCATTTCTCCAGTGATTGCTCATATTCAATTACAATAGAATGAGTAAGACTCCTTTAGATCACTAGTTTTTAGATCCATTCCCTCTGGAAAGGAGCTTAGAAATAAATAAAATTCTTTCTTATTTATGAGTGAAAAATTGAGCTTGTCAGCAACTTGCCTCCCCATCTTTCAGCTGATAGCTTCTTAGATATCAAACAAGAAAAGCAAGAAGCAACCAAATAATACCCTTTTTAGAACTAGAGTTCCTAAACAGGGGATCAGGTGGTATGTATATTGATTTCATGGAGTTTGTGAAATTTGATGGGAAAAACATCATGCCTTTATTTCAATAGAATTTATTTCGTTTGGCTTATTTCTATATAATTGGCAACTAGCTGGCTCACTGTATAGAGCACTGGACTTAAGAGACAGACATAACTGAATTTAAACCCTGCCTCAGACACCTACCATCTGGGTGACCCTGAACCAGACACTATGCCTCTCCTAGCCTCAATTTCCTCATTTGTAAAGTGGAGGTATTAATAGCACTTTCCTCCCAGCGTTACTGTGAGGGTTAAATGAGAAAAATATATGTAAAGTGTTTTCAAACTTTAAACTGCTATATAAATGTTCAATGCTACTATTATTATTATTCCTTCATAATCTATTTACTAATACTTTATGGATTTAAAAATTATTATGCAAAGAGCTGTAAAAACAGGCTTTTTTAGACTGCCAAAGTATTTCATGACACAAAGAAGTTAAGAAATACTGTTTTAAGGAAAATCAGGGAATTACCAGTGGAAAAATCTCAGCATTATATTCAAAGAACATGGATTCAAATCTCAACTTTAATGTTTAAGTAGTAAGTTTATATAAGATTATATATATACGTATACATATATGTAAAACATAAATATGTTTATGTTATGTAACATTGAGCAAGTCATTTTATACTCCTAGGTCTCAGTTACACCTCTGTGAAATGAAAAGGCTAAACTAGATACATATTCTTAGATCTCATCCAGTGCAAAAGCACTTGTGACCCACTTCAGCTAGAAGTATCTTCCTTGCAACCACCTATTGCAACTTGTCCTCTGCATCAATTATTTAAAGAAAATAATTATGGTATCATTACATTTCTGGCCTTACCACACTTCAAAATCAATAACTCTGCTGAAAACCCAAAATACACTAGAACCAATTATACAGAAAGAAAAATCTTATAGGTTCTATCTGCAAAGAAAAGAAGAAGATGGTAAAAGCTGCAAATATTTGATTAATCAGATGTTGACCTACAAACAGCTTTCTTGATTGGGGGCAAAACTAGTAGTTATCTTTTTGACCTAGTCAAATTGGCTTTTTCCTGAAGTTTATCAGAGCATTTATTCACTACATCATCTTCCCTCAAGAACTGGATCTAATTATTGCTTTGTTTAAATCAGCTACTTAAACTTTCTAAAACTGAGTTCCCACATCTGTAAAATAAAAATTATAATACCTATACTACTAACCACACAAGGATGTTGAGAAGAAAACCCATAAGTCAATTATAATATGCAATTTAAATGTGTTACCACTATTATCATAGCCTTTGTCTTGAAATGAACAGGCATTCTTAACTCACTTGGGGGAGGGGAAATTGAAAGCATCAATCATTTACATGCTCCTCTAACACTCAGGTTGAAAATGAACTCAGGCCACATTGTATTTAATCTCTTATCAGTATTTCAGTCCCATTAAATTAATGGTGCAGACTTCCTCACTCAACAAAACAATTTATGTATTAATTTGCATAAAATTGCATAGGGAGCTCAAGAAGTCCTTGGTCCAAGCATGCAAAATAAGATAAAAATAGCCTTCATATTACTCACCATAATTGTATCCAAACCCAATATTTAGGTCATGACATGTAGAAAAATAAATGAATAACATATTTTAGCCAATTCATTCATATCTGGAAGATTATCACTCACACACACACACTCACATGCACATATTTGTTCTCTTGCTTGAGATATTGATATATCTTCCTAATTGATTCCTTATATTTACATTTTTTAATATCATTCCCCACCCATCTATCACACAACTACCCTAATAATCTTTCCAAATTAAAGGTCTGGTTGTGGCACTCTTCTGTTCAAAAACCTTCACAGAATTGTAGGGGAATCTCAGAGGCCATGTCATTCAACTGGCACCTGAAAAAAAAATCTCCTTTATATCATCCCTGATCAGTGGCTGTCCAGCTTTTTCTTGTTTAAAAATTTCTAAAGCATGAGAATCCATTTCTTTCTGAAGTAACCCATTCTGCTTTTGGAGAGTTCTAAAAGTTAGAACACATTTTCTGACTTCAAGCTTAAGTTTATCAGTTTGCTACTTCTATCCATTGAAGCTCGTTCAATAATTTATTCCAGTGACCATGAAGGCAGATGAAGCAGGTATTATGTATTACTTAAAGCTTGCTCAGAGATCAGAAATACCAAGATTATCACGGAATCATGTTGATTTTTGTCTTGCCGGTAGACTTCAATGACTCAGGAAGAGTAAAGTTGATGACTTCTTCCTCTGTCTCACTTAAATACTCTCCATGAGCAACTCAAGATACCACCTTTTTCAGAAACAAAGGACAACAATAACCACAGCAATAAAAAGGTGCCTTCTTCCCAGCATAACCACGTGCCCTTTCTTCTAATAATTTTCATATGGCATGAACTCAGGGTCTTTCATCCTATCTATCCTGCTCTAGAGAGTTTACAGTTTCTCAGTAACCTTTTTAAATGTAGAAGACAAAACTGAAAACCTGATGTGTCAAACCCAGAATAAATTACAAAATTATCACCACCCTAAATCCTGGACAACAGAACTTTCTTAATACAGAAAATATTACATTAACTTTCTTAATACCCTATAACAATTAACTTAGAATTTGTTTTTATTCCACTAAAGCTCTCAAATGTTGTTTAGATTAAATTTTGTCCTATGCCTTTGTTTTGTACTAATGACATTGATCATTTGAAAGCAAGTGTAAGATTTTTCATTTATCCCTATGAAGTTTCAATTTGGTCAGTTTGGTCCAGTGTTCTATCTTGTCAAGGGCTAATTCAGTATGGAATGTGTCCTGTGATGTAACAGCTATTCCTCCAAATTTTGTGTCATCTGCAAATTGAATAGATCTACTTTTACCTTTATCCAAATCATGATAAAAAATCTTACCCAGAAGAGTCCTGGGGAACTTCCCTAAAAACTTCTTTCTATATTGACGGTTAACTTTTCCATGACTATTCTTTGTTTCTGGCCAATGATTCTGGGGGTGGGTGGGTGGGAAGTTGAGCTTATCCACAATATCTTCTACTCTTTCGAAATCTATCTATTCATGCTATTGCAGAGACTATATCTTTTATGTAGAAGTAGTAAAAGAAATTCTAACAAATGTCTGGCTAAAATATAAATAAGCTATATTTGTAGTAGTACCCTGACCTACCTGATAAGTCAGTCAATAAAAGACATAAGCTTGATATGGCATTCCATATACTTTGTGAAGCTGTACTGGCCCTTTGAGATGACTTTTTCTCCTGTATGATCACTAATCATCCCTTTAATAATATGTCTAGGATTTCCCCTACAAAATTAAATCAAACTAATTGGTCAAAAACTTACAGACTCCATTTTTTTTTCAAAATTAGAACATTTGTCCTCCAGTCCTGTAGTGTATAAGAAGGCAATGGTAAATATACAAGGTGATTGATTTTGGTTCAGTAATCACATCTCTCAGTTCTTTCATGTTGGAGTATGTAATTCCTCTAGATTTTGTGACTTGGACTCATTCAGAACAGTTTGATTTTCTTTTAATATCTTCTTATTTATAATTGCTTTGCACTTCTATTGTAGCTTGCTTTCTTTTCTTTACAATCCAAAGTTCATAGCCTTTAGCAAAACAATAAAATAAAAGGAAAGTGCAAGTTTGAGCAACTTCCTTTTTCTTTGTTATCATCATCTGATTGGCACTGATTATGCTTATCTGTCTCGTCTTTGATCACCATCCTCCCCTGTGGTAGCTATAAAAAACCCTTGTTGTGCCCTTAGCAATTTTTTTTTTTTTTTTTGCTAACCTCATCTCATTCTAAACTTCAGTATTCTTGAAACTTTAATAGGGTCATGCTATATTTTACTCCTCTGTTACATGCCCTTGATTTGATCATTTGTAGATGTCATTTTTAATTCTAATTTGAATGATTAGTTCTCTGTGCATCCAAAAGTGATAACTTGTTCTTTCCTTCATCAGAATTGTTTCTTTTTAATCTTTAGAATTTCATTTTTGAGAGCTTCCAAATGCTACTGTATTGATTTTCCTTGTATAGTGATAGTTCAGAATATCTTGCCTATTCTATCATGAAATCAAACTCTGCTTTCTATAAATAAAAGATACAATTATCCTCTTCTCCATCACAAATTAAAAGATGAAGTAATCATTGTTCCCCATTATTTCCATTATTTCCACCCTGGCAGTTTTTCTTTATTTGTAAGAATCAAAGACAGAAGAGAATTTTCCCTCTTTTTGGTAGAAGATAAAATTATTATGAAGGTGAAGAAAAAAAATCTTAGCTGCTCTTCTCATGGAAGAGAGTTTCAGTGGGTCTCCAAATGACTCATGTCCTCTGTTACTACTGCATGATGGAACTATGTCAGACTTGACATGTTTCCCAAAATTCTTATTTCTTCTTTCTGTTCAGGTGGTCTGCAGTATATTCTGGTGGGAAAGTTGATTCTCTTTATGATTCTTTACCTTCACTATATAGTTCTTCATCATTTATTACACCTAATTCATTCCTAAATTTTCTCATAATTATTTCTTCTTAAGGGCAGCTAATTGGTGCAGTGGATAGAATATGAGACTTGGAGTCAGGAAGATTCATCTTCCAGTGTGGATATCTGACTTCAGGCTTATAAACTGTGTGAAACTGGGCAAGACACTTCACCCAGTTTACTTCAGTCCTTCATCTGTAAATGAGCTAGAGAAGGAAATGGTAAACCAGTACCTCTGCCCAGAAAACTCAAGTGGGGTCACAAAGAGTCAGACACAATTCAAACAACAAAACAGCATGATAAAATGCAGTGTTAGTGAGTTCTCAATATCTTTAACCTTTCTTGTTTCTTATGAATGTATAGTACATACTGCAAGAATTATATTGTACTTTTGGGTTTCATTTTATCATGTTTGAATGATGTCTGGGATTACTTTGCCTTCTTATATTGTGATACCTAATTCATCTTATTTGTCACACATACTTTATGAATTTTTATGGAGACAGTCAAGGCATTTTTTTTAAGCTTGGAACTCCCGTATCTCTCCTGCTGTTTTTCTTCCTATGTAGTGACTGCTCTCCAAGGTACCTTATTTGGTATAGCTATATAATCAATTTTCTTCCTTTTTATGTCTTGTCCTTTGCATTTTCTAGGGGGAAAAGCAGGAAGCCACTTAGGTTTCCAAGTGAGTACATGGATCTCCTGTCTACATGTATTTATTCAAGCTCTTCCTTCTCATCTTGAATATATCTTTCTTAAAGTAAGCAGTTCCCCTTATCTCATATCTCTGTCTTAGAGAAGACTTATCTTTCTTTAAGGTGTAGACTCAGCTCAGGTGCATCTCTCACCCTCACAGCTAAAGATATTCTATTACATAACAAATTTCCATAGAACAGAAGGCTTTCTAGATAGTCAGTTGGCAAAGAAGAGAGTGGATATGTTCAGAAATGAATGTGATGTAAACATGAATAGCATATGTCCTAGACTGAAATGTTTTGGGGGGATATCTTGTTTCCATCATTTTTGCTATTATACTTATCTGATTATATGTTATAGTTTGCCTGTCCTTCACCCAGTATGTTGCAAGACCCTTGATATCAAGGAGTTTGCATAGTGGTTTTTAAACTTTATACCACTCATCACCTAGCACAGTGTTTTACATATATTATGTGCTTAATACATTTTATTCACTTGAATTGACAAAAAAAATTGTCTTTCCTTCATTCCCCATACTTACTCCAAAAATAATACTTATACAAGTGAACAAAGTGGATGACCACTGACCTGTCTACTAACTAAACTTTGTGAATCTGAGAACTCATATCTTAAAAGAAGACAAGAAGAGAAATAGCACAGCTAGTTTCAAAGGAATAAATGGGGGGGGAAAGCACTTATCAAGCAAGGAACTACACTAATAATTCCCTAATGGTAGAAATTCTGGACACTTTTGTACCAGGACATGAGTTCTGTTCTACAAAATGGAAGCCTTGCTGAATGCAAAATTAAGCTGTAGTTTGGGTTGGCTTATTTGTTGCAGTCATTTCAATTATTTGACCCTATTTGGAGTTTTCTTGGCAAAGATATTGAAGTGGTTTGTCATTTCCTTCTTCAATTCATTTTACAGAGGAGGAAACAGATGAGGATTAAGGGACTAGCCCAGATTCACACATCTACTAAATGTGTCAGGCCATATTTAATCTCTGGTCTTCTTGATTTCCGGTTGAGTATTCAATCTATTGATCCACCTACTTGTGCTAATCTGCATAGGTAAACTGTTTTTATAATCCAAGAAGGTCCAAGGAATGTGCTAAAATCAGTGTTCAATATTTCAGTTCATGAGGGTTTGGAAATGCCCAAGCAAATGACTATTGTACCTCTAGCTTAATGGTGATGTTGATGATAAAGAGAAAAGGAATAAATATTCATCTAGTGCATACAGATACTGTGCTAAATGCTTTAGAAATATTATCTCATTTGGTTTTCACAACAATCCAGCAAGGTAGTTGCCGTTATTATTCCTATTTTATAATTGAGGAAACTGAGACAAAGGATCATAGAACTCAAGTTTTTCTGACAGAAACCCAGGATTCTATAGACTGTGCCATATAGCTGCTAAGTACTATGCTATATACTGGGAATAGAAACACAAACAAAAACAGAAGCAATCCTTAGAGAGCTTGAATTCTAGCAGGAAAATACAGTATTTAAAAGGGTGCTGGAAAGCAAAATGATGGGAAGGAAGATGGAGAGATGCTCTGGAGTATCTTGTCCTGATCCATGTTTGAAGCAGCATGATGAATGAGAGCCATTCTTTCATTAGAGGTTTGAAGAGGAACCCCTCAGGATCTCCCTTGATCTCCTTGCTACACTGCAATTATTATGATCACCCTGCTGTCAACAAATTCAGATTTCTACGAGCCTATAAGAATAGCATCCCTCTTACTCAGAATGTCAGTATCGTATTTCTTCTGCCAGATACTACAGGAATATTAGCAGCAGTACACTGCAGGGTAGGGAGTTAGAGGAAGGAGGGAGGGAGGGAGGAAATATAGGAACCAACAACAGCTGTGCAAAGAGATTCAGCAGTCCCCAGAGCCAAACTTCAGTGAGAATCAGAATCCACCTAAAGAATTTAAGTTGTTTTTGTACTGATGTGTGTATTTTAAACACAGCAAGGAGACAAAAATCACTTGCAAACAAAGCAGAGTCCTCCCTTAGCTTCTTTTACTCCTCTTCCTCAACTACCTATGGCTTGAAAATTCCCTCAGGTGTTGCACACATTCCATTTCCATGTCTCCATCACCTTTTATATTCTTGAAAATTGCATTCTGAAGAGAAAATGGCAAAATATCAATTTAATATCTAAATGCAGAAAGAGATCCAGCCAAGGTTGTAATGCTTAATGCTTGCTGAAAATGAAACTAGTGAGTGTGACTACCATGACCTTTCAATATTTAGACTTGTTGACATTTCTCTTTGCTCATATACTAGATTAGGAAGGCTGTAAACAGAAGCAATGGGGAATGACTGAATTGTTGGGAAAGGGCAGATGAGAAGATATTTACTAGAAACATGCAATCATGCTTGGTAATGTACCTACGTGTAGCCGAAGAAATTAAAAATATTGGACTGATTTTTAGGTAAAATTACTTCAGATCACAAAAAGAAGAAAATGAACTTGCAATACCAGGTTTTCAGTATGACACATGAAGATTTAAGGCACTCCTTTTTTTCCCCTGGAAATAGTAATTTTTCATGTTTTCTTTGCTTTTGATGCACATTATCATTCTTTACCCCAAGTCAGCACACCTTTTAACCCAGGAAATATTTATTACTATACTTTTCTTTCACATGTTCTTTGTTCCTTTGATCCTACCTTACACATGAGAATTCCCTGTTTTCTATTCCCCAATCTAAAACCAGGCTAAATTAGCCTACTAAAAGCCATTTAAGACTTCTGAAGGATATCATTTTATAAACTAAGAAAATAAATACTTTCTCTTAGAAAGTGTTCTATTACATGGAAAAGAACTGAAGTATTATGAAAGGTTTCAAAATAGAATATATATCCTTTTCTATTTAAACTGAACTAAAGATAAATATAAAAGCATTCAGTTTGAAACAGTCATAACTTAATCCATTGAACATTTGTTAAGTGGCTACTATGTGCAAGGTATTCTAGGTGTTACTAAAATAGATCAAAGACTACCACTTCTAAATTCTAGGAATTGGAATCTACTATAAAGATAGAACATGGATACAAATATACAAAGTAAAAGTTAGCAAGCAATACATATAAAGGAAAGTTTAAAAAAAAGATTTAAAAATTAAATAAAGGTATAAAACCAGTCAGCTGATCAATTAGCAATTATTTATCAAGTTCCTAATACGTGTCAGACACTGTGCTAGATGTAGGAGAGGCATCCAAAATGAAATAATCTATTCATGCCTTCAAAGGAGAAAACTATCTGTAAAATGGACATGATAATGCTTACTGATCAACTTCCCATTAACAAATATCTGTGACTAGAATGCTCTCCCTACCTCATCCACACATCTAGCTCCTTTCTTCAAAGTGCAGTTCTACCTTGTGAAGAGGTCTTTCCCTGTTCCTCCCACTTTTTGGTGCTTCTCAGCCCTAAACTTAGTAGTTATTTTTATTTTATATTTACCAAATACTATATGCACACATTTTTCCCTACCCATAAAATGTATGCTCTTTTAAGAGAAATAGGAGATTATCTCCATGGCCCTTTCTAGCTTTATCAGTCTTGAATTCTAACCCCAATGAGCTATACCCCTGTGCAGTGTCTTTACACACAGGCAAAGTAGATAGTTGCCTGTGGGAGGGGATTCAACTGAACGTCCCCACATGTTGCATTTAACCTTAAATTTCTTTCAGAGAAGACATGAGATTTTTATTACTAGTTGCTAAGCAAAAACCTTTGAGAGAAGAAATTAGGCCAATATAAAATTCATATTATATGAGAGTTTTTTAATTTATGGCTCTTGGATCACCACCTACCCCTACCCAGAAATTTCTTAGCTAGATTTCATGAGGTCAATGAATTTGAATAGAAAAGAATCATATCTTTATTTTAATATTTTTGATTTCCATTGTGATCCTATATATTTTTATTCATCTCAAAACATCATTCTGAGTAGGGGTCCATAGGTGTTGCCAGATTGGCCTTCCCCTGTCTTTCTGATGGCCTTTGTCAATGAGAAGGGGAGAGGTGAGAGAGAGAGAGAGATGGGGGGGAAGAGAAAGAAGAGAGAGGGAGAGAGGTTAAGAACACTTGCACTACAATATTAATGGTATAAAGATCATAGATTGAGCCTTAAAGATCATTTAGTCCTATTTATGTTATTTTACAGGTAAGGAAATTTAGGAGTTTATGTACTTATCTAGACATATCTTTCAAGGAAAACGTAAACTCCTCAAGATACTGTTTAGCTGTCCTTTTATCCCTAGTGCCTATCACAGTGCCTTGAATATAAAATAGATGTTTAACATGTGAAAATAAAATGAAATGCAATTTAAATAAGTGACTTGTCCAAGGTCACAAATGTCAAGAGTTGGAATATTCTCTGACAAAAGGTTTGAAAGGGGAAAGAGTGAGATAATACACATGAAAAACTGGGAATTATGAAAAGGGATGGAGTAGAAAGAAAAATGAAACTAGAAAATGGAAAACCAAACATAGAAAAAAAGGAGACAGAAATGTGAAAAAAATTTGCCTGCTCACTAGTTTCTTTGCAGGTAAGCATTACTTCTGCTATTATTTACTTTTTAAATCCAATGCCATGTTTACAGTTGTTGTTGTTTTTTTTTTTAATAAATAGGTTTTTAGACAAGAATGACAGCATGAGTTCTGCTATCTAAAATTTTTTAAAGAAAAAAAAATCCCCCCTCTGAGAGATACAAAGACTTATTACCAATGTTTTAGTCTATCACAGAATAATAAGCCTAAAAATGTGACCAAGATGTTCATGGATCAAGGAACACTACATTCATCTCACCCAGAAAACAATAACAACAACAAAAATATACACACATACACATAAAGTGACACAGAGAGAAAAGCCAAGATTCCTAATAAAGTCAGATTTATCAATGAAAAACATCTAGTCTTCAAGTAGGAGAATGGAAAATTAAATCTATTCTTGATCATGGGAGATGAGATAGTTTAATTTCATCTTTTAGACACAAAACAAGGTTCCTAATTCCATTACAGATCCTTGAGACAAGTTTACCCTCTTGGATAAGGTTGCCATGGCAATTTAAATGAAAATGGCAAGATCAGTGATATAGCATAAAACCCTACTTCTATAAGCAAGTGTTCATGGGTATTTTTATTTTTCATTTTTAATTGGATAAGGCAAAGCTAAAGACTCATAAGTATGGATTTAAAAAGGGGATACTTCATGGAACAGTTTTACCTTGGAATATGTTGTTAGGTATCTCTGATCACTCTAAAAATGTATTTCTTTTTCTTTCTTTCTTTCTTTCTTTTTTAATTTTCTTTTTCTTTTTTTTTTCCCCTTTCATAAACCATGGGTCTTAAAAAAAACGCCATTTGATCACAGTATGGAAAGCATTTGTTAACTAGTAATTCTATAACTGCCACTGGGATGGGACAAGATTTAATTTCAAAGCTAGAGAGCCTCCACTTATAGAAAAAGAGGTTTGTTACAAATTGAAAAGTGTTCATAAGAATAGCACCCAATGCAGAGAGACTTTAGAATTTGGAAACAATACTTTTCATTAAATGTCCTACTTTGTCCAGAGGGCACCTTGAACAAGAATTTTCAGTTAAGACCAGAATTTGGTACTTTTCTATAACCTACTACATTCACTTTTCACTCTTCAAAAATAAAGGAAACAATCTACTAGAAAATGCTTTGAAGTGGAACCTAAACAAATTTAAGAAAGTGTACAAGTTTAAGTGAGTTTCAGTCACCTGTAGGACACACTTTGAGTATTATTCTAGTTGTACAGGTTAGGCTAGGTCAGATACTCCCTGGCTTAGTGTCATATTGTGATCAGTGGTAGTTTTTGCAACATGACTAGATGGGGATATATTAACAGAATTAACCAGTCCCTTAATTCAAAAAAACATTAGATTAGACTCTTAAGTGGATCATTGGATTTTGCCTTCAAATACACAGTTCTTTCCAGTGAATAACAATTATGCCCTGCAAGTTGTCATCTTAAGCTTTAAGTAGCTAGTGATAGACAACAGAAAGAAGACTAGAATTAATTTCAAAGTATTTGAGTTTGACTCTCAGCTCTTCTATATGTATGATAATGGTCAAGCCACAAGCCTCTTTAGTTTCAGTCATAAGTAAATATTTTAACACTTATTTAATTTCTAACATGATGAATATCAAAGCTTTATTCTATACAAACCAAAATTCTCTAAGGTTTTTAATATTTTTTTAAGAGTGTGAAGGGGTCTTGAAGCCAAAAAGTTTGAAAACTGATGAATTAGATGATTTAAGAAATTTCTTTCAACTATGTCAGATACTGCAATATAAAATTAAAGTGACATAGTCCTTGCCTTCAAGTAGCTTATGGTTCAGGTAGGAACAGCAAGGAAGGAAACAAGTATGCGTTTTGTCTCTGACATATTAGAAAATAATTAAGTGCATGGAAGAGGTCAAAACAAGAAATGAAAAATTCAAGAAAGGAGATATTTCTAAAAGAGTTGGAAATGTGGAAACCAGGGAAGAAGTCATATAATGCTAAATTTATTTACTTCTCTACTTCTTGCTGAAACTGAACATAATACAGTACAATATGACATGGTGGGTGAAAAACAGAGGAAAGAGAAAAACAAATAGGCCTTTATTAAGCACCTTTATTAAGTATATATCATATAATATACTGCATTACATATGATTAATAATAGCATCTATATAGTGCTTACTACGTAGTTGGCATTGTACTATATGCTTTACAAATGTCATCTCATTTGATACTTACAATTCTGTGAAATGAGTATTATTCCCATTTTACATTTAAAGAAATTAAGACAAATAGAAGATAATTAATTTGCCAGGGCACATGACTAGTTAATGCCTGAGGCCAGATTCCCTTTATCCACTGTACCACCTAGCTACCTCATTAAAAAATAAAAAAGCAAAAGAAAGTAAATGGATTATTATACTATAGTACAGCAATTGAAGAGAATACAGAAAAGTAATGCATAATGTTGATGTTAATCAACAGAAACTGTTTCTTCTATTGGTTAGAGAAATACTTGGATGATTCATATAAGACTGATTTCTTCTGAATAATCATGGAGCAAATGGAACATTTCTTTTATTATTTATTCTGGCATTTTGCACTACCATCTGCAAATGGAAATATCTAAAGGACTCTATATATGAGGAGTCTCTCTAGCATCTGGATTTTGTTCAGAACATCTTCTAGAACAGTGGAGAATACCTTAAAAGACAAATAGGTCAAACGGTCTTTGGGGGAAAAAATGGGGGTTGTACCTGTCAAGGAATCCTGCAAAATCTTACTAGTTCAAGCCATAATTTGTTGAATTAGAGTTTGTGAAGTTGCATTCTTCTAAAGTAAAACAAGTTGGGTTTTGTTGATTTTTTTAAAAAGAAAGTTTGAAGGATCTCATATTCTATATATTTCATTCAGTTCTGTGACTAAAGGGATTTTTCTACTGTCAAAATATTTTATAAAAGATTTTCTGTTGCCTTCTCATATTTTCCAACAAGTTTATCTTCAATAGGGTTACAATAGATTATTTTCATAAAGACTTTATAGAGATGAGCACATAGGTTCATGGTCTAGTAGCAACTGATGCCTCCTAAATTCCTTTTAGTGGTAATAGTGTTAATCATTTTTGGGGGGGTAAAATGAGGTTGGAGAGAATGGGACTCTTCCTCCTTTGCAGATAGGTAAAAGTGATGATGCCTCAGTATTTTCAAAATTGCATCACCTCCAGTACTAATTTCTTCTGTGTATACATGGCCTAGTTTAACTGCCCTTCCCTATTTCATTTGTTGAGAACCTGTCATGTAGACAAGTACTAAATGTCAACATATATTTAGTACCAGGATTATTATCTTCAAGTTACAGGTGAAAAAACTGAGGCTCAGGGATTGTGATCAAATGGCTAGTAAGAGTGCTTGGAATTGAACCAAGCTCTTCAACTCCCAATCAAGTTTCATTTCAAAGTCAGTTGATCAGTTAATAAACATTTATCAAATACCTTCAGTGAGTGAGGCATTATGCTAAGTGCTGGGGACACTTTGAGACAAAAGACAGCTTCAAAGTAAGGGAAACTGCAGACAATTAAGTACAAATAATCTGTACAGGATAAATTAGAAATAATTAACAGGGGAAAGGTACTAGAAATAAGAATCATGAAAGACTCCCTATAGGTCATAGAAGACCAGATTTTAGCTGAGCCTTGGAAGGAAGCCTGGGAAGACAGAAAGTTGAGATGTAGAAGGATAACATTTCAGACATGGAGGAGAACCAGTGAAAATATCCAGAATGAAGAGACAGAGTGTCTTGTTGAGAAACCGCAAGGCCAATGTCACTAGATCACAGAATCCATGGAAATTTAGGGGCAAGGAGCATTGTACAAGAAGACTGCAAAAGTAGAATGAAGCCAGGTTATAAAGGCCTTGGTTGCCACATACGATTTTATATTTAATTTTGGAGGTAATAAGAAGCTACTGAAGTTTATTGACTAAAGGGGTGTCATGGTTAAGTTGATCTTTTAAGAAAATTAGACTTCAGTGGATGAATGGAGAATGGGTTAAACTTGAGTCAGACAGACACCAGATGGCTATTATAACAGTCCAGGTATAGAGTGATGAGAATCTGCACTATTGTGGTAGCAATATTGGGGTGAGAAGAGGGAATATGTGAGAGATGTTATAAAAGGAAAAATTGACAGACTTAGCAAAATATACATTCCCAGGCATTTATCTTCCTTCAAAAGCATTTTATAAATTTATTGTCCATGAATTTATGTAAATGTCTCTTAAACGTGCTTATTTTCAGAAGATAAGGCATTAAATTAATTTCATGAGTTCATTATTCATGTCAAGAAAATATTACTATTCCTTTCTATTTTGGTGATTTTCATGGTAATTCAGTATGTGGATGACACAGGCCTCAGGCCACACTTTCTTTTCATCTCTGCTGTCTATCCCTTTCCATGCTGGTTTATTCACTAGTTAACAACATGATAGAATTTAATAGGGGGAATAAAAATAAAGGGGGAATAAGGTGATAGAGTGGATAAAGCCCCTGGTCTCAGGTGCTTACAAGCTGTATAATCCTGGGCAAGTCATTTAACCCTGCTTATCTCAGTTTCTTGTCTGAAGAAAAGAACAAAGAACTAGAGAAGGAAATGGCAAACCATTCGAATATCTGCCCCCAAAAATGGAGTCATTAAGAGTCAGACAAAACTGAAATGACTGAACATCAATAACTTGTAAAAAATCTTTTGAATTAATATTGAATATCATTGAATTCAATATTGAATTCAAGAATTAGGAGGTAGTGTTATAACATGGAAAGAGAAACAATTCTGGCATCAGAAGACCTCGTTTTGAGTCCTGTCTTTTGCTCTTATGGCTTATGTGAAAGTTATTCTATGCCCCTGGACTCAGTTTCCTTTTCCAAAAAAAAATGAAAAGTTCAGATTAGCTTATATTCTTTATCCATAATCATTTCTATAATATAGTACTGGAAATTCCCTTGTCCTATAATATCATGGAGAGTTAATTCATGTATCTTTGGTTTCACTGATATATAGTTTCTCTTATTTGGCAAAAATTAAGAACTACTTTTTACATAGAAGTCAAAGACAGAAGCCATCAAAGTTTTTGTCTGCTTGTCAGAACTCCCCGAATTTTCCCTTGGGTGGATCTACCACTAGGGTGGATCAAGAACAAACCCCCCCCCCAAATTCTGGCTCTAATACAGCATTCTGACATATTTCAAACTTGAAATATGCCTATGATCCTACCTGAATTTGGAATCAATATATATTCAGAAGCATGAAAAGATCTAGTGATGCTATTGAGCATCCATCCCAGGAATATATTTGTAAGATTCTTTCTTACAAAGTATCTAAAAATCTACTACGTTCAGCTTATAAAAATGACTAGTTCAGAAAAAAGGTGAATTAGAAAACTTCACAAATGTAAAAATAATAACTGAATGGTTTTGTCTTTTTTTATATAATTATAGCATTCAAAAATAGTCTTATCAAGCAATTGTTAGAGTTTTTCAGTTTGGTCAAGAGAGAATTATCCACAATGCTCTGTACACATTGCTCAAATTCTTTTTCCTTTTGACCAAAATTTCAATGGACCTAAAGTGAAGCTGTCCAGACAAAGTCAAGATTGTTTTAAGAGGTAAGAGAGGAAGAACAAAATGACACATTTTATTTCATTGTATATTTTCCTGACTTTCTTTGATGAGCCAATATTTCCTTCTCAGAAAGAGGCAATAACCACTATACTGTTATGTAGCCTCTGAGGAAACCTGGCCCTTTTAGCAATTAACTTATGTTTTGGCAAAGGAAAGGGGATAAAATAGAAATGAATCCCATTGGCCATTTTCACAAAGTTTGGCAAAAGAAATTAAAATCACTGCTTCTCCTCCCACATCTAACTATGGTTGCCAATTCTTGCTGGTTCTTTTTTCACAGCCCATTTTGTGTGTCTCCTCCTTTCCAACGACTGGCCACCCTAACTAGTCTCTCTAGTTGTGATCTCTCCTCTTTCTACATCATCCTTAGCAGAGATGCCAACATAACCTTTTTAATGTGAATACTATCATTCCCATCCTCAAAAACCTTTCTGTAGTCCTGTATATTTTGTTAAATAAAATTAAACCACTTAGGCCCTCCACAACGTAATCCCAGCCTACCTTCCTTGGTTTATTTTATATTTCTTTCCTCTCACTTAGAATTGTACGTTGAACTTCATTGCTATCTATGGAGGCAATGTGCTACCATATTCTTGGTGTGTAAGATCCTGGGTTTGAGTCTTAGCTAGGAAGCTAAGTTGTGAAACATGACAAAATATTCACTCTCTCTATGTCTCATGTTACCCAACTGCAAAATGAAAACATTGAGTTAGACAACCTCCTCTCCCTTCCTTGTCTAAATCTATGATATAGCTAGTCTTAACTATTCTGAATATTCACACAAGTTCTCCCAGAATTCACTCCTTTTGTCTCCATCTCAGATGTCATATTGTCCATAAATCATCCCTTCTCTGAAACAATCTGAAAGTAATATGTGCTCCAATCTTCCAACATCAATTTTTGTTCATTTTGATGTTGTTA
Organism: Sminthopsis crassicaudata; assembly: GCF_048593235.1. NCBI lineage: Eukaryota > Metazoa > Chordata > Mammalia > Dasyuromorphia > Dasyuridae > Sminthopsis > Sminthopsis crassicaudata. The sequence goes on along the minus strand of NC_133618.1, from coordinate 105,338,668 downwards.
TGCTTACACAACAGAAGGAATAGACCATTGAACTTGGAGTGGGGAAGGTCTAACTCAAATCCTACCTCAGATATTTACTAACAATATGATCCTGGATAAGTCACAAACCTTTCTTGCTTCAGTTTCTTCATTTGTAAAATGGGGATAAAAATAGCACCTACCTCACAGGAGCTTCATGAGGATCAAATGAAACAACATATGTAAAATATCTTGTAAATCTTTAAATTCCATATAAATGCTAGATATAATTATCACCAGTACAAGCAGTTATTTTGTAAGTTCTTGGGTAAAAGGGAATTGTATTGGTTTATTTTTCCATACTAAATAACTAGCAGTTTTTGTAAATTAATATCTGGGGGTTTTTTTACAGTGAGGATGTATAATATTTGCAAGGCACTTTGCAAACTTTAAAATGTTGAATCTCTTTAGCTAATTAGTATTATTATCATCAATTACACAAGTTTTTTTTTTTTACTTTTTTTACTGAAGCTTTTTATTTTTAAAATATATGCAAGGATAATTTTTCAACATCAACTCTTGCAAAATCTTGTGTTCCAATTTTTCCCCTCTTTGCCCCCCATCCCCTCCCCTAGAGGGCAAGTAATCCAATATATGTTAAACATGATAAAATATATTACACAAGATTTTGAATAATATTGCAAATAAAGAATTAGAATGAATACAGTGGAACATCAGTTAATCATATTGCTCTCCTTGATAATCAGAGCTGAGTTCTGATTGAGTTATTTTTCTAAAGATAATTCCATATACGCTAGACTATATTGATCATTCCTAGAACTCTGAATTTAATGATTTCCTTCTCTTCTCGATCCATTGATATGACAATTGAATTGTTTTCTATTTCCTCATTCCTCTTCCAAGGTGTTTTAACTTTGACTTAGGACTACTTCTTTCAAAGATTCATATTCTATATCACAGTTAAATTTTATTTTATAGGATTTCTAAAGGCCTCAAAGGTGATCAGGACTTGCCACTAACTAGTTTAGAGAAAGTTCTCTTGAATATGGTCTCCATTCTCTTTGGAGTTTCTCTTACTCTTTCTGGCATGCCCCTTCTCCCTAGTAGTACCAGTCAGATCCAGGGAGGTCCAAAATGATAGTAAATGTAGGATAAGTGAACTCTGAGAGAGAGAGACAATGGTAGTAAAATGGAGTATACCTTTTCATATGTGACACAAAGTTGGTTTATTTTACTTAATAGTATTTATTTGTTACAGGGGAAAGTTCTTTCATTGAGAAAGGGCAGCTGAGAAAAAGGCATACTACCTTCTCTTCCCATTCAGCTTTCTCCAGATATCTAACATATGTAATTTTCTAAGATTCTATTCATCTTCTTAACTTCTTTCTTATTTATTTTATATTTAGATTCATCTAGCTCAGAGAGGGGAAAGTAGAAGACTTCTACTGGATTAGTTTTGCTGTTTATTTCATCCTGTAATTCATTTAATTTTTCCTTTAAGAATTTGGATTCTCTGCCATTGGTTCTCATATATAGATTTAGCATTTCATTATTGACAATTTCTTTTAGCCAGAGTTTTTCTCTTATTCCTTTTAAATAGTATATTTTTGCCTTGGCTTGTCTGAGATCAAAATTATTATTTCTGCCTTTTTCACTTCAGCTGAATCATGTTAGAGTCTGCTTCTTTTATTCCAATCCTTTGACTTGTTCTGAGTCTTTCTAAGAGTGTTTCTAATAAACAAGAGATTGTTGGATTCTGATTTTTAATCCATTTCCTATTTGCTTCCATTTTATAGATGAACTACCTTCTCATTCAGTTGTGATTACCAATTGTGAATTTCTCTTCCTTCTATTTTCTTCTGATTATCTTTCTCTCTTGTTTTTATCCTGTTCTTCCTCCAAATTCTATTTTGCTTCTGACTACCACTTTTTTCAATCCTCCATAGCACAAACACTGAAAATTAAAAACTTGGTTCCAATTCTGTATGACTATCCCAACTCACACTTGTACTGAAGAAGGCTCTGTACTGTGTTGGTTCCTTTATCTGGTGACCAACAAAAAATCAGGCTAAAGGCCTGATATACTCTATCTCATAGACTTTTTAAGAAAACTTCATCTGGAATCACTCCTAATGATTTACATCTTTCTTCACCATAGATGCTATTTTTATATAGCCATGTGCTTATCAAATATATTTTCTTTGCTTTAAACAATGATACTTTGAATAATATTTAGTTTATGAATGTTGCCCTTAGAATTGTATATAAGGCATCTATTATACCAGACTTGTTTCAAAAAATTATTCTTATGGTACCCATTATATATATATATTAAGGCATGCAAAACATTTCTATATTAGCTATGTTCAGATTGGAAAGTGGGGTAAGAAGGGAGACAAGAAAAATATGCTTTAATCTGCATTCTATCAGTTTTCTATCTGGAAATAAAGAGCATTTTTCATCATTAGTCCTTTGAAGTACTGGTGAATCATTATTTTGATCAAAGTTACTGTGAAAATGGAACAATTAGTGACTTTACTAATCACCTTGATTTGCTGGAGCTCACTTTCTATCCAGAAGAGGCCACACTGACTTGGGAATCAGGTAAAACTGAGCCCACTTTTCTGGGTGTATCAGAAGTTTCCTGCAGTATTCTCCCACCAGAAGTTCTTTGCAGTATTTGCATATTGAACCCATAACTTCCCCTGCTATGCCAGATAATCAGACTGATTCATATCAGTTTCCAGTTCTAAAAAAAACAATCCAGCACAGAGATGATCTGAAGATAAAGACCACTATCAATTACACTCTCCCTTTGTCATTTTTATTTTTATAACCCCTGCTGCCTGTGCCCACAATTCTAACTGTGCTTCTATGTATTCCTGTCTGCTTAGTTAGGGAGAATAAAACTGATTTAATAAGGACTCTGTGTCTCCCTGATCTTTGTGGAGGGTGGACCGCCTAGGTAAATTTCTAAAAATGATCCCCACCCACCTGAATTTCCCTTGAGAAAGCTACCTGATTTCCCTGGGGAATCTCCCACTTCCAATTAATCTGTGAATCACTTTGGTCTGGGAAACAATCACCACCTTTATTGATTTGAAAATTAGCCCTTAATTGCTCCCTACCCCCAAATCATAGAAAGCTAATAAAAATGACTCTGTACCCTAAAACTTTGTTAATTCCTATCAGGAATAGCATGCTGAGGGAAATTGTTTCTCAGTGAAAATAAACCCATTTTTCCCCCAAATCAGGATTGTAAATTCTTTCCTTAAAAACCAGGCAATATCAGCCTGGGGACTCCATCACTGTTAGGGTAGCTCTCACTCTTTATCTCTCACACCTCAACAAAACCACAGATACAACCTAAGAGCTTTGCTGTTCTTAGACTGAATTCTGGAGGAGGAAAGGGAAAGGTTGACATTACTAAATCTCACATTTGCTTATCTCTGCAATATTTCTTTTTTTTTTTTTTTAATTTTTTTTTATTTTATTTTATAATTATAACATTTTTGACAGTACATATGCATGGGTAATTTTTTACAACATTATCACTTGCACTTACTTCTATTCAGATTTTTTCCCTTCCTCCCCCAACCCCCTCCCCCAGATGGCAAGCAGTCTTATATATGTTAAATATATTACAGTATAATTTAGAGACAATATATGTGTGTAGAACCGAATTTTTTGTTGCACAGGAAGAATTGGATTCAGAAGGTAAAAATAACAGTTTACATTCATTTCCCAGTGTTCCTTTTCTGGGTGTAGCTGGTTCTGTCCATCATTAATCAATTGGAATTGGATTAGCTCTTCTCTATGTTGAAGAAATCCACTTCCATCAGCATACATCCTCGTACAGTATCATTGTTGAAGTGTATAATGATCTTCTGGTTCTGCTCGTTTCACTCAGCATCAGTTGATGTAAGTCTCTCCAAGCCTCTCTGTATTTCTCCTGTTGGTCATTTCTTATAGAACAATAATATTCCATAACATTCATATACCATAGTTTACCCAACCATTCTCCAATTGATGGACATCCATTCATCTTCCAGCTTCTAGCCACTATGAAAAGGGCTGCCACAAACATTTTGGCACATACAGGACCCTTTCCCTTCTTTAGTAGTTCCTTGGGGTATAAGCCCAGTAGTAGTATGGCTGGGTCAAAGGGTATGCACATTTTGATAACTTTTTGGGCATAATTCCAGATTGCTCTCCAGAATGGTTGGGTTGTTTCACAACTCCACCAACAATGCATCAGTGTCCCAGTTTTCCCACAGCCCCTCCAACATTCATCGTTATTTGTTCCTGTCATCTTAGCCAATCTGACAGGTGTGTAATGATACCTCAGAGTTGTCTTAATTTGCATTTCTCTGATCAATAGTGATTTGGAACACTCTTTCATATGAGTGGAAATAGTTTTAATTTCATCATCTGAAAATTGTCTGTTCATATCCTTTGACCATTTATCAATTGGAGAATGGCTTGATTTCTTATAAATTAAAGTCAATTCTCTGTATATTTTGGAGATGAGGCCTTTATCAGAACCTTTAACTGTAAAAATTTTTTCCCAATTTGTTACTTCCCTTCTAATCTTGTTTGCATTAGTTTTGTTTGTGCAGAAACTTTTTAATTTGGTGTAATCAAAATGTTCTATTTTGTGATCAATAATGGTCTCTAGTTCTCCCTTGGACACAAACTCCTTCCTCCTCCACAAGTCTGAGAGGTAAACCATCCCATGTTCCTCCAATTTATTTATGATTTCGTTCTTTATGCCTAAATCTTGGACCCATTTTGATCTAATCTTAGTATGTGGTGTTAAATGTGGGTCCATGCCTAGTTTCTGCCATACTAATTTCCAGTTTTCCCAGCAGTTTTTGTCAAATAATGAATTCTTATCCCAAAATTTGGGATCTTTGGGTTTGTCAAAGATTAGATTGCTATTTTTATTCACTATCTTGTCCTGTGAACCTAACCTATGCCACTGATCAACTAGTCTATTTCTTAGCCAATACCAAATGGTTTTGGTGACTGTTGCTTTATAATATAGCTTTAAATCAGGTACACTTAGACCACCTTCCTCTGACTTTTTTTTCATTAGTTCCCTTGCAATTCTCGACCTTTTATTCTTCCATATGAATTTTGTTGTTATTTTTTCTAGGTCATTAAAATAGTTTCTTGGGAGTCTGATTGGTATAGCACTAAATAAATAGATTAGTTTGGGGAGTATTGTCATCTTTATTATATTCGCTCGGCCTATCCAAGAACATTGAATGTCTTTCCAATTATTTAAATCTGACTTTATTTTTGTGGCAAGTGTTTTGTAATTTTGCTCATATAATTCCTGACTCTCCTTTGGTAGATATATTCCCAAATATTTTATACTATCGACTGTTATTTTGAATGGAATTTCTCTTTGTATCTCTTGCTGTTGGATTGTGTTGGTAATGTATAAAAATCCTGAGGATTTATGTGGATTTATTTTGTATCCTGCGACTTTGCTAAAATTCTGAATTATTTCTAATAGCTTTTTAGCAGAGTCTTTGGGGTTCTCTAAGTATACCATCATGTCATCTGCGAAAAGTGACAATTTGATTTCTTCATTTCCTACTCTAATTCCTTGAATCTCTTTCTCGGCTCTTATTGCCAAGGCTAGAGTTTCTAGTACTATATTGAATAGTAATGGTGATAGTGGGCAACCTTGTTTCACTCCTGATCTTACAGGGAAAGGTTCTAGTTTATCACCATTACATATGATGTTTACTGAAGGTTTTAAATATATGCTCCTTATTATTTTAAGGAATAGTCCATTTATTCCTATACTCTCAAGCGTTTTTAGTAGGAATGGATGTTGGATTTTATCAAAAGCTTTTTCTGCATCTATTGAGATGATCATATGTTTTTTATTAATTTGATTATTAATATGGTCAATTATACTAATAGTTTTCCTAATATTAAACCAGCCCTGCATTCCTGGTATAAATCCTACTTGATCATAGTGTATTATCCTGGGGATGATTTTCTGAAGTCTATTTGCTAATATCTTATTTAATATTTTAGCATCAATATTCATTAAGGAAATTGGTCTATAGTTTTCTTTCTCAGTTTTCAATCTACATGGTTTAGGTATCAGTACCATGTCTGTGTCATAGAAGGAATTTGGTAGGACTCCTTCAATCCCTATTTTTTCAAATAGTTTACATAGCATTGGAGTTAGTTGTTCTTTAAATGTTTGGTAGAATTCACCTGTAAATCCATCTGGTCCTGGGGACTTTTTCTTAGGAAGTTGGTTAATAGCTTGGTCTATTTCTTTTTCTGAGATGGGACTATTTAGACTACTTACTTCTTCCTCTGTTAATCTGGGCAAGCTATATTTTTGAAGGTATTCTTCCATTTCATTTAAGTTATCGAATTTATCGGCATAAAGTTGAGCAAAGTAGCTCCTAACTATTGTTCTAATTTTCTCTTCATTAGTGGTGAGTTCACCCTTTTCATTTTCAAGACTATCAATTTGCTTTTTCTCTTTCCTTTTTTTAATCAGGTTTACTAAGGGTTTGTCTATTTTGTTGGTTTTTTCATAAAACCAACTCTTAGTTTTATTAATTAATTCAATAGTTTTTTTACTTTCAATTTTATTAATCTCACCTTTTATTTTTTGAATTTCAAGTTTTGTGTTTGTCTGGGGGTTTTTAATTTGTTCCTTTTCTAGCAATTTTAGTTGTAAACCCAATTCGTTGGCCCTCTCTTTCTCTATTTTATGCAAGTAGGCCTGTAGAGATATAAAACTTCCCCTAATTACTGCTTTGGCTGTATCCCACACATTTTGGTATGATGTCTCATTATTGTCATTTTCTTGGGTGAAGTTATTAATTATGTCTATGATTTGCTGTTTTACCCAATCATTCTTTAGTATAAGATTATTTAGTTTCCAATTATTTTTTGGTCTATTTTCCCCTGGCTTTTTATTAAATGTTATTTTGATTGCATTATGGTCTGAAAAGGATGCATTTACTATTTCTGCCTTACTGCATTTGATTTTGAGGTTTTTATGCCCTAGTATATGATCAATTTTTGTATAGGTTCCATGAACTGCTGAGAAGAAAGTATATTCCTTTCTGTCTCCATTTAGCTTTCGCCAAAGATCTATCATATCAAACTTTTCTAGTATTCTATTTACCTCTTTGACTTCTTTCTTATTTATTTTGTGGTTTGATTTATCTAATTCTGATAGTGCAAGGTTGAGATCTCCCGCTATTATAGTTTTGCTATTTCCTCTTGCAGCTCTCTTAATTTCTCTTTTAAGAATTTAGATGCTGCACCACTTGGTGCATACATGTTTAATATTGATACTGCTTCACTATTGATGCTGCCCTTTAGCAGGATATAATGCCCTTCCTTATCTCTTTTAATTAGATCAATTTTTGTTTTTGCTTGATCTGAGATGAGGATGGCTACTCCTGCTTTTTTGGTTTTGCCTGAAGCATAATAGATTCTGCTCCACCCTTTTACTTTTAGTTTGAATGTCTCATCCTGTTTCAGGTGTGTTTCCTGTAAACAACATATAGTAGGATTCTGACTTTTAATCCAGTCTGCTAACTGCTTCCTCTTTATGAGGCAGTTTGCCCCATTCACATTTATGGTTAGAAGGACTAATTCTATATTGCTTGCCATCCTATTAACCCCTGCTTATGCTTTTCCCCTTTCCTTCCCTTTTACCCTCCTATCCAGTATTAAACTGGTAAACACCACTTGCTTTTCACAGCCCTCCCTTTTTAGGATCCCTCCCCCACCTTAAAGATCCTCCCCTTATTTTATCCCTTTTCCTCGAAATTACTGTATTCCCTTCCCCTTAGCTTACTCCTTCCCTTTCACTTTTCAATGAAGTGGAAGAAGTTTCACCATAAATCGAATATGTCTATTGATACACGCTATGTTCATCTCCCTCCTTTCTTTCTCTCAGATATAATAGGTTACCTTTGCCTCTTCATGAGATGTAGTACCACCACTTTATACTTTTTTATGATATAATCTCCTTTCCACCTCTAGTTTCTAAGACAAATTGTACATATGTTCTTTACATATTTTTTTGACAGAAGTATAGTTCTCAAGATTTCTTTTTACCTTTTTTAGAAGTCTCTTGAGTTCTGTATTTGAAGATCAAACCTTTTATGTAGGTCTGGTTTTTTCATCAAAAATAGATGGAATTCATTTATTTCGTTAAATGTCCATCTTCTTCCCTGGAAAACGATGCTCATTCTTGCTGGGTAAGTTATTCTTGGCTGCATACCAAGTTCCTTAGCCTTTCGGAATATCATGTTCCAGGCCCTGCGTTCTTTTAATGTGGATGCTGCTAGATCCTGTGTTATCCTTATTGTGGATCCTCCATATCTGAATTGTTTTTTTCTAGCAGCTTCCAATATCTTTTCCTTTGTCTGATGGTTCTTGAACTTGGCCACTATATTTCTTGGCGTTTTGATTTTAGGGTCCCTTTCAATAGGTGATCGATGAATTTTCTCAATGTCTATTTTACCCTCTGTTTCCAAAACGTCTGGGCAGTTCTCTTTGATAATTTCCTCGAAAATGGTGTCCAAGCTCTTTTTTTCCTCCCATTTTTCAGGGAGTCCGATTATTCTCAAATTGTCTCTCCTGGATCTGTTTTCCAGGTCTGTTGTCTTTCTGGTAAGGTACTTGACAGTCTTTTCAATTGTTTCATTTCTCTGGTTTTGCTTGACTCCCTCTTGGTTTCTCCTTGAGTCATTCATTTCTACTTGTTCCAGTCTAATTTTCAATGATGTATTTTCTTCACTCACTTTTTTTATATCTCTTTGTAATTGTCCAATTGAGTTTTTATCTTCTATGGAATTTTTTTCCATTTTATCCATTTTATTTTTTAGAGAGCTGATTTCTTTTTCCAGCTCTCTAATCCTGTTTTCCTTGGAGTTGTTTACCTTTTCCAGCTCACTAATCCTGTTTTCCTTGGAGTTGTTTACCTTTTCCAGCTCACTAATCTTGTTTCTCAATGATTTGATTTCTTTATCCATTCTGTCTTTGAATGCATGGGATGACTTCTCCAGGCTCTCTTGCCAAGCTTCCCTTTCCTTTTCCCATTTCTCTTCCAGCTCTCTTGTGAGAGCCTTTTTGATTTCCTCTATGAGGTTCTTTTGTATTGAGGAGCAGCTTATATCCCTCCCAGGGGATACATCTGGGGACATTCTGTTCCTAGTCTCCTCAGCATTTGAAGTCTGCTCCCTCTCCACACAGAAGCTGTCAATGGTTAGAGCCCTTTTGAATTTTTTGTTCATTTTGTCAGAGTAGGAATCAAAGAAAACAAACTGACAAGAGAAACAATTGGTCTGTTTTGCGGGGGATAGGGCTGGATGGTATTAATGGGCTTCCTCTACAGACTGGGGGTAGGGCAGCAGAGAGCCACTAACAAAACAGCAATGACTGTACTGAGTCTGCGCTCTGAGAACGCACGGAGTCAGTCCAGGTGGGGTTTGGGGGTGGCCGGGCTCTGAGAGACGCTGGCTTTCTGGGGTTGTAATCTTCACCTCCGGTGTTTACACCCTCTCTGCTGCTCCTGGCTTGCTGCCAAGACGGAGCATCCACACTGGGGCAAAAGCCCTTTCACAGAAACGGCAGAGATCACACCCCTCCCCCTCCGGTCTGAGCTGTGTGAGCTGCCTGTCTTGCTCTGGCTGGCTGCCCTCAATCTGCGCCCAGTCTGATTGACCCTCCCCCAAACAAACACAGACCTTTTCTGGCGACTTTCAAGGATGTCTTCTCTTGGTGATAATTTGTGGATTTCTTTCTGGGTCAAGCATTAAGTCAGAGGCTTGTCATGAAGTAAGTTCTGAGAGAAAACGAGGAGCTCAAGCAGCTGTCTGCCTCCACGCCGCCATCTTGGCCGGAAGTCTGCAATATTTCTTACTATGTTTATTTTCTCTGGTTTTGCTCATTTCACTTCAAATCAGTTCATATAAATCTTGTCATGTTTTTTTCTGAAATCATGCCCTTCCTCATTTCTTGTGCAATAACACAATAGTATTCCATTCTATTCATATACCATAACTTGTTTAATCATTCTCCAATTGGGAGCATCTCCTCAGTTTCATTCTTTGCCATTACAAAGAGTGCTACAAATATTTCTACACATAAGGGTCCTTTTCCTAGGTAGAGACCTAGTACCAATATTGCTTAGTCAAAGAGTATGGCTAGTTTTATAGTCCTGTTCCAAATCATTCTCCAAAGTAATTGTGATGAGGTTTAGGTTTTGAGGTTTCCTTTAGTAGGGAACCAAATGATGAGGTCTAGATTTAGGGGACCAAAATGAGATTAGGGGTTTCTGGTGGTCAGCAAGTTTAATGAGTGGCAGGTTCAGGGTTCAGGGAACCAAATGGAGAGATTTGGCTCCCCTGTATCCCCTTGGGATTCAGCATAAGGGTAGGAATTTTGGGGGAACTCTCTTCTGGCAACGCAGAGGTTTTAATTATAGGGATTGGGAAGTAAGGTTAGAAATCTTGACAAAAAGGCATAAAGTCTCATTAGGAAATGGGTGAGGGTAAAGAGAGGGTAACACTGGAAAAGAATATTATTCCAGCAGGCAGAGGTTTCCTTGCCATAGTTTAGCATGGCATGTTTGGAACCTCTGCAAAGAGAGGATTTTAGTTTGGCTCTTTTATAATAGGAGCTTTGGCTACAAACTGAAGGAACTCATGGGTGGAGTCCCAAGTTGGCTCATCTACTCCCTAGGTTTCAGCTAGAATTGGAATTCAACCAGTTTCTTCAATTCAATAGCATTGGAATTCCTCTTGCTAGATAACAGAATGAAACTGGCTTTCCCTCGGGCAGCAGGGTCCCTCACTGAGGCAGAGTTGAAGGAGATTTTTCTCCTTCAAGGATTTTTAGAGTTTTGGGGTCCCTTCTTCAATCAGACTAATCAAGGCTCCTCCAACAGTGCATTATTGTACCTGTTTTCCCATATTCCTACCAGCATTTGTATTTCCCTTTTCTGTTGTCTTAGCTAATCTGATGAATGTGAGATGGTACCCAGAGTTGTTTTACTTTGCATTTCTCTAATTATAAATTAGAATATCTTTTTTTCCCCATGTTAATAGCTTTGATTTCTTCCTCTGAAAACTGTCCCTAGGTTCATTGTATATGCCTTTCATCTTGGTATCTACCCTGGCCAGCTGGAATAAATAGTTTCTTGATTTACTCATAATATTATTGCTATTATTTGATCCTGTCCTCAAGAACTCAGTTACTATCAATCCTCTTGGAGGACTACACAAGTCTACATGATAATATTTAAGGAGCTCCCATCTTGAAAGGTGGGCCTCTTACCTATTTATATGGTATTATTTATTCTACTGAAAAACTTAAGTTAGGGGTTGACATAATTAGAGCCATTTGAAAAAAGGATATAAAACAAATACACACTCATTCATATAAGATAACTAACAAACGAAGAAAAAAAAAACCTGTTTATGTATGTAGGCAGGAAGCTGGTCAGTAAATAAGCATTTAAGAACTCTTTAGGTGCCAAGTTTCAAAGTGAATTTCTGGAATACCAAGAGAGTGTTTTGTTTTGTTTTGTTTTGTTTTTTCTTTTTATTGGCTCTTGCCCTCAAGGACCTCAGTACCTAAAAGGAGAACAATATGCAAACTATACTCATGCAAAATATGTGAATGAATGAAGCATTTGTTAAGCATTCATTATGTGCAAAGCATTGTGTTAAAATCTGAGGATTATAAACAGAAAAGAAACATAGTCTCTGTTCTCAAGAAAGCTCATTCTAATGGGAGAGACAATACATATGGAATGTTTCAGTTAGAAGTGAGATGGAAAAGTCCCAGGATCTTTAGGGTAAAACAGTAAAGTAGCTAATAATGCAAACACATTGTAAATGGGAGCCAATTTCAAAAGGAAAGCTCTATTAAAAGAAAATTTTTTGGGGGGAGGAGGGGGATTCACCCTGATTAATAAAGCAAAATCCAGGAAAAAGAGAATTAAAAATTAAAAAATTAAAAAATACAGCAATGTACCAATACGTTGATGGACTGATCAGAGTTTTATGATGAAGACAGCTTTTACAGGTAATATTTGTAGTAAGATAAAAACCATTAGAATAGGTGCAGTTCGGCAAAAAGGGATGAGCCATTATATCTCAGCAACACTCCAATTCTTAGTATGTAAGGGCTAACAGGAGATCACCTCTTACAGGTTGGGGGGGACCTAATACATGATTAGCAGATAATACCAAAAATACAAAAAAGCTACAGATTCCCCCAAATTGATGTACCAGCAGGACTGGAAACAATGAAATCATTAAGTTGGCATTATTTTCTTTTTCCTTTTTTTATTAATTTTATAATTATAACATTTTCTTCGGCAGTACATATGCATAGGTAATTTTTTACAACATTATCCCTTGTACTTCCTTCTGTTCCGAATTTTTCCCCTCCTTCCCTCCACCCCCTCCCCTAGATGGCAGGCATTCCCATACATGTTAAATGTGTTATAGTATGTCCTAGGTACAATATATATGTGCAGAACTGAATTTTGTTGTTGTTGTTGTTGTTGCAAAGGAAGAATTGGATTCAGAAAGTAAAAATAACCTGGGGAGAAAAACAAAAAAATGCTCACAGTTTACACTCATTTCCCAGGGTCCCTTTTCTGGATGTAGCTGATTCTGTCCATCATTGATCAATTGGAATTGGATTAGCTCTTCTCTATGTTGAAGATATCCACTTCCAACAGAATACATCCTTATACAGTATTGTTGTTGAAGTGTATAATGATCTCCTTGTTCTGCTCGTTTCACTCAGCATCAGATGATGTAAGTCTCTCTGTATTCATCCTGCTGGTCATTTCTTACAGAACAATAATATTCCATAACATTAATATTCCATAATTTACCCAACCATTCTCCAGTTGATGGGCATCCACTCATCTTCCAGTTTCTAGCCACTACAAAAAGAGCTGCCACAAACATTCTGGCACATACAGGTCCCTTTCCCTTCTTTAGTATTTCTTTGGGATATAAGCCCAATAGTAGCTCTGCTGGATCAAAGGGTATGCACAGTTTGATAACTTTTTGGACATAGTTCCAGATTGCTCTCCAGAATGGTTGGAAGTTGGCATTATTTTCAATAGTCTGATGGTGATTATCACTATTGGTAGAAGAAAAGAGAGGAAGAAATGAAACAAATTCTTTCTAAAGACCATGCTTTTCCATTTAAGAAATGAAACTACAATCCCTATGACAGGTTTTGGGAAGAGGGTCATAAAAGTAGCCATTCTATTCAGTGTCCCCCATACCAAAATTAAAAAAAAAGAAAAAAAAACACCAATGGATGAAAACATTGGGTTTGGAGTCAGAAGTGTTGAATTTCAGTCTAGATACTTACCCTTGACACTGGTATAAGCCTATGGATGAGGTCCTCAGTAATTGGATGTGGTTGGCAGAGAGGGACTGGAGCATTGATGAAATTCCCAAGGTAGGGAAGGGCACTGATAGAGATCAGTTAGCGTCATGGTCCCACCCTCTGTGAAGGTTCCCTCTGTGGATAGCTCCACCTTGCTATGTCCAGTCATCAACTCAAGTTACATCAAACTCTAAGATTAAATTTGCCCTATAAACTTGAACATGGCTTATGCCATCTGTGCCAAATCCCCCTGGGGTTATAGCCCATCATTCTCTGCCAGGTCGTGTTTTTCTCCTCTCCTCTCAACCCCTCACCATGCCTTATGGTATCTTTTTTCTTCTGATAGCTAGCTAACTCTTTTACTAATTCTCCTTTGCTGTTTAGCCTTCCAGCTAAGAGCATATTCCAGCCTCATGGGATTTTCCCTTTCTCCTGGTAAATTGTGAGTTCCACTAGGCCACTTGTATTTTCCATTATTAATTGTTAAAACTCCTTTTCTTGCTAAATTACTCTCCCAATTCTATTTCGTATTTACTGCTTCTGCTGCCTATTGTACCTCTTCATTCTGTCTGTAACCTCTTCTCCTAAATAAATCTACCTTTTGCCAAGAAGAATGGTTATTATAAATTATTCATATGACCAAACCTGAACACCTGATGCCTGCAACAATCTCATCTTTTGGTAATCAGGAATTGCTCTCCTAGATCACTGTACCATAATATAATCATAGATTTAGAGTTGGAAGAAAGCTTAAAGGCCATCAAGTCTAACCTCATTATTTTACAGGAGAGTAAATTAAGACACAAGGTAAGGGGCTTGCCCATAGTCACACAGCTTGTCAGTGTTTTAGATAGTATTTGACCCCAAGTTTTCCTGACTTCAGGTCCAGTGTCCTATAAACAATTTCATGGTACCTCTTGAGCAAGTAAAAGTTTTGGATACTCAATTTTCTTCATCTATAAAATGGGAATATCACCTTCCTTACATGTCTCTACAAGGATTTTTTTTTAAACCAGACCTGAGGTTTCATTAGTAAAAGGAATTTCCAGTAAAGAAACTCTCTCTACCACTGCAGATATATGTTCCACAACGTTAGTCTTTAGAGAGTTGCCTGGAGCAATGAGAATTAATGTCTTCTCTGGAGTTACCCAATCAGTAAGGGGACTTGAACCCACATTTCCCTGCATCTGAGGCTAGAACTTTACCCACTGAATGGTGATGCCTCACTGTAGGCAGATTTCACTTCTAACAATGGATGTCCAGTTACTTTATACATTAATACATCAAAGGATTGGTACTCTCTAGGATGTGGCTGCTCTTGTCACAGGTACAGCTCATCACACAGCCTCCCCTCCTAATTTTCCAATGTTATATTGCACAAGACCACCTTGGTGGTTATGTCAAGAGCCCCACCACAGATTGAAATGATTCTCCATACTTTCACCTAATTAATAAACTCCATTATAGAAGGAATCTTATACTTTTCTGTACCTCCCTGAGAACTGAGCACTAAATATTCTAGGTATTTAAAGAATAACTTAATTTAATTTAAGGAGAAAAGTAACAATAAAATAACAAGCATTTATTAAGCAGATATTATTTGTCAGGGTACTATGCTAGGTACTTAAAGTAAGCAAGTAAAAATGAAACAGTTCTTGCTGTCAAAACATATATCCATATAAGGGGAGAACACATTAATGATCAAGTAAATACAGAATACATAAAAAATAAATATAGCAACAGAGGTAGGAAGAACTAATAACTGGAGAAATTGAAATATTTAGGGAGTCAGGGTTTTTAATACTTGGAATTGGGAGGAGGGAGAATATTCTAAGCAGGAAATATAAAGGCATAATGGTAAGAGATGGAATGCCATGTCTGGAGAAGAAGCAAATCATTTGGCTGGTGCACAATATATGAGGAGTAATGTGTAATGAACCTTAAAAGATAGGCTGAAACCAGATTGTAAAGAGTTTTAACAGGATTAAGTTGGGCTATATGTTAAAATACTAGCTAATAAAATGCTAGCTAGCTAGATTGATTGATCAAGGGTTAATTATAAATAGATGATAGATTATATATATCTTTATAGAAATATATCTTTATATAAATAGTTAAATAATGGATAGATTAGTGATAGATATCTTTAGATGACTAGATAAATGATAGATAATAGATGATAGAACATAGGTGATAGATATCTTTTGATAGATATATGATAGATGGATGGCTATCTTTAGATGAATAGATAAATGATACATGCATAGGTGATGGATGATGGATAGATGATGTACAGACAGACAGATAGCAGATAGATACATACATACATACGAACACACATACATACATAGATGGAAAACTAACTAGTTGAAGGGGCAGAAATAAGAAGTGTGCAAATAGGACACTGCAAAGGGCTGAAACTCTTAAAAGGTGTGCTTGAATCAGACAACTGAGCACTTAAGGCTAATTACCTATTGGACAATAACTCTATTAGCATATGTTTGGAATTTCTCTTCTCTCAGTTAATGGCTGGCTCAATGCTTGGGTTTAAGAGAATTGTAGGTAAGGATTCTGGGGGTGGAGTGAGAGAGGAAAAGAACTTCACTTGGCCTCAGCACAAGGAGGAGAAAAGTGTGGAGATTCTGGACTCTAGAATCAAGAAGGGATCCTTGGCAAAACTCCTGGAAGTTTAATCCATCTCCTTCATTTCTCCCCCTAAAGACCATGGACATTTGCTTATCCTACTCTGGCTGATCCTGAAGCCTTCAGGCAGCTAGCCCAGAATTTACAGGACACTATCAATTGTTTAAAGGAAAATGCTATTACATATAAAGAGTTTGAATACCATGACTTAAAAATTTTCATGCTATAATCTATAATTACAATATGATTTTTGGAAGTCAAGATGGTGAAGTAAAGTCAGGAAGCTGCTTGAGCTCTCCCAGATTCCCTAGAAAACCACATGAAATCAGGTCTCTGAACAGAATCTGATGGAATGAAACCACACTCCACATCAAGATAGACTGGAAAAACTTCAAGAAAGGTCAGCGTCACTGGAGGTGAAAAGGAGGTTGAGACCAGGTTAGAGAGACTTTGGGAAAGCCAGTGATAGGAACTTTATACCAGCAAATCAGCAACTAAGACCCTCAGTCTTGACTCAGTAGAAGAGCAAATTGGGGGGGGGGGGCAGTTTCCAGGCCCAGTTCAGATGGCAAACTCTGGGAAACCAGGCTGTAAAGAGCAGGCAAATGTCCCCCCTCCAAATACAAGAGGTCCCTGAGTTCAAAGCCAAGGCTCACTGCTGCCCAGGAAGCTTACAACAGAGGCATCTTTACCCCAGAAGCAGAGTTCCACCATAAAAATAAAAAAGAGGAAATATGAAAAGAAAAGCAAAAAAAATGAGCAAGAAACAGAAAAGAACCTTAACCAAGCTGCTTTGGTGACAAGGCGGACCAAAACACAAACTCAGAGGAGGACAGAATGTCCAGAGAAGAAATCTCAAAGAGTGAGATAAATTGGGGTCAAGCCCAAAGAAGCTTCTTGGAAATGCTCATAAAAGCCTTGAGAAGAAAAAGAAATGAAAGCTATTCATGAGAGAGTCAACAGTTTGGAAAAGAAAGGAAAAATTATCTGAAGAAAACAACTCCTTAAAAAGTAGAATAAACCAAAGGGAAAAAAGATACAAAAGATTAACTGAAGAAAATCAAACATTAAAAACTAGATTAGGGCACATGGAAGCTAATGACTTTGTGAGAAAGGAAGAATCAATCAAACTGAAAATGAAAAAATGGAAGCAAATGTGAAATACCTCAATAAAAAAGTGCCACCTGGAAAATAGATCCAGAAGAGACAATTTTAAAATTATTGGCCTGATTGAAGGCAATGACCAAAAAAAGAGGCTGGATAGAATTCTACAAGAGGTCATTAAGGAACATTGACCTGATATTCTAGAAACAGAGGGGGAAATATTCATTGAAAGAATCCAATGATCACCTCTGCAAGGGGATCTCACAAGGAAAACTCCTAGGAACATTACTGGGATACTTCAAAACTATAATCTCAAAGAAAAATACTGCCAGAAAAAATAATTCAAAAATCAAGGAGCAATAGTCAGGATTACCCAAAATCTGGCACTTTCTACAATAAAGAATTGGAGGGCCTGTAATACCATATTCCAGAAGGCAAAAGACCTGGGATTACAACCAAAAATTAAGTACCCAGCCAGACTCAGCATCATCTTTTGGGGAGAAGATGGATTTTCAATGAAATAAGAGACTTTCAATCATTTATATTGCAAAAACCAGAACTAAACAGGAAATTTAATCTACAAATACAAAATTCAAGAGAACCATAGAAAGTTAAAGAAGGGAAAATATGCATATTTAAAGATTCAACTATTTATATCTCTAGATGTGAAAATAATATCTATAACTTTTGTAAACTATATCAGACACTGGGGCAGATAAAGAGGGACATTGGACTAAGGATGTGATTGTGAATGGATTATGATGCAATGACATCAAAGAAAAAATGATTAAGGTGTGGGAAACAGTCTGTATCAGAAAAAGAGAAAAGGAGAGGTATAATGTGACAATTTGTTTACATGAAGAGGTGCAAAATACCTATTACAGTAGAGGGGAAAAAGGGAGGGGGATGAGCATTGTCTGAAACTTGATCTCATCAGTTTGGGCTTTAAAAGGGAATAAATTAATCATTCAATTGAGTATAGAAATGTATCTGATCCTAAATAAGTAGGAGGAAAAGGGAGAGGCAGGATAGAAGGGAGGGGGGAAATACTAGGGGAAAAAAATAAGAGGAGAGAGGAAGAGTTGATAGAAGATAAGGTAGTGAGTGGAATGGGTTTTAAAAAAAAACATTAATAAGAGAAGGGAAAAGGGTGATAAAAGATAACAGTGAGTGAAGTGGGTAAAAAAAAACATACCACTAAGGACAGGGTGGAAAGTATGGACAAAAGTATACACAAGGCAGAAAATAGGATGGAAGGAATTACAGAGCTGATAATCATAACTTGATGTGAATGGGATGAATTCTCCCATAAAATGGAAGCCAATAGAAGAGTGGATTAAAAACAGAATTTTATAATATCTTGTTTACAGGAAACTCACTTCACATAGAGAGACACATACAAAGTAAAGGTCTGGACTAGAATTTATTATGCTTTAGCTGAAGTAAAAAAAAAAGTAGGGGAAACAATTCTGATCTCAGATAAAGTAGAAATAAAACAGATCATATTAAAAGAGATAAGGAGGGAAAGTACATCTAGATAAAGGGTACACTAAATAATGAAATAGTAACTATACTAAATGTGTATGCATCAAATGGTAGAGCAGGCAAATTCCTAGAGAAGATATTAAGCCAGTTACAGCAAAAGTATTCTAGTGGGGAACCTCAACCTTCCCTCTCAGAATCAGACAAATCTGATCACAAAATAAATAAAAAAGAGATTAGTGAAGTTAATAGGATCTAGAAAACCTAGATATTATAGACCTCTGGAGAAAATTGAATAAGGACAAAAAGAAACACACTTTTTTCTCAGCAGTACATGGCACCTATACAAAAATTAATCATATATTAGAGCATAAAAACCTCACAATCAAATGAAAAAAGGAAGAAATAGTAAATGCTTCCTTTTCAGACCACAATGAAAGAAAAAAATATATTCAATAAAGGTCCAGGGAAAGATAGAGCAAAAACCAATTGGAAATTAAATAATCTGATTCTAAAGAATGAGTGAGTAAAACTACAAGTCACAGAAGCAATCCATAATTTCATTCAAGAAAATGACAATAATGAGACAACATATCAAAACCTATGGGATGCAACCAAAATAGTTTTTAGGAAAAAATTTATATTTCTAAATAGCTACATAAACAAAATAGAGAAAAGAGTTCATCAATGAATTAGGCATGAAACTAAAAAGTTAGAAAAAGAAAAAAAATTTAAAACCCCAATACCAAATTAGAAATTTTAAAACTCAAAAGAGAGATTACTAAAATAGAAACTAAGAAAACTGTTGAAATAATAAATAAAACTAAGAGTTGGTTTTGTAAAAAACAAAAAACGAACAACAATAACAACAAAATTAAATAAATAAATAAATAAAACTTTGGTTAATTTGATCAGAAAAAGGAAAGGAAAAAAACAAATCATCAGCATCAAAAGTGAAAAGGGTGAACTCATCACCAATAAAAAAGAAATTAAAACATTAATTAAGAGCTATTTTGGCCAACTATATGCCAGCATATCTGACAATCTAACTGAAATGGATGAATGTTTATAAAAATATAAATTGTGTAGGTTAACAAAAGAGGAAATAAAATATTATTAAATAGTCCCATTTTACAAAAAGAAACTGAACAAGTCATGAATAAACTCTCTAAGAAAAAAAATCTCCAGGGCCAGATGGATTCACAAGTGAATTATACTTCACATTTGAAGAACAATTAATTCCAATACAGTGTAAATTATTTTTCAAAATAGGCAAAGAAGGAATACTGTCAAATTTCTTCTATGCCACAAATATGGCACTGAAAGCTAAATCAGATAGGGCCAAAACCAGAAAATAAAATTACACACCAATATGCCTAATGCAAATTAAAAAAAAAATTAGCAAAGAGATTATAACAAGTTATCAGCAGCATAGTACACCATGACCAAGTGGAATTTATATCAGAAATTTCAGGGTTAGTTCAATATCAGGAAAATTATTACCATAATCGATTTTACAAAATCAACAGAAATCATATGATAATCTCAATAGATGAAGAAAACTATTTTGACAAAATACAGTACTCATTTCTATTACAAACACTAGAAAGCATAAGGATAAAGGGAGCTTTCCTTGAAATAATAAGCAACATCTATCTAAAACTTAAAGTAAGCATTATTTATAATGAAGAGAAGCTTCATTATAAATGCATTCCCAGTAAGGTCAGGGAAAAAACAAGAATGCCTATTATCATCACTATTATTCAACATTGTATTAGAAATTGGCTTTAGCAATAAGAAAAGAAAAAATTAAAGGAATTAGAATAGGCAATGAGGAAATAAAACTATCAATTTTTTGCAGTTGATATGATGATATATTTAGAGAATCCTAAAATATATTGAAAACAGTTCACAGCTTTAGCAAAGTTGCAGAATATAAAATAAACCCACACAAATCATCAAGATTTCTATATATTACTGCCAAAGGCCATCAGGAAAAGAAAGAAAAAGAAATTGGATCTAAACAACATAACTAAATAACAACATAAACTGTTCATAGCTAAGTCAAGTTAATATAATAAAAATGACAATTCTGCCTAATTGGTCTACTTGTTCAATGCTCTATCAAACTACCAAAAACATTATTTTATAGAACTAAAAAAGTTAATAACCAAATTCATCTGGAAGAACAAAAGATCAAGAATATCAAAGAAATTAATGAAAAAATATAAAGGATGGTGGCTTAGTAGTATCAAACTTAAAACTATATTTTAAAGCAATAGTCATCAAAACATTTGGTACTGGCTAAGAAATAGAGTGAAGGAGCAGTGGAACAGATTAGACACACACAACACAATAAGCAAGGCTTATACCAACCTAGTATTTGATAAATCCCCAAACTCCAGCTTCTGGAATAAGAAATTGCTGGGTTAACTGAAAAATAATGTCAGACACTTGGCATAGACATACATTTCATATCCCATACAAAAAAATAAGGTCGAAAAGGATAAATGATTTGGACATAAAGGATGATATCCTAAAAAAAAATTAGTAGAACAAAGAATAATTTACCTATCGCATCTTTGGAGAGGGGAGGAACTTATGACCAAAGAAGAACTAGAGTACATTATGAAAGGCAAAATGGACAACTCTGATTACATTAAATTTAAAAGTTTTTGCACAATTAAGACAACTCTGAGGTACCACTACACAACTCTCAGATTGGCTAGAATTACAGGAAAAGATAATGACGAATGTTGGAGGGGATGTGGGAAAACAGGGACACTGATACATTGTTGGTGGAATTGTGAATGGATTCAACCATTCTGGAGAGCAGTTTGGAACTATGCTAAAAAGTTATCAAACAACAATCCCAAAGACCCCAGCTTTGGGCGATAAGAACTCACTCTATGACAAAAACTGCTGGAAAAATTGGAAGTTAGTATGGCAGAAACTAGGCATTGACCCACATTTAACATCATACACCAAGAATGGGTCAAAAATGAGTTCATGACCTAGGCATAAAGAATGAGATTATAAATAAATTGGATTTGTCTATCATACCTGTGAAAGAGGAAATAATTTATGACTAAAGAAGAACTAGAGATCATTATTGATCACAAAATAGAAAATTTTGATTATATCAAATTGAAAACTAATGCAGACAAGATTAGAAGGGAAGCAATAAACTGGGAAAACATTTTTACAGTCAAGGTTTCTGATAAAGGCTTCATTTCCAAAATATATAGAGAATTGACTCTAATTTATAAGAAATCAAGCAATTCTCCAATTGATAAATGGTCAAAGGATATGAACAGATAATTCTCAGATGAAGAAATTGAAACTATTTCTAGGCATATGAAAAGATGCTCCAAGTCATTATTAATCAGAGAAATGCAAATTAAGACAACTCTGAGATATCATTACACACTTGTCAGATTGGCTAGAATAATAGGAAAAGATAATGCAGAATGTTGGAGGGGATGTGGGAAAACTGGGATACTGATGCATTGTTGATGGAGTTGTGAAAGAATCCAACCATTCTGGAGAGCGATTTGGAACTATGCTCAAAAAGTTATCAGACAGCATACCCTTTGATCCAGCGGTGTTACTATTGGGCTTCTATCCCAAAGAGATCTTAAAGAAGGGAAAGGGATCCACATATGCAAATAATGTTTGTGGCAGCCCTCTTTGTAGTGGCCAGAAATTGGAAACTGAGTGGATGCCCATCAATTGGAGAATGGCTGAATAAACTATGATATATTAATATTATTGAATATTATTTGTTCTGTAAGAAATGACCAGCAGGATGATTTCAGAAAGGCCTGGAGAGACTTGCATGAACTGATACTGTGTGCAATGAATAGGACCAGGATGTCATTATATACTTCAACAACAGTACTATATAATGATCAATTCTGATGGATGTGGCTCTTTTCAACAATGAGATGAACCAAATCAGTTCCAATAGAGCAGTAATGAATTGAATCAACTACACCCAGCAAAAGAACTCTGGGAGATGACTATGAACCACTACATAGAATTCCCAATCCCTCTATTTTTGTCCACCTGCATTTTTTATTTCTTTCCCAGGTTAATTGTACATTATTTCAAAGTCTGATTCTTTTTGTACAGCAAAATAACTGTACAGACATGTATACATATATTGTATTTGGCTTATACTTTAACATATTTAACATGTATTGGTCAATCTGCCATCTAGGGGAGGGGGGTGGGAAGGAGGGGAAAAATTGGAACAAAAGATTTCGCAATTGTCAATGCTAAAAAATTACCTATGCATATATTTTGTAAATAAAAAGCAAAAAAAAAGTTATCAAACTTCATACCCTTTGATCCAGCAGTGCTACTACTGGGCTTACATCTCAAAGAGATATTAAAAAAGCGAAAGGGATCTGTATGTGCAAGAATGTTTGTGGCAGACCTCTTTGTAGTGGCCAAAACTGGAAACTTAGTGGATGCCATCAATTGGAGAATGGATGAATAAATTATGGTATATGAATGTTATAGAATAGTATTATTCTGTAAGAAATGACCAGCAGGATGATTTCAGAGAGGCTTGGAAAGGCTTACATGAACTGATGCTGAGTGAAATGAAGTGAACCAGGAGATCATTATACACAGCAACAAGAAGACTATACAAAGATCAATTCTGATGGACGTGGCTCTCTTCAACAACGAGATGTTTCGAACCAGTTGCAATTGTTCAGTAATGAAGAGAATCATCTACATCCAGAGAAAGAACTATGGGAAATGAGTGTGGACCACATCATAGCATTTTCACTTTTTCTTTTTTTTGTCCACTTGAATCATCTATACCCAGAGAGAGAACTATGGGAAATGAGTGTGGACCACATAATAGCATTTTCACTTTTTCTTTTTTTGTCCACTTGCATTTTTGTCTTCCTTCTCGGGTTATTTTTTTTAATCTTATTTCTAAATCTGATTTTTCTTGGGCAGCAAGATAACTGTATAAATATGTATACATATATTGGAATTAATATATACTTTAACATATTTAACATGTATTGGACTACCTGCCATCTAGAGGAGGGGGTAGAAGGGAGGAGGGGAAATTTGGAACAGAAGATTTTTCAAGGGTCAATGTTGAAAAATTACCCATGCATAGGTTTTGTAAATAAAAAGCTATAATAATAATGTAAATAAATAAATAAAAAAATTTTTTTTGGGGGGGGAATGTTTGCACAATCAAAACCAACCGAAACAAAATTTCAAAAGTTCAAAACTGGGAAAAACATTTACAATCCATATTTCGAATAAAGGTCTAATTTCTAAAATATATAAAGAATTGTGTCAAATTTATATCAATATAAGTAATTACCCAATTGATAAATGATCAAAGGTTATGAACAGACAATTTTCAAGTAATGAATTAAAGCATTTATAGTTATATTTTTAAAATGCTCTAAATCACTACTGATTAGAAAAATGCAAATTAAAACAATTCTGAGGTACCACCTCACACCTCTCAGATTGGCTAAGATGACAGGAAAAAATAATGATAAAATTGAAGGGGGTGTGGGAAAACTGGGACACTAATACATTGTTGATGAAGTTGTGAAACAACCCAACCATTCTGGAAAGCAGTCTGGAACTATGCTCAAAAGGATATCAAACTGTGCCTATCCTTTGACCCATCAGTGCTATTATTGGATTTGTATCCCAAGGAAATCATAAAGAAGGAAAAAGGATCCACATGTTAAAAAATGTTTGTAGAAGCTCTTTTTATATAGCAAAGAAATGAAAAGGAGTAGATGTCCATCAACTGGGGAATAGCTGAACAAGTTGTAATACATGATGGTAATGTCTTATTATTGTTTTATAAAAATGATGAACAGACTGATTATTCTAAAATAATGCCTGAAAAGATTTACATGAACTGATGCTGAGTAAAACAAATAGAACCAGGGATACATCATACACAATAACAGCAAGAACGTGCAATGATCATCTGTGAAAGGCTTGGTTCTTCTCAGTAGTTCAATGATCCAAAGTAAGCCCAATAGTCTTTGGACAGAAAATGTCATCTCATCTGCATACAGAAAAAGAATTGGGGAGACTGAATGTAAATCAACGTATGCTATGTTCACTTCTTTTTTTCTGTTATTTTTTAAATCTTCCATGGTTGTTGCTTTTTGTTTTGATTTTTCTCTCCCAACACAATTCATAAAACAAAATGTATTAAAGATAAATAAACTAAAAAACAAAAACAAAAAAACAACAAAAAAGTGGTTATTGCTGCAGTCAGTCTCTGCACTAAATTAGGGAGGCTCTACAGGGCTTACATATTCATGAATCATATACCATTTCTATCTCTTCCATATTATAACATAATCTTAAATGGCTTGATGCAGTACATAAGTAGAGTTTAGTATGGTGTCTGAGATGTCAAATGTTTTGTAAGATGAGTTGATATTTTAGATATGACAAGAAAATATTTAAAATTTTAAATTACAAGTCATTTGTGTATTAATGTACAACTTTATAATGTGTAAGGAAAGACATAGGAATAGCAAAATACTTTATAAGTGTTCTCTCATTTTGGTAGGTGTTATTATTACCCTCCCCATAATACATGAGGAAACAGTCAAAGAGTGGATAAATAATTTGTCTACAGTAAGTACCTGAGGTTGGATTTGAACTCATCTTCTTGCTTCCAAATGTATTACCCGCTGCCTCACATAACTGCCTTCTTTATCAACACTGGAAGATCTTTGAAGATGAGTACTTTGTCTTATACTTCTTTGTACTCCCATATCAGCAAGCACATATGCACACGTATATGGGTTTAAAATAAATCTGAGTGTATACTTGAATGTGTACTATTGTATCTTCTATCAAGCATCTATGTGGCGCATTGGATAGGGCACTGAATCTAAAGTCAGGAAATCCTAAGCTCAAACTAGACCTTAGAAACTTAATAAATGTGTGATCCTGACCAAGTTACTTTACCTCTGCCTATCTCAATTTCCTCATCTACAAAATGGGAATAATAATACCACCTATTTCCTATCATTTTTGGAAGAATCAAATGAGATAATATTTGTAAAAGCACTTTGCACACCTTAAATTGCTACATAAATGCTATTATTATTATTATAATTATCATTATATATATATATATATATATATATATATATATATATATATATGTGGCAAAGCAAATGGCCTTATAAACTAGATAACTTATAAGGTGACTCAGTCTTGCTAATTAAATAGCTGAATTAATTAAATGGGTGCCATATTATATCACAATTATGCTATCCTCTGAGTTGTCACAAGGTTATAGATATGAATGTCAAAAGAGGGGCAAATCACCCCTGAAACTTTATCCTTAACAGGAATACTAATACCGCTTCCTTTCTGTGTGGCTGAGAACACTACCCCCTTCACTTAAGATTCATGATTAATTGACTCAAGCTATTTCTATTTCAAACAATTGAATGATATAAGAACAGTCCAACCTCTCCAGGAAAGTTGACTAAACGACCTCTTAAAATGTTTCCCCATCTTGTAATGCTATAATTCCATGATAATCAACAAGGAATTTTCCCAGGATTTAAAGTGTTTCTCTTCTGGTAATTATTATGATATAAAACCTCTGGACAGTTCACACTATGAAAAAATTCAGTTCCTCCTGCCAATAAAGTTACTCTAGGAAAAAGAATAAAATGTGGGGGGGGGGGGAGTGGAGGGAGAGAGAGAAAAAAAGAGAGAGAGAGCAAACAGAGCAACTTGGAAAGATTCTTACATTATCCCATTCAAGAAAGCCTCCCTCTTATTCTTTTTAATAGAATGGAAAACTCATTGCTATGTACAATCCTACTGTCTTTATGTTTGCCCCTACTATTCCAACTGGCTGCCTAAATTTCCCTACTTCCCTTAAGGTTATAAATAAGAACATTTAAATTTGTAAGCATACTGGGATGAGATCATATTTAACTCAATTTCAAATCATACACATTTTCTTGTTCCAGCACTAAAAATACCTAATATCTAAGTGAAAAGTAGAAAATTTAACCAGTTCTAAAAGTATTATATACATTATAAATATCTGGAAGCATCTGAAAGAATAAATCAAGTCTGCACTTCATCTTCTTATTGATTATCATGCAGATGTAACCTGGGTCTGGTTGCTTAAAGGTTACATATCATAAAGATCATGTTTTTCTTCCTATAGTGTAGTCTAAGAATAGGGTTTTGATAAATTCATCAATTCAATGCAGCAAATATCTATTAATCCCCTGCTATATGTCAGGCAAGTTATAAGGACACAAATAAGAAGAAAGGCAGTTCTTGACCTCAAGGAGATTACAGTCTAATAGATGAAACAAAAGGAGCAAGAGCAGCAAGCAAAGGAGCTAGAAAGATCCTCTTCCTTTCTTTTTGTTTGTTTTCCCCCTCATTAATGACATAACTACTAACTAGTGATCATAGCCACTTTCTAATGTCCAAAATATTTTTCTCATCTGATATTTAATTTCTACAACAACCCTGAGATAGACAGGGAAAGAGTGATAATTATGTAATGAAGACAAATTACATTTATACAGAAACTTATTCTTTATAAGATGCTTTATTCATAGCTAGCATTATGACTCTGAGATTGCCATTAATTTATTCAGTATCTTAAACAGCTCTCTAAGGCTAGAAGATGCAAAGAAGTTGTAGACATAATTAGGCAAAGAGAATTTACTCAACAGAAATTTCTTATACTATTGAACACAGGAATAATCTAAAATGCCCAATATCCACCTTACACATGGTTGGTTGTTAATGATGCCATGTTGAATTGAAAAGTCTTCAATTAAAAATCTATTTACTTAAATAACTGTATGGACATGTATGTATTTAACTTGTAGTTTAACATATTTAACATTTATTGGTCAACCTGCTATCTGGGGGAAGGGGTGAGGGAAAGGAGGGGAAAAATCAGCACAAAAGCTTTTTCAATTGTCACTGCTGAAAAATCACCCATGCATATATCTTGTAAATAAAAAGCTATAATAAAAAAAATCTATTTGCTTTGCAGCGATCTAAAGGAAATGGGTTTCCTTGTAAATACTTGGATAGAATACTCCAAATTTTAATTTAGACCACTTTCTCCATTTCACTCTAAAGGGGTTGAACAGTCGCATTTTGCATGGAACCTTTTGAACTCCAAAGCTTCCCCTCAATAAAAGTAGGGGGGAAAAGAGGTAAGCAAGGGTGGACTGGTAAATAATTGTTGAGAATAATCTGAATCCTATGGGAGTCAAAGGGAATCAATGAAAGCTATGAAAGTGATGAAGGTCAGGATCATAATAGAAAAGGAGGGAGATACTCTGTGAAATATGCATTACAGTGAAACTTAATTAAAGCACAATTTTGTTTATGCTAAGTAAGTCTTTATTGGACAATAATAACTTTTTGGCTTCATAAAGCTCTCTCAAGCTTAGAAGGCACAAGGAGGGAATTTCGAAAGAACTAAACTCATTAGTGGAACAGGTGGGTATGTAGGTAGCTGAATAAGCAGGTCACTCAGGGACTGACATAAAGAAGATGCCTTTTCTTTAAAGTGTTTAAGTTTTTCCTTTTAGGCAAATGCAAGTGTGAATTTTAAATCTTAATGTCATTTGTGATATTATAAAGCATCATTTCAAAATTTATTAAAATTCTGAAACAGACAATGGTGTGTTACTTTTGTAGTTTGAGGTCTATGTAAAGATTATAAAATAAGCATTTAAATCATTTCTACACTTTATTTTCATTCATTATGATAAAACTGTATATCAAAGGACTCAGTTCTATCCTGTTTTAAGGAAACACATGCTGACTTGCAGTGTTTGTCAGTGGCACAAAGAATTCCCTTGCAAAGTCTAAGATTCTCTAGAAAAGTGTAGGTTCCCCAAAATATCCTGTTTGCATATAATGTTGGATTAAATGATTTGAAATGACAGATAGTACAAAACCCTCAATAAAACACATATTCATTAGAAAGAAATTGGTATAACCATCCACATGGAAAAATAAATTGGTTGTATTCCCTAGATCAGTGGTTCTTTCATTCAGAGACTCTTAAGGATCTCTAAAACCCTTTCAGGGTGTCTGTGAAATCAAAACTGTATTCACAGTAATACTAAGAAATTTTAATTTCTAATATTATAAATATCCAGAGATGTAATTAAATAAATAAAAACTGCTTGGTAGATGCTCAATAATTTTAAAGATCTAAAGTAACCAAAAAGTTTGAGAACTACTACTTTAGTACTACAGTATAGTATAGTATAGTATAGTATAGTATAGTATAGTATAGTATAGTATAGTATAGTACTAAGTTCTATAAGCAACACCAAAGAATAAGGAAAGAACCTTATTTTCAAATTAGCACAGCCTATTCCCAATAGAGAATGTTCATTACAATATACTCAGCAAGCTATCAGCCAGAGTCACAGAGTGAGAAAGGATTTCAGAAATCATCTAGTATGACTCTCCTTTGAAAAATAACACTTCCTCTGTACAAACTATTCAATGAATGGGACATCTAAGCTCTGCTTTAAAGCTCTCAAATCAGAAAGAGTTCACTACTTCTGGTCATAGACAATTCCACTTTGCACATCAGTACCAGACAATCTCTTTTCTTTATTTATTCTTTGGATTAGGCAAATTAAATATGTGTTCTTAATTCATTTAATAATTCTAAAATATGAAATAGATATAAATAGAACTGCTTGGCATGTAGATAATGTAGGTGACTCATTCACTGTTGCATTGTTAGCATTCCAGTGTTGTTTCCAGAGTTCTTTGAAAGTTTATATGTTCCTTAATCTCCATGACCATCCACTGTCTGATGCCTGAAATTCCAATTTTCAGAGCTTCTTTCTTATAGTTAAGATATTGGATTGATATGTGTTTGCAACACAAATGGCATTAAGAAAATGATATTTTCTCCCTCCCTCTCTTATCTCTCAAATTAATTAAATAAGTGCAATTCTTTTAAACCTATTTTCATTTTTTTATGTTGTGCAAGAAAAATCAGATCAAAAGGGGAAAAAAACAAGCAAGCAAACAAACAAAAAGGTGAAGAAACTAAGCCTCCATTCATATTCAGTCTCCATAGTTTTCTCTCTGGATATGGATGGTATTTTCCATACTGAATCTATTGCAACTAAAGCTTCTAGGGTAAAAACTAACTATGGAACCCAGGACAGCATTAGTTTTGGCATGTATAAGTAGTAGATGGACAGCCCATGTTCTATAACTAATGTACACAGAAAATATTTAAAAAGCTAAAGCAAAACTTCGAAGGGTTTTAATAAATTTTCTGTGGAGCAGTCAGCCTAAATTTTAAATAAAGAGAAGGTATGGAAAGGTTTCAATCTGTATTGCTAGAAATCATTTATTCATTGATCCATTGAGACAGCAAATAATTGTTTTCAAATAATGCTGTCTTAATTGTTATTCTTTTTTAGGTTAAGAAGATTGGAAGGATTTAGGTAAAAAACTGATCCCATTAAAAGACTAAAAATTCTTTCCTTCCAGAAGGCCATAAGTAACACAATTTGTATATCTCTTTTCAATAGGATGAGAAAAATTATCATTTATAGGAAACATATTAAGATTAAATCTAGTTTTTAAAATACATGCTAAAAGAATTGAAGAAAATCAATGCCATTTTCTTCTCAGTGCTCTATGCAACTGTCTAAAAATTTAAATTGTGGAGAAGTTATTGACCTACTTTGGTAGAAGGAATTTCCTTATGTGGAAGAAGTTGATATCTCAAAAACATAGAGATAAGAGGATAATTGACAGTATCAAAAGCTACTTAGAGTTCAAAAAATTTAGCTCTTAAGTGGTCATTTTTAACTTTGGAAAGAAGAGTTTCAGTCTAATGATGATGCCAGAAGCCAGAATACAAAGAACTAAAAGAATGAGAAGAAAGGAAGTAAAGATATCAATTATAGGTAATCTTCTCTAGGAATTTATCCATTTAATGAAGAAAAATGTAGAGAAAAATGTAGAAAAAAATAAGTGGATATAGATGAATCATATGAGAATTTTTTGAGGATGGAGAGATAATAAGCATTTTATAAACTGAAAAGAGAGGAGAAAATGTATTGGAGAAATGGCATGGAATATGTAAAAGTATATGTAGAGATGTTTGCCTTGGCAAAGAAATAGGTCACCACTTCATGTGAGATGGGGGTGAAAGAAGAAATAATGGCAGAAGTCATCTGAATGATATGAGATGTTGAAGAGGAGAGAAGAGTGACTCTCAGGAAATGGACCTTTTTGAAGATTCTGGGAAGAAAGCCAGCTGAGTAGGTCAGAAAATTATTAGCTCTCCAGATTTCCCCTAAAACAAAATTGTATCTCATAGTGAGTATAGACCAGAGGAAAACAAATAAGACTGGAGGAAGAACAGAAGTCCTCCTGGGACAACCAGAGAAAATCAGAAAAAGACCCCAAGAGAGGTTTAACCAGTGTCAAGTATAAACACCTTCAGGATGCCTCCACGGAAACAGCCATCAAGGAGCCCTGGGGATAGCTGGGTTCAGCTGAAGCCTCAGCACAAAACACAGAAATTTTCCTCTCCCCAGCTTTAAGTGGGATTGGGAGAATGAGTCTGGGAAGACTGAGGGAATCTCTTCTGATAAGGGATGCCAGGTCCAATTGGGCTGCTGAGACACCATCTTGGGCAAGAACCTTGTGATTCCAGGTCAGACGGAGAAGTGAAGTAAAGCCAGAGGCATCCTCCCCCACTCCAGAATTTGAGGTGGTTACACATTTTTTTTAATTTTTATTTTATTTTATAATTATAACATTTTTTTGACAGTACATATACATGGGTAATTTTTTACAACATTATCCCTTGCACTTACTTCTATTCAGATTTTTTCCCTTCTTCCCCCAACCCCCTCCCCCTGATGGCAAGCAGTCTTATATATGTTAAATATATTACAGTATATTCTAGATACAATATATGTGTGTAGAACCGAATTTTTTGTTGCACAGGAAGAATTGGATTCAGAAGGTAAAAATAACAGTTTACATTCATTTCCCAGTGTTCCTTTTCTGGATGTAGCTGGTTCTGTCCATCATTAATCAATTGGAATTGGATTAGCTCTTCTCTACGTTGAAGAAATCCACTTCCATCAGCATACATCCTCGTACAGTATCATTGTTGAAGTGTATAATGATCTTCTGGTTCTGCTCGTTTCACTCAGCATTAGTTGATGTAAGTCTCTCCAAGCCTCTCTGTATTTCTCCTGTTGGTCATTTCTTATAGAACAATAATATTCCATAACATTCATATACCATAGTTTACCCAGCCATTCTCCAATTGATGGACATCCATTCATCTTCCAGCTTCTAGCCACTATGAAAAGGGCTGCCACAAACATTTTGGCCCATACAGGACCCTTTCCCTTCTTTAGTAGTTCCTTGGGGTATAAGCCCAGTAGTAGTATGGCTGGGTCAAAGGGTATGCACATTTTGATAACTTTTTGGTCATAATTCCAGATTGCTCTCCAGAATGGTTGGATTCTTTCACAACTCCACCAACAATGCATCAGTGTCCCAGTTTTCCCACAGCCCCTCCAACATTCATCGTTATTTGTTCCTGTCATCTTAGCCAATCTGACAGGTGTGTAATGATACCTCAGAGTTGTCTTAATTTGCATTTCTCTGATCAATAGTGATTTGGAACACTCTTTCATATGAGTGGAAATAGTTTTAATTTCGTCATCTGAAAATTGTCTGTTCATATCCTTTGACCATTTATCAATTGGAGAATGGCTTGATTTCTTATAAATTAAAGTCAATTCTTTGTATATTTTGGAGATGAGGCCTTTATCAAAACCTTTAACTGTAAAAATTTTTCCCAATTTGTTACTTCCCTTCTAATCTTGTTTGCATTAGTTTTGTTTGTGCAGAAACTTTTTTAATTTGGTGTAATCAAAATGTTCTATTTTGTGATCAATAATGGTCTCTAGTTCTCCCTTGGACACCAACTCCTTCCTCCTCCACAAGTCTGAGAGGTAAACCATCCCATGTTCCTCCAATTTATTTATGATTTCGTTCTTTATGCCTAAATCTTGGACCCATTTTGATCTAATCTTAGTATGTGGTGTTAAATGTGGGTCCATGCCTAGTTTCTCCCATACTAATTTCCAGTTTTCCCAGCAGTTTTTGTCAAATAATGAATTCTTATCCCAAAATTTGGGATCTTTGGGTTTGTCAAAGATTAGATTGCTATTTTTATTCACTATCTTGCCCTGTGAACCTAACCTATGCTACTGATCAACTAGTCTATTTCTTAGCCAATACCAAATGGTTTTGGTGACTGTTGCTTTATAATATAGCTTTAAATCAGGTACACTTAGACCACCTTCCTCTGACTTTTTTTTCATTAGTTCCCTTGCAATTCTCGACCTTTTATTCTTCCATATGAATTTTGTTGTTATTTTTTCTAGGTCATGAAAATAGTTTCTTGGGAGTCTGATTGGTATAGCACTAAATAAATAGATTAGTTTGGGGAGTATTGTCATCTTTATTATATTCGCTCGGCCTATCCAAGAACACTGAATGTCTTTCCAATTATTTAAATCTGACTTTATTTTTGTGGCAAGTGTTTTGTAATTTTGCTCATATAATTCCTGACTCTCCTTTGGTAGATATATTCCCAAATATTTTATACTATCGACTGTTATTTTGAATGGAATTTCTCTTTGTATCTCTTGCTGTTGGATTGTGTTGGTAATGTATAAAAATCCTGAGGATTTATGTGGATTTATTTTGTATCCTGCGACTTTGCTAAAATTCTGAATTATTTCTAATAGCTTTTTAGCAGAGTCTTTGGGGTTCTCTAAGTATACCATCATGTCATCTGCGAAAAGTGACAATTTGATTTCTTCATTTCCTACTCTAATTCCTTGGATCTCTTTCTCGGCTCTTATTGCCAAGGCTAGAGTTTCTAGTACTATATTGAATAGTAATGGTGATAGTGGGCAACCTTGTTTCACTCCTGATCTTACAGGGAAAGGTTCTAGTTTATCACCATTACATATGATGTTTACTGAAGGTTTTAAATATATGCTCCTTATTATTTTAAGGAATAGTCCATTTATTCCTATACTCTCAAGCGTTTTTAGTAGGAATGGATGTTGGATTTTATCAAATGCCTTTTCTGCATCTATTGAGATGATCATATGGTTTTTATTAATTTGATTATTAATATGGTCAATTATACTAATAGTTTTCCTAATATTAAACCAGCCCTGCATTCCTGGTATAAATCCCACTTGGTCATAGTGTATTATCACTACTGCTGAAATGTTGGACAGAGTCTACAGCCCTTCAACATTATTCTGCAGCATCAGTCAGCATTGTTAATAATATACTCATTCAATGTATCAAGCTCTACCAGAGCAAATTATTGGTTACTTCTTCTAAATCAATTAACTGTCCAAGTGAGCAATCATGATAGAATCACACCCAAGGTTAAATGCAAACAGTCATTCATGAAGCTTCAAACTTCTCAGACAAAATGACTTTGTTTTATAACAAATGAAACAATACTTAGTTATAGGAAAAGACACTATAATCAAGTTTTTAATGTCACTTTCCTTAAATATAGCAGGATGCCTTCTTGAAAGGCAACTGGTTATAATAAATTATTCCTGACTTTCTTAATATTCTGCAGGTGCCTTTGCACTTCTAAATTGTTATTTCAGTAAATGTGAAAATAACTCGAATTTTTATCATCCATTTATATTAAATTGAAATATTATGCATCTTTTATGTGAAAGGCTCTGTAATCAGAATAAGAGAAGCAAAGACAAAAAATGAAAAATAGTTCCTACCCACAAGTATCTTACATTTGATTGGGGAATATAGTATGTACAAAGACAAAATAGTACATGATAATTTGGTATGGGAAAAAGCACAAAAGACTAGGGGGAAATAGAAAATGTTTTTTTTTCTTCCTTTTTCTTTTTTTAAATTAATTTTATGATTATAAATTATGCATGAGTATTTTTTTTATAACATTATTCCTTGTGTTTATTTTTCCAAATTTTCCCCTCCCTCCCTATACTCCTTCCCCTAGATGACAGGCAATCCCGTACATTTTACATGTGTTACAGTATAACTTAGATAAATATATGTGTGTAAATCCAATTTTCTTGTTGCACATTAAGTATTGGATTCTGAAGGTATAAGTAACCTGGGTAGATAGACAGTAGTGCTAACAGTTTACATTGAATTCCCAGTGTTCCTTCTCTAGGTGTAGTTGTTTCTGTCCATCATTGATCAACTGGAAGTGAGTTAGATAATCTTTATGTTGAAGATATCCACGTCCATCAGAATACATCTTCATACAGTATTGTTATTGAAGTGTATAGTGATCTTCTGGTTCTGCTCATTTCACTCAGCATAAATTCATGTAAGTCTCTCCAAACCTTTCTGAATTCATCCTGCTGGTCATTTCTTACAGAGCAATAATATTCCATAACCTTCATATGCCATAATTTACCCAACCATTCTCCAGTTGATGGACATCCATTAATCTTCCAGTTTCTAGCCACTACGAAAAGAGTAGCCACAAACATTTTGGCACATATAGGTCCCTTTCCCCTTTTTAGTATTTCTTTGGAGTATAAGCCTAATAGTAGCACTGCTGGATCAAAGGGTATGCACAGTTTGATAACTTTTTGGACATAGTTCCAAATTGCTCTCCAGAATGGCTGGATCCATTCACAATTCCACCAACAATGTATTAGTGTCCCAGTTTTCCCACATTCTCTCCAACATTCATCATTATTTGTTCCTGTCATCTTAGCCAATCTGACAGGTGTGTAGTGGTATCTCAGAGTTGTCTTAATTTGCATTTCTCTGATCAGTAGTGATTTGGAACACTCTTTCATATGAGTGGAGATAGCTTCAATTTTATCATCTGAGAATTGTCTGTTCATATCCTTTGACCATTTATCAATTGGATAATGGTTTGATTTCTTATAAATTAGGGTCAGTTCTCTATTTTGGAAATGAGACCTTTATCAGAATCTTTAACTGTAAAAATATTTTCCCAATTTGTTACTTCCCTTCTAATCTTGTTTGCATTAGTATTGTTTGTACAGAAACTTTTTAGTTTGATGTAATCAAAATCTTCTATTTTGTGATAAATAATGATCTCTAGTTCTCCTTTGGTCATAAATTCCTTCCTCTTCCACAGGTCTGAGAGGGAGACTATCCTCTGTCCCTCTAATCTATTTATGATCTCACTCTTTATGCCTAAATCATAGACCCATTTTGATCTTATCTTGGTATATGGTGTTAAGTGTGGGTCCATATCTAATTTCTGCCATACTAATTTCCAGTTTTCCCAACAGTTTTTTTTCAAATAATGAATT
This sequence comes from Sminthopsis crassicaudata, assembly GCF_048593235.1. Classification (NCBI taxonomy): domain Eukaryota; kingdom Metazoa; phylum Chordata; class Mammalia; order Dasyuromorphia; family Dasyuridae; genus Sminthopsis; species Sminthopsis crassicaudata. The sequence goes on along the minus strand of NC_133618.1, from coordinate 105,302,603 downwards.
TTTATCCCAAATGTTGGTATCTTTGGGTTTGTCAAACACTAGATTGCTATAGTTATACTCTTTTTTGTCCTTCGTACCTAATCTGTTTCACTGATCAACTGATCTATTTCTTAGCCAATACCAAATGGTTCTGGTGACTGCTGCTATATAATATAGCTTTAGATCAGGTACACCTAGACCACCTTCATCTGACTTTTTTTTTTCCATTAATTCCCTTGCAATTCTCGACCTTTTATTCTTCCATATGAATTTTGTTGTTATTTTTTCTAGGTCATTAAAATAGTTTCTTGGGAGTCTGATTGGCATAGCACTAAATAAATAGATTAGTTTGGGGAGTATTGTTATTTTTATTATATTTGCTCGGCCTATCCACAAGCACTGAATGTCTTTCCAATTATTTAAATCTGACTTTATTTTTGTGGCAAGTGTTTTGCAATTTTGTTCATATAATTCTTGATTTTTCTTTGGTAGATGGATTCCCAAATATTTTATACCTCGACATCTGTATGGAATGAAATTTCTCTTTGTATCTCTTGCTGTTGCATTTTGTTGGTGATGTATAAAAATGCTGAGGATTTTTGTGGATTTATTTTGTATCCAGCAACTTTGCTAAAGTTGTGAATTATTTCTACTTTATTAGAATCTCTGGGGTTTTCTAATTATACCATCATATCTGCAAAGAGTGACAGTTTGATTTCCTCATTACGTGCTCTTGTTCCTTGAATCTCTTTCTTGGCTCTTATTGCAAAGGCTAACATTTCTAATACAATATTGAATAGTAATGGTGATAGTGGGAAACCTTGTTTCACTCCTGATCTTACTGGGAAAGATTCCAGTTTATCTCCATTACATATTATGCTTACTGACGGTCTTAAATATATGCTCCTGATTATTCTAAGGAATAGTCCATTTATTCCTATACTCTCAAGCGTTTTTAGTAGGAATGGATGTTGTTTTTTATCAAAAGCTTTTTCTGCATCTATTGAGATGATCATATGTTTTTTATTAATTTTATTATTAATATGGTCAATTATACTAATAGTTTTCCTAATATTAAACCAGCCCTGCATTCCTGGTATAAATCCTACTTGATCATAGTGTATTATCCTGGGGATGATTTTCTGAAGTCTTTTTGCTAATATCTTATTTAAGATTTTAGCATCAATATTCATTAAGGAAATTGGTCTATGGTTTTCTTTCTCAGTTTTCGCTCTACCTGGTTTAGGTATCAGTACCATGTCTGTGTCATAAAAGGAATTTGGTAGTACTGCTTCATCCCCTATTTTTTCAAATAGTTTATATAACATTGGGGCTAATTGTTCTTTAAATGTTTGGTAGAATTCACATGTAAATCCATCTGGTCCTGGGGATTTTTTCCTGGGGAGTTGATTAATAGCTTGTTTTATTTCTTTTTCTGAAATGGGACTATTTAAGCAATTTATCTCTTCCTCTGTTAATCTAGGAAGCCTATACTTTTGGAGGTAGTCATCCATTTCACTTAAGTTATCAAATTTATTAGCATAAAGTTGGGCAAAGTAACTGCTTATTATTTCTCTAATTTCCTCTTCATTGGTGGAAAGATCCCCCTTTTCATTTGTAAGACTAAACAATTTGATTTTCCTATTTCCTTTTTCTGATCAGATTTACTAAAGGTTTATCTATTTTATTGGCTTTTTCATAAAACCAACTATTGGTTTTATTTATTAATTCAATAGTTTTTTTTTTTTACTTTCAATATTATTGATTTCTCCTTTTAATTTTAGTATTTTAACTTTAGTTTTTGGTTGGGGGGTTTTAATTTGGTCTATTTCTAGCTTTTTAAGTTGCAGGCCCAATTCATTAATCTTCTCTTTCTCTATTTTGTTCAAATAAGTCTCTAAAGATATAAAATTTCCCCTTATTACTGCTTTAGCTGCATCCCACAAATTTTGGTATGATGTCTCATTGTTGTCATTACCTTAGGTGAAATTATTAATTGTTTCTATAATTTGCTCTTTCACCCAGTCATTCTTTAAGATGATATCATTGTTTCCAATTACTTTTTGGTCTATTTACTCCTAACTTCCTATTGAATGTAGTTTTTATTGCACTGTGATCTGAGAAGAAGGCATTTATTATTTCTGTCTTCCTGCATTTAATTGTGAGATCTTTATGTCCTAATATATGGTCTATTTTTGTATAGGTTCCATGAACTGCTGAGAAGAAAGTATACTCCTTTCTATCACCATTCAGTTTTCTCCAAAGGTCTATCATACTTAGTTTTTCTAATATTCTATTTACATTTTTAATTTCTTTCTTATTTGTTTTGTGGTTTGATTTATCTAATTCTGAGAGTGCAAGGTTGAAATCTCCCACTATTATAGCTTTGCTATCTATTTTTTCTTGCAACTCTCTTAACTTTTCCTTTAGGAAGTTAAATGTTATACCACTTGGTGCATATATGTGTAGTATTAATATGGCTTCATTGTCTATGCTCCCTTTTAGTAGGATATAGTTTCCTTCCTTATCTCTTTTAATTAGATCAATTTCTGCTTTTGCTTGATCTGAGATAAGGATGGCAACCCCTGCTTTTTTGGGTTTACCTGAAGCATAATAGATTCTGCTTCAGCCTTTTACCTTTACTCTATATGTATCTCCCTGCTTTAAGTGTGTTTCCTGTAAACAACATATTGTAGGGTTCTGACTTTTGATCCAGTCTGCTATCCTCCTCCACTTAATGAGAGAGTTCATCCCATTCACATTTAGAGTTAAAATTACTAATTCTGTATTTCCTGCCATCATATTATCTCTGGATTATGCTTTTTTTTATCCCTTGACTCCCCTGAAATCCTTCCCCAATATTTAATTTATAGACCCCACTTGTGATGTGCATCCCTCCCTTTTTAATATCCCTCCCCCCTCCTTTTAAGTCCCTTCCCCTTTCTTGTACCCTTCCCTTATTCCCCTTTTCCTTTTCCCTTTTCCCCTCCCCCCTTTTAATGAGGTGAGAGAGAATTCTCTGCAAAACCAATATGTCAATTATTTACTCTTTGAGCCCACTCTGATGAGAGTAAGATTCACACAATGTTTCTCCCCCTCTTTAAATTCCCTCCAGTCTGGGAGGAAGCTGGTAAATAAATAAATAAACTTCTTACCCCAAGGGCAGACCCCTTCCTGGGATGTAGTTTCCTTCTTTTTATCACTCCTTCCCCCTTTCCTGATACTGTCCCCTTCCCTTTACTACTTCCATTTTTTATATTATATAAATAAAATCAAATTATCCATGTGGACTTTCTGTATATCCACAACAGAGATACAGTTCTCAAGAGTTCTTTTTACCTTTTTCTGCTTCTCTTCAGTCTTGTGGATGTAGATCAAATTTTTTGTTTAAGTCTGGTTTTTTTCTTAGAAACAAATGGAATTCCTCTGTTTCATTAAATGACCATCTTCTTCCATGGAAGAAAATGCTAAACTTAGCTGGGTAGTTTATTCTTGGTTGCAATCCTTGTTCTTTTGCCTTTCGGAATATCAGGTTCCAGGCACCTTCTATCCTTTAATGTGGAGGCAGCCAGATCTTGAGTGACCCTTATTGTGGCACCTTGATATTTGAATATTTTTTCCTCGCTGCTTGCAATATTTTTTCCTTAGTTTGGTAGTTCTGCAGCTTAGCCACAATTTCCATGGAGTTCTTTTTTTAGGGTCTTTTTCAGAAAGTGTTCAATGAATTCTTTTAACACCTATTTTCCCTTCTGTTTCTATTATCTCTGGACAGTTCTCTTTGATGATTTCCTGTAAAATAGAATCTAGGCTCTGTTTTTGATTATAGTTTTTGGGAAGTCCAATGATCCTCAGATTATCTCTCCTAGATCTATTTTCCAGATCTATAGATTTTCCCAGTATGTATTTGACATTATTCTCCAGCTTTTCTTTTTTTTTTTTTTTTTTTTTTTGTTTTGTTTTGTTTTGTTTGACTGATTCTTGGTTTCTCAATGAATCATTCATTTCAATTTTTTCTGTCCTGATTTCTAATGAGTTATTTTCTTCATTCACACTTTTTAGTTCTTTTTGTATATGCCCAATTGAGTTTTTAAATGAATTATTTTGCTCTGTTGAATTTTTTTCCATTTCACTAATTTTTTTTTAGTGAGTTATTTTCTTTTTCCAATTTAGAAATCCTACTTTCTTGAGAATTTTTTATCTTTTCCAATTCAGAAATCCTACTTTCCTGTGATTTTTTAACCTTTTCTAATTCACAAATTTTGTTTCCCTGCACCTCCTGTGAGTTCTTTATTTTTTCCAACTCAAATTTCAGGATGTTGTTATTCTCTACGATAGCTTCTCTTTCCTTTCCCCATTTTTCTTCAAACTCTCCTAACTTTTTAATAATCTCTTCTAGGAGAGAGTTATGTGATGGGGGGGCAGGTATCATTCCCCTTTAGGGTGTTATCTGGAGACTGTCTGGTGTTAGCTTCCTCGGGATTGGATACCCGCTCTTTCTCTGTGTAGAAGGTGTCAATTGTTTTCTTCAGCTTCTTACAAATTGTTAAAAATCTGTTGGGGTCTGCCCTTGGGGTAAGAAGTTTATTTATTTATTTACCAGCTTCCTCCCAGACTGGAGGTAGAATGCAACAACCCTGTGCCTGAGCTAAGAGAGAGCTCTGGGAGAGAGTTCCCCTCCCCCCTCCCGGGAAATGCCCCAGAGGTGTTTAGCCTGGCTGAGTGTGAGGACTCCCAGTGAGGAGACTGCCCTGAGGTTTAAGGCTGAACAGTGAAAGCGTCACAAACCCCAGCCAATGCAGCCAGTCCCGTGAGGCCGTGGATATCAGCAGCTGATGTGGAAAGCCTCTGCACTCAAACCCGAAGTGTCTGCCCAGAAACTGCAATCCCTACTTCAAAGGTTCCACTTCTCTGGGGGTTCAGGTTTCTCTGGGAATTCCACTGCTGCTAGAATTCCATTGCCTCAGGCTGAGCCCTACACTATGTGGATTACAGGCTGCCCCGGTCTGTGTCCCTGCTGTTCAGGCTCTCAACTACCCAAAGGAGAAGCCCCAGGCAGCAGAAGGAGGCTGCACAGCCGTGCTAAGATCTGTTAAGTTACTTCCAGATTGGGGTGGTTCTAGGATCTGGCTTTATATTTTAAAGTGGCTGAACTGCTGTTTTATAAGCAGAGAAGAGCTATCAGCCTGTGCCAGATTCCTCTGTCTCAGTGGCTTCTCTGATCCCAGAGTTCTCTTCAGCCCGATCAGCACAGTGTGCTAGCACCTAACCCTGTCTGTGCTGGTCTTTTTTTTTCCCTCCCCTTCGAACCGATCTTTTCTGTTGAAATTCCAGATTCTCTTCAGCTGGTAAGTCGTGCTTTTAATCCTTGCGGTTTTTATCAGTCCAGTGTTATTTTTGAGGCTGATTTAACTAATTGGTAATGAGTGAAGAAAGAAGCTTAAAAATTCGCGTGTATCTTCTCCACCATCTTGGCTCTGCCCCTAGAAAATGTTTTTTGAAGGATTTGAAACAAAAGTGGAACTTTAAAGGACAGAGATAAAGAGAGAGAAGTCCCCATATCCTTCATTAGTTCCATGATTTTCTATATTCATCATATTCATTATTTGTTGTCATGTTTGTTTGTTTTTTGTTTGTTTGTTTGTTTTTTAAGTTATGTCCAATTCTTTAGAACCCTGTGTGGAGATTTGGGGTTTTAGAAAGAAATTGGAATGGTTTGCCAATTTCTTCTCCAATTCATTTTACAGATGAGAAACTGAGGAAAATAGGATTAAGTGACTTGCCCAGGGTCACAAAACTAACAATTGTCTGAACTTAGATTTGAACTCAGGAAAATGAGTGTTTCTAATTCCAGAACTAATACTCTATTCACTGTGCTATCTGGGTGGCTTTTTTAAAAAAGCAGAGTAATAATATGTCATAATTTCTTGCATATTCCCATATTCTATTCCCGAACAATGGGTATCTATATTCTTTCCAATTTTTTTCTTTGGGGGGGGGGGAAACTGCTCTGGATATTTTGATGCATATAGGAACTTTGTTCTTATTAATGGCCTATTTGGGGATTATTCCTAGAAGTAGAATCTCTAGGTCAAAGGGCATGGACATTTTAGTCCCCTTATTTGCATAAATCCAAATTGCTTTCCACAATGATTATATTCACAGTTCTACTAACAATGCATTAATGTGCTTATCTTTCCACAGATCTTTAGACATCAATTATTATCATCATTTATCATTTTTACTAATTTGCTACATATGAGGCAAAACCTCAAAGCTGCTTTGATTTCTCCTATTTTAGATATTTAGATGTTCTATCCATTGATAGTTCTTATTTTGATCTTTTGAGAACTTTATACATTTTGAACAAATCTTTTGGGGTATCCCATTTGTTTTTATGCATGTGTGTGTTATATGTATGTGTACATATTTTTATCTATATCTATATATATATGGGTTATCATTATTGGCTTTTTTCCCTTTATTTTCAGAGGACCAATGATCAGTGACATCACAACATGATGTCTTGACTTGTGCATGAATTGCACTTATGTGGGCACTCAGAAATACATAATATTCAATCTCACTCTCTTTTCCAGAGTCATAGAATTCCAATGACAAGGCAAAAGTCGATCTGGGTTGCAGGGAATGACTAATCCTTCTTGAACACCCATACCAGTCCATTCAGAAATAAGAATGTGTTGTATATGACAGAAGTGTATCTTTGTGTACATATATATATATATATATATATATAAACATGGATATACACAAACATACAAACACATTATATTGTCTGAAACAAGAAAAAAAATGAAACTGTTCCATCTGATTTTGAATGTTTTAAGGATTTTTAAAGCTAAATTTTATGAGAATCTAAGAAATAAAATATTTTCAGATATCATATTTAAAATTATTTAAAGTTTTTATTTTAAATTATTTTATAAAAGATAATACTAATGAATACCTATACATTCGAGTGACAAAAAATTGAGACTAACCAACCTAAATCTAACTTATTTTTTTCTCACTTATGATTTCATCAATAGTAAGAAATTCTATTCAATCAATTCAGATCTTACAACTATTCCACAACCTGCAGTCTTGGAGAGCTGCTAGTGACAATTTAAGTAGACTGTCCTGAATCCATAGCCAGCATGTGTCAGAGAAGGTACTTGAATGCACATCTTCCTGATTTAGAGGTGGGATTTCTGTCCATGATCCCACTTTGCTGCTCAAACCTACAGTTTAGGCTCACCTAAAAGTAGGAGAGAAATAAACTAAGATGAAGTAAAGTTCACACAACTTTTATCTCCAACTTGGAAGTAACTCAGTATATGGACGCTATGCTTCATCACTCAGTGTTACCATGATTTAAATGAGAAAACCGATAATTTAATAAACAGAGTTGTTGAGTTTGTTATATTTCTGCAGATCAGTTAATAGGCTTACCATGTGTTTAGTGCTGAGGATACAAAAAGAAGCAAAAGACGTTCCTGTCCTCAAGAAGATTATAATCTCACGGAGGATACAACATGAAAACAAAAGTGTACAAAGCAAGCTTTGCATAGGATAAATAGAAAATAATTAATAGAAAAATACTGTAACTAAGAGAAGTTATAGAAGGCTTCCTGTAGAAAGTGGGGTTTTAATTGGAACTGAAAGAAATTCAAGAAGATCACTTGTCAGGGAAGAAAAGGACAGCATTTTAGATGTGGAGGACAATCTGAGAAAATTCCCAGAGCTAAGATGTGGAATATCTTATTCATGAAACAGTTAGGAAGCCAATGTCACCTGAATTGCTGAAAGGAATAGGAGCTACTTAGAAAAGCTAAATGTATAATTTATTATAATAGCAATCAAATAGATAATAATATGTCTTTAATTCTTGAGCTCTTACTCTCAATCCCATTTCTCATTTTAGTTACAGCTGTCTTTGGGTGGGATACAGATGGGGAGATAGAAAGATTGAATTCAGTAATGTAATCCATTATTTTTAATTGGTTAGGAACTAGTCATTAACTGAGTGTTTTGCTTAATATGGATATGATTTTAACTCATATGTGGTTTGAATATCCATTCTAATTATTCATCTAATCTAGCAAGTATTTATTAAGCACACACCACATAAAAGACACTATGATAGATATTGGGCCTTCAAAGACAAAGTAATATATAATCCTTGCCCTCATGAAGTTTATATTCCATTCAGTTAATATAATCTATAATGGATGTGTACATGTGAATACATTATCATTTAATTAGGAGAGAGACCTTTGATAACTAAGAAGTCCAGGAAAGTCGTGGTTAAAAGATAGCCCATGAATTGAGCCTTAAAGAATGCTAAATATTCCAAGAAATGGAACTGAAGAAGAACTGCATTCTAGTGATGAACACAAAAAATCACAAAGTAGAGAGTTCTAGATGTATCAAGAAGGTTGGACTGATTGAAATACAAAGTAATGTCAGTCTAAGAAACTTGCATCTTATGCAGGAAATAATAGCAGCCATTGACAGCTATTAAACAGAGGTATGAAATGTTCATACTAGTGTTTTATAATGATATTTCAACAGCTTTGTAGAGTTTGGATTGGAGAAAGGAGAACAGAAGAAGGGAATTCCAACTAGTAAGCTATTAGAATAGTCTCTGCAAGGGGGTGATGAGGGTCTGCTTTATTTTCAAGTCAACAAATATTTATGAAGTGCCCACTATACTATATGCCTGAAATTGTAGTATATGCTGGGGAACAAAAGGATGGTAAAAAAAATAGCTTTTATCTTCAAGGAACTTATATTATAATTGTTTCATAAAGAAGACAACTCAAAAATCACTTAGGTAAGATTAAATTGAATACAATCATAGAAGGAAGGAACTAGAATTAAGAGGATTAGAAATAGCTTCTTTAAAAAGTGAGATTTTTTTCTGGAGCCTGGAAGAAGCCAGGGGAAATATGGTGAGAAAGTCATGGAAAAAGAGAATTCCAAGTTTGGGTGACATCCAATTAAAAAAACATAGAATCAGGCACTGGAGAATTTTGTTCAAGGAACAGCAAGGAAGCTTAATACAGGAATCAGCATTTTTAAAAACAAAGACAAATATGAAAATTAGGCAGGAAGTTAGAAAATAAATTATACTTTCACTAGGAACTTGAAAAACTTGAATCAAAAATTTATTTTTTAAAAAAACTAATTAGATATCATTATCTTAGGATATTCTGTTTCATAAAGAAGGACCACCCAGACAATTACTGGAAATCAGAAAATAAGTATAATACTTTATAAAAGTTAGCTTTTACAAATGAAGACACTTCTGCATTTATAGTTAATCATTCCTCGGTAGTAAATGAAAAGAATAGCAAATGTTGAGAATCTGTCTGGCCCTGGAGGTTGTTTTCTTAGGGAGTTCACTAAAATTGCATAACTTAGCATTCCTTTGTTTCAAGTGGAAATTGAGTAAAGAATGGGGTAAAACGATGCCATCTATTAGAGCAACACAATGAATTCCATGTTGTAATTTTATGTGACTATCATTGATGAGGTATATAATTAATTCAAAATCAGTTCCATATGAAGCTAACACAATATATGAACATGTATAATTTATTTTCTGCATGTTTATAATTCCTATTCTTTTGTTGTTAAAAAACAAAAATAATTTTCTATAGTGACTTTTTGGATTAATCAATTTAATATTAGAGAGGAAATAAACCAATTCTCAATTCTCTTGAAGGAATACTCCGAAAAAAATTTTATTAAATACCTATGCTAGGTATTATCTGGTACACTACTGCAGAACTGGTGTGTGTGTGTGTGTGTGTGTGTGTGTGTGTGTGTGTGTGTGTGTGTGTGGTGTGTGTTCTGGAAAATCTATACACTGTTTAGGCTAAATAGGATGAATTAATTATACAATGCAAAATTTTCATAAGTAGATCATCTGCAATTACTAAAATTATCAGTGATAAATATTCAACTAATGCTAATATACCAAACTTCTCTACTCATGGAACTCAACAGTATTTGGGCACTAATTCAATCACGAAAAGCAACATCCTGATTGACTTGGAAAGGTTGCTAATTAATGAGGCAAAATTACTGAACAGTCATTCTTTGAACTCTGAGGCAAGGTCAATCAGATCTTTAAGGTTAAGATCAAGGAGACCTAAAAACAAATAATATCATGAATCATATACAACTGCATTTTGAATTATGTAGTCAAGTTGCTGAAGCTTTAATTATTTTTATTCTAAAATTATCTTGAGCCAGCAAGTTAACAAAATGACCACAAACCCATCATCCCTACCTCTTCTTTTCTCTCTCTGCTTTTGTCTGTCTCTATCTGTCTCTGTCTCTCTGTCTCTGTGTGTCTCTGTCTCTCTGTTTTTGTCTCTCTCTGTCATTCTCCTACTTCTATCTTTTTTTCCCCTTGTCCAGAGGTGGGGGAATTTTTTTTTCAACATGTATTTATTATTTCATTTAAGCCTCCAATAATCCAAGTGAGATATATACTATAAGTGTTTTACCTCCAAGGAAATTGATGTTTAGCTGGCTTAAGTGACTTTCTCCTGAGTTAAGAGCCAATGTAATACAGCAGACAGACCGCTATATTTTGGAGCCTCAGGACCTTCAGTCAAATCCTACTCAACTGCTTTCTACCTATTTGTCCTAAGGCAAGGTCTTTAAAGACTCAGAATCTGTTCCTTCAAATATAAAATCAATTGGATTATATCTTATGACCTCTTTAAACTCTAAATCTCTGATCCTAAAACCTCAGAGAGGGAACTCAACCCCAAAAGTCCTGCTTACTATCTAGCCTTCTAATTTTACAAATGAACTTTTTATGCTATGAACTTGAAAAGAAGAAGAAATCGATTCTGTCTTCATTTTCAGATCACTAACATGGCACTGCGTTGATTTGCTATGTTTGAAATTTTGGGAGATACTTCTTTATATCTTAGTCTAGGCAAACAACTAAGTGAAAGCTGCTAATGTGATAAGGATTCATCTACATCACTGGAGGGGATCAGAGTTTCAGCATTCATTACATATCATCATCTTCATTTTCTAAGACTAAGTCTCATGAGTTTCATACCTCTTAAAACTACATTTTAGTCTCATAGGCAACTTGTGGGAATGAATAAAGAAGATATAGTAAAAGAAGGAAGAAAATCTCTAGAGAAAGACTGCTAACTGGACAGAGTTCAAACTTTGTTAACCTTGGAAAAGTTGCTCAATCCTAAAATAGCAGTAGTCATCTAGCTTTTGCTTCTAGATTTTGGATAAGAGGGAATCTATTCACTCCAATGGAAAACCATTCCATTGGTGGATATCTTTAATTATCTTGGTATGGGATTTTCCTTAGCATCATAGAAATTTGCCTTTTTGCAACTTCTCTCTCTGACTCCCAATTCTGTGCCTCATTTGATTATCCAGTTCCAAGTTATCGATCTATTGCCATTAGAAAGTCTGATCAATAACATCTAATAAGGAACATCAAGGAAGTAGGCTACTAATGAGTCTATACCTTGGACTGCAGACCATATGTATATAGATTCACAAATTAAGAATGTCATCTGCCAGGTTCTATGTCAAGTATCTTTGAATCTCAGCATTTCAAGATTTTTTCCAATGGCATACAATTGATTCTCTTTAGAACATAAACATCCTTCCAATTTTTTAGTGCCTAGAACTTTTTCTTCCTTCTGGACTAAAGCTGGGAATCATGCCTTATTGTTGCTCAATAACAGCTGAAGAAAGTTACAGCAAAAGCAATTCTATCTAGTAGCAGTAAAAACTTTCAGGACTTCAAGGTAATAGTTCTTTCTCCAATCACTGGAGACAATTACTTAGTTACTCATCAGCAGAATAGATTCCCATTTTTAAAGTACTGCCTTTATAAGCACAAAGGGCCCCAAAGGACGGTATCAATGATTATTGACTTAGAACCACTGACACAGCAAATGAAATTCATATGTTAAAAAGAATGAGTGAGAGATATTAGCACAAGGTCAGTGTCTCTTGAAAATTTGCATTTGTATGCTTTCATTCAATTCAATTAAATATATGCTGAGAAATTTATTGGTATTCTGAGTTGTAACCTTAACATGCCCCATATTTCTACATTAATCATATAATATTTAGGGAAGAAGAAAGCTCATTCACAGTCATCATAATCATCATCATTATCATCATTTCCATGATCAATCACAACTAAATGCATTTTAATATTTGCAACATACTTTGCATATCTTTTGTTATTCAATTGTCAAAACAATACTGTGCTGTAGAAGCTACTATTAATCCCATTACAGGGGTTAGAAAACTGATACTTAAGAGATTTTAAATGATTTCTTCAAGTCTAGCTAGTACCTGTTTTATATAGTTAGTAACTCTCAAGTTGGATACAAATCCATTTCTACAAAGTATCATTGATATCATATTCATGTGAATCAGATATTCCTTTTAAATGAGCAAATGAATAAATTTTCATTAAGATGGACATATATTTAGCCATATTTTTGTGTTACACACTGTGTTAAAATAAAAAGAGAGAGAGAGGGTCTTTGCTCTCATAGATTGTTGTTGTTTATTCTTTGTTTTTAAAGGAGAAATAATATCATGACTTGATGTTTTAACTTGTAAAGAATTGGATTTAAGTGATACAGTTACAGAAAGTTGTCAGATTTACTCTCTCTACCAGAGTCATTGAAATCAAATGGCAAGACAAAAGCCAGGATGACTGGTGATGGTCTGGAATGGAGTGGATGACCTTGATATCTTCAATGTCTGACCACCTTCCTGCCCATTAGAGTAAAATGTTCTAATTTGCCCTTTCCACCAGGGAAAGTCTTCACATTTGGGGGTAGACACCTCCCTAAATTACAGACAGGTTCAAGGCCTGTCAGTTCCCCTCATTCTCATTTAACCCATCTGCCAAAATAGTTTACTGGGTATGGCTACTTACATCTTAAACCTTATTGAAGCCATATGTAAGAGCTGTGTGCCAGGTGGACACCAAACTTAGAGGAACAGCCCTGAAAAGTGTTCCAGTAAACCCTCACTCAGAAACGGTAGGCTTCATTGAACAAGTCATACCCTGCCTTCACAAATGCCCATTGTCAAAAAAGACAACATCTGAATTGGAAAAGTGGCCAAGAATGGGAGTTTTGGTCTGGGAACTCAGAGAGATGGCAAGTTAATATACAAATTAAGTCGGATTCCAGAAGCAACTCTTTTGGTTACTATGAGTGAAGGGGGTATTACATAGGTGGCAGACATATATAAAGCTAGATTGGGTGAAAAATCTGATGGCTATGAAGGGATGTAAAAGTCAACTTGGTCCAATCTCTTAGACGCCCATTTATATAGTGGGCAAAATGGCCTAATTGGCCCTTACAAAATTAGTCTGTTAAAATGCTGAGCCCTAAACCTTGAGCTCCAAAGATGAATTCATTAAGTCTACCAAGGACTGGGGGCATAGATTCTAGAAACACAAGTACACTGTGTATTAAACTGATGTATATGGGAAGAAGAAGGCAGTCACGGCAGGGAGTTGGCAAGATTGGTGGACAGAGGATTGAATAGATGCTGAGACACTTAATTTTTCTAGAAAGAACAATTTAGCAAACCGTAGCCAAAGAAACATTTAAAATATAATAATTTGGTTCCAAGTACATTTAAATTTCTTCTAAAAAATCTTTTATTTATCACAGTTTTTGAAAAGCCACACTTTAGTTTTTCTCCATGACCTTTAAAAACATCATAATTATTGAGGCCATACATCTTAGAGTAGAAAGGGAGTCCAACAGAGCTTGAGATTGAAAGAATTGCTTAATAAATCAGCTAGTCAATCAATTAGATCAACATGTATTTATTAAATGCATTCTCTATACTGAGCGTATTAGGTACTGGGAATGCTGATACAAAGAATGAAATAATTACTACTAAGAATGAACTTGCATTCTAATGGGGAAGACAGTGAGTATATGTGTCTATACATATACCTACAGACGTGTGTATGTATGTATTTAACTGTGTGTTCAGCATAAATAAAAAATTATAAATGCAAAGAAACCAAGTAGAAAGTATTTTGGCAATGGTAGCACTGTTAGTTTATGAGATGAAGAAAAATTATAATGGTACCTGATCCACATACTAAAGGGAAACAGTGACTCAATGAGACAGAAGAAAAGAGAGAATGAATGCATTTCAGGAATGGGAGATACTAAGAATAGTTATTAAAGAGGATGGAGAATTCTGTGTAAGAAATAGGAAAAAAGGTCAATTAATCTGGAATTTAGAGTGTTGAAGAAGGAGTAATATCCAATAAAACTAGAAGGGTGGAATGGGACCCAGTTGTGAAGGGCTTAAAAAACTAAACAGAAATGTTTGCTTTTTTTTTTTTTTCTTAGAGTCAATAGGATTTGATTGAATAAGGAAGCTTCGTGATCAGATATACACTTGAAAAAAAACCTACTTTACTAACAAAATCCAGAAGGAAGAGATAGAGAAAATGCATTTAAAATAACTGAAGATAATACAAGATACTTGGAAGTCAAACACAGGGACTATATGAACACAATTACAAAACACTTTTCAAACAAATAAAGACAAATGTAAAGAATTGAAGAGATACTACTTTCTCATGAGTAGGCAAAGCCAACATAATAAAAATGACCATTTTACCTGTTTATTTATTTAGTGCCATGACAAGCTAACAAAGAAATTTGTTTTCATTTTTTATTATAGCTTTTTTTTTAGGAAACATATGCAGGGGCAGCTAGGTGGTGCAGTGGATAGAGCTCCAGCCCTGAATTCAGGAGGACCGGAGTTCAAATCTGTTCTCAGACACTTAACACTTCCTAGCTGTGTGACCCTGGGCAAGTCACTTAACCCCAGCCTCAGGGGGAAAAATAAATAAATAAATAAAATAGAAAAAAGAAAAAAAAAAAAAAAAAAGGAAACATATAGGTAATTTTCCAACATTGACCCTTGCAAAACTTCTGTTCCAAATTTTCCCCACCTTCCCCCCAATGCCTCCCCTTATTGGCAGCTAATTCAATACATGTTAAATATCTAACAAAGAATTATTTATGGCGACAGAAAAAAAATTCATCCAGGAGTATAAAAATTAGAGAATATTACATGAATCTGTGAAAAAAAAATTGGTTAAGGAAGGTTTCTGACAGTTCTAGATTTCAGAGTAGTAACCATCAAAATGATCGGTACCTGGCTAAGAAAAAGAGTGTTAGATCAGTGGGCTAGATTAGGTATGTAATTCACAGTAATAAAAAACCATAGCAATCTGGGATTTGATAACCCAAACATCTAAGCTTTGGGGTAAGTATTCAACATTTAACAAAAAATTTCTAGTACAACTAAAAAGCAGTTTGGCAGAAAGTATACCAAGATAAGGTCAAAATGGATAAATAGAAATAAAGATTGGGATAGACATAAATAATGATATCATAAATTAATTAGGGAAACATGGAAAATTGTATCTATAAAATACATAGATAACTGAAGAGTTTGTCCAAATAAGACATAAAATAAGACAGGAAGTAAAATAGGACATTTAAATTACATGAAATTAAAAGTCTTTTATACAAACAAAAATTAATGCAGCCAAAATTAAAAGGAAAACAAAAAAACTGAAGAAATATTCTGCCTGCAGCAAGATTCTCTGAGAAAGGTTTCATTTTTCAAATATATAGAGAATTGGGCCAAATTTATAAAAATAAGAGCCATTCCACACTTGATAAATGGTAAAAGGATATAACAGACAATTTTCAGAAAAATAAATCAAAGTTATAATAGTCCCATGAAAAAATACCCTAAATGATGACTAGAGAAATGCACATGAAAATAACTCTGAGATAGCACCTCATATCTATCAAATTGGCTAAAATTAACAGAAAAGAAAAATGATAAGTGCTGTAGGGGATAAGTGCTGTATAAACAAATCCAACCATTTTGGAAAACACAAACAAAACAGAAATTTTAAAAATATGGTCTGAATGCATATTGAAGCATATTTTTTTTACTTCCTTTATTTTTATTTTTATTTTTTTTTTTTGCAATATGCGATTATGAAAACATTTTTTCATGACCTCACATTTATCTTCAAAATCAAATAGCTCATCTTCTCAAGGGGGATATAGGCAGAAAGGAGAAATTTGAAACTCAATTTTTTAAAATTCACATGTAACTAGGAAATATTTAATGAAATAAATTCAAACATTATATAGTTGTTATACTTGAAGGGAAAAATGAGACAAGAATAATCTGGTAAAATTCAGCAATGGAATTTATCTAGAGAAGGTCTGAAGGCAGAGGTTAAGAAGAGAGGACAAAGTGCTTATGAAAAAAAATATACAACTTGCAAAGTGAAAATAAAAGGGCATCAGAGTAGTATGCACTGTGAATCTCTGCTAACAAAGGTTATTGAAAGGAATTACAGGCAGCCGCCTACAGATCAATTTCTAAATACTTTCTTTATAAATCTAGTTGTTTAGATCTTGGAATGAATTTTCTCATAGTATCACAGTTAAAAAATAGTAGTTTTGTTCTTGGACCAGCTCACAATTTAAACAGTGATGTAACAAAATATAGTATTAAAATACAGTGAAAGCTAAGTAGCATTTTTATCGGTGTTTCAATGGGGAAATATGTTCAGAGATTCAACGAAGTTATAAAAGCACTGAACTTGGAGTTAAACTATCTGAATTTGTAGTCTGACTCTACCGCTTGCTATCTAGTTGATCGTGGGCAGATAACTTTACTAGATCTTAATTCTCTCAACTGTTACATATGACAGCTAGACTATATGACACTTCCAAATTCTAACTTTGTTATATTTTTAACAGGTCATCAGGAGCATGTCTTCTTATTGCTTTACCTTCAAGAATGGTCCCTACTCTCCCAAGCAACCTTCTTGCCACCTCCCTATCCAAAAGTGTGAAGATGATTTCCATAAATCTTTGGCAAGCTTAAGCTAGGGCCAAGGGGGAACTGAGACCAAAGCTCTTAAAGGACCCAGAAATAGAAGGGGGAATTGTAGAGAGAATGATAGAGAAAGTAATCAAAGTATAGGGTCTAACCATACAGTATCACTTCTGTGTGTTACAGATTATATGCAAAGACAGTCTCAATGAGGAAGATCATATCAAATAAACTGCCATTTCATCAGTTTCTCTAATAGCCAAATAGCTAGCAGATAGAACACTGTCTTCAAAGTCCGGAAAAATTGAGCTTAATCTGACCTTAAACACTTATTATGTGACCAATCACTTAATCTCTATTTGCTTGTTCAGAAGATCAAATGAGATAATATTGTAAAGTGCCTGACACAATGGCTGGCACATACTAGGCACTTAACAAATACTCACTTTTTTCCTTCATTTGAAGATATATGCAGATTGCCCATTTTAAGCTGTTACATTTCTCAACAATTGCCTGCATCTCAGTTTATCAAACTTTAGAGTTACTGGAAAACTAATCAGACCAGCATTTTGTTAACTTTTCTCTTGGATCATAACTGAAACTCAGTATTTTTTCCTAAGAAGTGTTTTTTTTTTTTAAATTTTATCTGGTGAGTGCCTTCACCAGTGTTACATATTAGTCCCTGTAAGTATCTCACAGAGAAAGTAAGAAAAGTCCTAATTAAAGAAAAGAAATGAAGAGTGATATGGGGCTAAAAGCACTAAAAATAATCTATGACTATAGTGAGGAAGAGGAACTCTCCTCTGACTTTACCAAGCAGACTTCCAAGAATAAAGAGATTCAAAGTGGCAGAAGGTTAATGGAAAATTTCCATCCAGTAGCAGGATTGTAAAATTCTCATCTTACATCTCATTCCATTTTAAGACACAATTAGGACCATTAGGAAGAAGTCATAGGGACACAGATATTTGTTCAAAAGAAAGAGGAGCTAACAATTAAAACTGTTTAGTGAAGGAATTGACTCCTATATGTTATAGCTAATGTAAGTTATCCCTCATTGAAAGTGGCCATATGGCTACACTTAGAGATGCTGTAGAGAGGAGTCTTACTTCGGATAGTAGTTGAACAAGGTTGCTTCTGAGGAACCTTACAGGTTTAATGTTCTTTGATTCAAGTGAGGAACAGTATAATATAGATAATCAAATAGAGATTGAAAGATATAAGATAGATTTTTAAAAGAAAAGTAGATAAGAGAGATGAAAGTTAAAGAAAAGGGATAGAAAGATGATAGAGATAATAGATAATTTAATAAGCACATGTGCCAATCATTGTATAAACACTGGTGGGGGCTAATAAAAGCAATCAAGATAGTCTCCTCCCTCCAGGAACTTATATTCTAATGGGTCTATCATGCAAAAAAAAAGTTTAAAAATCCCTTGAACTAACAGAACAAAAGAAATATCTGTTAGATATTTAGAGATGGTCAAGTTGGGAGAGGAGGTGAAAATGAAATTTTATACCCAGGATAACTAGAATGTGTAAGTAAGATGACAGAGTCTCAACACATCTCAAAATTTTAATTACTTAGCCATATTTTGTGTCACTTATGCATCAAGCAACCCTCAGAGAATATTTGAACTTTAGTGAACAACTTTGTTTCAGAGTCAGAAAAGCAAATAGAAATCAAATGCTCTGGACTTTGTTAGAAGCCAAGAGCAAGTCATTAGCTCTAAACCAAGAGAAAAAGAAGTAGACAAGCAAAAAAACCCTTGAATTTATGACACTAAGAATAGTCCTATCATGAGCTTTCACTGAGCATTTTCCTACCTCAACAAAGTTACCAGGATGAAGTTAGGTTAGCTAGTGGCCAGTATCTTCTGATTTAGAAGCATCCAGAGAAAAGTCTAGAAACATAAAAAAGGATAGATCAAACCTAGAGGGACATTCCTAATGATAGCTTAGAATTGAGTAATTTTTTTGCAGAAGAAAAAATGGAACAGATTTAAGCATCAAGATGAAGATTTATTTTAAAATGTGAACTATTCACACAAGACAAAAGAAAAGTAATTTTAAATAAAATAGAAACAAGAAAACAACGCTTAAAATAACTAAAATCAGTATAAAAATCTAGAGAATCAGTTATAATGATCAATATAATAGTTTGGAGTCAATCAACAATCATGTATAGTAGTGAAGATATTTTGGACAAGTATAATTTTGATATAGTTTTGCTTTGTGATAGCAATGGTTGTATATATGCTAAAAAACAAGATTTAAAAATCACAGGTAGCCAAATACAGTTATAGATTACATCATCAATGATGAAGCCACTCTAAAAAGATTTTTTATGATTTTTTAAAAAATTATATAGTTTTTATTTTCAAAACACATGTATAGACAGTTTTCAACATTTACCCTTACAAAACCTTGTGTTCCAAATTTTTTTCTCCCTCCACTCCCTCCCTTGAATAGCAAGTAATCCAATATGTATTAAATACGTGCAATTCTCCTATACATATTTCCACAATTATCATGCTGCACAAGAAAAATCAGGACAAAAAAGGAAAAAAATGAGAAATAAAATGCAAGCAAACAACAAAAAGTGAAAAATACTATGTTGTGATCCACATTCAGTCTCCACAGTTCCCTCTCTGGCTTCAGATGATGCCCTTCATCACAAGACCATTGGAACTGGCCTGAATCACCTCACTGGTGAAAAGAGCACATGCTATGCTTTTAAAAAGAAATAAACATGTCTTTGTGTTTTGTTACAAATTCCAGTGAAATTTCTACATAAAACAATGTGCCAAAATGAATAGAGAGGCAAATCTGGGCTCAGAAAGACTTGGATTCTGCTTCTGAACATAGAGGTTGTGTAGCCTTTGACAAGATAGTTGGCTTTCTAGTATCTCCATGCAACTCCTTGAGTTGATAAATTGGAGCACTTGTTCTGGTGACCAATGGTAAAGAGGAGTCTCCTCATTTTTTTTTAATTGTGGTTGCCATTCAAAAACTTTTGTGCGTGTGATAATTTGTCTTTTTCTTCTCATGATTTCCTAATATTTGTCCAAAAGCATTTGTAATAATCCAGAAGACTGATTTTCTCCCATCAGATGATTAGAATGAATTGTTTTGAAACTGTTCTCCAAAATGTAATAACCCAAGTAAAAAAAAATCACAAAATTTGTAAGAGAAGAAATCAAGGAAGGGAGAAAATGCCATAACATACAAGAACCCAACAATCTTTGGATCACTACCAAATATTACACTAAAAGAAGGGAGTTGCTACATTAAACTCAAGTCACCACGAAGTAGGCAAATATTTGTTGCAATAATCAACTTGTAAAACTTTTAATACCTTTATCTTTTCCTTGGAAGTTAATTCTAAGGTTTTGCTTACTCAGTCCAACATGAGTATAAATTGAGACCCCACAGTTTTCTCTTTCAACTGAAGACAGAAAGGAGGCTTCCTCCCCCTGTGGTTAAAATTACCAGTCTCTTGTTCAGAACTAGACTGGAGATAAAATGGATCTTTTATTTAGTTCAGGGCAATTACCTCACCAGCAGCCAATCAACTCACTCTAGAGCTGCTCAGGACATCAGAAATATAAAATGCTGACTGGTGTTAAAAATGCTTTCAGAGGTTCCTCAAGTTTCTTTTAGAATGTTATATTTTCCAACTACCTGTGGAATGTGCCATGACTCAATGAGGAAACTTATTAGAGAGTAAAATCAACCCTGCACTTTGAGTCCACTTAGTCTGAAATGATTTTCTTTCCTCTCTGCCATGGGCAGTGAGTGTCATTCTCATTTTTATTTAACCTTCAAAATGTCCTTTCTCCACTGCTGCTCATATGATGATGCCTGTAGAATAACAAGAAAAAAAATTAGTCCAGTGAATCTGCTAAAGACCTTATTTGCTAGCTTTTATAGCAAGATTTCAAAGTTAATTATAGAGCTAAAGACAAGATGAAGTATATTGCTGACATTCAGCTCGGGCAAGGGTTCAGAAAGAAGATATCCATTGCTCCCATAAAAGGGATACCTGTACCCTTTAAGTTAAAATATTAATTCTTTGATTCCATTTTTATCTAGATTCACAGATTGGGAAAACCTCATGCTTTCTCTGAGGAAATCCTACACACAATAACTATACCGATAAGATTGTCCTAGAGTAAAAACCAAGAAAAACAATCACCTGAGCCACTCAGAAGAACAGTGGATGAACACTAGAAAGAATTTTGGGTTCAGATCAACACATATTTGAATGCTTTTAGAACTCAACATATATTCAAAGAAAGCAAGTCACTGGGCAAGCGAAAATCCATGGCATCCAACTCTCCGATCTAAAAATATAAGAGTGACTATCCCATGTAACCAGCATCCCAAGTCAGGTCCTTCTCAAGGTTAGAGTGCTTCACTTAACTATACGAAATGGAAAACAGTTATTAAAATCACTTAATACTCTTATTCATCCACAATGTGGACATAAGGTTTTCAATTTTTGTTTTGCCCCCAAAGAATGGCCAAAAAAATAATTAGCAAGCAAAGTCATATATTTCAGTGAAGATATATCCCTTTTTTACATCAAATACATTTTGTGGATTTATTACTGTTGTCTTATCTCTAAATCTCATTGACTCTGAGCTTAGTATATCATCACTACAATGTTGCCCTAATCGGCAGTATGTACTTTTCCTAGGAAGCTGACAGCAGACGGTACAGAGAAATGACTTTCTTGGAAGGATTCCAGGGCAACATGCTGTCAACGCATCCTGAGGATAATATTCACAACCCAGTGAAAGCTGCATAATTACCCAAGTGCTATTTTTAATTCATTTTCACAGGGTTCTCCATTGGAGCTCAGAAGCCATTACAATATGCTCAAATGCATATTAAAAGTGATTAACCAAGTAGCACTGGACTCTAGCATCATGCCATTACTTCATGTTTGAAGGTTGAGATCAGTTGAGCAGATATTTAGGACACCTGTAGCACTCATCCCCATAAGGTCATTAACTCTTATAGCTCTGTTGGGATGTGGATGGAGTTGGGGGTAGAGCTACAGAAACAGAGATAAAGGAGGAAAAGAGAGCACCACCCCATGATTTTGCCAGTTATCTTAGAAGATTAAAAAAAAAGTCAAGGCAAAACTGCTACTTAGGTTTTCAAAAACTCATTCTAACCAATGAAACAGTCTTTGAAGTCACTTTAAAAAAAACTTTACATCTTAAATACAAGGGAGCCAGAGAAATGCAATTCAATTTCTTTCACTGTAACTTTTTTGTATGCTTTCAATTGACATGAAAACATTTATTTTCATAGCAGAATTCCCTCATGTGCTATATTAAAACATTTACAGATTAATATAGTCAATAAATATTCGTTGAAATGAATAAATAACTCTACCATATGATTAATGTTAAGCACCTGCACTGGATTAAGTTCTGCGGAAGATATAAAAATGAGACAAACTTCAGTGTGAGCTCATATGGAGTTTGATATCTTGTGGGTACAATGTAGTAATTAAGGAAAAATAAAGATTACTGACCGATTATTGTGAGTAGCACCAATAATAATACTAAGCCAAATAAAGTAGGGCTGCCACTGCTGCCCCAAATTCTCCAGTCCTTATTCTTTTCCCCATTGAATCCCCTTGAAGAGACTCTCCATACATACTCTTTTGACACTCATGGGAAATTTCATGTCTAATTTTTTTTTTTTTAGTAGAATATAGGGTAATAGGTTTCAAGCTGGAAGAGTCCTTAAAGGTTTTGGAGTTCAACCCCCTTGTACTGCAGGTGAAGAAATTGATATTCAGAAAACTAAAGTGATTTGTTCAAGATAGTACAGATGTGATTTGTGAAGATAGGATTTGAATCCAGATCTTCCTAGAACTATGGTCTTCCCAGTAGATTTCCTCAAAATCCTTTAATCCTCTCAATATAATCCAAATTGATAGAAACAACTGGGAAATATGGTACACTAAACTCCAAAAGTACCAATAAGATTATCTTGTCAGATGTTTGATAAAGATACAATAAATTGAATGTAAACTGAATGAATCTATTCAGAATGAATTTTCCACTTTTCCCAGAGTTTGCAACTCACTCTCTTCCTGTGATTTTATCTTCTGTATAACCAGAGAGCCTTGGAGATAGAGTCCCAAACTTGTGATCAGGAAAACTTGAATTAGAAACCTATCTCAGACACTTGCTTTATAGTCCTACACAAATTCTTTAACTTCTCTTTCTTCTGCTTTGCTTATCTGTAAAATAGGAATAAGAACAGCACTTTTTCTCATAGGATTGTAGTAAGGATCAACTGAGATAATATATGGAAAGAACTTTGCAAACATTAAAACACTGTATTATCATTGTTGTTTAGTCATTTTTCAATCCCATGTTATATTCTTTATGGCCCCTTTGGGGATTTTCTTGGCAAAGATACTAGAGTGGTTTATCATTTATTCCTGCAATTCATTTTACAGATGAAGAAACTGAGGTAAACACAGTCAAGTGACTTGCACAGGGTCACACAGCTAGTCAGAATTTGAAACCAAATTTTAACTCAAGTTTTTCTAATTTCAGGCTGGGCCCTTTATCCACTGAACTACCTAACTTCCCCTTAAAGCCCTATATAAATGTCATTTATTATTACTAAGAACATCAATTATAGTACCTGACTTGTGTTATAATTTACTGTCATTTGTTTCCAGCCATCAAAAAAATTTCCGTTAAATTAATTTCCCATAGAAGGCAATTCAATGTCATGGAAACAGCATTGCATTTTGAATCAGAAGACCTGGAGTTTGAATCTCATGCAGACATTTAATAACTGTGTGATCCTAGACAAGTCACTGAAATTCTTTGGGCATCAATTACATCTATTACAAGGATTGGACTAAGATGATCTCAGCATTATTTTCTACTTCTAAATTCTATGGTCCCTCTTCCAATATAGCTGAAATTTCTCCACAATGGTCTTTCATTATAGCAAAAATTACATTAACTTTTAGCCACTCTTATGGGTCCCTCCAAACTTACCTCTACTAGTTCTGAAATGATAAATACGATCAGAATCACAATAGTTTTCCATCTCTGGGGGGCCCTTCCAGAATTTGTGTTTCACCTTAGAAAACTTTCAAGAATGGAGGAATGCCTCAACAGAAGAATGAGACATATAAATTTTATCTTTTATCTTTTGAGAACCTCCTCCAAGAAGGCATCAATAATTATATTTTGAAGGGTTTGCCTTAGGACTACATGTATTTTAACAGGGACAAAGTAAATATAGTAAAATGTCATTCATCAACTAGGAAAATGGTAACAAGGTGGTACAATGAGTGAATAAAGTGCTGGACCTAGAGTCAGTAGTATCTGAATTCAAATCCAATTGTAGCCAGTAATTTAGTAATGGTAGGAAAATCACTTATTCTCTTTCAGCCTTAGTTTTCTCATCTGTAAAACAGGGATAATATATGAACTATGAGAATTCAATGAAATAACATATGTAAAGTATAAACCTCAGCTATTATTTATTTTATTTTTTGCAAGTCTTAATCTTTTCAAACATACTTGAAATCAGAATTTATGAGCTCTAAATAGTCTTGAACTAAGGAATTACTGCTATTCTAAAGTCATGCTACCATATAACTTGAGGTATTTTACCAAAATTGGCAAACAGAAAACATGTACAAAATCTTTTTAGTAAGTGTATATTGAAAGACAATTGAGCTAACTCCCATTGAAGAACTGAAATTTTCACATCGATCCATATTCTCTGTCCTTAAGCATATTTTACAACACTTTTCAGAGTGTCATTTCAAATTCCCTAAGTGATATTTAAATCACACAAAGATATGGATGGGACATATGATATCAGTCAAGCAATTAAAGTGTAAAAAGAAGTCTGATTTTAATCCATTCCCTGTTTACTCTCAAATATTTAACCAACATGTTTTCACTGGAAGGATAATTCATCTAAGATCTCAAATTAAGAGTATTCCCTGTCTGATTATAACTTTTTTTTTCCTTTTCCATCTCCCCTAGTGAATCTACCCTGTACTCTCATCATGACCTCTAAGCTCATAATATCTACTTTGTTCTCAGGTTCATTATTCTCCTCTTGGCTTTGTCTCCCTACTTATTTCTTGACTCACATTAAGTCATTTCAGCTTCTCTAGAATTATAGAATTACTCAACCTTTTGATCTTCTGCCATCCCAAACCATTGTCAACCCTGGGTCTTATCATCTACATTTTTCCTGTCTCTCATCTTTATTTATCTTCATTTTCTCTTCTTCTCTTCTTCTGTCCATCATCTTTATTTTCTTCCTAGCTACTCACTCCCTCTATTCAGCCTACTAATAACTCTAGAATAAAAAATACTTGCAAATGAAAGCAAATAGATATCAATATCTAATCTACATATCTAAGGTTACTCTACCTCCCAAACATTTGAAACAATCTAGCCAGTGTTCAGTTTGAGCCAATACATAAAAAACCCCTAAAAAATCTCAGCAGATGGGAACTTAGAGAAAAGGTGACTACCAAATCTAACCCAGATGTCCAATATTAAAAATCTACCATTAAAGTTTATTTTTAAAAACATGTGAAGGCAGCAGGTGCCAGTTGTGTTCATTTCAGAGGGCAATTTAAAACAAAAATGGATGGCATCAGGTTTTGTAAGCTTACTAAAAAGTATTTAGGAAGTTTCCTCTGTTTTTTCTCTTCTACTTGTTTTTGATGTTCTGATTACTCTTTTATTTTAATAAGAAAAATACTTACATTGTTTATAAACTTATATAATTGATCTAAAATCAATTAAGTTGGACTTTTAATTCATTTTCCAGGGACTTAGGTGTATTTCAATTTATTTATCTATACACTCTTTTCTGAATCTTTTGACAAACATTCCACAATGTGGAGGAAGTTCAGAGATTCTGACTGTAGTTTGCAGCACACTACAACTTCCTTCTTGTTCATATCACTTCCAAAACAAATAACTCAACTGTTCTCAATTTTTATACTGTGGTTGGAACAGGTACATGTTATTAAACTAAAATATTCCTTTTATTTTTAAAGCTATTGGCAAAAATCCCTTGAGGTGAGAGATCACAGTTTGCTAATTTTTTTTTTAATTCCACTTGAGAAGCTTTGTAAAGGATTATGCATACAATTTATACTCAATGAATATTGACTGACAACTATTGAAGAACATCATTGTCCTTTGTCTGTGTATACTGGAATATCGTTATAATACTATTCACTACAAAAAAGAATTTAGTAAAAGAACCTCAGAGGAGAAAGGAGTAATTTTTAATGCTACTTTATGATAAATTGGTGTTACCTTTACAATCCCATAATATGTAACTCAAGAGAAGTCTCATATACTAGTCCCCAGATATTTAAATTACTTAGTTAATGAAGTTGTATTAAGAAGAGTTAGTGAGGTAGTTTCCAACTCTAAAAAATAAAACATACACAATCCGCTTTACCCATGACACATAATAAGTAGTTAATACATTATTTTCTTTCTGTCAAAGTATTTGACTTAATCTCCAATGCACAGGGTTAATGATAAAAAATACTGCAGAGTTATAAGCATTAATAATCAAGGGCAGAGAAACAAATGCTAGGTATCAATCTACATGATCTCTCCTTGGAATGAATCAGGTCACTTCCTTATTACAGTACTTAAAATCTGTCATTTCATCCACTGGTTGTCTGTTGGTGCCATTGGAAATCCATGTAATGCCTCTTCCTGCTGATTATAGTTATCCTAAAAACAGAATATCCAGTTCTAAACTGAAGTAGATTACCTTTCCTTGGAGATGTTCAATCTGGGGTTGGACAATACTTGTCAATATTGTATGGGAGGATTTCTATGATGTATATAAATTGACCCAGGTGGCTGTAAAAGCCCTTTCTGAAAACTGAGATTTTCCTTTTATTTAAATTTTGTCCATTTTCTTTCACAAATTTTCAAGAGAGAATTTATCCAAATTTTTCTATAAGGGTTTTCAAGGTTCGTTTGCTATTTTGATTTTGTGGGTCAGCTTGCTACCTTACCTATCTCACTGATGATCTAGTGCGGTATAAAGTCTCTCAGATCTTCAGGATCAACTTTATATTGATGTTAAAGTTAGTGCAGACTAATTAGCTTTAAAGCCTTACCGCATCTCTCCCAAGTTCAAGAAATCCATCAGTCCCCAAATTCCCTAATATCAGGGTTTACAGACATGCTCCACCATGCCCTGATCAATACATAGATTTTTTAGGGAAAGATTTTTTATTTTTTTTAATTTTGTTTTTTTCCCTAGATAGAAACTCCAAAACACTAAAACTCTCCCTAATTGGAGAAATGCAATCCAGCCTTCTCCCTTTCTCCTATTCATTCAATACAAAGCCCAACTTACTGTCCATCTGCAAGACTATCCCAAACATATGTATTGTTGATCTAATTCAATATCCTGGCCATCCAACTGGCTAGTTAGGCCACAGAGCCGTTCAATCTTTGCTTTATGAGCCAGTGCCAACCAAAAAGAGGCTGTTCCAGGCTTGGTACTCATGCCTTTCTCCCTACTAAAAATTTAAAAATCACCAGCATTGATTCTGAAACAGAAATGGAAGAAGGATCCTGCAATAATTACCCTCTTGGAAGCATGTGGCTCCTGGCAAAGAGTAGCTATGCCCTCTTACAGCATGGCTGCCCATAGATGTAGACTGAAAATTCAGAATAAATAAAAGAGGTCCAACTAAAATCAGTTAGGCCAGCTCAAATATGTAGAATCCAGGCTAAGGCACAGAAACAAGTGAAATTATTTTAAGTCATATGCACATCTACAAAAATTCAGTTCCTAAAATAGCCCTATAATGCTTTAAGGCATTAAGATATAACTAAAAGATACTATTGCATTCATTCATTTGGTAATAACAATGAAGATGCATTTAAAGCTTACTATATGATAGTCATTATGCTAAGTGCTTTATAATTATCATCTCATTTGATCCTGGAAACAACCCTGAGACATAGTTACTATTAACAAATTAGGAAACTGAGGTAAAAGACATTTAAGTGACTTGCTCAGGATCACACAGCTAATTGTTGAGTCTGAGATCAAGTCTTCCTAACTATAGGACAGTGCTCTATTTATTGTACCACCTAGTCATGCTAGCTCCAGAGGATGCTATCAAATGATAATGCTGATTCTCCAAGTATGAAAGCATTCATATTGGCAATCCTGACTTCCTTTCCCCAAATCCATCCAATCACCATGACTGAGATCACTTGAACCCTAACCTTGAATCCCAGTCTAGACTCTGATCCTAAATTAGCTAGCTCCAAATCAAGGAAACTAATTGGATCATTTTATTTGTAGCTCCATACCAAGTCAATGTTCCTGTTAGCTATGATCTACCCCTAAATTGGACCATTTCCTTGCGACCAAATACTTCAGTTCTAAGGCCTTTATTCTCTATTTTCTTTTTACTCTATAAATCTTGCATTGATTTCTAGCTCATAACTCATTTCTTTTTTTTTATAGTTTTCATATTTATTTCTCATAATTGTTTAAGCATTTCCTTCAAATATATAGATATCTTACAATTTGGTACATACATATTAAACAATCACAACTCAATCTCTCTGGAACTTTTCAGAATAATCTAATATTTTAATTTTTCTGTTTTATTCAAGTCCAATTCTGTTACTGATTTTTTTTTAACTTCAGGTACGCCATTATAGTTTTTGCTTCATTTATTTATTATAGCTATGCCTAATTAATATATTACTAAATAAACATGTTACTAACACAATATTGTACAGGGAAAAAGTTAGACATACCCATAAATAACTTACCCAGAAAAAATGAGTACAATACAACAAAGGAAAATAAAGCTTTTAATGAAGGTGATGACTATCATACATCACTGATTTAAATACAAACATGAGTTAAATTGTAGATATATAACATATAGACTATATAAGATAAACATTGTTAACTACTTTCTAACTCATTTTGCCTTCTCACTTTAAGATGTGAATTTGTTCTATTCACTTGCATGGTAATGGTCATTAATTGTTTATTTTCTACATGTTATGTTTTTTATTAAAGCTTTTTATTTTCAAAACATATGCATGGATAATTTTTCAGCACTAACCCTTGCAAAACTTTGTGTTCCAAATTTTCCCCTCCTCCCCACCTCCTCCTCTAGATGGCAAGTAATCCAATATATGTTAAACATATTAAAATATATGTTAAATCCAATATATGTATGCATATTTATACAATTATTTTGCTACACAAGAAAAATCAGATCAAAAGGAAAAAAACTGAGAAAGAAAACAAAATGCAAACAGACAGCATCAAAAAGAGTGAAAATGCTATGTTGTGCTCCATGCTCAGTTCCCACAGTTCACTCTTTGGCTGATGCTGTTCTAGTGTCAGAGTAGAGAGTTGTGGGAATCCTCTTTTGATCTGAAGTGCAGGTCCTTTGTGAAGGAATTTACGAACCTGAAAAGTTTTAAGTAGCAAAAAGGGAAGTTTATTATTGAATGAAAAGTCAGCTTTTGCTAGGAAGACTGACTTCTGAGTGGCAAAGTCCTATTAGGGAAATGGGCTTTAACACTGAGAAGAGAATGTCTTCACAGTGGACAGGAGTCCTGGCAGGCAGTTATGCCCTACTCCATCCAGACTTCTGCAAAATTTTGAGTTTTAAAATTACCTTTATAGAAGTCTGAGGCTCACAAGCCAATGCCCCCTCCCCCCCAGGCCTAGATACTTATCAATATCAGGTCCAGATCTCCAATTGAATGAAAATCACTTTGATGGCTTTTCCCCAGAATTTGAATGGGGATCCAGCTATCCAAAAGATCAATGGGGAGGGGGGGGCAGTGATTTGTCTTAAAAAGGCCCAGCCTGGCAAATATGCTCTTTCCTAGACTCTATGGAGCCTGGGAGACCAGGAATCTCCCCTCTTTCACATATTAAAAGGGGACATAATTTCAGAGTGATAATTTTACAGATTGAAGGGAACAATTTCACCCCCATCATGGCTGTAGATGTTGTACCTCATTTCTTCAAAACTGAGGGTCATGTTTTGGTCCCCAAGTACTTCCAAGGGGTAGTGACTTGAGGTAAAATCCATACGGCCTACAAATGTTGATGCAGACCACCTGACATTTGGAACTAACTGTCCCTTCATCTGCTGCTAAATTTCCCAATACTTTGCTCCCGGCCCCTATGGAAACATCTTCTTGTCAAATGTTTCCAAATCTCCTAATAAGGTGTGCCTGACCAGACTTTACTGTGTGCTTGTTGGGATTTCTTTTATTGCCTGTTCCATAATGCCTAATCTCTGAATTCCAGTATCACCTTTTAGTCCCATCATACCATCAAAGGATCCTTAATTCTAAAAAGGTATGACCATGGAGACACAAGAGCTTTGAAGGGGAAAAAATCCAAACCCCAAGGGTGGTATGAAACTAGCTCATACCAATTTAAAATAGCCCCATTTTAAGATTTTACACCTTTGAAATTGTCAATTATACTCAGAACTTGATTTGTTTAGTTGATTGTCTAGGCTAAAGAAAATGATAAAGAAAATGTTGATGGTTTATATTGAACTTAAAAATACAAGTCTCCATTTTTTTTTATCCCTGAGAGAGTGTTGTTAAATATTTGCCAGTATACCCACTCCAAACTTACTTGGATTTATATATAAATTGTGATTTACTTATGACCAATTAAGATAAAAGAGTTTAAGGTTTAATAGTATTCAGTACTCCAAAAATCAAAAAGGAAAAAAACAAAAAAGGAAAATCTAAGTGTTTTTTAATCTCCTCGCCACAAGTCTCTTCTGTACCTTCCACTGTTTTAGTTCTAGAGCAAAATAACCTATTTTCAAAGCACTAATCTTTAATTGCTTTAATTGCTATGGATTTGCTTTCCTCCCCTTTTTCACCTTTTTTAAATCATTATGTCATTCAGAACTTCCAATTTCTATACAATAGTTTGTTGCTGAAGTTCTACTTTATTGGATCTTCTAGTAGATTAGTTATATTGGTAATTTGAAGTCAAGGCTTCTGTCCCAGCTGGTTTTAATTATCCCATGCAGGGATCATTAGACTCAGAAATCTAAGTATTTTTTTAAAGGAACCAGACTATTTTACAACATAGCTAATATTTTAAATAAACTGATAAGTGAAATCATTGAACATTTATTATAAGTAGATAACGGCATAGTTGACAGGGGTATTTTGTCAAAGGCTTTTTCTGCATCTATTGACATAATCATATGTTTTTGTTTTGTTTTGTTATTCATATGGTCAACTCTGTTAATAGTTTTCCTAATTATTTCCTGGTATAAATCCCACCAGGTCATAGTGTATGAACTCTGTAACATATTGCTATAATCTTCTTGCTGATATTTTATTTAATTTTTTTAATATTCATTAAGGAAATAGATCTATCACTTTTTCTATTTTTGCTCTCCCTTATTTAGCTATCAAATCCATATTGGTATGAAAAATGGAATTTGGTAGGACTCTTCCTTTACAAAGTTTTTCAAATA
Organism: Sminthopsis crassicaudata; assembly: GCF_048593235.1. Taxonomy (NCBI): domain Eukaryota; kingdom Metazoa; phylum Chordata; class Mammalia; order Dasyuromorphia; family Dasyuridae; genus Sminthopsis; species Sminthopsis crassicaudata. The sequence continues at coordinate 105,271,114 of NC_133618.1, read as the reverse complement.
GTTTATATGGAATTTGAAATGCTCCTTAAATGTTTAGTAAAACTTACTTATAAATCTATCTGGTCCTAAGGATGTTTTCTTAGAGAGCTGAGGGTTAGCTTATTCTATTTCTTTTTCTAGAATAGAGTTATTTAAGTATCCTATTTCCTTTTCTGTTGATGTAGGCAGATTACATTTCTGTAAATGTTCATCCATTTCACTAATATTTTCAGTTTTACTAGCATACAATTGAACAAGAAATTCTAAATAATTGCTTTAATTTAATCTTCATTAGTGGTGCATTCACCCTTTTCATTTTTGAATCTAGTCATTCGGTTTTATCCTTTCTTTTATTTTAATCAAATTAACAAATGATTTTTCTATTTCTTTTTTTTTCAAAAACCAAGCTCTTAGTTTTATTATTAGTTCACCGTATGTTCATTTGTTTACTTCATATTTACTAATTTTTCTTGTGATTCTCAGGATTTCCATTTTGGTATTTAATTGTGAATTTTTTTTTGTCTTTTTCTATAGACCCTTTCTTAATTACATGCCAAATTTATTGATCTGTTCTTTATCTTCTTGATCTATATGTTTAGAGATATAATTTTTCCTCTAAGTATTGCTTTGGCTACATTTCACAAAATTTGAAACGTTATCTTATTGTTGTTATTTGTTATAATGAAATTGTTTCTGTGATTTATTCTTTGACCCGTTAATTTTCAAGGATTAGATTATTTAGTTTCTAATTATCTTTTAATTTATGATTTCATGGCTCTTTATTAAGTGTAGTTTTATTTCATTTTGGTATAAAATAGTGCATTTAATATTTCTGCTTTTCTGTTTTTATTTCTGAGATTTTTTTTTCATGGTTAATTTTTCTCAAGGTACCATGTACATCTGAGAAAAACTTTTTATTCCTATTTCTATCCTAACTTTTCTAAGATTCTATTCATATTCTTAACTTTTTTCCTTATATACTTTGTGTTTAAATTTCTCTAGTTCAGAAAGGTGAAATCAAGATCTCCACAATTGCAATTTTACTCTCTATTTTTTTTTTTACTCTCTATATTTTATCCTGTGATTTATTTAATTTTACTTTAAGAATTTGGATGCTGGAGGATTCTGGGAAGATGGCAAAGTATGATAGTAAGTTTAAGGTACTCCAGATTTTTCCCCAGAAACAGAACAAAAAATCAAGAATCCTTGGGCCAGAAAAGGGTTCTTTTAGCTACAACCCAAGAAGATCTGGAGAAAGATCCCAAGATGAAGCTTAACCCATGTGAAATGGGAACATTTTCAAGTTAGCTCCTCAGAAACACAAAGTGGGCAGCCTTAGGGTGAGTTGGGTTTGGCCAGAACCTCAGCAGGAACCACCTGCTTTCCCCTTGTGGACTGTTTGTGGAAGCAGGATCTGAGTTCAGGAAGACTGAATGAACCTTGGCTGACTAGGAATGCCAGATTCAGCTGTGCTCCAGGGACAGTGCCCTGTGCAAGAAGGAACCAGCCCACCTGTGAGTGCAGAGGCAGTGGGGCCGGGACATTGCTGGCTTTGGGCACTTGTTGGAGGGTGGAGCTCTTACTTTGGGATTCTGTGTTAGAAGGGGGAACTCAAGTGAAACTAGAAGCACCACCACCCCATCTCACTATTATAGGTGCTTACACTAATACCTCTTATTTAAAAAAAATGAACCCAGCAAAGAAGAAAGAGCCCCACCATAAAAGCATACTATGAGAACAGAGAAGACCTGGGGTTCATCTTCAGAGGAGGACACTGAAGTAAAAAGAGCTTCTTCTACCCCAAAGTAGTAATGTGAAATGGCTCCCTAAACCAGAGAGAATTTATAGAAGAACTCAAAAAAGAATTTTAAAAAATCAAATGACAGACATTGAGGAAGACTTTGGATGCTATGCTTAGTATTAATATTACTTCATTATTGTATCATTAAGCAAAATGTGGTTTTCTTGCTAATCCTTTTTAATTAGATCTTTTTTTTTTTGCTTTGTCTGAGATCATGATTGCTATTCTCTGTCTTTTTTACTTCAACTGAAGCATAATAGGTTGTTTCCAGCCCCTTATCTGAACTCTTTTGCATCTCTCTATTCCAAGTGTGTTTCTTATAAACAACATTTTGTTGAATTCTAGTTTCTAAGCCATTCTGCTATCTGCTTCTGTTTTATAGGTGAGTTCACTCCATTTACATTCACAGTTATGATTACTACTTGTGCATTTCCTTCCAATATATTTTCTTCTATTTACTCTTCTCTCTATCTTTATATATATATACATATATATATATATATATATATATATTCTGTCCCTCCTTTGAAGTGCATTTTGCTTCTGACCACTTCTGCCCTTTTTTCTCATTACTTTTCTATTTCTGTATTCCCTTTCTCTCCTACTTCCCCGATCTCTTGCAAACAATACTGCTCCTCAAAGCCCCTAATTTTGTGTCACCAATAGCAGTATTGCTTTTTATGATTCCTGTTCCCACTTGACTAAAATTGGACCCTCTCCTCTCTACCTTTGAACTATAGCTTAGAAGTGGGTAGAGGAATGGAAGTGCCAGTACAAACCATGTCTGATTCTGAGCTCAGTGTTGGCACAGAAGTCTCCTATAATCCTCTTAACAGCTGCCAGGTCTTCTAACCATATTTAGCTTAAGAATTCACAAAGCTGGGGCTACTTCTTTTGTCACTATCTGTTCCCATCTATGATGTTTCACCTACATAGGCCTGGGGTCAGCCTCTGTCCTTATGGCACAAATTTCTTTTCAATCTCCTATGCTGTCCTGGGCTGGAAAAATGTCTCATACCCATCTTTTGTTGTCTCTGTCACTCCAAAATTTGATTTGAGATGTTATTTTAAAGTTGTTTGGAAGAAAAGGTAAGGAGCACTCGAATGAATGCTTTCTCTGCTTCTTCTATCCAATATCTTTATCTTAATAGTATCAACTGACAAAATGGTAAAAAGTGTGGGGCAGAGATGATGACATTCCAAACATAATAGTTAGCATGAGCTATCCATTCATGGGAAAAATAGAGAATAGGGAACAGAAAATGTAAGATATATCCAGAAAACAAAAAGTTGTCTAAGTTTCCTAGAGTGTACCGTAATTGGAATGTTAGAAAGTTAATGTCAGATAAGATACTTCCTGGTAAGGATGTATAATGAATCACTGACATGGCTGATTATGGGGTTAAATTGTAGAGCCGCAAAATCGGCTGTGGAGAGATAAAAAGAAAAGGCAGTGGAAAAAAGAGTGAAATAAACATAGCTTGATATGAGAAAATGAAAGAGAATATAATGGGGAATTTTAATGAACTATTGATAATTATGAGTAACTATTGTGATTATAATAAGAGGAGTCCCCATTTTACAGTTTAAGAAACTGAGACTGAGGGAGATTGAATCATTTTCCCAGGATCATGCTGGGAAATGTAAGTGATATAAAAACAAAAGTCATCAATGAAAATTGATTTTTTTTTAAAATACACTTCTAGGAAGTTGCAAACAATGCCCTAGAATTGTGATACAAATGATGTAACTGGCTCCAGGCCAGGGCTAACACAACAGAAATGGATTTCAAGGGAGAAGGAATTTCAGAAATATTTGGGCCAAGATAAAATTCTTTGTGAAAACAGGTGGACATAAATCACTTGCCTGTCTGGTTGAAGCCTTCACATCTTTGTATTTATTTGGTTTTGGAGGCAATTGGGGTTATATGACTTACCTGGGGTCATATAGCTAGTAAGTATCAAGACCTAATCCAGTCCCATCATCTCTGACCATTTCACTCCAATCAGATATGATCTCTTAAATCTAACTGTTCTTGAGAGATCTTGAAAGTCACTCATTACATCCTATCTTTTATTATACTTATTTGTGAATTTGTCTTATTCTCCCATCCTAAAATGTCCTTGAAGCCTGAGAATATATCACGTCCATCTTTGTGTTTTCTACAATTCTTTGCCAATAACACAATTTAATAATCATTTTTAAATGAATTAAATGAGCAAGTAAACACATCCTGGTAAAGGATGTGAACCTCTCCAAAAAAAAAAAAGTCCTTAAATGATTTAACCTATTTCCATACTTTCCACAAAGGTTGGATTGCTACATATGCTTTTTAGAGTAACTTGGTTAATCTATGCCATATTTCCTGTTTTAGTTCTTGCCTTTTCCTTTCATAGACAGGTTGAATTTGGATAAATAATTATCTTGGCTTCTGAGCTTAGTCCAATATCCAAAGGGATTCAATCATGCCATCCTCTTAGGACCTTTGTGCATACAATAGGAAGCTAATCAAACTAGTGCCTGAATCAAGGCAAAAATTTAGGTCTTTGATATCCTGCTGTGGATAGTACCACAGAGAGCAATAAGCACACTTTCACAAGTAAGCCAAGTTAAAAGAGGAGTTTCTTTTAAAATGACAAAGTTTCCTACTCAGTAAACTACATACAGCTATCACTATTTTATCCTAAATACCAGATACTCAAATCCTATATCTTATCACTTATTGCAACTTTTAACAAAAGATTACTCTTTATAATCTGGACAAATTTTATATTTTATAGAGAATGAGTTTACGTTACATAATGTTCTTTTTTTTTTTTTTACCTTAATCTCCAATTAAAAAAAAAAAAAACTTCCCCACTCTACTATTTCAGATTATGGAAAGATGAAAACTTTTGATCTCTTAATTAAAATTATTTGGGGGGCATTGGCAAACTCTCTAAATATTCCAGAATAGAACAACTGTAAGCAAAGAACACTTTCAGCCTATGACCTCTTTAAACTTTCTCTCCTCTCTCTTCTTGTTGTAGGTAGAGGGTGGCATTATGGAAATTGATACATGTTAAAATTAGAATTCCAACTTTACTATCTGAAAGAAATTTCAAGGTATAAGGACTCCTATTTCAGGGATGAGTGAATGGTGAACAAAGAATACTATTCAAAAGTCATAATAAAATGGGTAACTAGAGTGAATGCTTTCCCTCAACTGCTCTGCACCATTTTCACATTATGATCCGTGGAAAACTAGTATTATTTTCTTTTGTCATAGGATAGTAAGATCATAAATTGAGAGCTGGAAAGGTGTTTAAAGGCTAAGAGGTATGTCCAGTATCTGGTATAAAGGACTCTATAATAGGTGATGTAAAATCAAGACATCTTGTCTTAATAGAGCAAAATCAGAATCCCATCATGGTAATTGTAAGAGAATCTCATTTAGGGATAATCCATTCAGTTTCAAGTATTGATTTCTGTTTATTTAAGCTCTTTTAATAATCTTGATCAATTTTGGAATAGTTCCAAGTTACTAAATAATAGGATGATTGTACAGTTTGCTATTTAGTTCAAATAATTATAGCCAAGCATTTGGATGTTCATATCCAATATGCAATAGTCAGTTTTATTCAAAAAATCTTTATGAGTACCTGCTACTCAATGGCATTATTTATGGTTATGTATGTTAATGTATTTCTATGTACACATACACATATTTGAGCATAGAGTCTTATGCTACAGCATTCCAATCAGTCAATATTTATTAAATACCTACCCAGGCACTATGCTAAGCACTGGAGTTCTAAATATTAGCCTTTCATACCTATGTTAATCAAAAGTCCAAGAGGCAAAAGGTTGATCATAAGCCATGTAAATACTTCAATTCCTTAATAAGTAAAAAGAACTGATATTTCATTAGTATAGTTATTCCCTTCCCAAATGCAGTTTATAATCCCTCTTTGCTTTAGAGAAGAAGTTATAGGAGCTGTTATAAAAAAAAAAAATCCACCTACTAGCAAATCTTCTGCTGATAAGTCCTTATAAATTCAGCTAGGGAGTGTCTCACATTATCATGACATCAGACCATGTGCTCTACTTGCATAGCTTTTGAAAACCTAATATCATCTCCATTATTGGTATTGGTTTGTACATTGGTGCAAGACTATATAGCTATGTCCAGCTAAAGAATTTGACTTAACAGGAGAGTTGAGAGATAATGATGCAATTTGCCTTGCCTGTAGCTCAGAAAACCTATGAATAAAATGCATTGTCCATTCTCTTTTGTGAGACTCTGGAGATTCTCTCCTGAAAGTCAGGAGGTAAGAGTTTTAGGTAAACATAGTTTACCTGGGTTCTTTGGGCTCTTCATTGCTCCTTTGATCATTACACTGTGTTCGGCTTGTGAGAGTTTGATGGATTATTGCAGAGAATGTGCCTTGTAGTTGTCAGGTCTTTGCTTCCTAAAATATATATGCTACCATTTATTTAGCTGGCAGCAGTAGAGATATGGAATAGCAGTACATTTTCTCCCCTCTAGTTTTGATTTCCATATGTGTTTGTGTGTGTTGTATGTTTGCTTTGTTTGGTGGGCTGTCAGCAGTCTAACTAGTGTCTCTCTGACAAACTAAAATCATATACCACATAATCAGGTGACTCTAATGGGATAAAAGGAAGGCAGCGCTATTCCTAGCCACAGATGAATATGATTTTACAGTTTTTGAAGCTTAAGAGGCAAAACAGATTTGGAGTCATCCCTGTAACTACAGCACTCTTGGCTCTAACTCTGAGACTATCACTGCCACTGCTGCTGTTTCCAGAGGGTGGTTGTTAGAAATATACACTGAACAGTAAGATTGACTCTTTCCCCCTCACTTGTAAAAACTATAATTAGGAGACTCATCTCTATATGGTTTTGGAAAGTCTCTTTGAAAACATTTAGCTATTTCACCCACATACACAAATCAATGTAAACTCCATGAGAGCAACAAACTGTTTTTGCCTCTTATATCCCTAGCAAATAGCACTATACCTGACACATAGTAGGTGCTTAATAAATGCTTGTTGACTGATTGGCTTATTGATTTGAGTTCCAATTCTTTTTTTTTCACTTCCTCTTTACTATTCACCAAATCAGTTGTTCAGACTGATGATTTAATTCTCTACTTTTAGTTTAGAGTCAATGGCAGGTATGACTGCCTTTCTACTCCCTTTTAATTATTTGCACAAATCCTGTTGCTTTTGGTCCTAATTTATAAAAATGGGAAGTTCTCTGTGCTGCTCATCTCTTTTCCTTTACTTACTTATATGATGAAAAATACTTTGATCTATGTGGTGTCATGTCAGCTTTGTGTTTGAATAGAAAAAGCAAATTGGCAAAGGAAATCTATAAACTCACAAAGACACAGAGGAAGTTTAAAATGCTAGCACTGAGTACCAAAGCTACAATGCACAAATCAGTACTTCAGTCAATAAAACTGTTTAACTATGGATCAGGAAGTATGTAATTAGGGATACAAAAGAGGCAAAAGATAGTTCCTGCCCTAAAAGAATTTATAATCTAATGTGGGAAAGCAAAGGAACAAATATGTACAAACAAGCTGTATACAGGATAAATAGAAAATAACAATGAGAGAGTGGTAATGCTATAATTAAGAGATATTGGGAAAGTTTAAGTTGGGATTTAATGTAAGTTAGGAAAGCTAGTGGGGGACATGATTAGGGGAAGTATTCCAGGTACAAGACATTACCAGAAAAAAATTGCCAAGAGTCTAGATATGGATTATCTTGTTCATTGGATTGGAAAGAGACTGGTATCACTCTATTGAAGAGTATATGACAAGGAGTAAGGTGTAAGAAGGTTAGAAAGGGAAGAGGAGATTATATTGTAAAGGGTTTTGAATGCCAAATAAAAATTTTTTCTATTTGATCTTGGAGGCAACAGAGAGCTACTGGAGTTTATTAAATACAGGAATGATATAGACTTCCATTTTAAGAAAATAAGTTTTATGGTTTAAATGAAGATGGATTGGAATATGAAAGGTAGGCAATACTAGTAGTAGACTATTGCAATAATCCAGGTATGAGATAAAGAGTCCTTAGTAGACTGCTGCAGTGTCATTGGAGAGAAGGGAATAAATTTTCAACCTTTTCAAGGAGTTTAGCTAGAAAGAATAAAAATATAGTATGGGAAAGGTGTGATTGGACAACAATTCATTTGGGAAAACAACATGGAAATTTGAGTTATCCTCCAGTACAACAGCATGACATGACAGTATCAATTCCACCCCCAAACTTCCCTTCCTCCCCCCCGCAAATATTATCATAGACTGATTTAAATGGAGGGATATAATATATAGAGGAAGCAAAATCCAGGTGATTATTTGTCAAGTTATACTTCAGAAGGTACATTTTTAGCTATGAGTTGAACAGCTGGTCCTTAAATTCTCCTCCAAATCTCAAATTCTATATTCAGTGAGAATCTTGCTATCCTGTGCCCAGGTTAGACCACATATAGCTTATTAAATGCATTTCTAGATGCTATATGTTAAGTAGGCCATTCTCAGAGACTTATGTCCAGTGTAGTAAAAAGACTACAAATCTATATGAGGATCATTGAAAGAACTAGGGATATTTAGCTTGGAGGCACCTGATAATTGCCTTCAATTATCTGAAGTGCCTGTCATATGAAAAAGAGACTAGTTAGATATGTGATTTGATTGGCACCAATGGGAAGAACTGGGAACAAGTTGAAGATTTAATCTCCAGCTTAATAAAATGAAAATCTTCCTAACAATGATGTTTATCCTCAGATGGAATGAGTTTGTTTTCAATCAAAAGCTAGATGACCACTTACCAAGTATGTTATAAATTGTATTCTTATTTCGGCATGTGTTATTATGGTGAGATTCTGAGGTTCCTTCTGAAACGAAAACTCTCTCATCTATAATCTTATATGATACCTTATTCACCACTCCCTTAGCACATGGGCAGCAGGTAATTGAGTCAAGGATGAAACAGTCCATAGGGTAAGGGAGTCTGCCTTTGCATACACAAACACTAATCATTCATAACATTTACATGATGGAAAAAAAGTGAACTAGAAAAAAATTCCATTTTTAGAATGGATATAGGAAGTTTCTTATAGGTCTACATAATATTAGAGATAAGCATAACTTTTTAAAATCTATTAAGGGTTCTTAACCTGAGATCTGTGAACTTGTTTTGTTTTAACTGTACTCTATTATAATTGGTTCTTCATTTCCCACTAGCCGCAATGCTTGGTTTAACTCCAACTACCATCATTATGCTTGCTACCCCTTCCCTCCAGGAAAAACTCATCACCAGGAAAATCATTATCACTGAGATTTCATCAGCTTTAATACTCAAACCTCATCAGGAACTTCAGTTGGCTTAGCCCCTCTGATTGGATAGCTGGAGGGCAGAGCAAAAAAAAAAATCTTCCCAGAGCCTCCATTTAAAAGGTCTCAGAAGCCCAGCCAACTTTTCATTTTCCAACAGCTGTATTGCTAGGATCCATCTCCAACTTTGCCAGCTTTTTGGTGTTGTCTTCCCTCATTGGATAGTAAATTCCTTGAGTGCAATTACTGTTTTTCTTTTTATTTGTATGCCCAGCACTTAGCATAGTGTGTGGCACATAATAAACATTTGATTCTTTCAACAACCCTGAAAGATAGTTGTTATTATTGTCCAGATTGTACAGATGAGGAAACTGAGGTAGAGGTTAAAAAAAAAAAAAACTTGCTCAGGGTCTGAGATCAAAGTTGAGGTCATTATTGGATTTACAATCCCATCTATCTGCTTTAAATTCTAGACTAAAAACTCTATCAAGACAGTTATCATGTCTTGCCTACACTATATATTTGTATTAGTACTTAGCAGAGAGGTATAAATATGGCAGACTGAGTGTACATTCACAATACTTTTCTAGGCATTGTGAAAAATTCAAAGTTTAAATCAGATATATATCCGGCTCTCCTGATCTCCTAATTTATCTAATGGGATTAAAACATGGACATAGATTACAATAAAGCCCAAAATTAAGTTAAAAGATCATTAGCAAAACAAAATGTTCTGAGATACAAGGGTCATTACCAATATGGTCAATACCATACCAATAGCAACCAAGGGAAGGCTTCATGGAAGAGGTGGTATTGAAGCTGGTTTTTTAAGTAATGGTTAGAATATAAACAGATGAAGATTGAGAAGGAGCCTAAAAGGCAAAGGGAACAATTGCCAGGGTTAAGAAGTGGAAGAAGACAAAGCATATTTAGGGACAGAGAGAGAAGGTTGATTGAGGTTTACAGTATATGTAAGATTAGAAAGGAAGGCTGGACAAAGCAAAGTCACTGAAGTTTCTGAAAAGTAAAGGAAAATGCTGTCAAATCTATGCAAAAAAAGATTATTCTGCCAGTGATATGAAGAATAGAATTGGATTAAAGTAGGAGAACCCATTAGAATGCTATGCGATATTTCAGACAGGTAGTATTAAAGAACTGTGCTGCAATAGTGGCAGTAGGAATAGAGAACAGAGTCCAGAGGTGGAATTAGGAATGTTTGTTGATTACATATACAAATTGAAAGAAAAACATAAAATGACTACAAATTTATTAGCATGGCAGATGCATAAGATGGGAAAGATGTTGATGCAGATATATTCTACAATAGAAATACTGTTTCATTTGCAAACTGAAATAATAAATTAGAAGCAGATTTGGGGTTATTTTCCCCATCTAAGTTTATAGAACCCCTAGACACCATTTAAAAAGGCTCTGAACTAAATAGAATATTTATTAAGTATTTACTATGTCCACTCACATCTCTCAGATTGGCTAAGATGACAGGAAAAGATAATGATGAATGTTGGAAGGGATGTGGGAAAACTGGGACACTAATACATTGTTGGTGGAACTGTGAATGGATCCAACCATCCTGGAGAGCAATTTGGAACTATGCCCAAAGGGCTATCAAAATGTGCATTCATTTTGATCCAGTTTCTACTAGGCCTGTTTCTCAAAGAGATCTTAAAAAAGGGAAAAGGACCCACATGTGCAAAAATGTTTGTAGCAGCTCTTTTTGTCTGTACTGGAAACTGAGTGGATGCTCAACAGCTGGAAAACAGCTGAATAAGTTGTGGTATATGAATGTTAAGGAATATTATTGTCCTATAAGAAACGATCAGCAGGATGATTTCAGAGAGGCCTGGAGAGAGAGAAGACTGGTGAGGAGAAGAAAAGAAAAATTTTGGAACACAAGGTTTTTCAAGAGTGAATATTCAATAAATTTCTATCATGTTTAATATATATTGAAGTACTTGTCTTCTGGGGGAAAGGGTGGGAAAAAAGGGAGGGGAATTGAAACATCAGGTTCTGCAAGGGTTAATGTTGAAGAATTACCTGTGCATATATTTTGAAAAATAAAAAGCTTTAATAAAAAGAGTGAATGTTGAAAATTATCTATGCATGTTTTGAAAATCAAAAGCTTTAATAAAAATAAAAAAAGATGGTTTAAAAAGTGTTTACTATGTGCGCTTTTTGTTCATCCTTTATTTTTGAAAACCAATGACATGCTAGAGTAATGTTTTAGCTTGAGTGAATTGGATTTAAGTGAAGTAGAGTTGCATATAGTTATCAGCCTTACTCCCAGCAGCAAGACAAAAGCCAAGATGGCAATGGTCAGATGCAGTGGATGATCTTGGTATACTCCATATCTAGCAAAGCTCTAAGCACTTTTCAGTATTTGTTTCAACTGCCTTCATAATTAGTGGAGCAAATTGTCCTCATCTGCCTATGCTACGGGGGGAATATTACATATCCTTGGGGTAAATATCCCTTAACTAACTCATTTTTTCTAGTTACCTTTGACATGATTTAGCCAATTTGCGTAACTTGTTTTTTACCAGGGTATATCTACTGAATATGTTACAGCTTCTTGGAACCACAGGTGAGAGTTGGATGAGAAGTGGATGCCAAAGGTCAATGCACAGCCCTGAAAAGACTCAGCAATCTTTCATACCAGAGGCACTAGCCCTCCCTGAATATCCCATATATCTCACCAAATATTATGCTAAATAGTGGAGACATAATGAAAATAAGGAAGACAGTGTTTGCCCTCAAGCAATTTACTTTCCAGTGGAGGGATATAATACTTAAAGAGGAATTATATTATTCTGCTCTTCTTTAGGGCAGAAGAGGAGCTATTGAAGTCCACAAGGATGAGAACCAATGGCCAGAAAGACCTTGGCAACATAAGGCAAAAATTATTTTATCAGAAGTCAGAGACAAAGACAAGGTTCCTATAGGGAAGAGAAGATACTAATGTTAGTCAGGGTTGTGGACAAGTAAGTCCCAAAGGCTACTTTTTTCCACTTGGAATAAAGATATGAGTTCAAATGCACTATTAACCTTAATTTCCTCATCTTTGAAATGTGGATAATAGTGCCTATTTAACAGAGTTGTTTGGAGAAAAAATGAGATCACATATAGAAAACTTTGAAATCTATAAAAAAAATCATGCCATCTATTATTAGTATCTCATATAGCTCTAATTAAATCAAAAGCAACCTTTCTTTTTTAATTTTATAATTATAATTTTTTGACAGTACATATGCATGGGTAATTTTTTTTTACAACATTATCCCTTGTATTCATTTTCCCAAATTTTCCCCTCCCTCCCTCTACTCCCTTCCCTAGATGACAGGCAATCCCATACATATTAAATGTGTTACAGTATATCCTAGATACAATATATGTGTGTAAAACCAAATTTTTTGCACGCTAAGAATTGGATTCTGAAGGTACCAGTAATCTGAGTAGATAGACAATAGTGCAAACATTTTACATTCAATGCTCAGTGTTCCTTCTCCGGATGTAGCTGTTTCTGTCCATCATTGATCAACTGGAACTGAATTAGATCTTCTTTATGTTGAAGACATCCACTTCAATTAGAATATATCCTCATACAATATCGTTGTTGAAGTGTATAGTGATCTCCTGGTTCTGTTCATTTCACTCAGCATCAGTTGATGTAAGTCTCTCCAAACCTCTCTGTATTCCTCCTGCTGGTCATTTCTTACAGAGCAATAATATTCCATAACATTCATATACCATAATTTACCCAACCATTTTCCAACTGATGGACATCCATTCATCTTCCAGTTTCTAGCTACAACAAAAAGAGCTGCCACAAACATTTTGGCACATACAAGTCCCTTTCCCTTCTTTAGTATTTCTTTGGGATATAAGCCCAGTAGTAGCACTGCAAAAGCAACCTTTCTTCAACTTCCACATATTGTTCCTAGCTCTTCCTGTGGAGCCCAGTAGAACAAAACTAAATTCACTTCCATGTGATACTGCTTCAAATACTGGAATACAGCAATCATGGACCCCCATCAACAGTTCTTTTCTCCAGTCAAAACAACTCATCTTTCGTCTGAATTTCAATGTCTTCCACTATAGTAGTTTTCCTCCCCTGGATCTCATTAATGCTCTTGCCAAAATTTGGAGCAAAGAACTTAGCACAATATCCCAGATGTAACCTGACCAGGGCAAGCAACAATGCATCTCCCTAGGCCTGGATGCTATGCCTCTCAATGAAGCTCAATGAAGCCTAAGATTTCATTAGCTTCTTTGGCTGTTATATCACATTGACAAGTCATTATGAGCTTTTATTTGACTAAAACCCCCAGGTTTTTAAAAAATAACCACTTTTTGCTATGTCGCTGATCTTGCACTTGTGATGATAATTTTTTTAAGTAAAATTTATTTCAGTTAGAATTTACCCTGGGAATATGAAGGCTTCTCCCCCACATACACAAACAAATCCAGCTCTTTAAAAGAATTTATATTTTACTAGGGAAAGGGAAGAAGCACAATGTATAGAGCAGTGGTCCTCAAACTTTTTAAATAGGGGGCCAGTTCACTGTCCCTCAGACTGTTGGAGGGCCGGACTATAGTAAAAACAAAAACAATGAACAAATTCCTGTGCACACTACACATATCTTATTTTGAAGTAAAGAAAAAATGGGAACAAATACAATATTTAAAATGAAATAAAGTTAAATCAACAAACTTACCAGTATTTCAGTGGGAACTATGGTCCTGCTTTTGGCTAATGAGATGGTCTATGAATGGTTCCATATTTGTCACTGCAAGTCATAACAAGTGATGCAAGTGTGCATCCATTAGTCTTGATCTGGTTGGAGATTTCAAATGTTTCATTCTAGAAAAAGTCTGTTCATAGACATAAGTACTGCCAAAGATGGTTGCCATTTTGAGTGCATGGTTCCTGAGATGAGGATATGTCTCAGAGGGGAGAGATGCATAGAAATTATGAAGGCTGCTTGACTTGAATGCATCTTTCAGAGTCACAATTCTGCAGTTCAGCCAGTTCCATTTGGTAAATTGTATCCACATTTTCAATGTCAATAGAAAATGGGTTATGGAAAAGCTGAATGTCCTGTTCATGGAGATGAAGCTCTTTAAATCTATATTGGAACTCCTTTTGCAGTTTTTCCAATGAATCCACACATGTTTGTTTGGGAATGCAATCAGTGGTTTTTCTGCTAACAGATTTTGAATTGTGGGGAGATGGCAGAAGTTTTCCTCCTTCACTTGGTTGATGAGGAGGCCTAATTTTACTTCAGAGGCTTTGACATGTGATTGCATGTCACAGATGAGCTTCCCCTTTCCTTGAAGTTACATATTGAAATTGTTGTCACAAAGGCAAGGTGCCATTTCCATTCTGCCTCATTGAGCTCTGGTACTTCTTTGTTTTTTGAAAGCAGAAAAGTTGTAATTTGTGCAGAAGTAAGTCATAGAAACGTTTCAAAACTCTCCCTCGACTCAGCCAACAGACTTCTGTGTGATACAGAACATCTTCATACTCAACATTCAGCTCAGACAGAAATTCCTGAAATTGTCTGTGATTCATTGCATTAGCTCTAATGAAGTTAACACAAGGTACCACAATTTTCATACCAGAGTCCCACTTCAGTGATTTACTACACAGCGCTTGTTGGTGGATGAGGCAGTGTACGGCTATTGGATGAGAATAGTTATGTTTGTCCATTTCCTGGTTAATGTTAGCAATTACTCCTTTCTTAGACCCCATCATGCTAGGGGCACCATCAGTTGTCACTCTGGCTAGTTTAGCCCAGGCCAGCTCCAAATCATTCATAGTTTGGCAAACCTTTTCATAGATATCCTCTCCTGTAGTTGTTCCTTTGATGCTTTGCAGTGCAGCAAGCTCTTCTATGTCTTCAAAATAATCATTCATCCCATGAATAAAAATTAGAAGTTGTGCAGAATCATGAACATCATTGCTTTCATTGAGTGCCAAGGAACAATATGAATTTGTGTGTGTGTGTGTGTTTTGCAAATGCTGATGCAGATTGTCTCCCATTTCTTCAATCCTCCATGTAATTGTAGGTCCTGAAAGACTCACTGTACTAAATAAATTGGCCTTCTCTGGAAACATCACTTTGGCAACAGAAAGAAGGCATTCTTTAACAAATTCTCCCTCCACAAATGCTCTGCCAGTGCGTGCTATTAGCTTGGCAACTTGAAAACTTGCTCACAATGATGAAATATTTAGCTGTTTCTGCTTCACAAAAATATTTTGCTGAGTTGTCAATGTATTTTTCAGTTTTAATATTTTATCTTTTCTTACTCCTCCAACCAAACAATCATATTTATCTTTATGTTGAGTTTCATAGTGTCAATACAAATTATATTCTTTGGGAGGCAGCTAGGTGGCGCAGTGGATAGAGCACCAGCCCTGAATTCAGGAGGACCTGAGTTCAAATCTGATCTCAGACACTTAACACTTCCTGGCTGTGTGACCCTGGGCAAGTCACTTATCCCCAGCCTAAAAAACAAAAACAAACAAAAAAATTATATTCTTTGAACACAGACACTATATTCTGGCATATCAGACATACAGCACTTTCCTTATACTGCATGAAAAAGTAATCATAAGTCCACTGTTCTTTGAATATCCTACACTCCAAGTCAATTTTTCTTTTTTTCGACATCATTATTTTTAAGGGATTCCAAATCGCTATTAGTAAAATACCTATATATATATATATATATATATATATATATATATATGTATATATATATATATATATATATATATATATATACAGTGCCACAAAAATATACCAGCAATAACTTTGCCCACACAGAGAAATACAGACCACAATGCCCAACTTCCTCCAAGCTGCCTCTACTCTGTGATGCCTCCATTTTCTGCTTTCTCTTTCCCGCTTCAGACCTTCACTGCATACAAGTCACCGCTCAGGAGTACTCATGAGACACTGTAGGTAGTGAACGGCAGAGGTAGTTGCAGTGGCTATGAGTTTTTATTTCCTTCCTAGTCCCCACTCCTGGATACTACTGCAACTACTGAACAGAGAACTGCCTTGAACAATCCTAGAGACAAAAAGGGAAGCACTGGCCCAAGTAGGCTACTGCTTGAGTGAAGAAATGCTATAGTTTGTGCTGTTGCTAGAGGAATCTCAACCTAGAGGGGACCACCCCACCATCCTAGATATGGGACTGCTAAAACATTGAGGAATAAATCTCAATTCCTTTTCCTAAATCTGCATACACTATCCAACCTAACAGGGACTTAATTTAAGCCCATAAAGTCTTTTTTGATAATTATCTTCTTGCTTGAGTTTCTCATTGTCTTCTAATGGTTAAACCAACAAAACTGAGCAATCAGCTGGGCTCTGGATCAATATACTTCTTATAGGGGTTCCTGCTCGGCAGTATAGTCCAGAAAGTCCTGGACTGAGGAGTGGAGAACCTGAGTAGGAGGAACAGCAGAGCCTGGGTATAATGACAGAATTTCTATAAATTGGGCTACTAAAGTTAAGGTTTTCCTCTTTTGCCCTTGAATACCAGATTCCCCCTCCTATGACCATAGAGTGGATTTGCCCATCAATAACCCCTGGCTCAGCAGACAACCCATTTTGTTGAGGAGGAACCTAGAGGGGCTCTGAGAATTCCAACAGATCCTTTGTCTTTATTTTCCAGCAGAAGTAGCAGAAGGCAGTTGATTAAAATCCCTCTTGTAAAGAAAATGATATTCACACACATGTATTGTACCTAGACTATATTGTAACACATGTAAAATGTATGGGATTGCCTGTCATCGGGGGGAGGGAATAGAGGGAGGGGGGGATAATTTGGAAAAATGAATACAAGGGATAATATTATAAATATATATATATATAATAAAAAATTTAAAAAAAATCCCTCTTGTAAGAAACAAAATAACAAGAATTCCATTGACTCAGTGATGAATGCAGGAAAGATTCATTTTACATTCTTGCAAGAATGGGTGCCTAGGTTAGTAAGCAGATCTTTGAAACTCCAAGGCAGTATTTTGTTTTCTGTCCTGAGGCACAAACTCCTTCCTAAATTCCCCATTACTTGGAAGTTACAGAAGTTGCATGACCTGAATCTTTATCCCTCATTGCATAGCCAGTCTTGCCCCCAAGGAGCTTATAATCTTACATTTTTTTGGAGAAGGTAACCTCCACCCTTGATTATTCCTTGATGTTCTTGGTGTTTTCAATTTTCTAATATGTTTCATTTCTTTAATTTAATTTTCATAATTATGGAAACCAAATCAATGCCCATCCATTTTTCACACTTCTCCACCCCTCTTTTACCTTCCTTTGCTCATCCTCCTTCTCTGACACAGCATGTACTAAATAAATGTTGCTCAAATTGACCCATACCTGATTCTCAGCCTTCTACCTCTCCCATTTCTAAGGGACTTCTAGGTAACCAAGAACTGAAGCATTGACTCAAATCAATATTAAAACAGAGGACAACTTATGCAAAGGGCAGAAGGTAGAAAATGGAATATTGTGAACAGTTTCTTTATAATAGAGGCAGAGTGATATAAAATAAAACTATTTTGTGGAGAACTTTACAAGTCAGACTGATATCTTTTTATTTTATACTGAAGACAATAGGGAGATATTGAAGATTTGCAATTGGGGAATTTTCTGTTCTAGGAATAATAGTTTTCCAACTGTATGGAATATGGTTTGGATGGTAGAAAAAAATAACAGAATCAAAGAGACCCATTGGGAGTGTTAATATTCCATTTAAGAAGAGATAAGATCTTAAACTAGGGAATAGTCTATGTAAATAAAGAGAAGAGTGATTTGGGAAAATGTTATTAAGGCGGAAATAGCAAAACTTGGCAATTACTGGAATATACAGTTGAAGAAAGAAACTAGAATGACTCAAAAGTTGAGAATTTCCATGATCAAATGGTTGCCAGTGTCTGCAACAGAAATTGTTGGTTTGAAGGAAGAATGAGGGCTTGATTACTTTTGTTTTTGCGATAATTTGATTTGTTTTGGACAATTAGAGCTTGAGAAGTTTAAGGGATATCCTGGTAGATATTCTACTGGAGATACATACCAATATGTGTCTTGTTCCCTAAAACAATCCAAAGGTGGAGGTTCACTAGCATAATAGAGTTTCAGGAGAAACAATAGGGCTGATTTTTGCATATGGAAATCACCATCATAGAAATGATAATTGAATTTATGAGAGCTGATGAAATGCCCAAGTGAAAAAGTATGAAAGAAGAAAAGAAGACAATGAGAAGAGAAAAGAAGGTCCAAGAAAGAGCTTTGAATGTCCAAGAGGAGACAGTTTTGTAGAAATGAAAGTGGGAGAGAGTGGTCAACAGCTGTGGAGAATTGAGCAGACTGAGGTCTAAGAACAGGGCATCAGATCTAACCTTGACTCTGAAGAGAGCAAATGAAATTGAGTGAGTGGGTTATAAGCCAGAATGCATGGGGTTGAGAAATAAAAGCAATTTAAAGAAATGGAGAGAGGCAACAAGAATATACAATGGCTATTTAGACCTGGACTGAGAGAGAGAGAATGAACAAATGAATAAATGAATGAAAAACTTTTTATTAAGTAATCACTATATACTCTCTGCTAAGCAGTAATGATACAAATAGAAATATGTGGAAATAGAAAAAATATGGTCCTTTTCAAGGGACTCATGTATTAATGAAGAAGTTAACACATAACATTTTCATCTCCATAGTACTTAGAGTTTGGTTACAAAGTAGAATGTGTTATATCATTTTAATGTAATTTCCATCATATGAGATTCTGATGTGGAACAATCTGAAAGATTTTGATGACAAGAACTTTCTTTTCCAGGTATTCAGAAGCTAAGTGACATTCCCCTAAACTTGCCAAGATGATGATCACAAGTGCTAGGCTAAAAGAAGGACTAGTGGTCTGGAGACTGCTGCCTACCACTCTTGGGCTTCCCCGATGATTAGTAGCAATTGTTTAACATTTGGCATCTCTGGTATTCTCTATAGTGTTTTCTCCTCTCTGTGATGACCTGCATTGGAAGCAGGACCAGTGATATGAAGAACACTGCTATTTTTTGTTGTTTAATCCATTTTAATTTATTTTTAAGGATTTAAAAAAAACATTTTTAATTATCAAAACTTACTTTTATCAGATTTTTATATCCATTTTTTGTTCCTCTCTCCTCTTTCCTTTCCATCTTCCATCTTTTCAAGTTGACAAGCAATCTGATATATACAAATAGAAATATATAGAAATAGAAAAAAATATGACCTTTCCTTTTCAAGGAGATCATGTACAATTATATTAAACAAATTATTAAATTAGACAGAATAGTGTTATTTTTAAGACTTGAGATAACAGAATCAAGTGAAACTATTCTGTATAATAATCTGCTTTTACAAAATATAATTTTATTGGGGCAGCTGAGTAATACAGTGATTAGAGTGCCTGTCCTGAAATCAGGACAGAAATTCAAACCTTGCTTCAGACATTACTATCTGTGTGAGCCTACACAAGATATTTAACTCTATAAACCTCATTTCAGAGCTGGAGAAGAAAATGGAAATTCACTCCAGTAGTCTTGCAAAGAAAATTCTAAATAGAGTCACAAATAATCAAACAGAACTGAAAAAACAACTAAAATATAATGTTATTATATTTGATCCAAACTTCTAGTTTGCCAAGGTCTTTGTGGATACAATGATGTCATCAATGTCTTTATATACTATCCATGATAAAAATGTCAAATAGCAGAAGAACCAACACAAATCCCTGGGATATTCTACTTAAAACCTCCAATCAATTTCACCTGCAATCATTAATTTCTATTGTAGTTCCAATCACTCAAGTTGGTGCAAAATCCAAATAATGACCACGAGGACAAAGACTATAACAACTGGGCAATTGACATTTAGACCAGTTTGAGGCAATAGGTGCTTTTAATTAAATTGTACAAGCAATTGTTAAGCACCTACAATTGTTGAGCAACAAAATAGCTCTATAAAGACAGCTCTTAGTGCAGTAAAACATAGTAGGAATTATATGATTGTTAGCTATTATATTTATTCATAGGAAAAATAATAAAAGATATCTTCTTCAAAGAGTGCACATGGGGGGGACGGAAATATCTATACAAATAAGTAGATACAATAAATATACAATACAAATACTCAGTAACTCCAGAGAAAGTGCTAGTGGTATTTAAACTGCTCCTTAAGCTCAAAATTCTGAGAGGCAGAAATGATGAGGATGATCATTCCAGGCATGAAAATGTTCTATGGTTGTAACTAACTCTGCTTGTGAAAATGCACAAAGACACCAGTCATTTTTCTATGAATAAATATAATAAATGCTTCCACTGAAAATTTAACAATCAGAAAATGGTACTGAAAGTCTAGCGAGTTAAAAGTCCATCCTGAATAGGAATAATGATATATTTGGCTTAAACCCCCCCTAAAAATGAAGGTTATGGAAGGAATCAGCCAATCACAGGGAGAGTTCAGAGAGATAAAGGGAGCACCCAAGGTAAGATGCAGTCCAAGAGTGGAATAAGTTTCCAGGGTATATAAGTTTCTCTGGCATTATAGGATAGTCCTACAGAGAATCAGGAGTTAAGCCTGGTGAGGTAGAGAAGATGGAGTGTTATGTATGGGAAGAGCCAGTAGAGCAGTTTGATTAGAATGTGGATTGTGAGTGGTCTCATGTAATCATTCTGGAAATGAAGGTTAAAATCTGATCATAAGGGTTCTAAGTTCCTAACCTGGAAGTTTGTCTTTCATAATAGAGATTATATGCAATAACTGAAGCTTCATAAACTAGGAAGGGAAACCAATTTGTGCTTTAGGAATATCAGTCTATTTGGCTTTATTAAAGATAATTTAAAGAGGGGAGAAGAATACAGGGAGACCATTAGGAGGATTTTGTAATAAATCTACAAAAGAGATAAAAAACTTGAACTCTAGTAATAGCTATCTGATTAGATAGAAGGGGATGAGTGTGAAGCTGTGAAGGTAGAACTGACAAAAGATTTTCAATGATTGCATATGAAATCAGGGAATGAGAGTAAAGAATTAATAATTATTCCTAAATTGTAAAACAAAATATAGGAAGGATAAAGGTAATCTCTTCAAAAATTGTGAAATCAGAAGGGTGGCTATGGAGAGTAAAATTCTATTTTGGATATGCTAAGTGCTACAATTTCATGAGACATCCAGTAGGAGATATCTAACAGGCAATCAGAAACAAAAGATTTGAAGGTGTACCTTAGGGAGTAATATGCATATGGATGTAATTCTATCTTCAGTGTGAGAAGGTTTCAGGAGAAGAGGGAGACAGGTAGAGAAATATTTCCGCTGAATAAGAGAAAAAATTGAAGGCAGTTGAGAGGGATTTATGCTTATGAATAAGATAATTGATTTAAGAAGAGGAGAAATATAGGAGAACTTAAAGATAAGCCAAAGGAGAAAAACTTGAGCTAAATAAGGAAGGGCTCAATCTGGCACACTCAATAAACAAGATTAAAGAATAAAGAATTAAAGAGAAGAGTCTTTAGAGGAGTAAAAAAAGGTTGTTGGCAAAGCAAGGTAACTAAGAAAAGAAAGATACTGGTATAATAAAAAGTAAGAAAAGGAAATTGGTAGAGTGCAGCTGTAAGATTCTTGAGACAAAAAGAAAAAAGACAATGGCATATAGTTGTCAAGTCATTGAGAAATGATAAAAGGAAAAATAACAGTTGAAACACCTAGAAGTTCATAGGAAACAAAACCTAAGGATCCAATAATAAATCATTGGACTCAAATATCTATGTACAAATATCTAAAATTTGTCAACAAACAAGAGAAACTAGAAAATCTAAGACAAGGAGGGAAATTTTGCCTCCTAGATATTACTGTCCAAGGAACACCATTATTAGAATATGGTTCTGAATAGTATTATGATGAAAAGAATCAGAACAGAGGAGAGGAAAGGTGGAGGATATTGTATAACATTTTAAAAGGTGTAATCAGGTGAGGGGGGAACCATAATGAAGAAAAAGAAGGTGCAGTGGAAAGAGCACCAGCCCTGAAGTCAAGAGAACCTGGATTCAAATATGGTCTCAGACACTTAACACTTCCTAGCTGTGTGATCCTGAGCAAGTAATTTAATCCTAATTGCTTCAGTAAATAATAATAATAATAATAATAATCAAAGAAGATAGTTGATTTTTTTTAATCATCTGAGTACACATATTAAAGACCACCTGGCTAGAAAGATGAAACAAAGGAGTTCACAAAATAAATTACAAGTCTGGAACAGAATAGTATTGATAAGAAAATGTAAGTATTCAGATATGTGCTAGAGTGCCCTTGCTCCTTCACTAGCTCTCTGCCAAAAGCCAAGAACTTAATACCATTTATCTGACTTAAGTTGAAGCAATAGGATTAATGAGATCATCAAGAGAGAAAATGTAGATAAAGAAGAAAAAAAAAAAGAACAGACTCCTTCAAAGTAACTAATGTTTTCATTCTATTACAAACCCTTTTTTCTGATTTTCAATAGGAATGTGAGCACAGGAACTCCTTGAAATTGAATGGGATAAGCTGGAGAGGGAGAAAGCCCAGGAAGCACATTAGAGTTGGAATCTCCTTTGCCAGTTGGTCAATAGAGTTGTAAACACACACACACACACACACACACAGACACACACACACACACACACACACACACACACACACACACACACACACACACACTTTGGTACTGGGGGAAAAAAAGTAAGAAGGCTGTTTTGAGCCAAAAGATTAGAACCTGGGAGAAGAGAGATGGTTACCTGAAAAAAGCAGATACATAAAATGGAGAAGGAAGTGAACTTTTCATCTGAGTTGTAATTCTTCCAAGAAAAAGGCTCAAGGTAAATAAATATACTTTTGACTTTAAGATAAAAACTAGACAGGATAGGAGATTTTAGTTAAAGTTGAAAGGCAAATATTTTCTTCTGTTATAGTTATAATCTTTTATGGGTCTCTACTGTACTCAACCATATTCAATGGGAACAGGAAGTTCAGAAGCCCTGAAAGTTGTTGGGGAAGAAAGATGAAGGATGGAGTAGGCAGTATTTCAGCTGCTTGAAATACCTTCAAGCCCTTTCAAACCATGTAATGGAGCTTTAAAAAGAAAAAAAAAAAGTTTAATATGTTTAATTGCTTCCCCCCCCCAAGTGGTAAGGCTGCTGTTCCCTTTTTTAAAAAATAAAAATAAAAAAAATTCTCCTTATTCCATTAAAATGAATAAAAGTCCATTTCCTTTATTCAGAGAGTACTTAAGATAGTTAATTGACAGGCACACATATAAAGAGAAAAAGATGGAAAACAAAATGACCTTGACTGCAAGTGCTAGTCTGGGGTAAAGAGACTGACACCATAACTTAATGAGTTTTGAATAGACCATTTTTATTGTCATCATTGTCATATTACTATCTGTGTCATATAGAAGGCCTGTGAGAAAAGAAATGACTGAACAAAGGAATAAAAATCTAGTCAATGGCTATTTAATAAACACTGGGAGGCTTTGGAAGTCCATTCATCTTTACTGATGTTATTCCAAAGCTATAATACAGAAATCTGCAAGAGTAACCAGGAGAATATTATAGGCATTCCAGTCATTCTGATCTATATCTGGCCCCTGAGCCCATTTGGCTTCAGAGGAGGAAGTGAAATTGGTGACTTTGTACACCGCCCACCCTCATTTAAATCCAATTCACTTGCAAGTCATGACATGACCTTCCAGATATCATAGTTTTCTTTGAGAAGAACAAACAACAGCAGATACTGACTACATGGAGTTAAAAGATTTGTTCAAAGTCACGCAACTTTCAGAGCTGGAATTTGAATCCAAGTTCTGTATTTTCTGAGCCAATTATTTGTGCCCTGGTGGATATGACATCATTGGTGCTTCCTATTTCAACATAGTAGTTATTTTTTTAAGATCATAAGGTATGGAAATGTGAACTTCCAAAAACTGTGTTAAGAGAGGGAATTGGATGAGAGAGGAAGCAGTATTGTCCTCTCAGTGGAAGACTTGCAAGCTGAGTTATTAATCCCCACTCTCAAAGGAAGTTTTAGCAATTCTTGTCATGGGAGATTACATGGGAAGAAAAGTGAATAGGGGAAAGAGGAGGATGAAAGAGGAGATGTCATGAGCCTCTAGTACAGTAATAACAAAAAAGAGAACAGCTTCCCACATAGACTTCTGCTTCATCACAGGAAACAGCTTCCTATCTAGCTGTGAGAGATGCAAATGAACTTCCCAATGACAGTCCCAGAACTGGATTCAATCCATTCCCATCAGAAGCAGAGGAAGGAGCAGGATTCTCATCATATCTAGCCAGACAGGGGACATTAAATAGAAACTACTTTGACCATCAAAATTCAGTGTTGTAAGCTGTTGTGCTGCCTTTCATTTCAGTCACAAACTGCAATTCCAGAGATTAAGAGAGTGGTTTTTATTTTCCACTTAATATTCAGAAACATAGGGGATTCACAGGAAACCATGAAACCAGAAGCTACAATAGGCCCCTGTCTTTAAGTGCAGTACACAAGGGTTTCTGATTTGTATCATTGTGTGTCATCTCAATTTTCTGTCTTTTTTCCAAGCTGTTACAGACACAAATTAGGGTTCTTAATTTACTGATTGATATTAAATTTATCTGATCTCTAATATAACTTAAGAACTAATGGTTACTGGGTACTTGGGAAAGAAATTTAAATAATCAAGTCACTTAACTCTTTAATTTGTGTATATTCATTCAGTAAATACATATTAACAATCTATTGTGTCTTAAATGTTCAGTGACACAAGAACAATAATGAGAATTTTTAAAAATACCAAAATAATGGGTTTGGTCTTGGATTTGGACTGAGTTCAAATCCCAAATGTACAATTTGCTACTTATATGATCTTGAACAAATTACTTGACTTTGAAGTTGTGTTTTTCTTATCATTAAAATGAGGGAGTTGGAAGAGGATCCCTTTAAAAGTTCCTTATAATCCTAAATCTATGCTCCTATTTTGGCAGAGTAGGTAAGATTTTAATAATGTTTGTCTTTTATATAACACTTTAATATTTGCAAAGCACTTTATATATATTATCTCATGTGAGTCTTGCAAACAACCTTTGAGGTAAGTCCTATGGTTGTTATTATCCTCATGTTATACAAAAAGAAACTGCAGTTCAGAGAGGTGAATCAACTTATCCATGGTTATATAATTAGTAAGTGTGAATGCGATTAATAAAACAATACCTGTCCATAAGAAGCTTACCTCTTATGTGGAATCTACAGTGTAACAAGTATGATAATTACCTTGAAGTGGTAAATTACTAGAAAAATAGTTGACTATAAAATAGTTACTATGAAACTGTAAAGGGTCTATTTATATTTTCAAATGGCATTGTTAAAATATCCTAAATATTCTTAGATATTTTCATACTTTTATCAAATGACAATTTCTAAATTTTATGTCTCTAATTTCCCAATTCCAACAAATTACTAGCCCTTTCAAATTAGTTCTTGCAGTGATATCTTAAATTCAACATTGTAAAAAGAGAAACACAGTGTGATATCAGAGCTAGAAAGCTAGTCATAGTGACCTGTACTCGAAGCCTTCTTTTACTTCAAATATTTGTAGACAATTAACATGCACCATTCTCAACTCCTTTCCTCTTTTGTTTAGCCATCCCTTCTTGCAGGTCTGATATGGCCTTGAGACCACTTACCATTCTGACCACTCTCCTCTGAGTATTTTCCAAGTAGAATTGAGCACAATATCATAGATATTCTTTGATTAAGCAACATACATTGGGATCTTCATCACTTCCTGTGTGTCTCCCAACCAAGCTCATATTTAAATTTACTTTTTTTTTTTTTTTTGCTTCTATGCTGCTACTCAGAACTTGAAAATCTATTCATTCTGCTAGATTAATTTCATTAGATATATTGTTTGAACAGACTTCTTTGATTTGTATTTCTGAAGTGGATTCTGGAACCCAAACATTAACATATACATTTATCCTTATTGGATCTTATTTCAACATTTTCAACCCATCCTTATAGTCTGTTGAGCTCATTTGGGATCTTAATTTTCATTGAGACTGGTAGTTGTAATTTCCAGGTTTTGTGTTATCTAAGAACTTGACAATCATGTCATCTATTCCTTCATGGACAATAAAAGAGAAAAGCATGAATGGTACAAGGTAAAGGATAGCTCTCCCTCCGAATTAACATTGACCTGTAAATGATGATTCTGGATCCAATCCTTCAAGTAATTCATGGTCATCAAGTTGTCCTATCATCTATCAGTAGCATAAGAAATTTGTTAAATACTTTGCTAAAGTGTAGATGTATTTTGTCTCCTGAATTTCTTCGAACTGTTAATTATGCTACCTTTTTAAGATAAGAAATTAGATTATCAATTCAACCTAATTTTTAGAAATATTGAAATGCCCACTACATTATAAAAATTATGATAGATCCTGAAAATTTAAACTACACATACACACACACACACACACACATTATTATTTGGCAGCAATATAGCAATATAGAGGTTGTATTTTAAAGTGAAGAAACTAGAGGCACAGAGTCTAATGAGTAGGTGATTGCAATAAACCATGTAAATGGAACTAAGTGATGGAACTAAGATAGAGACTTTGAGACTGTGAGAGTAGTGAAAAGAGAACAAAGAAGAGCTGTGATTGGACATGGGGGCTGGTCTCCTTTAACCTTTACTCCGTGATCTCATATACAAGATTGCCTCAGCAATCATACCTGCTATCTCTCTGTAATATGCATTTTCCCCTATCTGCTTATTGGTTCTTTCTTTGCATGTTCAGCCCTTCACTAGCTTAAAACACTTGACCGAAATGCAATCAACTCAAGATATTATATTGGAATTTCCCATTTTCTCAAACTCCTAGAAAAAACTGTCTACAGTTGATCTTTATGTCTTATTCTGTGTCCCTATTTCAAGGTATCTCCTTTAGTATAATCTTTGTTTCAGTTAAACTGAACTGTGTTCTTATCTTTACCCTTATGCTGCCCCCTTTCTACATTTTCGTATGTTGTAATCCAGGCTTATAATTCATTCCTTGATTCCCCAATTCCAACTAATTGACACTGTCCTTTTTTAAGGCCTGGCTCATGTACAACTCTTCTATTATACTATCTCATCTCCCAGCAAAAATAATAATAATAATTCGGCCCTTTTAAAATCCTTAAAGCCATTCTATTCAATCTCTCCTATGTACTTAGTCATAGTCTAATTTGTATTATTTTGTGTACATATCTCATCTTCACCTAGCTGAGTTGTAAGCCCACTGTTCCTACTTATGATTCATGACCTTCATTTGTAGCTGGTGAAATCATGTATTATGAAAAATAGCATCATGATTCATCGATTTCTTTCTTATAGTTTTAATCTATTATATGAAGGGAAATATAAGTTAACATATTTTCTCTCATCTCTCTTCCAATATTCCTTATAATTTAAGGTCATTCTTTTTATACAATTGTACTAACTATCCTCCAGGTCTGGAATGCATTTCTTCTTTATTATAGAGTCTTAGATTCTTTATTTTTATTTCCCTTCAAAATCTTTTCAAAGCTCAATTCAAATACCATCTTTTACATAAGACCTTTCCTAATACCTACTGTTTCTAGGGCCCCAAATAACTTTACATTTTTCTTTTTTTTTTTTTTTCCTCTGAGGCAATTGGGGTTAAGTGACTTATCCAGGGTCACACAGCCGGGAAGAGTTACGTGTCTGAGGTCAAATTTGAACTCAGGTTCTCCTAACTTCAGGGCTGGTGCTCTATCCATTACACCAACTAGCTTCCCCATATTTTACATACTTTCTTTAATATATACATGTATGTATATATAAATATGTGTATGACATATGTGTATATAGATATGTGTGTGCATATGTGTGTCTACATATGAATCTGAAAAGTCTTTCAACATGTATGTTCTTAGCTGGACATGCTGTACACTAACCCCAATTTCATAAGGCACTTTGGTACTCCTTGAACACAATTGCCAAATATGTCTATGTTGCTATATATTATATGTGCACATATGGTTTTCATCAAATAGATTGTGAAATTTTTGAAGGCATAGATTGGGGGGCGTTATCCCTACCACTAACACAATATCCAGCAATAACAATTAAAGTTTATAGATTAATTGAATCATTCATGAACTTAAAATATATTTTTGTTCAATACACAAAATATATTTAATTTCCAAAAGGGATAGTCTAACTTAGAATTAGGAGTTGTATTGTTGTGATATGGGAGCCACCTGCTAGTGGCTGCTAGAGGTCTAACTCAGACCTGTAGAATGGATCTCTTTATGTCAGAGGATGATGATGATACAAGGAGACTGAGAGGCAATTGTGTTGTCTGACCTCTCTCCTCTTCCCTCTTGCCTCTAATTTATTTCATTCTCAATCCACAAGGAATATCTGTGAAGGCTGTTTTGCAACTCCTTCAAGGGTTATACTTCAAAGCTGTGGAGGCTCTCAGAGAATTGACCTGCCTCTTCACCTAGGTCCTTAACATTGGATGACCAGCAGGATGATTTCAGAAAGGCCTGAAGAGACTTACATGAACTAATGCTGAGTGAAATGAGCAGAGCCAGAAGATCACTGTACACAGGAACATTTTAGGATGATCAATTATGATGAACATGGCTTTTTTCAAAAGCAAGATGATTCAGTCCAGTTCCAAAGGTTTTGTGATAGAGAAAGCCATCTGCACCCAGACAGAGGACTGTGGGAACTGAGTGTGGATCACAACATAGTATTTTTACTTTTTTGTTGTTGTTTTCTTGCCTTTTGTTTTCTTTCTCATTTTCCCCCCTTTTTGATCTGATTTTTCTTGTACAGTATGCTGATTGTAAAAATATGTATACAAGAATTGCAAATATTTAACATATATTGAATTACTTGCTGTCTAGAGGAAGGGATTGGAGGAAGTAAGGGAGGAAAAAATTTGGAACACAAGGTTTTTCAAGAGTGAATGTTAAAAATTATCTATCCATATGTTTAAAAAAACTTTATTAAAAGAATTAGGGGTTGTAGTCAAAACATTCCAATATTACATTGCCTCTTAATACATATATTTTCCTATGCACATTCACCCCATATGTTTGTATTTTCTCACATATGTATTCATACATTTGAACACATACATCTACATGGTATTTTTATATTTTATATATCATGTGTGTTATATGTATATGTGTACACATACATGTGTATGTATTTATTATGTGACTTGTAAGTATATATGTATTGGAAGGTGTGTGAGACAAATGTATCTTGTCTCAGACACTGGATAGTCTCATTTGTATATAATGTCCTAGCCCTCTGAACTTAATTTACTATTCTAGTTTTTCTTTTCCTACTAATCTCCATGAACAAATAAGAAATTTGGGATTTAAAAGCTGTGAAACCCCATCTCCCCAGAGCTATTTGGTAATTATTAGGCAAATAACCACTCTTTTGTTTATGGCCTAGTTTAACTTTCCAGAAGATGAAAAGTATAAAGTTTTTTTGAATACTTGCCATAGGCTAACTCTCTGGCTTAGGTCACAAGGTCCTCTCTAAAAAGAGCAGTCATAATAAATGACAAAGCCTAAGGGCACTAGGTAGGTGGAATGACCCTGCTCTTTGATCTAAAGAACTTGGCATCCAGGGCTGAAAACCTGCTCAGGAGAGGAAAGACCTCAGATCCCAGGTTCTGAGGAAACAAAATAAAGTATTTTTCTGGTGATCCTAGGAAAATACTTTACTGCTATTCTTTTCTAAAAGCTGGATAAAAAGACCATGGCAGCACTCTAGCTAAGAATTTCAGTCAAAGTAATAGACCAGTAAAGCCATGTCTGGAATTATCCAAGAGAGAAGCATTCCTAGGAAGCCAGCAGCAAACTATTCAGCACCATCCAAAAAAGCCATATCCAAAGAAAACTATGTGACCCTGTCAGCAAGAATAGTACAGTAAAATCAACCAACTCTACCACGTGTAGCCTAGCCACACATGTGTCCATCCCATATGTGAGTTTCTTCACTTGTGGGCTTTGTGTGTTCACTCTCTACCTGAGGCCATGTGTTTATTCAGAGTTTTTCCCAGACTTGTGGGATTTTGTTAATGATATTTAACTCACACCATTTCTTTAAATGTCTCTGTTTTAGACTATTTATGTCCTCTGGTCTATTATTAAAGGTAAATACATGAATAATAACAACAAAGGGGAACATATTAATGGGGGCTCATGTGCTATGGTGAAGGACTATAGACACCTTGAGTATTGCAATATCTTAAGAAAGCACTGAATTTACACAAATGAAAAGGTACATCAAGATGCTCAGACAACTTCAAGTCAGGGTAAATTTATAAGTTAAAGGTCTTGTTCAACTATAATATAAACAAGATGTTTTTTTTTTTTTTAATAGGCTCACTCAATCCCCAGAAGTATGTTGTAGCTGGATTACATATATGCAAAAAAAAGGGCTTAATCTTCCTTTATTTTTATTCTCTGTTATAGATTGGTTTGCCTAGAAGATGTTGAATAAACTAACTGCCTACATCTATATAGAATGGGCAATATACCATGTCTGTACAGGTTGCCTTTTTCTTTTACTTGGCACATCAAACATTACAATTAAGTGGTCTGCTAGTTTTTTTTTTTCTTTTATAACATTTCATCTCCTATCTCCATATCTTTGCACAAGTAGTTCCTCCCTTTCTAGAATGCATACCCTCCTCATGCTGCATAGGAACCACATATGGGACATTCACGTATGGAAAATAAATGGACCCAACGAAGCTACCTAGACAGAATACTCACAAGGAATATGTGTGGCCAAGGCACATGTGGATGGGCAACTCACACTTCTGGTAATGTTACCATGCTATTCTCTTGTGAACCTGCTCTATACCTGCTCTTTGCTAATTGGTCCTATTTATAACCCATTATTTCTCAGTTGGTCCTCACCGGACATCATGTCAGCTTCATCAAGTATAGTATCTCCATTACAGCCAGTCTCCAGCTCTCCTTGGGATATCTAGATATTATAGATAGAGCTATTGATAAGAAGTTAAGAGTTTAAATTCTGCCTCAGACTAGCTGCACTAACCTTAGAAAATTCATTTAACTAACTCATCTCAAATTCATTTTCCTTATCTGGAAAATAGAGATAAAAACAATAGCTCCTACTTCACAGTATTGGGAGAATCAGATGGGATACCTAAAAATAAATATGCAAAATGTAAAATTCTATATCATTATTATTACTATTACTCTATTCATCATTTACTAGGGATGCTGTGGTTAGTAAAGTCTTTTCCTGCAGAAGATAGCTAACGTGGTTTCATTCCATTCTTTTAGCCCTTTATCTGACCATTTCTAATTCAGATGCTTCCCTGGACATCATAATGTCCAGAAACTCTTCATCATGCAAGATGGAATCAACTCTTAAATTCGGTCCTGCTCAGCAGGAAATCCTTGAGGTTCTTCCTTCCCTGTGGTTAGAGAGGGTGAGAGGTATATTTATGGAAGATCAGCCTTGATCCTCTACCATTTAAGGAGAGCATTTGGAGAATCCACTTTTCGAGCAGCTTCTTTCCTGGACTTCATATTTTGAGAAATATCATTCTGAAAAATGAAATCAACTCTGGAACTCTCACTTTTTCAGATTATTTTCCAGCTGAACCCAGAGAAGATCCTCTCCTCTCCTACTTTTTAAATTTCAGTTAAGATTTTATGTGTTTTCTTCACTATTATACTGAGTTCCTTGAGGGCAAGGAGCATCTTATCCCTTTCTTGATATCCCCAATGCTTAGCACAGCACCAGACAGATGGTAGCACTTAATAAATGCTTATTCATTCTAACACTGACTCTGACCTCAAGTATAATTTTTAACTGAGATATTGTCTTCAGAGCCACTTGCTACTCTCTGTCTTCCATCCAATGTTGGAATCAAGGAAGAAGGATGGTGAGATTAGTAAGTCTTTCTTTCTCCTGCCAGAAAATAAAAAGCTCCAAAACTCCAGTCACCTCTCTCAGTCAATGACCATGAAGCTATTTCAGGTAATGGCTACAGAACTATTTTCCCCCATCTAAGATACTCACTAAATGTGAAAGCTGTTCAGATTAGGATGATGTCTCCTTTTTAAACTACTCTTCCAAATTACTCTACTTATTTCAATTCAATTCTCCACTAACATGATCAGAAAACCAGTTTAATTCATAGATCTTACCACATCTCCTGGCTAGGCAAATATTCCTAGTGATTATACAGAAAAGGACCCAAATGAAATTATAGTCAGGAAACTGTTTTTAACATGTCCCGTCATATCTCTTTGTTCTAGGCAAGAAATTAAGACTGGATTAGTTCAAAAAACAAATAAAACACTTGAAAAATGTGGGTACCTTTGTTCTATCCTCTTCCTACCCCTCTGAGAAATAGAGCTCATCCTGGATTCTCTGCTCTCTTCACAAGTTTAACAGATACTTGACTTGGTAACAATTTTAGTAAAAAAGGCAGACTGGTTTGTACTTGAGGTTGAAGAATAGGTGTGAAATACATACCTAGTGTCCAGGGGAGAATGAGGTTAAACACATGTCAGTTGCTGTTTATTTAAGAAATGTGAGAGGTCAAAAAAATACTACAAATGTGATGTGAAAAACCATCTCAGCACAGTGTAGTTGGGAGTTTCAGATATAAAGGACAAGGGCAGAAAAGGACTTTCTGTCTAATCTTTGCACTGAAAGACATATTTCTGTCAACTGCCCAAGGTCAAGACACAGTAAAAGGAGAACAGCTACAGCCAGACTGGCTTAAGGGACCCAGAACAGAGGTGAGAATGAAACAACAGGAGCTTAATATCTGTCCCTCAAAATTTAAAGAACCTATCTGGGCCTGTAAAAAGAAAAGCAGCAAAATGGAGCCTTCAGGAAGAAATGGAAGAAAATAAAGATGCACTTCAGAATGGAGAGGAAAAAAACTCCAAGGCAAATTTTAAAAAGCAACTAGGACTGGATAACAGGTGCAGATAATTTTTCCCTAAGAAAGAGAGACAGGATGGTCTTACTTCTAAGTAAATGATCTGTTTGGGGTCCACAGGGAATGAAGAGAAAGTGAAAAAGAAGATTTATTAAAAAATAAGAAGAGAAAGGACAAAGATGAAGAGAAGTCTGGTGTTGAAGGTTCCTAAAATCCAAAAGAAATGGAAATAGAACAATGGAGAGAAATAGAGGAGAGAGCCCAAGAGAAGGATTTTTTTATATATATATGCTAGGTTTGGGAGAAATTGTAAATGCATAGTTTTTAAATAATCACTTCAATATTCCAAATATATACTGATGCTGTTGTTTTTTTCACTGATCAAGGCAAAGGATTCAGGCATTAGCATGTCTTTTATTACTGGATCCTAAGACTGCATTAGCTTTAAGTTGTTGTCATACCATGGAAATGGCATTGTACAACTTTATACTCATCCAAATTAAATCCCATTTTCTTCAGAGCTATTTTTCTAGCCTAGTGAGATCTTTTTTGATCCTGACTTTTTCATCCAAGTGGATAAGCTCTCTTTCCAAACATCTTGTTATCTGAAATATAATAGGGAGTCCAGATGACAAGTTCCTTCTCAAGAAGAGGGAAAGGAAATATTTTAAAAGAGAAGAACATCATCAGCACTTTTTTAACCTAGTAATGGCAGAGAGAGCAAGTAAATAATATCTGCCACCATTCTAAAGGTAATATTTATATGGACCATTTCAGTGAAGTATGAATATTTATCACAATTGGTAGTTGTATGACTATGGTTAAAAAAAAAAAGGTACTTTGTCCTATCCTCTTGCCACTTGAATCTAATCAATAAATGGCAAATTTATTGGCAAAGGGGGCCAGAAAGGGGCAGGTCACATGTAAGGGAGCTTTCTAGGACAAGAGAAAGATGTGAGTACTGGATGAGAATATCCTGATGATCTCAGATATTAACATTTTTCTATATCCTCTATATGTGTATCCATCTGCGAAGTGCATGGAAGATGGTAGAGTAGGGCAGAAGGATTGTGATGTGTTTATTTTTTGCTCTCCATTGCATTTTGTGCTTGGTATTTATCTTGTCTTCTCACAATCCAATCATTCTACCCAGGAGTAGAAAGGATCTGCTTAATAGAAAGACATGGCTATGATATCATTCCAGAAATAGTTCTGGCTATTTATCTGAGCAGGCAATTTTTCTGAAACTCCATTCCATCACTTCAGAGATGTGCTAGAGAGCCCCAGATACAATGACATCAAAGCCTAACTGAAATATTGTATGTGAAAATCCTCTGAGAAGTATAAAGTGTTATCAAAATGCATGGTGTTGTTATCCTGTCTTAGATAATTTGAACATCTCTTTAATCCTCCTGCAGTTATTTGGAAAGATATATTTAAAATATAAATAATGTCCTTCCTGTGGAATTGAGGGCTATATTTAGCAATGCTAACAAAGAAAAGGGTTGAAACGGTACTGAAATATGACAGCTAGTATAGCACTAACCATCACTGATATGCAGAAAAGCAAGTAGGACCAAAGATACTGCTGACTATTGTTAACATATTTTTTCTATCTTGTAAATTACTGCCAGCTAATTTTTCTATATTACTATGTGCCAGGCACTGTGTTAAGCAATGGATTTACAAAACCAGACAAAAAAAAAGCATACCAACAGTCCCTGCTTTTAAGGAGTTCACATTAATTCAAAATCTAATGGGTAAAACAATATGCAAATGACTACAGACCAACAAGACATAGACAGGATAAACTGAAGATAATCATGGTGAGAAAGACCAGCATTAGGACGGATCAGGAAAGTCATCTCACTAAAGGTGATATGACAAAATCCAGGAAATAGAGAAGAAGAGAGAGTGAATCCACTCCTTTTTTTTTTTTTTTTTTTAATTTACATTGCCTTTTTCTCTTAATTTTGCAATTGGATGGAATCCACTTATCCAGGCATAAGGATCTATCAGCAAAAATACATAGTTGGAAGACGGGTGTTATATGTGACTAATAGAAAGGAGGTCAAGGGGTTAGTGGGTCACAGAATACTTAGAAATAGAAGAAGAATGCCAAGGTAAGAAGGGACTAGATTATGAAAGACTTTAAAATCAAAAAGAAAACTTTAAATTTGATTCTGAAGTTACTAGGGACACCTACAGCATGAGGGTAGTAGCCAGGTCAAAGAAGAGAAGAGAGCATCTATGAGAAATGTTATAAAGGCAAAAAATTCTTGTTGATTTTGCGGTCCAAGTATAGGGTATTTTTAAAATTATTAACAAAATCAGATTATCATAATTAATGAGTTCCCTGAGGAAAGTCATTCTAAAATTCTCTCCTCTATTTGCTTCTCCCACCATACCCACCCTGACTTAAAAAAAAAAAGTGAATAGATTTCTCAATGTGATGCAGTCATGGAATAATTTTCAATGATTTTCTGTCTTAACGAGAATAAAGGCATATAGGCAGTTTTATTGATTGGGCTCAAGGCTTAAAAACAAAGGCAGGGAAAAGTTACCATTTACAAAATGAACACTGAACCACAATACCTGCTATCTGGGAAAACATGTGAATTATGCACAGGAGATCCAAGTTTTCTTTTTCCAGAAAAAAAGGTTTCATTTCCTTACTTCTGTGCAAAAATATGCAATTTTTTTGAGAGAATGAAAGAAAAGGTACATCCATTCTCTTCCTTTGGAAGGCAGCAAAAAAAATGTCAGAATGTGCAGAAAGAAAAATTATTCTCACATACTGGTAATACTCCATCATCAGTCACATATTGCAAAGGGCAACATTTAGGATGCCTGTTTCAAAAAGATCATAAATTAATCTGGTTAGGACTTTAGAACTCATCAAGTACAATCTCATTTTTTCAATAATCAACAATTCTAGAAATGTTAAATGACTTACACAAGATTATACAACTAAAAGTTCCTGAAGGAGGATTTGAGACAGATCAAGTGCTCTATCCTCTATACCATGGATACTACTATTCATGTTATCAGGAGTGGTTCTAGAATATATTCCCTCTCTGAAGAAATCTCTCAGGACTTTCTCTCTGAAAGTCAATGTCTCTTTAACCCAATCTATGATTGAAATATTGAGGAATAATGCTTCTTCTCTGTGACTACTAGCACCCTGGTCCCTTGCCTTGGGGATCTCTAGAGATATGGGTCTCAAGGACTCTCTAAAGAATAGTTCATTTTTCCTTCTCTGAAATTGTCCCACAGTGTTTCCTCCATGCTACCAAATCACTCCTCCCCGATTGACTTGCCCCAATAATAGCCATTCCTTAGTGAAGTGTTGAGGAATTTGGTTTGCCTTGCCAAATTGGGTCTGCCCATTTTGATGAATGACTGTCCTTGCCACATTGCAAATATGTATAATCTATTCACTGATCAGTGGCTTTGGTCAATTCTGTGACTGCTTGAGATTCAGCCCAGTCACCTCCCAGGTTGAAGGATATTTTAGTTTAAAATAAGCTCTCTATTCTGTCTGATTCACACTGAGATGATAAATCTGCTACTATCACTTACTTGATGATAGTCTATTTCTCTGAGGGAAAATGTATCTTCATGCACTTGAATTAGATTTTTTTTCTCAAATAACCACAAGTTTAATCACATTTTTTGTTGCTCAATGTTAGCACTACTCCTCAAACAGATCATTTTGTTTCTTTGAAAGAAAGGAGTCTTATGACATTGTATGGACTCCCATCATCTCAAGAACTTGATGACTCATACAACTCCAGATTCCACTCTGAGGCCCCGATTCTCCTGAAGAATGAACACTTCACCTGATCCATTATTTCAAGTGGGTCCTTATGCTCACTTTTCTTCCTGGGCTATTTTAACATTTTACTTCTAGGCTGTTTAGCCCTTCCCTCTCTGTCAAATTAGAACAACCAGTCCTGTTAATAATGTTTACTAAATATCAACTATATGATAGGCACTGTGCTCAGTTCTGGGATACCAAAAAAGGCAAAACTACAATCTCTGGCTCAAGAAATTCATATACAACAAGCAAATAAGAATACGTACAAACAAGATACATAGACAGATTTTTTTGAGGCAATTGGGGTTAAGTGACTTGCCCAAGGTCACACAGCCAGGAAGTGTGAAGTGTCTGAGGTCACATTTGAACTCAGGTTCTTTTGACTTTAGGGCTGGTACTCTAACCACTGCACCACCTAGCTGCCCCAGAAGATAATTTTAGAGGGAAGATATTAACATTCAGGAGGAGAATTAGGAAGGGCTCTGTGTAGAAGGAAGGACTTTAGTTGAGACTTGAAAGAAGCCAAGAGAGACAGACAGACAGAGAGGAAACAGATACAGAGAAAGACAGACAGACAGAGAGAGAGAGAGAGAGAGAGAGAGAGAGAGAGAGAGAGAGAGAGAGAGAGAGAGAGAGAGAGAGAAACAGAGACAGACAGAGAGGAAACAGATATAGAGAAAGAGAGACAGACAGACAGAGAGACAGGCAGAGAGAGAGACAGACGGAGAGACAGAGAGACAGAGAGACAGACAGAGACAGACAGAGACAGACAGACAGACAGAGACAGTCACAGAGAGAGAGAGACAGAGAGAGTTGATTACAAGTATTGAAAATAGACAAAAGAAAAACCCAGGAGTCTTAAAAACAGAATATATGGTAGAAGGAATAAATATCAAGGAAACTAGTGAATAAATATCACTGCATTGAAGAGTATATTGTAGAAAAAAAAAGGAAGGGAGCAAGTTATGAAATATTTTAAACACAGGATTTTATATTATTTATTATATATTATAACATATAATTGTATCTAATATACAATATTATATGTTCTCATATAACATATAGTTCTATATATGTATATTATATAGGATTCTATGTTACTTAGAGATAAGAGAGAACCACTGCAATCATTGAATGGACATGAGGGGGAAGGTGATGTGACATGGTCCACTCTTAAGAAAGTTAATTTGACAAATGAGTGGATATTAGAATAGAGCCCGGAAGGACTTGAGGTAGGGAGACCAATCAGCAGCTTATTTCAATAGCCTAAGTACGAGATGATGAGGGTCTGTACTAGCGTCATAGCAGTGTCAGAGGAAAGAAAGGAACATATTTGAGAAATATTCTAAAAGTAGAATCAACAGAACTTTGCTACTGATTAGATGTCTGTGATGAGAAAGAATGAAGTATCAAGGTTAACCTGGGTAACTGAGAGGATGGTGGTACCTTTGAAATAATAGAGAACTTGGGGAAAAGAAAGAGTTTGAAATAAAGATAATGAGTACAATTTGCAATATCTTGAGTTTAAGATTTCTATAGGATATCTAGTTTCAAAGTACAATAGGCAGATGAAGATCTAAGCCTGTAATCAAGAGAAACATAAGAGCCAGACAAATAGACCTGGGAATCATTTGAAAAGAGATCATAATTTGAACCATGGAAACTGATGAGATCATTAAGTGAAATACTATTTAGGGACAATGGAATAGGGACCTTCAAGTAGGGGATAGAAGGGCAGCACCCACTCATAGCTAATTAGACAATTATCCAACAAAGGAAACTGAGGAATAATCCAACAAGTAGGAGGAGAACTGACATCAGGAAAAGCTAGAGAAAAGTGAGCTTCAGAATCGGGCCATCTTGCTTTTATTCTTATAGCTCCAGTGCTTAACACAATGCCTGGGCAATAATAAATGCTTCTTCATTCATCAACACTTAATTCAGCTACAGGGTCTTTTTACTGTGGTACTTTTATTTATTTTTAATACACATTACTTTATGAATCATGTTTGGAGAGAACAATCAGAGCAAAAGGGAAAAACCATGCAAGGAAATTAAAAAAAAAAAAAGAAGTGAACATAGCATGTGTTGACTTACATTCATTGTCCTTAGATCTTTTCTGGACACAGATGGCATTTTCTGTTCAAAGTCTATCGGAATCGTTTTGGATCACTGAACCACTGAGAAGAACCAAGTCCTTCATATTAATCATCACATATTCTTGCTGTTACTGTGTACAATATATTCCTGGTTCTACTTGTTTTATGCAGCATCAATTCATGTAAATCTTTTCAAGTCTTTTTATAATTAACTTGATCATCACTTTTTATACAACAATAATATTCCATTAGCTTCATGTATCACAGCTTGTGCAGCCATTCCCCAATTGATGGGCATCCACTCCTTTTCCAATTCTTTGCTAACACAAAAAGAGCTGCTACAAACATTTTTGCACATGTGGGTCCTTTTCCCTCCTTTATAATTTCCTTGGGATACAGACCCAGTAATGGCACTGCTGGGTCAAAGAGTATGCACAATTTTATAGTCCTTTGAGCATAATTCCAGATTGTTCTTCAGAATGGTTGAATCATTTCACAACTCCCCCAACAAGGCATTAGTGTCCCAGTTTTCCCACATCCCCTCCAAATTTATCTTTATCTCTTACTGTCATCTTAGCCAATCTGAGAGGTGTGATGTGGTACCTAAAAGTCATTTTAATTTGCATTTTTCTAATCAATAGCAATTTGAGCATTTTTTTCATATAACGATAAATGGCTTTAATTTCATCACCTGCAAATTGTCAGAGGGTATCTCTGACCATTTATCAATTGGGGGAAGGACTTATATTATTATAAATTTGACACAGTTCTTTATATATTTTAGAAATGAATTTAGAAATGAAACCTTTATCAGAAATACTGTCTGTAAACATTTCCCCACAGCTTTGTACTTCCCTTTTCATCTTGTTTCTATTATATTTGTTTGTGCAACTTAATGTGATCGAAGTTGTCCATTTTGCCTTTTATAATATTCTCTAGTTCTTCTTTGATCATAAATTTCACCCTTCTCCAAAGATCTTATAGGTAAATTATCCCTTGTTCTGCTAATTTGTTTAGAACATCATCTGTTATGGCCAAATCATGTATCCATTTTGACTTTATTTTGTTATGTTCTGTGAGATGTAAGTCTGTGCTGATTTTTCAAACATATTATTTTCCAGTTCTCCCAGAAATTTTTGTAAAATAGTGAGATCTTATTCCAAAAGCTGGAGTTTTTTTTTTTTTTAAGAAAAATGGTCTCTTACTTCATTAAAATTCTATCTCCTCCCCTGAAATATGTTGCTCATTGTGTAGTTAATTATTGGTTGTAACTCCAGGTCCTTTGCCTTCCAGAATATGGTATTCCAGACCCTCCAATCTTTTATTGTATAAGCTGCCAGATCCTGGGTAATCCTAACTGTTGCTCCCTGATATTCGAATTGTTTTTGTCTGGCAGCTTGCAGATTAGAATCCTTGAGATTATAGTTTTTGGAGTTTGGCAACAATGTTCCTTGAGGTTTTCCTTGTGGGATC
Organism: Sminthopsis crassicaudata; assembly: GCF_048593235.1. Lineage (NCBI taxonomy): Eukaryota > Metazoa > Chordata > Mammalia > Dasyuromorphia > Dasyuridae > Sminthopsis > Sminthopsis crassicaudata. The sequence continues at coordinate 105,230,514 of NC_133618.1, read as the reverse complement.
TCTTTCCGGAGGTGATCAATGGATTCCTTCAATGAGTATTTCCCCCTCTGTTTCTATAATATCAGGGCAGTTTTCTTTAATGACCTCTTTTAGAATAGAAAGAGTCAAATCTATCATAATTGATCCATTATATAATCTTACTGTTAGTATATACAATGATCTCCTGATTTCACTCACTTCAGTCAGCATGAGTTTATATAAGTCTTTGCAAGTTTTTCTGAAATTACTTGGTTCATAATTTCTAATAGAACAGTAATATTCCATTACTTTCTTATACCATGACTTATTCAGCCATTTCCCAATCGATGGATATTCATTTATTTACCAGTTCCTTGTCACCACAAAAAAGAGTTGCTACAAACATTTTTACATATATAGTTCATTTCTCTTCTTTTATGATTTCTTTGGGATACAGGCCCAGTAGTGACACTGTTGGATCAAAGTGTGTGCACAGTTTTATAACCCTTTGGCCATAGTTCCAAATTATTCTCTAGAATGACTAATTGGTAACTGCAAACAATTGTGTACACTCAAGGCAGTTATATCTCCTTTGCCAGAATGCATAGTGTCTGATTGGCATTGGTCTAATTATCATTAATTGGCCAGCAATAGGTCCCAGGGCAAGCCTCCGTTGGTCATTGTTTGGTCCCAATTGACTCAGAATGAATGTATATAGCAATTGTTTCTGTTTTCGTCAGAAACTCTAAGGGTCTTCCCATTCCAGATTGGATTTTTTGTAGGTAAAAGAAGATATTCTTTGTTTCAATTCTTCTCTAGCCTTAATCATTGAATAGGACATTGCCTTAATCAAAATAACACCTGTTATGAATGTTAACTTTAGAAGGTCAAGATCTCCCTCTGCTTCTATGGCTGATCAGTTGTCCTGATTTATATTTTTTCCACTGGACTCAGATGGTGCTGGAGGAGAAAGTGAGGCTAGTGATTTTGCACATCCCTCCCTCACCTAAATCCAATTTACTTGCACATCATAGCATCATCTCCCTCATACCATGATCTTCTTTGAGAATGAAGGTCAAATAACAACAACATTTCATATCATCTCTTCTCTTCAATCCATCCTCTATTGCTTCTTCTTCAGAATTAGAAAGGAAAATAACCTTCTCTCTAGCCTAAAAGACAAAGAGTTTTTGTTGGATCTGAAATTTTTGATTGTCAGTAAGGGCAGAGGTTGTGATTAAAGGGTTTTGTTTATTAGCTGCCCTCACTGGGTTTCCTTTTTGCATAAAGGCTATGATACTGATACTGATCACACATGACTATGATGTTGAAATTAAAGCCTCTTCTCTGGTATTGTGAGATGCAGGATTCTGCTTCTTGACAGAAGAAAAGGAAGAAGTATGAGGGTGGGACGCAATACAGATCTCTATGTAAAACTGCTTACATAGAAAGGTTTAAGAAATTAAGTGCTAAACTTGGATAGAGAGCTACTCCCTAGTTGTCTGCTGCTGGATAAATCAATATAACCTTTCAGACCCCAAACTTTCTTACCTATATTTATGCTTATGTATTTACAAATTATATAAATATATTAATAGTTCTATGTTCATAAAACTTAAGTGAAAACAAATTATAAAAGATAAAATGTGAAAAAATATTGGATCTTAGAGTTAATAGAATGCCTGAGAAGTTTCTTGAGGAAAGGAATTTCATGGTCAGACCCATACCTTACAAAAATCACTTTGGCAGTTATAAGGAAGATGGGTTGAAAAAGGAAGAAGATCAATCAGGAGACCATTGCAATAGCCAGAGATGTGATGATGGTCCAAACTAGGGTGGTTGCAGTAGGAACACAGATAAGAGGACAGATGGAAGAGATATCATGGACCTATAAATAAGATTTTGTAACTGTTTGGATATGTGGGATGCAAGAAAGTGAGAATGAATTATAACACTAAAGTCTGTGATCCTGGATAACTGGGAAAATGGTAGTGTTCTCCACAGAAGTAGGAGAGTTTATGAAGAAAGTTGTATGGGAGAAAGATAAAGGAAGTGTTTTGGATACCTTGAGTTGGAGATGCCTATAAGAGATATCATACGTAAAATGTCCAATAAGAAATTGGTGATATAGGCTAGGATTCAGTAGAAAAAAACAGACCTGGGGGTTATTTGTGTGGAAATTAAAATTAAATCCATGGGAGTTGATTAAATCAAAAACAGGGGAAATAATTTCGGAAAGAAGAGAGTTCAGAACAGAATTTAGGAAATCCCCAGAATATGGACAATGATCCAGTTGAAGGAGGCTGAGGAGTAGTCAGGCAAGTAGGAAGAGAATCAAGAGAGAGCAATAGTCCAGAAATTAAGAAATAATAAGTCACCAAGAAGAAAAGGCAAGTTTCAATCCTTATAAGGAAGTCAAAAATAAGGGAACTAAGAAAAGTACATCAGATCTGGTAATTAAATGATCTTTGGTGACTTGAACAGGGAGACTGCATTTTAGTTTGTTGTCAAAAGTAATTAAGATCTTGAGAACCTGGGGAAATTGGAAGGATCTTAGCATCTTGAAAGAAATAGGAAAGTTAGGTTAAAAGTACACTCAAGTGGCTGTATTAGATATAGTCATGGAAGGCCATTGGTGTTACTGTTGAAGGAGTTGGGATATTTGAGACAAACTTCATTTGGATTACAAAGTGGAGATTGGGATGTGACTTATTTGTCTATCAATTGTTTGATCAGACACATTTCATAATTAAACAACTGCCCCCTCTGATCTTTCCATATCCCCATTTCTTGACTTTGGTGATGACTAGTCTATACCAATAAAATTACCAGTCCGGTTAAAAAAGAAAGAAGGGAGGAAAGCAAAATATTCTAAATAATATTCTAATTCAATTTACAGACTCCTTAATACATTCCTCCCCACATTCTCTGCTTAGACTATAGGGAGTTTGGAGTATTTCATTCAGATATTCTAGATCACTGTTTTCAAAACTCAAGTAAAAATGAGACCACTAAACCATACATAAAGATCCCTGCCTACCATGTATTAATTTAGAAATTCATATATATATATATATATATATATATATATATATATATATATATATATACACACACACACACATATATATATATATATATTAGTATTATCTATGTTTTGTTATATTTTAATATATTTTGTTAAATACTTCGCAATTATATTTCATTCTTATTCAGGTTAATTAGAAAATGGTCCATGCTTGACATCTCTGATCTATATGATTCGGGTTTTTTTTTTATAGTTTCCCAAAATTATTATTGCATTATGGGAGTGTAAATATACAGTTAGATCTCTAGAACCCAGAGCTCAACAAAACATCCTAATACATCCTCACTCCAACTTTCTGTGGACTCTGATCCACAAACAACCCAGATTAATTCCTTCTTTCTTTTATACACAGACTCATTTCTATTTCACATTCTCTCCTCATTCTTTGCTCTCATAAACTTACCATGGTTCTCTGAATTGAATCCCAGGACTAACTACCCTATACAATTGTCATGTTAAGACTCCTTTCACACACTGGAGCTAGTTCTCCTAACTATGCCTTTAGGCCATTGCCAAGTGTGAATCCAGATGCTGCTTAAAGAAGCCCAGGGAATAGCTCACAGATGCAAGTAACTACATGCTCCTTCAGCATTTGGCAAAAGCCTAATGCCCCTCTGCCAGCATCCTTAACATCTGACAAACATCTAGAAGTATCCTTTGTCTAAAACATGGACACAAGAAAGAAGGGAAATAAAATTAGGTTGAAAAGGTAGGTTAGAGCCAGATTCTGGAAGACCTTAAGTACCTCGCTAAGGAGTTTGGATTTTACCCTAAAAAGAATATGGAGCCACTGAAGATTTGTATGACATGCTCTTGCCTGTGCCTGAGGAAGAGCATTATGACAGCTATGTGAGAATGAATTAGAAATGGGGATGGAGGAAGGACAAAATAGGAAACTATTACAATAGACTAGTCCAAGAGTAAGGAAGGCTTGAACCATGATAGTGTCTGTGGCAACCCAGGAAAAAAGGACAGATTCAAGAGATGTTGAAAAGATAGAACAAGTTTTAAAGCCACATTTATTTGAATATGAAAGGTTAGGGAGAAGAAAATGTCAATGGCTTGAGGATTTTGAACTCAGATGACTGAAAGAATGGCAGGTTCAATTTTGGATACTTTTGATAACAAGGGGACATTAAATAGAGGAGTCAAGAAGACAATTGCAGATGCTTAGTTATTTTATCCTGCTATAGTATATATCCCAGGAATTTACTTGAAATACCTTAGTCTTTCCTGGATTTTTCTGTAGATCAACTTAATCTCTTTCACTAATTTGTTTTCTTTTTAATTGACTTTAATAACAAAACTTGATGAATTAAAAACTGATAATAAGATTGCTTCATCATTATATTTTCATACTATAAGTTTTGGTATTTGTCTCATTTGCCATTCTGTTGGATGAAATTATTAGTTGTGTCTATTATTTGTTAATGATTGATCCATTCTTTAAATTGGATTATTTAGTTTCCAATAAACTTTTGGTCTATTTTTCCCTGAATTACATTTTCTTTGTTTTGTTATAATGGAGATTTGGGGTATCAGTTGGGCAGAATAGTCACTGAAATCCCTTCTAGAACTCAAATTCTGAGATTCTATGATTACAAAGGTGATTTATTATGAAAACCAAGATTGCATTTCAGAAAGCTCTCAATTTAGCAATGTAGTGACATATCTTCTTTCTCTTCCCTTTTCCCTATCAACCTTAAAGTACTCGATTGTAAATAACTAGACTATTCTTCCCTCTTAACAACTATTCTGATTCACAAGCTTGATTACTTTGGTTCTCTTTTCTAATATCTGAAAATGTACTCTATGACAGTCAATATAATTATAAGTCAGCATATATTTTAATGATTTATGTTTAATATTTTTTCTGTGGCCTTTGATATTCATGACTAGTGAATACTTGTAGCTAATGGTGTTGAGTACTTGAATTGTACCTCCTTTATCATAATAAGAATATGGTTATTTCCAAGGGACTTGTCTTTTGCTGAAGTGACAAAAATATTCTCAAACAAATTAAATTGAGCTTTGTTTATTTTTTTTTCAAATAGGAGATTAAAAATAAATAAATAGAAACATCACTTAAAGGTAGCTGGGAAAAGAATTTCTATGAGGTTTAGTGGCCTCTGCTAGTTCTATGTAGCTGAAGGTCATGGAACACTAAAAGAATCTGCTGAAGGATCACAAGTGTGCTTGATCCAAAAGTCAATGGTGAGACATACTGGGGGCATAAATAGACCACAGAATATTACCAATAATGACTTGTAAGTGGTAGTATAAATATTCTTTATAGGCAAATTATGGGCAGAAAAGGAGGTAAACTAATCATATAGTTGGACAGCTGTCAAATGAACAACTAACCCATGAAATGTGAAAGACATATAATAAAATAAAATATCTGTTGTATTGACAGATCCCTTTGGCAGTTCCATTCATTCAGTTGTAAGTACAAAATGAGATAGTGTTAGTGAAGCACTTTATAAACTTTAAAAGAGTAAATAAATGCTTTTGCTATCACCATCATCACAATCATCATCTCACCTAGAGTAGAAGTACAATAATCACTTGATTCTCTGGCCCAATCCCACTAGTGATCAGCACAGAAGTTTGAACTCTTCCATTTCCAACCTGGGATGATTAGCCCTGGTGAGTCCCTAACATTTTGGGTGTCATAAACTCCTACACAGACTGTCTTATGAATCCCATATTCCATTCCACAGATTATAATGCATAAAATAAAATAGAAATAATAAAGAAAATCAATTACATTTAAAATAGTCATGAAAAATATCTTAAATGGACTCCCTGCTAAGAATCCCTGGACATACCAGAGGATATTAGACAGTTAGTCAAGTACTAAGAACCTAGAAGAATGGGAAGCAACAGTAAAGAAAGATTAACAACTTTTCCAACTTAATCTTGCTAAGGTCTGTTCCTAGCAAAGAATTCATTATTCCCTCCTCAAACTTTCATTTTTATTCATTCAAAGTATTTTCTTTTCCTCTACTCAGTTCCATGGAGTGGATAATATTCTCATAAAATATTCATCGGATCATATACATAGACCTAAAAAGGATCTTAGAGGTCATTAAATATAATGTCTACATTTTACAGATGAAGAAATTGAGTTACAGAGAGGTTTGGTGATTTGTCCAGAGTCAAACAGATAGCAGAGTTTGGATATGAATTAAGTCATAGGACTCTAAGCTCAGTATTCTCTCCCTTATATGATTGGGGGCTAAGACAGCAGTTGACATGGGAGAAGTCTACAAAGTATGAACTCAAAGTATCCAGAGCACACACAGCAAAGAAATCCTAAAATTAATTCCAATTCTAATTGTGGGCAATTGAGGCTTTGTGAGGGCAAGAAACTCTATAGGAGTATAAGAAATGGTGACTTTGGGAAAGTTTTTTTTCAGAGCCTGGGCTCTGAGTTGTCTACCAGTGTTAGAAATCTAGTCACCCATCTAATAAATACTGTGAATCAGATGACAGTTTTGACATTTACATAATAAATATTTGTTGAATTTAAATAAACTGAATTTGAAAAAAAGTATAAGGGACTGTTCAGTGTTAATCAGTTGTTATTTTTTTTTCTTCAGTTACATTTATGTGTTGAAGAGCTTTGTCTTTAAATACAAACACAAAGTACAGTAGAAAATAGATCCTCCCAAACTCATCTCCAAGGAAAAATTTATGGAAATAGGATAATAACAATTATCAGCATTCTGCTCACAATAAAGGAATGCTTTATTATACTATACCTGCAGAAAATGCTGTCTCCTTAGATACTGGGACATTCCATCAAGTTGTTCTGACATCACAGGGTTTATTTAGAGCAGGAAAGGTCTCATCTCTGCCACCTCTACTTATTAAAGTGTCAGAAATAACTGGCACAGAGAGAAGAGTAGTTGATGCCATCACATGGTCCCCTATAATTAGAAAAGAAATCTTACCTGTATGGTTTCTAGTAATGTGTTTCCAGTAGTCATTCTAAAGGTAGCATAATATTTGGCAATCAAGGAATATAGTCATAAAAGTGGGACTTATTCTGCTTCTTTGCAAAGATAGGGAAGAGAACATGGATATAGAAATTATGTATAACATCAGAATGTTTCAAGATGTTGGTTAGTTTTGCTGATTTCTTTCTACTTTATTATAAAAAGTAACTCTGGGGGAGGGAATACATTAGAAATTGTAGGTGATAGTTTAAAAGGCAATAATAAATAAGTGTTTTGTTTTTCAAAGTGGGAGAGATTTGTTTTTTTTCATATTTTACAAATGTACTTCACTAATTTATTTCTATTTACATTACAGATATTTATAAGGAAACTAATTCACCTCTCCCTTAACTCTAATCACTGTTTACATATATTGTAATTTTTCTTTTTTTTAAATAATAATAGCCTTTTATTTTCAAAATACAAGCAAAGAAAGTTTTCAATATTCACCCTTGCAAAATTGTGTTCTAATTTTTTTCTCTCTCCTCACCTCCCTCCTCCCCTAGACAGCAAGTAATCCAATATATATTAAATATGTGCAATTATTTTATACATATTTCCATATTTATCATGCTGCACAAGAAAAATCAGATCAAAAAGGAAAAAAAATGAAAAGAAAAAAAGCAAACAAACAACAACAAGGGTTTTTGGATGCAGATGACTCTCTCCATCACAAATCTATTGGAATTGGCTTGAATCACCTCATTGCTGAAAAGAGCCACGTCCATCAGGGTTGATCTTGATATAATCTTGCTGTTGCTGTGTACAGTGATCTCCTGGTTCAGCTCATTTCACTTTACATCAGAAAGTCTTTCCAGGCCTCTCTGAAATCATCCTGCTGACCATTTCTTATAGAACAATAATATTCCATAATATTAATAAACCATAATTTACTGAGCCATTCTCCAACTGATGGGCATAGTGGGAGATATTTTAGGCCAAGTCCTTGCAATGATCCAAGAAATTTAGTTTTCTCCGGCTACCTTCAGTCCCAAAGTTTCTGACTTCATAAAAAGGCATCCAATGCAGATAAGGACTTAGAGAATAGATAAACCTTCACTTGCTCATATTTATATATCTTTTTAAGGTTTGTAAAGTTACATAATTTCACTTGATCTTTATGGCAATTCTGTGGATTAAGTACCATTATTATCTCCATTTTACAGATAAGCAAATTGAGGCTAAGAGATGCTAAATGACCCACCCAGTGTCACAGAGCTAATAAGCATTTGAAGTAGGTTTCAAATTTAAACCATACTGATTCCAAGTCCAGCACTGTCCATTGCATTTTCCTAGAAGCTATCTTTAGAGATGAAAGATGCAACTGTTATATCCTTATATGCCAGATGAAGAAACTGATTCTCAGAAAATTTAATAGATTTGCCCACAATTTTTCCTCTTAGCAAGTCACAAAATTAAGATTTAAACCCAGGGTTCTTATTCTAAGTATAAATTTCAATCTTCTACCACAGTTTGCATTAGTTACCCATCACTTCCAAATCAAGAAAAATTTAAAATAAGAGCAAAGCAGAAAATAAAATCATGAAAGATTTAAACAAAGACAGAGCTCAGCTGAATAAACAATGTAGGCCATCTATTTTCAAGATAACATTTACAACAAATTATTTGGGAGGAGTTTTTTTTGTTTTCTTTAAAAAAATTCATAAAATTTTGACTTGACACAAATAGCCAAAACCAGAGGTGTTTTATGCTTTGATTTTATATGTTATATAATGGGCCCTTGCTTCCGTTGATCTAAAACATATCACTCAGATACTTTAAAGCATATTTTAGCAGAGACCTCTGCCTCAAATACAGCTGACCTTGGACAGATCCTCTTCCACTCTGCACTCTCCACTCTCTCAGTATCAGCTCTTCTCTAATAACAACTGTTTGCAGGATCACTGCCTTCCTCTTGGAGAGAGCAGGCCTATTCATTAGTCGTGGTACCCTGAGCATTTGCCTAGTTCATTTAATTAGTTTTCTGTCTCTAGTGAGAAGAGGACACAAGACTGAAGTTCATTTCATTTTTTTTTTTTTAATGGACAAGATCCTTTTTTTTTTTTTTTTACTGCAGAGCTGTGAAGAGTGACATCCTGTAGTGTCAGCAACTGTACTCTCTACTCTCTTGGAGGATTTAATCGGAGGAAAGGAAAAGACAAAAAAAATGAAGCTTCATTAGGATGACTTTAGCCCCTTCTGACACTGACAATTCTGAGTATCTGAGACAGTTGGATGGATCTCCCTTCAGAAACGACCACCAAGACCAATTTCTTTCTTCTCCTGGATTCAGTTTTCTCTTTGCTTCTTCTAGTGCCTTTCCTCCTATCTTTTCACTCTTGACACTGCATGATCTCCTTTGTCTCCTGTCCTTCATTTCTCATGCACTTAACCCCCATTAATTGGTTTGTCCCCAGGTCATTTATTGAGCTAATGATGAAGCCTAGGACTTCCCACTTCCACCTACACTCTGATTATACGTGACTGTTCAACAATGAATTACAACAAAATTTAGCCTGAGCTTTTTAAAAAGGATACTTTTCATGCACTCAAATTTCTAATGATTTAACAAGATCTCATCAGCATCTCTCTAAATCCCTTTGTTTTGCTGACAGGTTTAAAAGATCATCTTCAGCAGCAAAATTATGGTTGTCATTTTTAATGATCGATGGCATTCGTCACACAGATAAACCGCTGGTAAGAATTACGAACCTGCTTATATGAGAAAGGAGCCAGGGACAGGAGTAAATCAGCATATGGTTTTATTGCAATCCAAGTGACAAAACTGAAATAATTGCATGAAAAGTGACACCAGAAGCTAGCTGCTAGCCTATGTTTCATTTGTCTGAGCTCTTTCTGAAACCATATTTGAGTTGCAGCTCTGAGTGTGGGTGAATAATCATAGAACATCATTTGATAAACACAAGGCTAAGACAGGACAGACCTATTGTTTTCATCTTAGCTCTTCCTCCCACTAACCACACAATATTTGTCTTCTATTTCATCCCCTATAAAATGGGGCAATTAAACAAATAGAGGTTTTCAACTTGAAATTCGTGGAGAGGGTATTTGATTTTCATAACCGCATTTCAATTTAATTGGCTATTTTAATGCCTGGAATTTTATTTTATTCGTTTAAAAACATAATTCTGAGAAGAGTTTTAAACACTTCACCACACTGTCAGCACTAAAAACATATTAGATCCTTAAGTTTTTTGATTCTACAATTCTTTCTTTAGTTTGTCTAGAATACAAATCCCGTTGAAGAAAGTAGTAAGTAATGAGACTGGGGATGTAACTAGAAGTCTGATTGTAGGGGACATTTCATGTTATTAAGGAACAGGCTGGGAGAAATGTCAACAATTTCAGTAATGCAGATGATACTACTCTTACACTAGAAAGTGAAGAGGAATTAAGAAGCCTCTTGATGTCTTAGATCCCTATCCCAAAGAGATTAAAAAAAGGGGGGAAAGGACCTGTGCATAAAAAAAATATTTTAGCAGCTCTTTTTGTGGTTGCAAAGAATTGAAAATTGAGGGAGTGTCCATCAATGGCTGAACAAGTTGCAGTATATGATTGTGAATACAATGCTTCAAGAAATGATGAGCAGGATGCTGTCAGAAAAAAAAAAAATATGGCAAGACTTATTTGAACTGATGCAAAGTGAAATCAGCAGAACAAGGACAATAGTGTACACAGTAAAAGCAAAACTATGTGATGATCTACTATAAATAACTTAGTTATCTTCAACAATATAATGATCCAAGATAATCCTTTAGGACTTATGATGAAAGTTATGTTCATCTCTGCAGAAAGAACTGGTAGCGTCTGATTGCAGATCAAAAATTATTTTTACTATTTTCATTTTTTGTTGTTTTTGGTCTGTGTTTTCTTTCATAGAATGACTTATATGGAAATGTGTTTTAAATAACTACCTATGTATAACATATGTCAAATTACTTGCTTTCTCAATGGGAGAAGGAGGGGAGAGAAGGAGAATTTGGAATTCAATATTTGGTGGGAAAAGAATGTTAAAATTGTTTTACATGTAATTGGGAAAAATAAAATTTTACTTTATTTTATTATAATAATAATAGTATTATAATATTAATTAAATAAAAAATACTCTTGATGAAAGTGAAAGGTGGCTTGTATCTTAACATAAAAAAGCTAAAATCTTATCAACTAGTTCCGTCACTTCCTAGCAAATACAGGGAGAAGAAATGAAAGCAATATCAGATTTCATTAAAAAAACATTTGCTACTTGGAAGGAAAGCTATAGAGAATCTAGACAATACTAAAAGTTCATTCAGTCAAAGCTATAATTTTTCCAGCAGCAACATATAACTGTCAAAGTTGGACTATAAAGAAAGTTGAGTGTTACAGAATTGAGACTTTGCTTGAGAAGACTTTAGGAGTCCTTTGGATAGCAAGGAGATCAAATTAGTCAATATGTTCAAAAATTTTAATTTATGCTATTCACTGAAAGGTCAAATACTGAAGCTGAAGCAAAAATATTTTGGTCACATAATGAGAAGATGGAACTTATTGGGGGGAAAAAAAAACCTGATGTTGGGAAAGATTGAAGACAAAAGTAAAAGGAAATGGCAACGGATGAGATGGATAGAAAGAGTCATGGAAAGAATAAACATGAACTTGGGCAAACTTCTAGAATCAATAGTCAATACAAAGGCCTGGTGTGCTATGGACCTATGGGACCAGATATAACTGAAAGATTGAACAACAAAAGTACTTTATCCCAAAATCAATAGCAAAAGTTTTAGGTAATAGCATGGCCTGACATGTTCATGAGAAAGATTATTTTGTCATTTTAATGAAGTTTAGGTTTTAAAGAAGAAAAAATAGAGGCAGGGGTATTCTGTCTTACAAATAGAATAGGTAAGAAGTTTATTACTCTGCTAAGTTGCCTTTTATTTCTTATCTATGTATCTTGTATGTTCCTTTTTTGGCATGTTTTCTTTCTCACTGCAATGTTAATTTTGAGGGCAGGAACATTTTTTCCCCTGATGTTTTTTGTGTTTCTGATGGTTAGCACAGCATCTGGATCATAGATAATCAGTAAACATTTATTGAGTGCCTGATGTGTGTCAGAAATTGTGTTAAAGACTGAGCATACAAAGAAAGGTAAAAGTCCCTGCAATCAGCAAATCTGGATCAAATGCAAATAATTATATACAAGCAAATTATATGAAATAATCAAAATAGCAAGTGCTTAATAAATCATGATTGATTGATTGGTTGATTGAGGAGATAAGGGCCTAAACTAAGAAGGTAGCAATTGTGATTGAAAAGTTAGCAATGTCAATCCAAGTACCAACCACATCTTGCTACAGTATAGGGAGTAAAAGAAACTGTTTATGAGAGATATTGTTACAGCAGAATCAATAGAACTTGGCAACTGTTTGAATTAAAGAGAGAAGATAGCATTTTATATGATTAAGATTGAGAGCCTGGGTTACTAGGAGGATTGCTGTCAGATTTTGAGGAAAGGCAGATTGAGTGTCAAATGTGATGAATCCAATTTCGGATGTCTTAAGTTTGAGATGTCAGCAACACATTAAGATAGAGATGTTGAGCAGGAAGTTGATGATGTTGAGATGAAATTCATGGGAGATACTAAGGCTAGCTAAATAGACGTAAGTCATTTGCATAGATATGTTTATTAAAACCATGATTATGTATAAGGTCAACAAAAGAAAGAGTATAAAAAGACATGAAAAGAAGGCCAATGGCAGCTCCTTGGCTACTATTAAAAAATATCAGGGATCAGGGAGGGGACAATGATCTTGATTTAGGGAACTTAAGAAGATAGGAAATGAACCTAGAAAATATGTACTATATGCATCCACTTTAAATACACACATATGTATAGCAGGATAGCATAATAAATAGTCAAGAAGATCTAGACTCAAGTGATACCTGATCCATGTTAGCTACATAATCCTAGATAAGACCTTTAACTTTTCAGTAGTTAATACAACTAGTGAATAATATAAGTTAGAGACATGGTGTTGACCTATATAGGTAAAAGGAGCTTTTTTACCCAGAAGTATTTTTTGCTAGTGAAATCCCTAAGCCATAAATATGTATGTGTGTATGTACATTTTATGTATATATACATGTACATAAATACATTTGTATATACACATGTATACATAACTCAATCTCATGGTTAACTTACTCATTTACTTAAATGAGTCATATTTTGACCCCTTTCCCTCCCTTTATAATATTATAATCTATAATATGAAGGATGAATGAGAAAGATACCATTCATTATTTTTATTCAGAAAAGAGTCAACATATGGGTGTTATCATTAGAGATGTGCTTTAGAAAAACTACTTTGATGGCTATATAGAAGATAAACTGGTGAGGGAGGTAACTTGAGATGAGGAGACCAATTAGACATTTTTTACAGTAGTCCAGGTGAAAGGTGATAAGGACCTGAACTAGATTGGTGGCTGTGTGAATGGGGAGAAGGATTCAGATAAAAGGAATGTTGTGGAGGTTAAAATAAACAAGATCTGGCAACTGATGATATAAAAGGTGAGTGAGAATGAGGAGATGAGAATGATAATGAAGTCATAAGCCTGGGTAAATAGAAATTCTCTGAATTTTCAACAGAAAAGGAAAAAATGTTAAATACAACTAGTTTTTGTTTTGAACTGATATTGAAATGCTCAGTGAGAATTCAATTCAAAATGTCTAACAGCGTGAGAAAAACATGATCTAGTTATATAGATCTGGGAGTCATCTGCATAGAGATGATTCCATCTGGGATGATCAGATCACCAACTGAGTGCATAGAGAGTGGAATGCCCTTGTTCTGAGTTTTGATAATACCTCCAGTTAGGAGGAATGATATTGATGATATTTCCTTAAAAAGACTGAGAAGGAGTAGCCAAACGAATAATAAGCTAGAAAGAGCAATATCATGAAAACGCAGTAAAGTATGCAGTAGGAGAAAGGTGGCAATAGTGTCAAATACTGCAGAGATATAAAGAAGGATGAGAACTAAAGAAAAAGTTGTTAGATTTGGCAATTTTTTAAATCAAAAGAATGGAAAAGTACAGACAACATCAAATGTAATGAGAGTATGGCCAATAGAAAAGGAACATCATAGAAACTGGTAATGAGATTTCATGTCTAATTTTAGTTCTTAAAGCAAAACCAATCATTCACTGCTTGTTTCAAATTCATGTATGTATGGAAGTTCAATAAACCTCCGTAGTTAGCTCATAGTTAGTGCATGTGGTTGACAGTCTTTTGGTTAGCTAAGAGGCCAGAAAGACCAGTAATGAAGGAATTATTGACTTGGAATGGACTGGGTATATATACCAAAGGAATGATTCAATCTTATTTTGGTCCTTTTGTCTCCTCCCTTCTTCCGACCTCCAAAGAATTTTCTTCTTGGAAACAAGATAGATATAACTTCTATAAGTTTCTTGGAGGTGAAAAGAAAGACAGCTACTTTATTTTCCACCTGGATACTATATGTTCATGATACATGGTCATGGTGCCTCTCTAATTTTTGAATTTATTCTTTCCTGATCTTAAGAATAAGTATTCTAAGAAGGGAATTCCCCGGCAAGAAGGAGATCCCACCAGCAGAGTTGCTAGCTGAATCTTCCACTGGTAGGCATATAGCCCAAGAAAATTACTGACAAAAAGAAAAGTGCTATATATTCCAAAATATTTATAGCAATGCTTTTTTTGTGGTAGCAAAAAACTGAAAACAAAATACCCCATTGTTTAGGGAACAAATTGTGATAAATGAATGTAATAGAATATCGCTGTTCTGTAAGAAGAAATGATTATGATGAAAATAAAGGAACATGGGAAGATACATATGAAAAGTGTATGGAAAATGGCATGGCAAACACAGAAAAAAATAATGAAAAGAAAATGGTATGAAAATATAAGGAAGATGTTTCATATCAAAAAAAAATTGATATGAGAAGGCATTCTATTTCTTTACAAAGATGGTGGTAAAAGTCCATGGGTTTAGAACAATGCACAAAAGGTTAGTATTTTTACATATTTGTCAGTTTCCATTATTTTTCTCTCCATCTTGTTTTTTTGTGTTTTTTTTTAAATTCCTTATTATAAATTATTGTCCTCTGGAAAGGGAGAGGGAAAAGTTAGGGGTGTTAAATGATGTAAGAACAAAAAATAGCAATAATAATGTTGTTTTTTTTTAAAATCCTCTCCATAATATACTCAAGTAAGTGACTACTCAAACTCTGAATGCAAATATCCATTTCAATAATTGTTTTAATTGTTAAAACTTAATTTAATTTGAACAAAATGTTGCTCTATTCATATTTATTGTTCCTAGTTCTACATTCTGGGTCCAAAGAGTAAAATTCTTCATTTCTCTTCCACATGTTAGTTCCTTCAAATACTGGAAGATAGCTATCATCTATTCTCTAAATCTGTTCTCCTGATTAGAAATATCACTAGTACATTAACTGATCTTCTTAGGTCATATTCCCCACTCCCTTTAGCATCCTTCTCACTTCACTCTAAATAATTGAAATTATAAGTGTCCTTGTTAACATATGACTTCAGGATTGAATCCATTGTTTTAAAGGAGAGCTGATTAGTGGACAATTTGAGAAAACTGTTATCACCTTCATTCTTGACTCAAATTTTAAGATTAGCTTTTTTGGATGTCATGTTCCACTGGTAGCTCATACTGAATTTGTGGTCCACTAAAATAAAAATCCAGCAGTTAGCACAATGTCTATACTTTGGCACAATGGTGCTTAATAAATGTTTAATGACTACTGTGCAGCCTTTCTTTTTTCATTCTGTAATTTTCAAGTTAACTTTTGTTTTGTGAGCAAGTGATTAATTTAATAGCTGTGACCTTGAATTCCCAATTGCTAAAATTAATAACTCAAATCATTAGATGTCTATTCTATAATCTCAATCTTGTGAGATAAGTAGTGTTACATTTTACAGATGAGCAAACTAAAGTTTGCAGAGGTTATGACTAGCCCATATAATTATCAGGGGTTGTATAACCAGCACACATATTCTGAATTTGAACTTGGATCTTCTGATTCCAGGGGCAGGGAAATTCTTATTCTCTAAGAATTAATTTCCACTTTAGAGTTAAGCCATTCATATAATTAAATACAACATACACACTCATTTCTAAAAAGAAATCTTTTGGCAGAAGTTCCTATTTGAAACATCAGAGTCTAAAACTGTCATTGGCAAGAAATTTCTGTGATTCCCATTGTTATCATTAATCACAATGTGTTGATATACAATCTTGTTCCTTCCACTCCCAAGAATATTCAGCAACCACCCAAGAACTGTCTTTTATTATCTCACAATCTAAAGAATCTTTGGAGTGAAAAAAAAAAAAGGAAATACAGTAAATGAAAAAAAAAAAAATAGATCAAGAGTTGGCAACTAATAGACTCAGACAGTTTGTTTTCTTACCTTCATAATACATATCTTTCTTTTCTCCCTTTCTCATTTCCTTGGTTCCACTTCATTGTACCCATAGTCCCTTCATTTTTTTAAAATACTAGACTTTACACCCAGAGAAGGAACACTGGGAAAGGAGTGTAAAATGTTTGCACTATTGTCTTTCTACCCAGGTTACTTATACCTTCGGAATCCAATTCTTATGGTGCAACAAGAAATTTGGTTTTACACACATATAGTGTATCTAGGTTATACTGTAACACATTTAATATGTATAGGATTGCCTGTCATCTAGGGGAGGGAATAGAGGGAGGGAGGGGAAAATTTGGAAAAGTGAATACAAGGGATAATGTTGTAAAAAAAAATTACCCATGCATATGTATGTCAAAAATTATAATTATAAAATTAATAAAATATAAAAAACTAATACTTTGCATCTGAATAATATTATTAACTTTTCAAGAATTTTACATCTATTCTCTCATTTGACCTTCATAAATCATGTAAAGTAGATAAATCAGATGTCGTTTTTCACACTTGATAAATAGAAAAACCTGATTCTAATTTCTTTCATATTTGGCAAAAGAGGTTGCTGACATCTGAAATAGATATACATGTCAAATTTGTCATAACAAATACCGTCACAAAGGAAAATCTCAATATAATGCAAGCTTTCCCTTACCTCATGAAATGGCCTACTTATTAATCTCAAATTACTTAATGAAATTGAATCTAGTTAAAGAATTTGGACATAGGTTACCTCTGAAAGGTTATCATAATAAGATGTAAGTGAATATTTTAATATAACAGGGATTTATTTTTCCCCTTTCTCCATATACTTAGTACATTGAAATGTCAAGGAGTCCTTGGCTCTTCTACCTCAGGAAATAGATATGGATAATTTGAATGAACACTCCCAGTTGCTCTCAGAAATTTATTGAGAGAATGGAAAGAAATTATGATTTTTAAGACTCTGAACCTACAGGAAATTCTAACACAAGAGGAAATAAACATCCCAGGAGTTTGGGGGGATAGGGTGGGGAGAGAGGAAATATCATTATGAGACTAATAATCCCCACCCAGTGCCAATAACAAAAATTAATTCTGAGATGAGAAGAATGAGGGTATATATTTCTGACTTTTAGATGAACTTTAGTATAAGAATAGAGCAGTAAGAACACAAAGAAACATTTCAAAATGGATAAGGGAGACACCCTATACTAGCATTTGTTTGAACTATAATATGGAAAGAACTTATATTTCTTGTTACTTTTAAAGATAGAGAAGTTCTGTCCTTCCCTTGCTTCCCACCCAGCCCCATAAAATACAGAGCATAAGGACTGGAACAAAGAGCTTTTTTCTAAAGTATCCCTGTTGATTGTTGCTAAGAACTGCAGAAATGAAATTGAAGCCAACAATTTTCATGGAGTTATAATGATATTTAGTAGGTAATGTGGAGACCTGCAAGGTGCACTATACTTTAAATGACAAGAGAGCCAGATGCATAGATTAATATAAGCCCAGTTTCAAAGTCCATTAGTGTGAGACTCTCCTTGGTGGAGAATGATAAATCAGTGCTCTGTATCTATGAAGTTGAAGTTAATGAGAGCCAGAGAGAAGAAAGATCTTCCAGCTCCCAGCTTTGAGAGCAAGAATTCTTTCAAATGTACCCATCCCTTGAAAGAGTTTCTGGCCAAGGTATTTGTTGAATCAGAGATGAAGCTGTGAAATTGCAAAGAAGAAAAGCTTCCATTGCCAAATGGGAATAAAAGACAGGTTACCTCACATACTGCATTAAAACACTCCTAGTTTACTCCAGAACTTGCTTTGTCAAGTCAAATCAACAAGCATTTATTAATTGCTGACTATAAGTCAAGTATTTTTAAATACTGGGGATACAAAGAAAAGTAAAAGTAACAAACAAACAAACAAGGCCCTGTTTTGAAGATTCCATAGACTAATAGGAGAACAATGTGAAAACAACTAAGTACAAACAAGATATTTCCATGATAAAATGGAGAAAATCTCTGTGAAAAGGGAGTAAGATTAAGGAAGACTGAATATGGTCTTGTAGAAAGTAAAATTTTAACTGAGACTTGAAAAAAGCAAGGAAGTCCAGAAGGTGGAGGCAAAAAGAACAATATTCAAGGGATAGAGAGTGCCAGCAAAAATGCATTAGGTTAAAAATTATAGTGTGAGGAAAAATAAAGGACTAGAGTAATTGTCATAAAATATATGGAGAGGAATAAATATAAGATTCCTTGATATGTAGAGAGAAATAAGATTATGAAAGGGCTTAAAAATCCAAATAGAACATTTCATATTTGATCATAAAGTAGGAAAATAGTAAAATTTGTTGAGTCTGGGAGTACCATGGTCAGGACTATAATTAGGATCATTACTTTGGTTATGGTGGTTATTTGGAACATAGTAAGTGCTTAATAAATGTTTATTGACTGAGTTGGGGAGAGACTTGAGGTATGGTCACAGGAGGCTACTACAATATTACAGGTGGGAAGTGATTAAGAATCTGCAGCAAGATAATGATATTGTCAGAGAAAATAAAGGGATATAAACTAGAGATGTCATAAATATAGAAATGATAGGATTTAACAACCAAATTGATGTGGAGAGTGAAAGTGAAGAGTTAAGAATGACACTAAATTTTCAAGCCTGGTAACTAGGAGGATGGTGGTACCCTAGACAACAATAGGAAATTTAAAAAAGAATAGAGGACTTGGTAAAGTGACAGTGAAAGTTCAGTTTTGCATATGTTTAGATGTGGTATCCAAATGTTCTTTGTGGAGAGCAAGTTTTAAGTATCTGGATATCCAGCAAAATAAACACAGTCTAAAATTATGAGGGGGCAACTAAGTGGTATAGTAGATAGAATGATGGACCTGGAGTCAAATATGACTTCAGATCCTTACTAGCTATGTGATCCTAAGCAAGTCATTTACCTAAGTTTCCTCATCTGCTAAATCAGATAGAGAAAAAAAAATGGCAAACCACTCTCAGTAGTTTTTCCAACAAAACCCTAAGTATGGTCACAAAAAAATAGGACATAAGTGAAAATTGACTAAACAATAACAAAATGAAAAACTTTTGAGGAGGTTTCTAACACCAGGGCAAATAGAGATTTGGTAGAGGAGACAAACACCTAAATAGCTCAATGGATAGAGCACTAGACCTAGAATCAAGGAGATCTTACTTCAAATCTAGCTTCATATATTTATAGTTGTATGACAGCACAAATCAATTAACCTCTGTTTGACTTAAATCACTGAAGAAGCAAATGGGAAAGTTCTCCAGTATTTTTGACAAGAAAATTTCATGGCCAGTATGATCTATAAATTCACAAAGGGTTAACCATTACTAAAAGATTGAACAATAACAACAAAAGATCTGAACTATTTATTGTCATAAAACTATAATAAGTTTACATGAATATAGTGTAATGTTTAAAAAGCCCTGTCCTTACTACAATCTTGTGAGCTAACCCAAAATTTCAGAGTTAGAAATTAACTCAGAGGCCAGTCAGTTAAGAAAAATTTATGAAGTACTTGGTATGTGACAAGCACCATGCTAAGTGCCAAGGATACAAATAAAGGTAAAACATGTTCCCTGATTTCAAGAATATGTTATTTTAATGTTTCAACCTGTATCTGACAAAAAACCCCTACTATAGCAAACTCTACATGTGGTCACTATTACGTGAAGATATCTACTAACAGAAAACCAAATGGACATCCCATTCTGTTTTGTAATAGCTCTAATTATTAGCAAGTTTTTCTTTGCATCAAACTTATATGTGTGTGTGTATGTGTGTATTTCTGTCATTTTTGTCTATTATAACTAGTTCTGCCTTTAAGAATCTAGAAAAAAACAAGCTTATTTGCTCTTCTAATTGAAAGGCATTCATATATTACAAGATAAGCTTTTATGTCTCTCACAGCTCTTCCCAAGTCCTTTCTTCTCCAGGTAAAACATAACAAGTTCCTGCAGATAGTATTCATATGGCATGATCTCAAGGTTGATCACTGTTTTGGATGCTTATCAATATCTTTTCCAAAAAAAATGTAGCACTTGAAACAGAATCCAGTATTCCAGATATGGTCTATCTAAGCAAATTACACTTAGAATTTACACTAACCCAAGTCTAAATCCAAGATCTGTTATCTATTGTCTCTATAACCTTACATATCCTTAGTTTCCTTTTTAAATGAAATGACAGGGTTGAACTTATGAAATGACAAGGAGATCACTTCTAATACATGTTTCAGCCCTGTGATCCTAATGAAGAAGGAATATAAAAGTACTTGTGGCTCAAGAAAGTCTTCTTACTTTTTCTTTCTGATCCCAGAGTGTTCAATAAGACAATTTACAAGGATATGTTTTGGAAGCCATACTGGATCTCTAAGCCACATGAAATGGTAAAACATGAAATGGTAAATCATGAAAAATATTAAAATGCTCTGTTCACTGACCTTTCAGCAAAGAGAGAGAGAGAGACTAATAATAACCAGGAAGCAAGAGTAGGTAGCATATCTTTGCTTCTCCTTTGTAAGGGGGAAAAAGGAGTTGATAGACTTTGTTACTTTACTAGTAGTAAATTAGGGGATTATAAATCCAGTAGACAGTTGGACTTGGATAAGGAGCCCAGATGTGGATTCTGAAGTGTGTGAATTTTAAGCTTCTTTCCCGATATACATATAATTACATATGTATGTGTACACATATACACACATGCACACACACACACACACACACACATATATATATATATATATATATATATAAAATTCCTTCTAATATGAACAATCCAATCTATTAAACCCAGCCAATGTGAGTGACACTGACAACCCCAAAATATCCTGCCAAGATTATATCCCATAACAACAAATTCCAAGGGTTTGTCATGCAAATATATTCAAATTTTGTTGCACTAATTTAGTTTTAAATAAATACCTAATTATAGGAATAGAGTTCTTAACCAAACAGGGATATAAGAGATAATAAAAGACGAAATAGCCAATTTGAATTACATAAAATTTAAAACCTCGATATTAATAAAATAATAAAATGAAATATTAAGAGAAATTAAAAATATTTCCTTAAATATCACAAAGTCTAATATCATTATTGATATTTATAAAATTATAAATATACATTTGCTAAAAATATCTAGCACCAATAATAATAATATATAAATATAAAATACATAATAATATATAATATAATATGTAATCCATATACATTTTCTAAAAATATCTAACAGCAATAGTCATTCCTCCTAAACAAAGAATACAGTCAATACTTTAGAAAAGAATTTCAAGATATAAATTTCAAGATAACATGATCCAAATCACTACTAACTTGTAAGATAAAAAATTAAATAAAAAACCCTGAGATTTCATCTCACAGGCTGAAAATTGTTTTGTCATTGTTGTTATTGTTTTAATGATAACAAAAATAGGAACAATCATATTGGGAGAAACACTTGTATTGAAATTATTACGATATCATAGTGGATATGATAAATGCAAAGAGAAATCCTGGTAAAAACTAAGAGAAAAATTAGCAAAGAGAGATCTTTGCAACTGGGCTTATCAGTCAAGTCATCATGGAGAAAGAAATTTCTGAATTGGACTTTATAAAAATGAATGTATTTCAATAGGCAAACATGGAGAAAAATCCATTATAGAAATCTATTTGATATTATGGACAATGTGAGCAAAATCAGAGAGACAAGAGGTCAGCATAAGGGAAAGGGAAAGAACAATCTAGTTTGATTATAATAAAGGGAATCACGTGAATATTAGTTGGAACATTATGGTGAATATCAAGATGGGCAATTTAATATGTTGTGTTCAGCAGACCAGGAGATCTTCTAATGGTTTTTGAAAAGATCAGTTCTCTTGTTTCTTCACACTCTGATACTCCAGATTTTTGATAGCACAATACTCATCAGTAGAAAAATTTTCCCGAAGTCCAATGTGGAATTGCTGCTAGATGCCCACTAGTAGTTAAGTTAGAACAGAAACTAGCTTTTAAATGTTATTAGAAGCAGGGAAGTCGGGAATTTGCACAATGAAGGCAAGGATCAGAGTAGAGAAATATTATGACATAAATAGCAACAATTAGATGTCCCTGCATCAGCAAACCAAATAGTTGGCTATCATGGGCTGAGTGGATTGATCAATCTCTTTCTGTCTCTCTCACACTCTTCTGTCTCTTTCACACACACATATTCATATATACATACAACATGGTATTATGATATATCCCCCTTTGGGACCATGTCATTTTTATTTTCTCCCCCTCAAATATATGGCCCCTATTATAGAGACAACTGCTATAGCAAATGATATCACCTTCTTGGTTTTTGAAATTTCTCATGCCAGTGATTATCAATGTGTCTGAGACTTTTTGGAATTTAATAAATGATAGTTGACTGACTGACTTTCTTTTTCTTTATGAACATGCATCTCCATTAGATCTTTCTTTTTCCCTGACACTCATGATTAAGCTTATTATTTCATTTTCTTACTTTTCCAACCCTTCATTCAATGTATCCAATCTCAAAAATAAATCTCTTCCTCTTTACTAGCTGTTTCCATTCTGCCTTCAAACATGGATTGGAATTCCCTTTTCTACCAAAAAGCAAGTAAATTCTTCATTCAAGCTTGCATTGCAGTCCTCTCTAAATCTAATTTTATAGCCTTCCTTTCTACTTCTAAGCATCTTATACTAGTGGGGTTTGTTCATTACCCTCAATTATTCACAATCTACTTTCCTACATTTCCCCTGAATGTAGATAATATACCTTTTGCTCTACAATTACACTAAAACTTTACTCTCAGAGATCACCAGTAACCTGTTAATCTTTACATTCAGTGACCTTCTCTTTCCTCATTATTTTTACATTCTATAGTACTGACATGTTACCTACTCCCTCTAGCTTTGTATCTCCTTGGCAACTGCTATACACTTTCCTGGTGATCTTATTACCTAGCTGTTCCTTTTCTGTACCTTATATTCCTTTTCCTCCTGCCTTTAAATACAAATGTTCTTCACATTCTCTACAATTATTATTATATTTTCTCATTCAATACCCCACCACTTCCATGATCTCAGTTGAGTCTTGCATGAAAGCCTTCTACTCCAAACTTGTTTATTCACTAAATCTCTTAAATACTATGAGTTTTCCTACACTTAAACATTTGCTAACAGTCTCCATTAAATGCCTTATATACCCAAAGAAATATTACACATCCTTTAGAATCAAACACCTAGAATAGTAATATACATTTCTTCAACTCTTCAACATTTTGATAATCTGTTGATTTCATTGACGTATATATTCCACCATGGTACAAAAGATCTGGAGAGAGGAAAGCACTATAAAGTGCATTCCAAATATTTTAATCTTTCTATTCCTCCTTATCCTATGTAACTTCAGTCCATAATCTTCAGTAAACATTACATAAGAGGTCCATACAACATCCTTTGGGACTTTTTCTTGATAACATGACATTATTTGAATACCAGCGCAAACAAGCACAAAGACATCTATATGTTGCTATTACTTAGTATCATTATTTGGCTGTCCCATCTCCTTTTTTAGGTCATTATATAAATGCATGATTATTAAATGATACATTCAGTAAGTGCTTACTATGTACAAAGCACTCTTCTGGGGATACAAATAGAACAGCAGTATGGTACCTATTCTCAAGAAGATCATATTTTAATAAGAAAGAAAACACATATAGAAGGTTTCAGCTGCAAGTCTTGGAAGATATCTTTTATGCTATTTCTAGTTCACAACTCATCATGCTGAAGCCTATTTATGTCCAACATATGTTTCTGTGCAGCCCTTTGGGCAATTTTGATTCCTCAGAGTGTGTGATATTTCATGAATGACAGCCACAGAGCATCACCAAAAACTATTGTTGTTTAAAAGGGGAATTTATTTTAGGAGGAAGCTTTGGGGCCATATAAAATACTATGCAATTTGCCCAATGTACCCTAGCTTATTATTCTCTTCCTCCTATTCAATTTTGGGTCCAGTTCCTGATCCATCAGCAGAAGAAATATTTGTAACAATGGTGTGACACTATGCTGGTTAGTAGGCTTGACAGTCACTTTTATATGTATTCTTACATTTTTGGGAGGATCACCTCGGGTTTGATTAATTTAGTGGACTATCTTTCAAATTCTATCCCCTGGAAGAATTTTGTTCTTGAACTAAGCTGGGAAAAAATAGCAGAGGCTCCTTTTCAATACCATTTCAGACAGTTATAATTCCCTAGCCAATGCTTACTCCTTCATTGACTACCTAGGAAAGAGTCTTTAACCTGAGATCTGTGAACCCTTTCAGTAGATAGGTAAGTTAAATAGATAGTTATAGAGATAACTGAATTCCCATGTAATTTGTTTGCTCTGTAATCCTAAATGTTTTATCATTTAAAAAAATTAGAGAAGGAGTCCATGGGCTTCTTCTGACTTCCTGAGGGATCCATGACCAAAACAAAATGTTAGGAATCCCTGGCCTAGATGGATCCCAATAGAAATATTTTCTTCTTCCCTAGTAAGTTATAAAAATCAATAAATCTATTTTTTAGCACTGAGCCCCTAGCCAGCAGATTACTTGCAAAAATACCACAGTTTCAAATTCTGTGTCATTCTTTGCCTACTGGGATATAGCTTTTAAATCTCCTCCTCCCAGGCGAATTTATTCCCAATAAATACGTCCAGATTAGTATGGTTAAAAGCATTTATCACAATTGCGAGTTTAAGAGATAAATAAAGGATGATAAACAAACTTGTAAGAAACTCATCGTCTCTGGGGTATATTCTGAAAAGGCCAGTGCAAAGATCCCCAGTGGAAAAAGAAAACGAAAAATTGCTGTTCTGAGATCTTCAGGAGTCCCGGTGCTGATGACTTTATGGTGCTTTCTTTCCCCTTTCCAGATCTTTTGCACTCTGGATCATGCATGTTCTCCAGATTTCCAATTCTTGTGACTTCTCTACTTTTCCTCTTTATTCCCCAAACTTTTATGATAGAAAGAACTAACATGTCCCCATCCACTACAAGATCAGAGCAAATTTCCTAGAAACTTAAGAGAGAAATACTGGGGGTCTTTAATTCCACCAGTGGACATTTATCAAGAGTGTTCCAATATGGATGCCCATCAATTGGAGAATGACTGAATAAATTGTGGTATATGAATGTTATGGAATATTATTGTTATGTAAGAAATGACCAGCAGGATGATTTCAGAAAGACCTCAAGAAACTTTCATGAACTGATGCTGAACGAAATGAGCAGGACCAGGAGATCGTTGTATATTTCAACAGCAATACTATATGAGGATCAATTCTGATGGATGTGGCCCTTTTCAACAATGAGATGAACCAAATCAGTTCCATTTGTTTAATAATGAATAGAACCAGCTAGACCCATCAAAAGAACTCTGGGAAATAAGTGTGAACCACTACATAGAATTCCCAATCCCTCTATTTTTGTTCACCTTCATTTTTATTTCTTTCACAGGTGAATTGTACATTATTTCAAAGTCCAATTCTTTTTATGCGGCAAAATAACATGTATTGGTCAACCTGCCATCTGGGGATGGAGAAGTGGGGGAAGGAGGGGAAAAATTGGAAGAAAAGGTTTTGCAATTGTCAATGCTGAAAAACTACCCATGCATATATCTTGTGAATAAAAAGGTATAATAAGAAAGAAAGTATAGGAGAAAAAAAACAATATGGGAAATAGGACTTTAGGCATCCATGTTTTTATAATAGCTCATTGGTAGGACTTTCCAAAGAGCTTTCAGTGAAAGAGTACATTTCCCCCAAAGGGAATAGATGCCATTGTCTCTTTTCTGGTTTATGAATATGACAATGCTTCAGGAAAAAAAGAGTAAGAATTGTCATTGAGTCTAAAGAAGATGCTATAATCTGGTGCCTGTCAACCTGCCCACAGAAGGGAGGCAGTTTCCTGAAATGGGATTTTTTCCCCCTTTTCTTATGTTTCAGATACCTGTCAGAGGAGCTATTCTAAGACAAAATAAAAACATTATTATAATGAACCAGGAAAAAAAGTGTTCCAATAACCCTTGCAATATCCAGGAAGTGCTATTTGTTATGATAGATCAGCTTAATAGGCGATATCTCCTGCTTTATATCACAGGATAGACAAATATTCTTTATCCATTCAGTTTTTCCTGCATGGATACTGAAGTCGACTTATTTGGAGAAATTACAGTTTATCATTTAGGACTTTCCCATTTTATACATTATTATCAATGTAATGTATTTTGGGAAAAGTGGTGTCCAGAAGGACCGTTTATAGGGAATCTATCACCAATAGGGTTCTGAATAGGAATTTTCCATTGCAACAGCACCTTGGTGATTCAGGATTTCTTTGATTTAGATTTTTTATATTAATAACAAAAGAATCATGAAATAAAACTATTCCTTTTATATCTATCAAAAATTTTATATAATTTTATCTTAATATATGTGGCCTATTGCAGAATATTCTTTGTGAAAGCTTGTCTTTTCCTTTAGAAAATTTTCATCAAAGATGCCCTCAAACATATACATAAACTGATTATATAAAGATTTTATAAACATTTAAAATTAAGCTTTTGTGTCTGTGATTGCTTGCAATCTCTTAATCATTTCTTTTATTTTAATTGTAGTAAATAATGTCAATTGGTCAGTCAGTCACCAGGATTTAATTAGCCAGGCATTGTGCTAGGTGCCAAGAATAGAAAAAAAGAAAAATTATTGTCTCTGTTCTCAAGGAGCTTACATTATTACAGAGCAGACAAAATGTAGATAATTAAATATATACAGACTAGATAAAAGATAATCTCAGACTGGAAGGCATTAAGAACTGGTAGCAATAGGAAAGGCACTTGAGAATGCTAAGATTTGACCTGAGTCTTGAAGGAACTAGGAGAAGGAATAACATTCTGGTTACTAGAAATAGCCAACACAAAATTCATGAGAGATGCAGTGTTGTGGACATGACAACAAGTTGGTTAGTATAGCTTGGTCATAGAGAACATGTAGTAAAATAAAATATAAGAAAACTAGAAAGCAGAAAGGGACCAGGATATTAAGGACTTTAGATTAATGAAGGGGGGAAAGGAAGAAGGAAGGAAGGGGGAAGGAAGGAAGGAAGGAAGGAAGGAAGGAAGGAAGGAAGGAAGGAAGGAAGGAAGGAAGGAAGGAAGGAAGGAAGGAAGGAAGGAAGGAAGGAAGGAAGGAAGGAAGGAAGGAAGGAAGGAAGAGAAAGAAATATTTAATAAGTACTTATTATGTGCAAAGCAGTGGGCCAAATACTAGGGAAAGAAATAAAAAAGCAAGATAGTTTTTTCTCTCAAGATCTCACATTTTAATGAAGGAGACGATATGTATAAGGTGGTCTAACAAAGTCAAAAGAAAAGCACCAGTGGTCCTTAGAGTACAATAGTGAGATAGCTGGCACTCTTTCATGATTTTATATTATAAAAAAATTGTATCCATTTCTGATGATTTGGACTTTCCTGGTAAGAATTTTATTTTTTTTATATTTAGTAGCTAGGCTATTAAGACTATTTCCAAGTCACAGTTCCACAAAGTTTGATTTCCAAGATGATTAGGAATGGATTGGAAGGGGAGTCAGTAATCTAAAGGATGGTTCTCTTTCTGAAGATGTTGGATTCAGGGTTATCTTCAATAGATCTAATGGGAGGTGGTAGTTGAGGTGAAAGCAATTGGTTAACTTTCCTGGCACATGTCTCCTCCTGCCTTACCCTAAGGATATCTTTTTATTTCAATTAAGTTGGATTGCCTGTGCTTATAGCAATAGTTGACAGGTGACAGGTGGAAATGGTTAACCCCTTCTCTACATGTGTTTGTCTTCCTGAATGATGACTGTGATTAGTAGGCTGAAAGTTGAGCCAAAATGTCAAAGTACTTATACTTGATCTAGATAGGGAACAACTGGAGCCCACTGAACAGTGGGATAATATGGTCAAATATAGTCTTTAAAAATTGCAGTGGCAGCTGAGTGGAAGATGATTTGAAGTGGAGAGACTTAATTCAGGAAAACCAGTTGGAAAGCTATTGCAACAGTCCAGGTGAGATTTAATACGACCCGGAACTAGAATAGAAAAGAAGAGGAGAAGGCTGTGTGAGTGGGGAGAAGTGGATTTATGTATAATAAATCATGAGTGGAAATGACAAGATTTGACAATATTTGGATATTGGTCTGATTGAGAGTAAAAGGTCATATATGATAAAGTTGTAAGCTTGGGTTACCAGAAGACTCATACTTAATAGTAACAGAATAATTCAAAAGAAGGAAAGATTTGGGGATGGGAGGACGGTAATGAGTTCTGTTTTGGATATGTTGAGTTTGAGATGATTTGAGATATCTAAAAGACAGCTGGTAATGTGAGAGCATTGCCTGGGAAATAGACTGAGATTTGATATAGAGATCTGGTCATCATCTGCATAAAGATAATAATTATACCCATGGGAACTGGTGAGATCACTAAGTGAGATAGTAAAGAGAAAATGCAAGAGAACTCAGGAAAGTTTTCAGGGATGCTCACAATTAAAGTTTGTGACATGGATAAAGCACCAGCAAAAGACAAATAAAAGAATCTGCTAAGGGAAATGTCAAGCAAACCTAGAGAGGAGAATGAATCTTGTCAATGGGGTCAAATGCTGCAGAGAAATCAGGATGTATTAACATTAAATTTGTCATTAAGATTTAGCAAATAAAAGATACTTGTTAATTTTAGGAATAGCAAGCCAGATGGCAGAAGGTTTAGAAGAGAATGAATGAAAGTAGAGATACATAGCATAAATGCCTTCCTCAGGAGCATATCTAAAAAGATAAGAGGAATACAGGATGATAGCCAGTAGAAAGAGTTAGATTGAATGGGAACTCTTTAAGGATGGGGATGACATGGGAATTATTATAACCATCAGCAATAGAGAAAAGTCTGTAGATTGGCAGATTCTGGAGATAAGAGAGAATGGGATGACAGTGGAAACAATCGGCTAAAAAAGACAAGAAAGGATCGATCAAGAGTGCATGTAAAGGGCTTGACTTTTGAGATTTTTAGAGAAGCGATTTGACCATATTATTCCACTGTTCAGTTGGCTCTAGTTTTTTTCCCTATTACTCCCTAGATCAAATATGAAGTCATGTGAGAGTGAAATAAAGGAAGAGATTGTAAAGAAAAATATTTAAGTAAAGTGAAATGAGTAGATTGGAAAAAGAGTCTCTGAAAATGGCCTCAGTTTTTTCATTCAAAGAAAAGGAAAATGAAAAACAATGGAAAGAATGTAGAAAAACTGGAATACAAATTTACTGTTGCATTGGTGCATTAATAATAATCTTGTGGAGTTGTGAACTAATACAACTATTCTGGAACTATATTCAGATAGTTATAAATCTGTATATTCCCTTTAACTCAGCAATACCAGTACTAGGTGTGTATCCCAGAAAGAGAAAGAAAATAAAAAGGACCTATTTATATAAAATATTTATAATATTACTTTTTATGGTGGCAAAGAATTGGAACTTGAAGAGTTGCCCATCAACTGGGGAAAGGCTGAACAAGTTATAGTTTCTGATTATGATAGAATCCTATTGTACTGGGGTAGGAGACAAAATATGAAGAGCATGATGGTTTCAGAAAAACCTGGTAAGACATATAAAATCATGCAAAGTGAAGCGAGAATAACTAGGATAACATTAACACAGTAATAACAATGCTATAAGCATGATCAATAATAAAACACTTAGCTATTCTGATCAAGGCAATGATCTAAGATAATTCCAAAGAACCAATGATGAAAAACACTATCCATCTATGGAGACAGAACTTTCAACTGAATATAAACTAAAGCTTGCTTCTTTTTTTACTACTTTTATTCTTATTTTATTTTGTTATGTTGGGTTTTTTGTAACGGCTAATATGGATATATTATGGATAAATTAAATTGCTTGCAAGGAGGAGCAATTAAAGGAGGGAGAAAATTTTGAACTCAATATTTTAAAAGTGATTGTTTATATGTGATTGGAAAATATTTAACAAGATAAATAAAATTAATTCTTAAAAAAATTCAGTCAAGTATGATGTAAGGTCCTCCTGGAATAGGTGGGATGAAAGGGTTGTACTGTGGGAGATTAAAGGAGAGACAGATTGAAATAGCCATTATGGAGAATAGGATTGAATTTTGATTAGGTAAAGGATAGAATCATTACTTTGCTATAGTGATGGTCCATAGGAGATTAGATTGCACAAATTTGTAGTAGACCAAATTAGTGTGGCATTATGATTTTCTCATGTTTTCTTCAGCCCCATAGCAATAGGAGCAAGTAAGACAGATGGTAAAGATTATCAAGTGATAATATTTGACGAGATTCAATTGGTATTACAACAAGAGGAGCAAGGAATTTGAGCAAGCAGGATAGTGTAGCACTGAATTGCTTCAACCAGATAAGAGATGGTGAAGGGAGGAAAATGTAGCCAGGATATGTGTGATGGGTGGTCTGAGAGGCATATGTGAACTCCAGATCAGAATTAAGATGAAGAAAAGAACTAGAAGATATATAGAACAGGGAAAGATAGAATGATAAAAGATTATGATCAGATAAAAGAAGTTCCTAAGTTTATGAATATGCAAGTGAAACATTTGTGGATGACAGCAAGATAAAAACCAATATCTATCTGTAGCTGTAGAAATGTGGGAGAAAATTAGGTCACGAAAACTGAAAAAAATTGAAGTTATGGTATTTGATGGAACATCATTATGTTGAAGTCTCCTGCTATGAGGACAGAAACTGAGGTAGAAAGAAAGATTCTGAAAAAGTCAGAAAGCTGCTCAAGCTCTCCCAGTTTCCCTTGAAAGTTACATGAAAGCGAGCCTCTGATCAGAGCCTGATGGAATGAAAACACTCTCCAGTTCAAGATAGACTGGAAAAACTTTAATAAAGATCAGTCCCACTGGGGTGAAAAGGATGATCAGCCCAACTGAGATAGATTCTGGGAAAGCCGGTGAGAGGGTGTTAATCACAGCAAATCAGGAACTAAAACCCTCAGTCCTGAGATCTGAGTAATAACCCTGAGTCCCACTCAGTTCAGGAGCACAGCAAAGAGACAACTTCCAGTTCCAGCTCAAAAGGCAAACTCTGGGAAACCAGACTGTTTCCTAAACAGTACAGGCAAAGCTATTTCCTTCAAATACAAAGGACCCCTGTGCTCAAAGCCAAGGCTCAGAGCTGCAGAGGAAGCTTGAGAGAGTGCCACCTTTACCCCAGGAGCAGAATTCAGCCATAAAAGTGGAAAAAAACAGGATATATCTGAAGAAAAGGAAAGAAAATGAGCAAGAAACAGAAAAGAACCTTGACCACAGAAAGCTACTTTGGTGAAAAGGCAGACCAATACACCAATTCAGACAAGGACAAAAATATCCACAGAAGAAATCTCAAAGAGTGATATGAATTGGTTTCAAGCCCAAAACAGGCTTCTTGGAAGTGCTAATAAGAGACTTTAAAGGGCAAATAAGAGGTAGAAGAAAAATCAGAAAAGAAATGAGAGATATGCATGAGAGAGTCAACAGCTTGGAGAAGGAAAGAAAAAAATTGTCTGAAGAAAACAACTCCTTAAACAGTAGAATTAATTAATGGAAAAGGAGATATAAAAATAACTGAAGAAAATCACACATTAAAAACCAAAACAGGGCAAATGGAAGCTAAGGACAGCAAGAATCAGTCAAACAAACTAAAAGGAATGAAAAAATAGAAGAAAATGTTAATTACCTCACTGGAAGAACAGCCAACCTGGAAACTATTCTGGAAAATAGATCCAGAAGATACAATTTAAACATTACTGGCGTACCTTAAGGCCATGACAAAAAAAAAAGAGCTTGAATAGCATTCTACAAGAGATGCCTAAGGAAAATTGCCCCAATATTCTGGAAACTGAGGGGAAAATACTAATTGAAAGAATCCAGCAATAACCTTTGGAAATAGATCACACAAGGAATACCACAAGGAATATTGCTGCAAAACTCTAAAATTACAATCTCAGGTAAAAATACTGCAAGTTGTCAAACAAAAATAATCCACATATCAAGAAGCAACAGTTAGGATTACTCAAGTTCTGGCAACTTCTACAATAAGGGATTGGAGAGGCAGAAATAGCATATTCTGGAAGGCAAAGGACCTAGGGTTACAATGAAGCATTAATTACCCAGCCAGAATCAGTATCATCTTTCATGGGAGGAGATAGAGCTTTACTTAACTAAGAGACTTTCAATCATTACTTTCAAAAAAAAAAAAAGAGAAAATTTAAATTTAAACATCATTAAAAAATTTCTTTTATTTTATAATTATAACTTTTTTGACAGTACATTTGCATGGGTAATTTTATACAACATTGTCCTTTGCACTCATTTCTGTTCCGAATTTTCCCCTCCTTCCTTGCACCCCCTCCCCTAGATGACAGGTAGTCTTATACATGTTAAATGTGTTATAGTATATCCTAGATACAATATATGTGTGCAGAACTGAATTTCTTTGTTGCACAGGAAGATCTGGATTCAGAAGGTAAAAATAACCTGGGAAGAAAAACAAAAATGCAAACAATTTACACTCACTTCCCAGTGTTCCTTCTCTGGGCGTAGCTGATTCTGTCCATCATTGATCAATTGGAACTGAATTATATCTGCTCTTTGTCGAAGATATCTACTTTCATCAGAATACATCCTCATACAGTATTGTTGTTGAAGGGAATAATGATCTCCTGTTTCTGCTCATTTCACTGAGCATCAGTTCATGTAAGTCTCTCCAACTCTCTCTGTATTCATCCTGCTGGTCATTTCTTACAGAACAATAATATTCCATAACATACATATAACCACAATTTACTCAACCATTCTCCAATTGATGGCATCATTCAGTTTCTAGCCATTACAAAAAGGGCTGCCACAAACATAAACAGAAAATTTAATCTACAAACATAGGACTCAAGAAATCCATAAAAAGATAAATAGGGGTAAATACATATTATTTAAAGGTTAAACTGTTTACATCTGTACATGTAGTGTATGAGGATGTATTCTGATGAAATACAAGATAAGGCAGTGGGTTAAATGAGAGAAAAATACTTCTAAGAGAAGGAGGGAGGTATGATAGGAGATAAAATAATGATGGGATGGGTAAAAAGCACAGAACTAAGGACAGGATATAAAAAAGAACAAAAGTATATATACCAGAGAAAATAGGATGGAGGAAATACAGCTCTTAATCATAAATGTGAATAGGATGAACTTTTCCACAAAACAGAAGGGACTAGCAGAGTGGATTAAAAAAACAGAATCCTACAATATGTTGTTTACAAGAAACACATTTGACACAGAGAGACATTTACAGAGTAAAGGTAGGCTGGAACAGAATTTATTATGCTTCAGCTGAAGTAAAAAAAAAAAAAAAAAAAAAGCAGGGGTAGCAATTCTGACCTCAAATAAAGTAAAAATTTTAAAAGATTTTATTAAAAGAGATAAGGAAGGAAAGTACATCTTGGTAAAGAGTACAGTAAATAATGAAATAGTGATGATACTAATTGTGTATGGTAGAGCAGGCAAATTCCTAGAGAACATTTTAAGCCCGTTATAGGAAGAAATAAAAAGTAAAACTATTCTAGTGGGGAATCTCGACCTTCCCCTCTCAGAGTCAGACAAATCTAATACAAAGTGAGGCTTTTTTCAAAGAAACTGATTGTAATTTTAAAAATACCACTTCATTGTCTATGATAACTTTTAGTAAAATGTAGTTTCCTAGATTATCATTTTAAATTAGGTCTATTTTTCCTTTTACTTTATTTGATGTGATGATTGCTACTCCAGTCTTTTTTTTTTCACTTCTGCTGAAACATAATAGATTCTGTTCTAGCCCTTTACTTTAACTCTATGTATGTCTTTCTGTTTCAAAATTGTCTCTTATACACAAAATCCATTTTGCCACTCACTGGTTTTATGGGTTAACTCATCCCATTCACATTCATAGTTATGACTATCAAGTGTGTATTTTCCTCCATAGTATTTTCTTCTGTTCATCTTTTTCTTTTTTTTTTAAATCCTCCTCAAAAGTCTATTCTTCTTTTGATCAATTACTTCTTTAATCCAAATTCCTTTTATCATCCACCTCATATTTTTATCCCTTTCCCTTCCTATTTGTCTACTGAATAAGACAGATTTCTTTGTTTAATATAGCTTTTTATTTACAAAACATATGCATGGGTAATTTTTTCAACATTGACCCTTGCAAAACCTTCTGTTCCAAATTTCCCCCCTTCTTCCCCCAACCCCCTCCCCTAGATGGCAGGTAGTCCAATACATGTTAAATGATATGTATACATATGTATAGTTATCTTATATACATATTTATAGTTATACATGTATATATACATATATATATATATTTATAGTTATCTTGCTGCAC
The DNA here is from genome assembly GCF_048593235.1 of Sminthopsis crassicaudata. Lineage (NCBI taxonomy): Eukaryota > Metazoa > Chordata > Mammalia > Dasyuromorphia > Dasyuridae > Sminthopsis > Sminthopsis crassicaudata. The sequence continues at coordinate 105,195,472 of NC_133618.1, read as the reverse complement.
AAGAAAAATCGAATCTAGAAAAAAAAACCTGAGAAGGAAAACAAAAATGCAAGCAAACAATAATAGAAAAAGTAAAAATGATATGTTGTGGTCCACACTCAATTCCCACAGTCCTCCCCCTGAGTGCAGATAGCTCTCTTCATTACTGGACAATTGGAACTGGCTTGAATCAAACTCAATGTTGAAAAGAGTCACATCCATTAGAATTGATCATCATATAGTTTTCTTCTTGCCGTATACAATGATCTCCTGGTTCTGCTCATTTCACTTAGCATCAGTTTCAGGCCTCTCTGAAATCATCCTGTTGGTCATTTCTTACAGAACAATAATTAAATAAGATAGATTTCCATACACAACTCTGTATTTGCATTCTTCACTCTTTGAACAAATTCCAATGAGAATAAGGCTTAAGAGTTGCTTGCCACCCTCCATTTTCCCCTTTATTATAAAAGTTCTTCCTTATACACTCTTTTATCTGAAAAATTTCTCCATTTGATCTGTCCCTTCCCACTTCTTTCAGTATATTTTTCTTTCTCGACCCTACCTTTTTAATATCATCATCTCAATATAATTGACCCTCATCTGTGCCCTCTTTTTGCTTCATTCTCATTTCTTCCCCCAATTTTTCCTCTATTGCTTTTATCTCTTTCTTTAACTCTTCCAGGAATTCTTATCATTCTTGGGCTCAGTTGGCTTTTTTTTTTCCTTTGAGATTTTATTTGTAGTTGTTTTCACATATTATGTATCAGAATTCCTTGACCCCAGAGTAACTTTTTATAGTAAAGTTCTTTCCATATTGTTGTTCATTTCCTCAACCTTTGTACTTAATGTTAAAGTTGGAGTCTGCTTATTTAGAGGTTGGGAGGTTTTACATTGCTCCTTTTAGAGCTAGTTCTGGATGTCTGCTAATTTTTCAGTGCTTCCAAAGTGGTATAAGCCTAGATGAGGTATGATTACTGCTCTCCTAGTCTGCAATCTAGCCTTTACCCAGGAAAAGCACCTGATCCTCAAGCCACAATTACTAGAGCTCCTCTTGGTCCTGGAACTATGACCTAGAATGGCTTATGTGCAAGAATTTTCAGCACCAGCTGCACAGAGTGCCAGCAAAGGGTCACCTGTAATATCTTTCTGACTACTTGTCTGACTCCCTAACCATTTTTGTCTGAGAGTTCCCAAAGCTACTACTGTTGGTCACAGCCACTTCCATGTTTTGCCATGCTCCACATCTCTCCTGTGAATCTTCTAAGTTATCTTATAAATGTCTCCTCTGACCTTTTGTTGGTTTTGCTGCCCCCAAATTTTTTTTGAACTGTTATTTTAAGATTATTTGGAGGATAGTATTGGGAGAGTTCAACTGGGTCTTCCATTTCTATACACTTTTCTTTTGCTTTTTAATTGTTTGTATTTTTGACTCTTCCAAAAGTATATATGTCAGGATTCACAGCCAGGAAGAATTTCTGCATTATACTAAGACAAAGGCTCAAATATTTGGACTGATTTTTAAAGAGTAAGGATTTTAACACAAATGAAAAAGCTTAGCTTCCAAAATTCAGGAAAAAAATTCAGTCCTATACCTCAAAGTCATGTGGGTTCGGTGCCACACGCCAGAGCATGACTTCCTGAATACAAGGTGATCTATACCCTACCCCCTACTCACAGCATAAAGATCCAACCCACTGACTAGCAATCAGTCTTCAACCCAGTCTCAGTCACATGATAAAACTCCATGGAATGTAGAAATAGATGCCAACTAGCATAATCAGAGAAGAAAATTTCCAAGCTAGAATCATTGTCTTTCTCACTCACACTTTTGAAACAAAAAATCATCTATTTCCTCTCCCAAGCTGAGATTTTAACATCCTAAGGCAGCTTGAGGGTGGGGCAGATATCCAATTCTTTGTCAGTAATATCACTGGTGGCTGCTAGAAATACAGTTAACTAAGGACACTGGAGATGTCTGAAACATGATGCTTTCCAATCCAGTGTTTTTCTGCAATAATTGCTATTGCAAAATACATTGTCATTCCCATCAGTGTCTTCACGTGTTGTGAAATATTTACACGGCAGTAAGTATTTGCTTATCCCAAAGCTGCAGTATCAGGCTATTATGTGCTTGGCAACAGCCTCCACAGAAGGAAAGCTCATTCATCTTCTTGCCAGTTAATCCATGCTACTAATAACTGAGGAAAAGGGGAGGAGGGGTTCTTCTAGGGGGTAGAGGTGAGACACTGTAATCTTTTTCTGATGATATCTTTGATAATTTCCTGAAACAGTCTATTTACTACTCTCATCATGGAGTTAGTGCTACCTTCTCTAAGATTAACCTCCCAAATACAGTTAGGCCATGGCTGACAAATTTTAAGTCAAAATGACAGATAGTTTGTTTTCCTTTGGGTTAATCCCCAGTAGAACTAACAGAACCATATAATTAGCATTAGTTCTGCCTACAATACATTCACTTTCCTCCACCTACCTAAACTAAAAGAGCCAAAACATCAACCTATAATCATAAGCTTTAAGAAATAGAAAGGAATTTAGGGTTCTTCTCATTTATATCTTCCATTCAGCTATCCAAGTGACCTTCCTAAAGTACAAGTCTGACCATATCATCCACTTATTCAGTGAATTCCAGTAGCTCCCTATTATTGCCAACAGAATGTGGATTGAATATAAAATCTTCTATTTAGCTTTTAAAGCATTTCAAAACCTGACCCCCTCCTATATTTACAATCTTTTTTTATACATTATTCCTTTCCACTTAATCTACTATCCAGTAGATTTGCCATGTTGTTACTCTATATAGGACACTTCATTTTCTGACTCTGGACTATCTAGCACTTATTGCAATGTATGATACATAACAGGTCCTTAATAAATGCCTCTTGACTTAATGTTGTTCCCCCGTTCTGGAATGTCTTCCTCCTCAATTTCATGGGTTCCTTCGTGGCCTTGCTAAAATTCTTCCTTCTTCAAGATTTATTTCCCAAATTAGATGCAGCTCCCCCCTCCCCCTCCTGTTCCTAGTGCTAGTACTTCCCCTTTGTTTTTATCTTCAGTTTATCCTATATGTATCTTGTATTACTTAGTTGCTTGCATGTACTTAGTTGTTTGCATATTGGCCCTGACAACTCCTTTAGATTGTGAACTCTTGACAGAGAGAATGATTTTTTTTTTTTTTTTTTTTTTGCTTTTCTGTGTGTTCCCAAAGTTTAGCATAGTGCCTAGCAAATAGTTGTGCTTAATAAATGGTTGTTGAATTGAATTGAAGTTCTCTCACTGGCTGTCACAGTGCCTGAAATTCCCTGAGAGTCATTTTGGTTAATGCATATTGCTAAAAGGCTTTTACTAATACAAGTAGTAGATAATTGGATACATAGATTTGTAAATCGTAGGTGAACTAATAGATAATAGAGATGTAGATTATAGATAAAGATAGATTTATAAATGTGGTAGATGGACTAATTGATAGTGAAAGATAGATAGATAAATAGAGTAAAATTGAAAGCATTTCTTGGAAGCCTTAATATTTACTCTGGCCATTTGATTGGTCCCACCTAGGTTGCTATTTGTAGTTATAAAAGCCTTTGTATTGCTTCAGTTCCATTTGTGTTTAAAAAATGTTAACTCATTTTCTGTGAATAGGTCTTTCTGCCTATTTATACTTGGCTCCCAATCTCCATCCAAAAATAACCTTTCAGGCCCCCTTCCTTTGAAACTAGGTATGTTTTATTGACAAAGTCAAGCCATGAAATCTTGCCATAATGGAGATATTTCTTTAAGAAAGCAGAAACACTTGCTTGAATGCTGCATAGAGTATTATCTTATTCTTAATATAATGTTAATTAGTTGGTAAAAAATACAAAACAAAAAACAAAAACAAAAACAAAAAACAACAAGAACGAGAACACAAGGTAAATTAAAATGCTAAAATCAAAACATGGAGAGCTCACTATCCTGGATATCTCTTGGGTAGAGATTTGATCTGGATCCAGAAATTTTAAAATATGCACAGTTTGATTTTATTTTCATTTCCCACAACTATGTCTTATGCTTAAATCCATAAAGTAAAGGGGTATATAACAAGAGTTTTCCCAGACTAACTCCAACTTCTAGTGTGATCACTCATTAGGTACTCTAACTAAACTCTAAAGACTCTAAAACCAAATTCTAGAGACACCTGGATTCTGGAACTCACAGTATTAGGGCATAATTTGGGAGTCTGTTTGGACTAAAACTCAGGAGAGTTGATGATTTCCTTACAATACCTTTATAATGGCTGCCTAGTCATTACAGAGCGTCACCTCTGACAGCTTTATTACTTCTGGGCCAACAGGTAGATTATTTCTCTGGTAATGTTTATTGTTTTTAGAGATCCCTCCCTATCTTGGCTGTTCTGTGGCAGTTCTGTATGAAGTTACTTTTTGACAATAAACATCAAGTTAGAGGATAAGGGCTTAGAGTGGAGGTAATGACTGTCCCATTCCTTCTTTACTCCCTTTACCTTATCTCCTTATACCTGAGTATAAAAAGATTTCTTTTGCAATTGGGACTATGTAAGTCAGAGGCAAGACAATGCTAGATTCATTCAATAAATCAGTGAAGTTGATTAAAGCCTGTTTGAGGGTGGAAACAGTCTAACCATGGTGCAATGGGGAAGGAGTGGGAAGCTAAGGAGGGAAGGGAAGAAGACAAATAGAATCCACAGATCCTCCCTTTGGCTTTAATGTAATGTAATGTATCACCAACCCAAAGGTGATATAAAAATAATCAAATCAAGCAGTAATGTGGCAATTTGACCACTCTTCAGGAAGCTATGCTGACATTTCTTTTATAGATTCAAAAAATAATAAGGAACAAGTCTCAGTATAGTTCTCTGTTTAGCTTCTGCATTTTCTGCCTCCAGTATACCCATACCACCCCATAAACAGGAAAGTTTTTCACTTTAGGGATGCTAATCAAGTTTATTCTTCAAGATGTATATCCCATTATCTAGATCTCCTCCCTTACCCTATCAAAATGTATCTACCAGTTGTATTATTCTCAACTAACCTAATAAATTAGTCCAGGTTAGAGAAGCAGCAGGATTTAGTAGTTTAAATGTTGAATTTGGAGGCAGGAGGATTAATATATGGATCCTGATTTCGACATTTACTAGCTATGTTAGCCTTTTCAAGTTTCAGTTTCCTTTTCTGTAAAATTAGGATAATAAATTTTTTTTTCTGCCAACATCATAAAATGGTTATAAGGAAACTGTTTCATACACCTTCTCACCCTCTATGAATTAAGGTTAAATATGAAATAAGAGTGATCCAATAATAGTATATGGTTACTGAATTTAAATCTTTGATTTCATCAGTCTCTAGATAAATTATTATGTAATGACTCATTGATGATATTTGTTTATTGAATTAGACCTATAGTTTTATCAATGTGGTGAATTCCCAGAAGGGAAACTCTCTACACCAATTGTCCAAAAGTGGACGATTTATTTGTAATTGATAATCTTAGAATGAGGGGTTAAGTGATTTATTCATAATCACACTACTAGAATGTATAAAAAGCAAGATTTGAACCCAATGCCTCTGACTCCAAAGCCAGTTCCTTATCCATTACTCCATGATGACTATTAGAATAAACACTTGACTTGCTATCAGGAAGACATGAATCAAAATCTGCCTTAAATAACTTACTAGATATATAGTCCTGGGCAAACTATTTTACATTTCCTTATTTGAAAAATATGGATAATATCTCCCATTCACAAAGTTAATGTTATAATCTAATTAGATATATGTGAACTGCCTTATACATTTTAAAGCAATATGTAGATTTTAGTATAGATCTTATTTTTATATTTTATTAAATTTATTGTAAATTTAAATTTTATTATTATTTGTTAATTCTGTATGTCCCTTCTTTAATCCCCCATCAACATTTGCATTTGAACAGAGGTCTTCACTGATATCATTATGATAACAGCAACAATAATAAATAACTAGCATTTATATAGTGCTTGAGAGTTTGCAAAGTGCTTTGCAGATATTATTTCACTTGATCTTTATAATAATCCCTTGATATAAGTGCTATTATTATCTCTACTTTGTGCTTTAATTTAATTGAGGCTGGGAGAGCAAAAATGACCTGTCCAAGGTCATATGACTAATAAGCCACAAAGACAGTATTTATCTATTGTGACATGTAATCAAAAATGGATGATCATCAAGGGACTCTGGGAATAATGAAGGAAATTATTTGAAGGTAGAGCATCTTTAAGCATGGGGTAGGGTAGCTGCTGCTTCTCCCTATGTACAAGAGTGTCTCACTTTCTGTGATTTCAAGGTGTGTCTTGAGCATACCAGCCCCTGCTGTGCTCTCTGTTATTTGAATACCTGAATTTCTTCATTGATTCTCTGAGGCACTGAAGAGCTGGGCTGTTCAGCTTGCAGGTGAATATTTGGAAACAGGCTTTCTCAGAAATGTGTCCCCAACCCACTCTACCACCACAAGTTTGTGGCTTTGTGTCTTGTTTATTCAGAATAAAGTACAGCTGGAAAGTTGTTCAGAATTACAACCTGCAGAGGCCAACTGCTGGGAACAGAGCTTCCCTCAAGGCTAAGGGCTGTCCAAAACCGTTCTTCTGCTGTTATTCACAGCCAAGATCCTCCAAGACCTGATCCTGCTATTGCGATTGCTTTTTGCTCTGAGTTAGACTAGGGGACCAAAAATTAATGAAGAGTCATATGGAACCCTTTTTGTGTTACCATTCCTTCCCCAATCCAAACTCATGACCCTCCCAGATTCAATTCTTTTTAAGGATTAGGTTGATGAAACATCAGCAACAGTATCAGCAGAATGAAGTTTCAGTTTGTGGAATTTAGCAATTACTAATGTAATACAGGCTTTGGACATCAATCCCTTAGCAAAGATCCCCCAAATTGTAAAAGTCATAATTACTATCCTACTCTGATTTGACTGAAGTGGCCATGTAGAGGCACAAGAACTTTAGGCCAAACATTACCATCACTTCTTTACCTACATCTCAGAGCACTCTGAATATTGAGTGGTTAACATCTATAGCTTTCCTACTGAGAGAAAAAATCAAAGGCCAAAGGGATAGCAAAAAGTAGTGTTGCCATGACTAAGACTTCCAACCAACACACTGACAGTTTCTGGGAAATATATCCAAGCCATATGCTACATTCTTTCAGGTCAAAGTAATAGCAGGACTACAACCCTGTGATCAACAATTTGAGGGGATTGGATTTTCCTTCCTTTTCTTCTTCTCTCCTTCCCTCCTTCCTTCTGCCCTCCCTCCCTCCTTCCTTCTGCCCTCCTTTCCTCCTTCCTTCCCTCCTTCCTTTTCTCTTCCTCCCTCCCTCCTTCTCCCCTCCCTCCCTCCCCCCTCCTTCCTTCCCTCCTTTCCTTTCTCCCTCTCTCCCTTCCTCCCTCCTTCCTTCCTTCCTCCCTCCTTCCCTTCCTCCCTCCTTCCCTTCCTCCCTCCATCCATCCTTCCTCCTTCCTTCTCTTCCTTCCTCTTTCCTTCCCTTTTTCCCTTCCACCCTCCCTTCCTTCCTTCCTTTTTTTTTTCTCCTTTTATTTCACTATTTTTGTATAGACTTATGATTTTATCAGTAGATGGAACTCCCAGTCTGGAAACTCCCCCTATGAATGGAAATCAGCAATTTCTTGTATATTAGTGACTTATTAATTTTCAGTCTTAGGTACTGAGAGATTAGGTAGGTGATTGTTCAATCATAACTAATATCTGCTAGAGTCAGGACTTGAATCCTTTTCTTTCAGATTCTTAAATTCCCCCCTTTTCCGTGAGAGCAAGTTTAAGGAATAAAGATTTGATTGATGAATTCTAATCAGAAATATATAAATACTAATAACTGGAAAAAGGGAGAAAAAGAAGGGATCCAATAGGTGAAGTCAATTTGCTGACTTGAAATAAAAATAAGATTTTTTCCTCATCTACTAATAATTTCCTTCTTGGAAACCCTCTGTTATTCCTGATGGTTATTCCTATCAAATTTTACATGTTTAATGATGTTTATGGTGATAGGAAGCTAGCAAAATACAAATTCTAAAGTCTTTTCCATTTACTGAGGTTTAATTGTCATAATAGCTTAGAGCTTAGAGCCAAACCATTTAGTTCAGTTTTTCCACAATGAGAAAACTCTGAGGTCCATAGAAGTAAAGCTATTTAACACTGAGGCAATGTTATAGCCAGGATATGAGTTCTGGTTCTCCTTTCCAATATTCTTTTCATTTAAATCATTTAGGAAGAAGAACTTGAATATATGTTGTAAACAAAAGAATACATCCCTACTTCTTTCTAGGAGTGGCTATCAGTAACTCTTTCTGATTACTTTCCTATTTCCCTCACTTGCATTGCTTTCCTCCCACCTTTCCATTTATTCCTTAAGGCTCAGTTCAAGTCTCTCTTCCTTCATGAAGTCTTTCTGAATCAATCTCTTCCTTTTTATTTAGTAGCTGATATTTTTATTTAAGTTTACATAACACTTCTTTTGCATATTTTGCATATTTTCTTATAATTATCCTATGAAGTGAGCATTATTATTACTTTTTGGCAGAGAAAATAAATTGCAATTCGAGGAGATTCAGTGACTTCCTTGGATAAATTCAGCTAGCAAATGCATGTTCCCTGGTCTTCCTAACTCTAAGACCCCTTATTTGATTCAGTGTGTCTTGGGTAAGAGACTTGTTTTGGTTCATATAGCAAGTAAATGTCATAGCTGGATTTCAAACTCAGTTTTCTCCTAACTCCAAAAATGAGCATTCTCTCCACTATCACCTTCTATCTTTCACTTATCATTTATTTTGGGATTATAGAAAGGTGAAAGAGTTCCCAGTAGCCAATCAGTCCAACTCCTTTCCTCCACAGATAAGAGAGGCTCAGGCAGAGTAAAATATTTATTCTTTAGTCAGACATAGAGCCATAAGTCTGTATCTGAAAAAGACATTGGAAACAATCTAGTCACACCTCTTCATTTAATAGATGAGGAAACAGAGACTTATGGTGTTTAAGTGAATTGTCCAAGATCAGAGAGGTAGTGTTCAATATATCTGAGGTTTAAATCCAGAACTTGACTTGAAATCCTGTTCCATTTCCAGAAGACTATCTCACATTTCTTGATGCAGGGATGCTAATTATACAGATTTCAACATCAATATAATTTAGAATTGAAAAAAGGTATTAGAAATCATCCAATCCAACTTCATTTAATCAGTAAGAAAACTGAGACACAGAGAGAAGATAGCTGAGAGGTCCCTTAATCCAAAAACTTCATTTCGCAGATAAGAAACCTAAGGCCCAGGAACATTAATTGGCCTGCCAAGGGCACTATGACTTGTTAGTACCTCAAAATGGGATTCCAAATCAGATTTCCTAACTCAAAAACATTTTCCATTTTGCTCCATAGTCCTTTTTTACTTTCTGAGTGACAATCAGCCAACATGTTGAAGAGAAATGAGAAAAGAGAATCAAAGGACTGTTTTCCTTGTATAAGGCACTCTCTGTCTCTGTCTCTCACTCACTCAAACTGGCTCTCTCTCCTTTTCTGTGTCTCTGTCTCTCTTGGTCTCTGTCTGTGTGCTTGTCTCTCTGTCTCTCTTTGTATATCTCTTTGTCTCTTTGCCTCTCTCTGTATATCTCTTTATCTCTCTCTGTCTCCCTCTCATTTTTTTCTCTCTTTCTGTCTCTGTCTCTCTGTATTTCTCTCTGTGCCTCTTTCTCTGTCTCTCTTTTTCTTTCTTTCTCCTCCTGTTCTCTGTCTCTTTTTCTCTGTTTCTGTCTCTCTCTCTCTCTCTCTCTCTCTCTCTCTCTCTCTCTCTCTCTCTCTCTCTCTCTCTCTCTCTCTCTCTCTCTCCCTCTCCCTCTCCCTCCCTCTCCCTCCTTCTCCTTCTCCTCTCCTTCTTCTTCTCCTTCTCCTTCTCCTTCTCCCTCTCCCTCTCCTTCTCCTCCTCCTTCTCCTCCTCCTCCTCCTCCTTCTTCTCTCTCCCTCCTTTCCTCTCCCCTTCTACCTTCCTCCCTCTCTCTTTCTCTCTGTTTCTGTCTCTGTCTCTGTCACTCTGTCTCTGTCACTCTGTCTCTGTCTCTCTTTCTTTCTGTGTCTCTCTGTCTCTGTCTCTCTCTTTCTCTCTGTGTCTCTCTGTCTCTGTCTCTCTCTGTCTCTCTGTCTCTTTCTCTCTCTCTCTCTCTCTCTCTCTCTCTCTCTCTCTCTCTCTCTCTCTCTCTCTCTCTCTCTCTCTCTCTCTCTCACTGGCTCTCTCTCTCTGGCTCTATCTCTGTGTGTCCTTCTGTCTTTCTCTGTCTTTCTCTTTTTCTCTATGTGTGTGTCTGTCTGTCTGCCTCTCTTTTAAGTGTTTCAAGACTAGATTTTTTCATGTGCAAAATTAAAATAAAGTTGGAGAAAGATGTTAATTTACAGATAAGTTTGTAATATTCTTATTAAGGAGAGAAAACATTTTACAATGTCATGGCATGGAATTTCAGGCCACCTTCTTCTGAACCCACTTTTTAGCTGCCCTACTCACATCTTACTCATATTCCAATTACTCATTCATTGCCAGGCCAAGATTTCTTGTGCACCATTGTCTCATAAGACTTTGACTTTCAATGTATGTGTCTAGACTCCCTGAGACTATGAAATCTCATGGTATATACATATATGTCACTTGTGACATATATGTATGTGTGTAAATATACATTTTTAAAATCTGCCCTCAGGAACCAACACAATGCCCTCACAGAATAAATTCTCAATACATAACTGATTGATTGCAAACTTTTCTCAAAAGGCCTTTCATGCAAAAAGGACTTGGAAAAAGTCTTTCAGTAGCCAACGCTTTATGTCAAGTCTTTGGCCTGGGCGATTTCCATGTAGTAGTCAAGGTTATATAATTATTCAGGTACTCTAAAAATGACTCATTTGATCACTGATAGTCATGGTAAAATCTGAAATGTACATTGCCGGTGTAAAGAGACACTTTACCAGAGACTTCACTAAAATTCTTGAATATGAGGGCCCTGAGCTAATATTTCCCCTTAGTGATTAGGGAATATTCTTATTATATTAAATTTTCTGGGTCTGGTTTCTCCAATAAGCCTTTAACCTGATGCACATAAAATTGCTAGTCAACTTCCAAGAGTAATAGACTCAAATAAGCAATTCCACCCCACCCCCAGCCCACTAAAGCAAACAAAAATAAAATCATCTTTTTTTCACATGAACTTAGGAAACATGTATGAAATGACACAGAGAGAAGAAAGCAGTACCAAAATGAAAAAAATACGCAGTGCTTAAAATGATACAAATTAAGACTCAATGGTAATGGAACTCTGGTCAATTCCAAAAATTAGTAATGGTTCCAGATGGCTAATATTGGAAGACCCTTTCTCAGCATCAAGAACTAGTGGACTATTTATGAAAAATGTTGTCTGCTATGTCAGAAACACTCATTGTCAGAGGGTTTTACCTAACCATAATTCCTAATATTATCATAAGTACAGGTACAATGGAAGATTTGGTTACTTAGAAATGAAATAAACTTCATCAATCTAGTATCACAGAGGTCTATTACTTCTCCCCCTATGTTTTCTACCTAATAGAATGTAAGCATTTTGAGGGTAAGAATGTGCTTTTTAAATTATTTGTCTTTACTTTGTGTTTAGCACATAATATAGGCCTTTAATAAATGCTTAATGAATGATGGTGAATACCTATAATCCTTGCTCCTGGGGAGGCTTAAGCTCAGAGTTTGAAGTTATAGTGTACTAAACCAATCAGGTGTCTACACTAAGTATGTTACTGTATCCCCAGGGACCCAGAGCTAGACAACTTAAGAAGGGCAAAAAATAGAGCAAGTTAAAACTCTTATACTGATAAGAATGAATTGGGTCAGTGGGTATCCACTGCACTTCTAGCCTAAGAGGAATTAAGGAGGCATAGTATCCCCCCAAAAGCATTAATATATATAAAATATAATAATATATAAAGAAAAAATGAAAAGAAAAAGAAACCTGGCTCTATCTGCTTTTGTTTTCTATGTTCTGACTCTGACCTCAAACTTTAGATTATAGTATTCCATAGGGGGGGAAAATGGTTGTTCCTTATGCAAATAATATGCAAAGGGGTCAGAAGAATGATCAGGAAAGCTTGACTCCTCTTGTCCATTGATATTGAGTTCTGGCTCTTTGTGCATATGAACTTCATTAACTTAGCTTCCCAGTGGCCTCTCATTTCTCTGCTTGGTGCCCATATCCCCTGCCAACCAAAGCACTTGACAGGGTTTAAAGGACAAATTCCACACCAACAAACTGAGTTTCTTCTCTCTTACCTTACTTGGAGAGTGACATTCTGAAGACTCCTGCAGCCATTTGCCATAGAGATGCCCTTTATTGCTTCTCAAGGGATTCAGCCTTCCAGTTCTAGAAACAATGGCAGCTACGGTCAAAACTCCAAAGAAAAAATAATAAAACCATCTCACCTCTATTTGCATCATGTAACCACAGAGAGAACTGGGTTCATTAAGAATGGAAGGTCTTTGTCCTTGGGTAAGAGATGGCTCAAGTATTTATTCACACACACTCATACACATTCACATATAATCACAAAGTGATTGATCTTTTTTGCTGAGTGAGAATCCGATGACCTCTGGGATGAGAGAAGGGAGGCCATCTGTGAGTGCACTGCCTAGCCACTTGGCTCCAGCCCAGCTTAAAAGGGTATCAGTTCCCAAATCTGTGCATGTGAAGCTGCAGGACCCAGGTGCAGGCCAGAAAGAAGGGAAAGCTTGACACAGATGCTGCCTTTGGTCAGCATTACAGAGACTATTTGTTATACAACTCAGGGATTTCAGCTAAATTGAACCATGAACCAAGAACTGAAGCCAATTCAAATACTAATAATTTTACTGAACCATGAATAACCACCAAAAAAAAGCTTTAGGGGAAGAAAAAAATCTTTGTGAACAAGAACCAGAGCTCAAATTTTTGAAACCCTCTGAACTAGTACAAAACTGGAACATTATTTTTCTCCAATATAAATCACAGTTTTATTTGCTTGGGTCCCTCATTCTAAGATAGTAAATGTAAGCAGGGAAATTGGTCATTAAGTCTGTATTATCTGTGAAATATAGAACTGGCCAGTGACAAGCAAATAAAGCATCATCTGGGTTGCTTTCACATCCTTGCCATTGGCTCATTTTTATCAGAGGCAAAGAACATATGAGGACAGGGGTCTTAGATCTCTAGAGGAAGAAGGGTAGATTTAACAAATATACAAAAGAATGAGTAACTGGAGAGGCTGCATTTGGGAGTATCACTCTGGCAGGGTCTCTCAGAAGTTTTTTCCTTGAAAAAGGCTCATTGCATACTAATCCAGTCTTCTAAGAGTTCTGCTAAAATTCAACAATTGGACTGGGATGCTGTCACCAGCATGAAGAATATTTAATACTTGGAATGGAGAGATGGCAATTACATAACTAAATATGGTTTCCAGAATGCCCCTATACCAATGCCTCATCATCTTCAAAAATTTTTTTTCTACAGATGTTAAGGCATCAAGAAATACCCATACTTAAAGAAAATTGCCTTAAAAGTTGGGGTTTTTAGCAACATTATTTATTAAATCATTTATTTCATACTTAGAGAAGCCCTGTGATATATTATACAGAAAATTAGTTTTGAAGGCAAGAAGACCTGGGTGTCCCAGGCAATTCTCCAAGATTTTAAGTTACAGAGATTTTGCTAACCTGAATTGATAGATGGGAGTTTCCTCATTTAGTAATTTTCTGTATCATTGAAATCACATGTCCTGTTTTAATTAATATTTATTGAACATCTACTTCACATAAGGCATTATTTTTAATGCTACAAGGGATACAAAAAGCAAGCAACAGTTCTTGCTCTTAAGAAATTTGCAACCTATGACTAACAATTTCATCAGCATATTAAAATAATTTAGCAGTTACTAAGCTTCTGTAATGTTCTGAAGGGAAAATCTGAAAAAATTCAGGGCCATTTCCTCTCCCCTAATCAAGAAACAACAAAGATTTTAGGGAAGACAGGATAAAAAACTAAATCAATAACTCTACCACTATTACTGAAGAATTAGGTCACAAGACTTGAGGAGCATTTTCCTCTAGTGGAGTCAGCTGTTGGACAGATAAGTGGTCAAGGTAAAGTAGTAAATAAGCCACTTTTTAATCAGGACTGTGGCTTTAGACCACTGGTGTGATTATTTTCTTTATTTCTTCTTTTCCAAGATTTTGGATCATAAAAAAAAAAACAAGAATGAAAATTATGAAGCAATAAAAGATTAATTAATTAATCAATGTATTAGTTAATATTTCTTAACCATCAACATTCAGTCAATCAAACACCCTGAATTTATTAAATACTTAACATGGAAAGAATTGAACTAAGCACAAAATACAAAGAAAAGCAAAAATAAGGACCTGGCCCTTGAGGAGTTTACTTTTCAACTGGGAAGACAGATCATGGACAAACAATTAAGAATGTACGACAGATATACAAAGTAAATGTGGAAATAACCTTAGAGGGAAGGCATTAGTAGCTGAGGAAGAGAAAAAGTTTCTTGCAGAAGGGAGAATTTGAACTGTCTTGAAGGAAGCCAGAAAAAGGAAGTGAAAAGGAAGCACATTCCAGGTTTAGGGAGCAATCAGTGAAAATTCACAGTTTGGGAGACAGAATACAGGGACCCACAAAAATACTGGTGTTACTGAGTGGTAAAGTAAGGGGAGCTTAGTATAAGAATCCTGGACAGGTAGGAAGGGACCAGCTTGTGAAGAGATTTAAATGCCAAAGCAATTTTTATGTATGATCCTTGAATCACTGGAGTTTATTGAATAGTGGAGAAAGAGACTTGCACTTTAGGAAGATATCTTTGGCAGCTGAGTGGAAATGGCCTGGAGTAGGAAAAAATTTAAGGAAGAAAGTTGGGGGAGGGAGATAAATTTTATTATTATGTTTTGTTTTTACACTACAACCATTTATAGAATATTCCCATTATTTTTCTCATGCTGTATCCTAAATGTATGATTGCATTGTAATGCATACCATATTTCATTATTGGTCCTCTAGATCAGAGCTTCTTGAACTTTTTCCCACTTGTGACACCTTTTCACCTGAGAAATGTTCATGTAACCCTAGGCATAAAGTTATATAATACAGATGTGAAAATCAAACTTTTATTATCTGATAATAAATTATAATTTCATAATCCCTACATTCAATTACAAGACCTCAGGAGAGGCAGGGAATTGAAACAATATTGTATTGATCATAGTCTCTATAGCTTTCAAAGTTTGTTTTTACAGTATTGTTGTTATAGTGTCAGTTGTTCTAGTTCTTATTCCATTCTTCATCAAATTACAAATGTCCTCAAATTGTCACTTTTAAAATATTGATGTTGTAGTATAAATTATGCTTTTTCTGCATCAATTCATATCAATTTTTCCATGGCTTTTTGAATTAATCCATTTCCTCATTTCTTACAATATAAAAATAATATTCAATGACATTCACATATACAATTTGTGTATCTATGTCTCAAATTGGCATCCTTTTATGTTCCAGGTTTTTTTCTTATCACAAAATGAGCTGCTATAAATAGTTTTGCACATAAAGAACTTTTTTATTTCTTTCTTTGATCTCTTTTGGGTTTAGACCCAGCCATGGAAAAACTGGGTCATTATTTAGTAACTTTTTATATATATATATATTACCAAATTGCTTTCCACTGTGGGACTGTTTTCCCATAATCTCTCAAATATTTATTATTTTCCTTTTTTGTCATCTTTGCCAATCTGGTGGGTATTGGAGTCTCAGAATTGCTTTGTTTTGCATTTCTCTAATTAGCAGTGACGAGTCACAATGTCTGAGCAAGCCATTTAATTCCTATCAACCTCAGTCTTCTCATCTATAAAATAAGAATGATAATAATTACATGTTCCTCCCAGGGTTATCATGAGAATAAAATGAGATAACATGTCATATACTTGGCAAACGTTAAAACACTGTATAATTGCTCACTGTTACTGCTCATACTAATTCCATGAAGACTTGATGCATTAAGTACAAAGGGGACCTAGGATAAATGAATGATAAATACTAATCAAAGAAACCTTTCTGAAAGAGATGAGTTTTATTGAAGGTTTTGAAGAAGGAAAGGGACAAGGCAAGGGTGAGAGGAAATACAATGTGGGTAGTAGGATTGATACTTGAAATGAATAATGTCTTCTCTCTGATATGAAGAAATAAAAAAAGTTTCTTTTAAGAAATGTATCTTCTATTTATTTCCATTTCCTTTCTTCAAAGTATATCACATTCTATTGCTGTTCTACAAAATGCACCTCGTAATCCCATTTCACAAAAGGCGCAGTGGGATACTTGGAAGGCCAATTACTATTTACTTTGTTTCAAATAACTGCCAGAATAAACTGTTAATTGTTCCTTCAGTCTGAACAGTCCCTTGAGACTGAACGAAGAGGTAATTAACAAGAATCCCAGCAGATGGCCATTGATCTTTCACTCTGTATTGCAGTCTTTCTGTAAGAAATCGAAGTAGACATGTGTTACCAATTGCATATAAGAAATACGTTTGCAGGCTCTGTTTAATTTCCACTGGTGTTTGTGGAAACAGAAGTGGATGATTACATTTCCATATTTTAAGGATATGTCATTTCGTCAATAAGGGAAATCCAAATTGGGAGGCAGACCAGGGGGAACCATTGGTTTTTTAACCACTGTTAAGATTTCTGCATGCCCAAATTTCCTGGAGTCCCAGCTCCCCGAGATCCTTGGACCTTGGTTTGAGCACGTCTCCAGAGGAGATTGGGATAGGATAAGGAACAGGAGCTGTGTTTTCATGGCTGAGAAAACTCCCTCTGCCCACTTTCTCCAAAAGTTATAGTGTCCTAAACATTAAAAGCTTAAAACAATTCTTTAGGAACACAGAGCAAAATAGTGACAGAGATGAGTCTTTGAACCTATGTCTTCCTGACCAGCACTCTATCTACTCTGTTATATCATCGGCTCTTTGGAAATTACTGTAACCAAAAAAATTCAAGATCCTATGCCAAGTTGGTAGTAAACCCTTCTCAGATTCTCTGGTTACTTCCTCAGATAAGACATTCATTCAAAACATTTCTGGGACCGTACTGGAGGCTTTCAGTGTCATAGGGCTTGTGCATAGCCTTTGGGATGTCAGGGTTACCTCCATACTACACTGAGCTACTGAAGAAGAATATTAAGGAAAAGCATTATAACTTTTTTATTAATTGCCTACATTTAATATAAGGAAATATGCCATGAGACAGCTTTATATAGTAAGTAGATAGAAGTTAGGAAGATCTGATTTCAAAATCTACTTTTCTCAGCTCATTTCCTTTTCTGTAAAATGGAGAAAGAATAATAGCACCAGTCTTAAGGGTTGTTTTAAGAATCAAATGTAAAAAGCATTTTGTAAATCTTAAAGCACTATATTAATGACAGCAATTATTAGCAATTAGTATTGAATTATTTTTTGTTCTCTTTCTTTACACACACACACACACACACACACACACACACACACACACACACACACACACAATTCTTATGTGTACTAAATTTGAATGGTTTCTCTCCCTTCTTTTCTCTCTCCCCTCCTTTCTTCTGGTCTATTTCAGATGGAATTTGGGAAACGTTAACAATGGAAATACTTTTTTCGTTTTATAGTATAATTTTTATTCTGGAATTGATGACTGCTATGATAAATCATCCTAGACCAGCACTGCCAATGATTTCTTTTTTTTCTGATTTAGACATTTTGAAGGGCTTTATCCAATTCTATGTCTCTGGAGCTTCTTAACTTTATCTTTTAACTAACACCATAAATGCACCAAAAAGATGTTTGAGCTATTGGAACAAAAATGACTTAAAA
The DNA here is from genome assembly GCF_048593235.1 of Sminthopsis crassicaudata. Taxonomy (NCBI): domain Eukaryota; kingdom Metazoa; phylum Chordata; class Mammalia; order Dasyuromorphia; family Dasyuridae; genus Sminthopsis; species Sminthopsis crassicaudata. Next base: position 105,177,500 of record NC_133618.1, on the reverse strand, counting down.
TGCTCCTACATTTGCCAATATTAATGTAGGAAAGATGATTTTTCTGTCCTAAAAATTAATAAAATGGTATTTTTGTGTGTGAGAGAGAAAATAACAACAGATGAGACTTCTAATTTTTCTGTCCTTTGGTTTCATTTGTTTTTAAGAACCAGAGAGGTTGTCACACTCAACAAAATTTAGATATCTAAAACTTAATTAAAAAAACCATACTAAAAACTGATGAAACTTTTCTTCTCAGAAGCCCCAAAACATTCTGTAGACATGATCTTCCCAAATCTCACAGGATTTAGTTAGAGAGGCAAGAAAGCAGCAAAGTATTAATATCTATACTTAATGTCAGAAAAAGAAAAATCTGAGAGAGCTTAAGTGCTTTGTGTCTATTTTCCATGATTGATGTAAACAGGCATCTTTAACTAAAAAATAGGCCCAGGGATCCTCAGGTTCAGATTTATCTCAACTTCCTTACATTATCTATTAGTATTTAGGAATAATTTAAAGGACTGGATGTGGGAAAATGAACACATAATTTCTATCCCATCTGCTAATTTAGCCTAACTGGAATATCAGTCCAGATTGGCAAAATAAGTAAGAGTAGTCAACTCTTTTCAAAGAAAAATATTTAAAAATTTTATAAGTATATACCATAGTTTAACCTGAGCTTTAAAAAAGAAAGAAAACTCAAAACAGAAAAAATAGCTTTCTAATTATTTAAGGTATTCAAAAGTCATATAGACTAAAAAGATAATGAATTCTTTACACTTCATGTGAATAATAAGTGATCACTTGTCATAAATGTAGAATTAGCCTCTTGATCTCAGTATAGATTAATGACCTAAAAGGAACTTTCCAACTATTAATATAGGATATGTCAGGTTTTCCTGATGATCTTATAGAAAAAAAGAGGAGAATAAGAAGGAGGAGGAGGAAGAGAAGGAAAAGAAAGGAGGAAGAAGGAAGGAAGTGAAGGAAGAAAAGGAGGAAAGGAAGAAAGAAAGAAGAAGAAAGAAGAAGAAGAAAGAAAGAAAGAAAGAAAGAAGAGAAAGAAAGAAAGAAAAGAAAGAAAGAAAGAAAGAAAGAAAGAAAGAAAGAAAGAAAGAAAGAAAGAAAGAAAGAAAGAAAGAAAGAAAGAAAGAAGAAAGGAAGGAAGGAAGGAAAGGAAGGAAGGAAGGAAGGAAGGAAGGAAGGAAGGAAGGAAGGAAGGAAGGAAGGAAGGAAGGAAGGAAGGAAGAAAGAAAGAGAAAGAAAGAGAAAGAAAGAAAGAAAGAAAGAAAGAAAGAAAGAAAGAAAGAAAGAAAGAAAGAAAGAAAGAAAGAAAGAAAGAAAGAAAGAAAGAAAGAAAGAAAGAAAGAGTATAGGCTAGTTCTCTTGCTTAAAAATTAGCCTGCTTAGAATTTCAACTACCAAATTAAAATCACTTTCATCTCCTTCTGTGATCTGAATACATGTTTCTCAATGTATATGCTAGTTTGGGATTGTAATTTGGAGGGAGTGGGGGTGAAAGCTGTACATCAGGCATGGGAAAAGTGTGGTTCTGACTTGCACCATCTTCTCATCTAGAGCTAAACAAATCTTGGTTGAGATAAAAAAAATTTAACTTTCTGCTGTACATTTCAAAGGAGTACTGTGGAAGTAAAGAAGATGGCAGGGAATAAACCCATCAAGTTCACATCTTACAGTTCCCTCATTTATATGTCATAGTATAGCACACTTGGAAAGACTTAGGTTCCAAAATCCCCCTGACATGTATTGGTTGTGTGACTCCATCAAAGTCACTTAACCTTTCAGTGATCCAGACAGCTAGCTAAGATTTTATGTTGTACAACAGTTACAGATCTGCACTGGTCAACAGTTCCCTCATGAGAATTTTCTATACTGATGAAATAATAAGCTTGAGACTTGGAAGAAAAAAAAAAAAAAAACAAGACAGCATGGGAAGATAACACACAAAGATTTTTGTGAGGAAGTGGGAATGGGTATTGTAATGAATCTAATGTTAGAATTGACCTTGACATGAGGTTTGTGTGAAAGACATTTGACCAAATAAAGTAAATAATCCTAAAAGCAGTGCGAACTGTGAATTTCATATATTAACAGGTTTCCCATCCAGAGGTTCACACTAATTCTGAATGAGCTAAGTCCTAATAAATGAAGTAATTTTTTTTCATTCATTCCAATCTTTACATGAGGCATTTATTAATGAGCACAAATGTAAAAAGTGAGGAAATCCCAACTCTTGGACAGTATATGACATAATTAATTGTTTGGATGTTGTGTTCTTCATTCATCTCACCCCATCAACATCTCTGAAATATGTCTTTTACTTAGACAAGGCCAGCTACTTTGCTGAAAAGGTCAGCTTCTTCATCATTTTCACTCTGTAGCTAGAAAACAATTTTCTTGCTTGGGATATGAATTTATTTTCATAGTAATCAATATGGTGTCATATTCAGTATTATAACTTCACTACAGGATCAAAGAAGCAAAAAAGATTACATTAAGAAAGAAATAGTTTTTTCAAAGTTTAAGTATAGGGAAGGTAAAATTGCATCTAGGCTTTCAAAATTCTAGGAAATGTGAGTAAAAGGGAAATGCATGAATTTCATTAAAATGGAAGAATTGAGTTAATATTATTATTATCATGAGAAATTAGGACCCTTTTAAAAGTTGATGATGAGCAAGATATGATAAATGAATGAGTGAATGAAACAAGGTAAAAGATAGGCTTCCTCTTAAATACCTCTTCCTTTCTAGGTTATCTTCGTTTCCTTCAATTGCTGTTCATAGGAGCCTAAATTGAGTTTCTCTCATGTTTAACTCCTTAAAAATTTCGCCTGCATAAAATTTATTATATCTTTCTTCATGTTCTCAATTTTTAAAATTTTAATTTTATATGTCAATTATCAATTTTCATTTTCTCTCCTCTTCATTTGGAAAAAAAGAAAACCCAAACTTTTAATAAATATGAAGTCAAGAAAAAAATTAATTATGGTATTGGCAATGTATAAAAATATAAGTTTTATGTTAATTCCATTACTTCTTTACCAAGAAGTAGTCCTCTGAAAATGTAGTTGTGGATGTTTCTTGCATTGAGCAAAGTTGTCAAGTTTTTAAAAATTATTTTTACTAGGCATATACTTAATTATCATACAAATTATTCTCTTGGTTCTGTTTACTTCACCCTGAATTGGTTCATAAAAATATTCTGATTTCTCTGAAATGGCCCATTTCAGCATTTCTTAAGGCCTAAACATTCCATTATATTCATATAGCATCCTTCATTTCACTACCAACTGTTGGGTAGCCTCTTCTAGTTCTTTGCTATATAACATTAAAAAGTTGGATGGAGGGTGAGTTATAGATTGAAAGGGTGCGAATAGGAAGGCTAGTAGTAGGCTATTGTAATAGTTCAGATGAGAAGTGAAATGTCCAGATACAAAAGACACTGTGGAAGGAGAATTGAGAAGATATCAATTAATTGGATACAGAAATGAAGCAGAATTGTTGCTCTAGGGAATTAGGTAGTCAAGAATAACTGATGTAAAATACAGCATTTTTCAGAGACATAACAAACCATCATGCTTGTTCTTGTTGAGTCATTTTTCATTTGTATCCAACTCTTCATGACCTCATATGGGGTATTCTTAGCAAAGATATTAGAGAGGTTTGCCATTTTCTTCTTCAGCTCATTTTTACAGATGAGGAAACTGAGATAAACAGGATTAAGTGACTTTCCCAAGACTCGCCACAGCTATTAAGTGTTTGATGCCATATTTGAACCAAGGTCTCCCTAACTCCAGACCTGGCACTCTATTCACTGTTCCACTTGTCTCAAATTATCAAAGTATCACACTATCTGTCTACATATTTTAGCTCAAAGTGAGACTGTCAATATTTGTGTGGATATGAGTAAATTTCCTTTTTGGTCTTTTGGAGGCATATACTTAGTAGTGGTTTTCTGGATCAAAAGGAGATAATAGTTGACTTTGGATACATAGTTCCAAACTATTTTCAGAATAGCTGGAACAATTCACGGTCCCATCAAGAGTGCATTAATGTATTCCTTCCACAAGTAATACTCTTTCTCATCTCTTTAAATGAGCATGAATATAATTATTAGTTTACACGGTGAACTCATCTTATTTCCCCAATGGAATGTAAGACCTAATGTTAAAAAAGTCAAGGGGGGAGATCTGATTTTCATTTTTGATTTTATTCCCAGCTTCCAGCACAATGCTTGACAAATATTGTTAGATTGGATTGGATCAGGAGACTAGGGCGGTATTGTATCCAGTTTGGCCCAAATGGGTCTAGGGAAGGTAACTGTACAGTTAGAGGACAGAGGATTGATGACTAGCAAATAGTTGATGTGAAAAAGGTTTGACCTAGAATTGAATCAAAGGAATCTGGATTACATTTTGGAAATTATTAGTGCTTTCAATGATTCTGAGAAACCAACTTATACTCATATTTTAAATTCCTACATTCCTTTAATGACTTTATCCAGCTACAAATCATTGAACACCATATTTTCTGAGTCATGGAACACCATCTTAACTTGCATTACTTGAAAAGTTACAACTTTCACTGAAGCCTGTTTTAATGCCTTCTTGTGGGACTGAGGTTCCTTGGGGTTTGAAAGTCATGCATAGTATTTAACATAGTGAAGAATATATGCTACTGTTTTTGTTCAGTTATTTTACTCTTCATGGGGTTTTCTTGGCAAAGACAAAGGAATCTGCCATTTTCTTCTCCAGTGTGTCCTCACTGTACAGATGAGGAATTGAGATAAATAAGAGTTAAGTGACCCTTTAGAATTACACAGCTAATTAGTGTCTAGGGCCAAATTTGAACTCAGATCTTTCTGACGCCAGCCCTGGTGCTGTATTTACTGAGAAAACTAGAGAATATAGTAGGCTCTTAATAAATGTTTAGTGAATGACTGACTCTACAAGTGAAATGCAAGTCACCAAATTTCCACAGATTGTGGGCTATTTTTCAGGTATATCTTTCCTTAGAGATCAGCTACAAAATCTTAGAATGTTTTCAACTTGCTTTGGTTGAGAAAATATTCATGAAATCATAACTTCTGGAAAGAGTGATCAGAATAAAGGAGTTAAGAGTATTTATACTGGGGGTAGCTAGATGACACAGTGAGTAGGACACTAGCCCTGTAGTTAGGAGCTTATGAGTTCAAATCTAGCCTCAGACACTTAGCACTTAAAACTTACCAGCTGGACAAATAACTTAGCCCCAATGTCTCACCAAAAAAAGAATATTCCTAAATCTGCTGATTAGTGCACTTCTGGTTTACTATGTTTGGTAATGGATACTGTTTTATAGGAAGGACAAACAAGTAAATGAGGGTCTCCAGAGCATGCTGACAGATAATGGGGATTGCCACAGGAGGTTCTATTAAAATATCTATGCATTTTAGAGTTTGGAATAGAGAAGGCTTCCAAGCGCCAGGGTTAGCTATCTTCAAATATATGAAAGACTGGTATTTGTAAGGGGTCTTGGGTAGAAATTGTAGAATGAGTAATTGGTAGAAATTGCAGACTTCTGATTGATTTAAAAACCACTAACTTCCTATGTCAAAAATGAATGAGCTACTTCAGGTGCCATCACTTCAGGTGATAATAATCTTAAAAGAGAGACTAGATAACCAATCAATTATTAATTCTTTTTCTACATTTCAGGCACTGGGCCAAGAGGGTAGAAAAAGACTAAAATGAAATAGCTCCTGCCTCATGGAAATTTCATTTGATCAGAAGAGGCACAATACTGATACTACACAAATAAAAACAAGATAATTTGGGGAAATGGAAAGGCATTTAGCTAAAAAAATGGGGGCAAATAAAGGAAGAAAAGAAAAAAAAAAGGAAAGGGTCAATGTTATACAACTGCAGGACCAACTGCGGGCTTATATGAATACTTTTTTTTTTTTCTTTGTGAGATTCTTTTCTAGTTTGTGTGTTATGATAGATTTTGGCAAATAAGCTAAATTGTCTTCAGTTTTTGCTTAAGTTGTTAGCAATGAGAGGTAAAATGATCATATGTCCCATGAAATCATGGTTCAGTTATGTAGCCAAAATTAATAAGAAACAAGTACCTCCAATTCTCCACTTATTTTTCTAAGGAAAGTCTTAACATTTTCCTTTGGCCAAAACTTCCGTGAATGTTCTAGTTTCTTTTATATTAAGTATGTCAATATGGCTAGTGTTTATTTCCTCCAACAATACATTAATTGGTAATTCACTTGAAAGAGATGCTAGTATGTTGATAGTACTGAGAATTAAATTAAAATTATACTCTAAAAAGTTATGTGCTGCTTTGTCCCCTGTGGCTCCTTTTTCTGACACTCACCACCATCATTGTAGAAGTAGAATTTGGCCCAGAACTGGAGAATGGATGATGAAAATGTATGTCAATGTGTGACAACTGAATCATATCTTGGTATCTTAAAGAAAAAAAATGAAGGAATATAGCAGACTGGATAAATCTGTTCAATAAACATGATAGTCTAAAATGTATTTTATTATATTTAACATATACTTTAACATATTTAAAATGTATTGGACTACTATCTAGGGGAGAAGGTGGGGGAAAGAGGAAAAAGTTGGAACAGAAGATTTTTCAAGGGTCAATGTTGAAAAATTACCCATGCATATGTTTTGTAAGCAAAAAAGCTATAATAATAAAATAAAATAAAATAAAATGGCATATATATATATGTATATATATATATATGTATATATATATATATATATATATCATTATCTTCATAAATGGAAGGAATACCCACACTGAAGAAACCATACAGAATTCTAAATATTGTGCTCATTTTTATAATTTCTTGGAGCCCTATGTCCTACAATTCTCATTAATTTGTAAACTTGAAGGAGGATAATCTTTTCCATTTATGTTACATTTTTTTATCTACATGGATATGGATTTGTCTACATGTGTAAACATGCTATTGAATAGCCACCACAATGGTTTAGCAGAAGAATGACTAAAGATTAGATCAAATGAAATAAAATATTTTTAAAGGGATTTGCAAACAAAGTATCACAATGTAAATGGGAGCTATTATTATTGCCTGTTAGAAGGCTTCAGAGACAAGTACAAATTCTAAGATAGAACTATACTATTTCAAAAATGTTCTTGAACATCTAGCATAAGCTCTTTGAGGGCAGGAACCATTTTGATTTTGTTTTTTTTTTTTTATCTCTAATACCTAGCACAGAGACTTTCCCATAATAGAAAATATGTTTAATAAACTGAATTGACTATCCAGTATTAGTGAGTAATGTTGTGAGTTTAGGAATAATATTCCTTAAAGAATTATATAAAAGTGACTATTCTTATGTAGTATCATGACTGCCTTCATCATCAAACATTTATCGAGCATTCATCTATGTGTCATAGAAAGCTGCATAACATTTAATGGCTTTTAACAGATATGTACCAGTTATGGGAAACATTTTAAAAAGAAAAAAAAACACTATGAGATTAAATAATTTATTACCATTGCTAAGATGAACACATATACTTGATACTCAATTTTATGCAGAACTTTAAAAAAATAGTTTTAATACAGTATAAAATTTACACAAGTATTTTGTCAAAAGACTAATGTCCCTTGAATAGCTACTGCAGGACCTACTGCAGGCACAAAAACTTGTTTTAAATGTTTTATATTGTATAGGAATACAACAATTTAAGTTTATAGATTAAAACTATGTGAGAATTTAAATATAGCAAGCAGGTTTTTTTTTTTTAACAGAGAATAACAACTTTAAAATATAACATCTCAAAAGGAAGATAGGTTTAAAAGTTAACCAAATAGAGATAATTAGAGAGAAAAGTCTGTGGTAAAATAATACACAAGGATTTTCAGACAACAGTAGGATGGTTCTACATCACAGTACCATATTTTTTTAAGTGTACATCAATTTCTTACATTCTACTACCAAATGATCAATTAAATACAACATGTAACAAGCTCACAAAAAAGAGAAAATATTTGCTGTGAAGCAAATCCTTAGTAATTGAGAACAAATTGAAAACTGACAATTGTTGCATTCCTATCTTTTATTCTAAGCTACAGTTAAAAACTTAAGCAATAGCATTGTCACAGGCTTCTTGCATATTTATACAAGAAACTCATTGCATTTGGATAAACACAAAATACCTATCATAGCATTTCCATTACACAAGTCTAATGATATACATATTTCCCCCTCCCCCCAAATAATAAATGAAATAAACTAAGCATAGCGAGCATGTCTCTTGGTCAACCTTCAAGCAATCTGAACAAGAGTTTTTAGCTTCAAAATAATAAAAGACATGCGTTGAGTATCATCAAACAATTCTTTTAAAGAAAGCTGCAGTAGGCAAGGAAAGCTTTTTTTTTTTCAAAAATGCAGTGCAATCTTTTAAAGTCTACTTAGAATCTTAAATATAACTGCTTGTCTAGAAACAAAATTGTCAAAATTAACATTTCTCACAGTTGGAAACCCTTCAAGTAAGCTTGTGAAAGTTTAAATTGCAAATTGTCAATATTAATGCTGATGGGGGGAGTGGGCCAAGAGACAGGTGACCTCCAAGTTATGTTATCAAAATGGAGGAGCAACAATGTATTACTTGCCCAATAGACCAGAAATTATTATGTGACAAGTTCTGTCAGGAATTTTGCTACATAGGAAAAATGAATTTATGAGATAATTTTAGCACCTCAATACAAATATTGACTATTTCAGGGAAATCTTTTTTCAAATTTCTTTCAAATTAAATACCATACACTAACACTGTATACACTCAAATAGAATTGATTAGTTACTTCCCAAACTTTGGAAGCTGGAAAGCACCATTTCTTAGCTTTTACATAACATGGTAGGAAGTTCCCACTATGTCATTCAGTCAAAAATCATTAGAGCTCTATCAGAACATCTCCAATTCATGAAAAACTCCAAATTGTCTTAAGATCTCGAAGAATGTATAGGATAGCAAATTAGTGATGTCATGATTCGGAGACTGCACTTGAATATAGTGAAGCAAGAAACACAAAACCAGTAGGATGGGGGGTGTAGATGTGGTATTCAATTACCCTATTATCAACCCCCTGAGTCCAGATGAGTAGAAATCATGTCCTTTTTCTTTCCCACCATCAGGGCTAATCTTGTATTGAGAAGTGCTTCTCACATGGGTCCTTTGTACTGGTTCCCAGACAGATGTTGTCTAATTCCAGGACAAGAACCTGCAGCATCTCCAAGTTTCCGCCACACAACCTAAAAGAAGTAAAAGAACAAAGATGTCATCGCTAATTGTTCACAAGAGTTCAATATCCTGGGTGCTTCAAAGTAAAAACTACATATTCATATCGAAGGATTGAGTATAAAATATACTTAAAAAATAACAATGCTTTTGAGTGGATACAAGATAAAATGTCTTGAGAAGTATTTAAATAACCAAAAATTCTTTGGCATATGAGACTTTACTAGCAAATTTTTACTAAAATTTACTAAAAAAAAATTTACTAGCAAATATGAGAGCTTTACTAGCAAATGAGTCAAAATTAAAGGCTAATGTGACAATGTTTTTCAAAACTACCATAATATTATTTTATCAGTGAAATGTGTTATCTTTAATAAAGGAAATCAAAGCAGTCAATTTGTTAAAAATAAATAAAATGAATGGGTATTTTGGTTCAAGACTCATCTAAATCCTCACTGCTTAACATAATATGGCTTAAATATTCTGTTAATAATGTTGGCTTAACTCCATTTTGCTTCCTCTCTCTCACTGCAACCCAGAATTAATATCTCCTGTTTTTGTAAGTCTCAGTAGTTAAACTCAAAGATCACTCAGATTACCAAAATCAAAAAATAACTCAAAAGGCAAAGGTAAGAACAAACTCATAACAGCTTTGAAAGGAAAAATATAATGATGGACAAGAGAAAGGCAGAAAGATAGATGAGAGAGAGAAAGTGAGAGACAGAGACAGAGAAAGAGAGAGAAACAGAGAGAGATAGAGACAGAGATATATACAGAGAGAAAGAGAGAGACACAGAGAGACATACAAAGAGAGACAGAGACTGAGAAGCAGAGAAAGAGACACAGAGAGAAAGAGAGAGACAGAGAGAAAATCAGAGAGACAGAGGTATTTTAATGAGATGATGAAACTAAAAAAGCTGGGATTTTGAAAAACAGAAATACAGATTAATAACAGTACTAAATTGATTCCTCAGTAGGAACAATTTATCATCACTGAAAGAAGGGACAAATAGATAGATAGATAGATAGATAGATAGATAGATAGATAGATAGATAGATAGAAACATCAAGAACCTTTTTGTTTTCCAAGAGAGATTCAGTATAAGGATAATATTTTAATAGTTTAATAAAATTAAAGCAAAAATATTCTACAATGAAGCAGAAAACTTATTTGTCTGTTTATTTTGCTTTCAGACCACTATAAGTGTTTCAATAATGCTGATAAAACCAAGGCAAATATTAACTTCTATTTTTCAGAAGACATGATGGTTCTTTAGACATACTGGAGCATTTGACAGAAGAGCATTTTAATTTTGTTTTCAAATATTTAAAAGAAACTATACAGAGAAATGATCAATTCAATCTGCTACCTTAAAGGTTAGGTTTTACTAATTTAAAAACAAAAATAGAGAGACATCATTACAAATAACCCCAAGAGAGTATTTTTTTCTCTAGATTTTTAATTAAAGGAAACATTTTTATCTTTCTGGATAAATCCTATATGATCCTACTGAGAGTCATGAGGGTAGTTACAACCTAAAGTGTCATGTGTAAGGTCTTCCCTACATTTGTTAGAGATATCACATATTTTAACATTACAAATTGATGGTCCCAACATGGAAAGCATGTGTGTGATTTAAGGAGACTCCTAAATGCTAGGACTGAGTGATATGTCTTTTACATTAGAATCAAGGGTCCAAAAATAGGATAAGATGATTAAAAAAGGACAAATTCCAAGAGAGCACAGATAAGTCTATAGGCTTTGAATTCACAGAACAACGTAACTGTAGATATTCAGTTCTTTGAGATTTGTCACAGAGGATATCCATTGGACATATCCTATTGACATGGATTTAGCAACCTGATAAAGCCTACCTGACATTTCTGAAGCGCTAGGATTATCATTAAAAATTGGCTTTTTTGTTCTTAGAGAGTAATGATATCTTTATTTATGTAGTGATCTTTAAGAAAGGTTTAATATCGTATAGTCACTAGTCAATTATGAATAATATTTTTGCTATTTTACAGACAGGAAAATGAAAGTATACAAAGATTAGGTGATTTGCTCACAGAAGGACACTAAAACTGATGGTATTACTTAGACCAAATAAAAAACAAATCTGAAACGTCACAAAGAAACTAGGGAATAATGCCATTGTATTGAACATTAAGTTCTTATTCCATTTCCTGAGTCTAAATGAGTTTGTTAAACATTCACACAATTAAATCTAATGATGTTTATTTTATTTTGGTTTTAATCAATTCTTTGTCAATCTGACCCATAAATGTGATCCAGTTTCAAAAGCTGTCAGGATGAATTCTGGACCTCCTTCAACAAAATCAGGATATAAAAACAAGCAAAAAAGTTGAAAGGAAAAAATGTAATAAGTGCAGCAGTAGTGTAGAAAAGCATATGTCATAAATAGGAAGAAGAAATTCTCATTTTGCAGATGCCTTTCATATTATAATATAAATTAATAAACTGGGTTTGAACACATTTTAAAATTATCCTACAAACTACTTGATTTAATGATCTCAGAATTTAATTGATTTTCGGTAGATTTGACAAATAACTCAAATCTTTAAATTTAAGGTAATAAATGTTTTTATCATGATGTATTCTTCTAGATAGAAATAGCAGCAGCAGCTATAATGGAAAGTTGCCCTCTATGAAAGACCCTGCTTTGCATTCTTTAGGAAGAGAAGTCATAATCCCAAAACTTGTAGCAATGAGATGATGAAAAGAATACAGCCCTAGGAAAGAGACCATGGTCTCAATCTTGATTCTGCCATAAGCCTGAATGACAAGTCACTTAAGCAAGTCAGTATGACTCAATAGATATCCAATTCTGTACTTTCTAAAAGAAAACTGGACTACATATCTCTTTTTATTTTATTTTTTGAAGAAGGTGGTATTTTATTTTATTTTTTTCTATAAAGTTTTTCCCCCAATATATGTAAACATTTATATAATTATCTTGCTGAATAAGAACAATCAGATCAAAAAGGAAAGAAATTGAGTAAGAAAACAAAATGCAAGTGAACAACAACAACATCCACACTTAGTTCCCATATGGACTACATCTCTCAAGTTCCTTTCATCTTTAATAGTCTATCATCATCATTACATATCACAATTTATAATGGATTATTTTATAATAATAATTTTCTGATTAGTTTGCTGAAGTAAAGCATGCTCATTTCTAGGTAAGGATCTTTGCTAAATTGAAAAAAAGAGAAGGGTCACTTGAAAAGATTTAGAAAAGGCAAGAGTGTATATATATATATATATATATATATATATATATATATATATATATATATATATATATATATATATATATATATATATATATATATATATATATATATATATATATATATATATATATATATATATGTATATATAGCTAAGATTGGTGGTATATGCCTGTAATCTACTACCAAGAGGCTGCAGCTAGTATATTGCTTGAAGTCAAGAGTTCTGAGTTACAGTAGCTGATCAGTTATCTACTCTAAATCTGGCACCAATATTGTCAAGTAATCAGGATACATAAGAAAAGGTTAGAAATGGAACAAATCAAAGTTTTTGTGCTGATCAGTAGTGGGATCAGTAGTGCTTTACTTCCAGTCTGGAGAAGATAGAGAGATCCACTCTCAAAGAAATGAAAAGGAGAAAAAAGGGAAGGAAAAGGAAGGGTAAAGGAGGAGATAGGAGAGGGAAAAGGGCCATATTTCTTTAACATAACAACAAAACAAAGTCAGGAAATGCAAGCAAATAGCTTACAAAGCACTAGAAAAGAAAAAGAGCAAACAATAGCAAACGAAAGACCACAAATCTCAGGGATTTTAGATAGTTAGAAAGAAAATGTAAAATGCCCGTTTAATTCAGTAGAATTGACGCATTATTTATTAATATCAAAATTCAAGGACTCTTGCATTATAGGAGGGCTGGCAAAATCTGGCCACAACAAATTTAGTATTTACATTGTACTTCTAAGCAATTTTGAAGTCAAAAGGAATGAAAAGATGTGAAGGGAAAAATATTCTCCAGAAATTTAAACCAGTACTTCATTAAAATACTGCTATGTTTTCCTCTCTGTAACACAAATAACCTACAAAATTCCCTATACCACTTTTATAAATTCCTTTATCCTTATCCCCTTATTCTTGCTTAGAATTATAGTGCATTTCTTTCCTAAAATAGCAGCATTAAGCTGTTACTTAAAATAAAAAAAACCTTACTATATCAATGACTACATATAAAATGTATCTTGAAAGTAACACAGGTCCTTATTGTGTTTTCCTTTTTTGTTTAATTTATATAATTACTTACATATATTTAATTACCTTTACATCTACATATTGATTCATAGCACTGTTGAGTTAGTGTGTCGACTCCTGTAGAGTAAATACAAAGACTTTGCATAGAAGCACAGTATCTTTTATATGAGGGATTTAGAAAATAATATTTATAAAGATGATGGTCAATTATCTAGTATAATGTCAAATAGGAGTGCATCAGAAAAATACAAATTTGAAAAAAATCTTATGTTCCTAACTAAATAAAGAACTGACCAAAATTACAAAACAGAGATGCTATTAAAACTTTTGCTCAAGAGAAATAAAATGATTACTACTCCGTAGCATATTACTATTTTGAATAATCAGTTGAAGAGATACTGAGAAAATTTCATAGATGCTTTAGCATACAGACCTTGCAAATAATTTCTGACCTAAATGTTTTATAATTGTTTTCATAAGTGCTCCAAAATCAAATGGCAAATGAAACAGAGGATAACTGGTTTTATTTTCATATAAAATTTTAAAAGGCATTCTGTCAGCATTTTTTTAAAAAGTAGATATTCATGGAGCAATAACTTAGTTATGAAGAGATTTCAATACAGAATACAGAATTAAGCACATAAAACTTACATTGCACATTTCTCTGACTATAGCTTTTTCTGTCTCACTAAGGTCATGGTCATACTCTTTACCCTGTTGACGATCTATATTTTCCTGAACATCCAAGACCTGGATTTGTTGAGAAAGAAAAATAAACTTCATCTGAAAAAAGAATTAGTTTATTAAGTATAAGTAAAAACATTAAGGAAATCCACCTTGTAAAATTGTTGTTCCTCATTATGTAAATAGTATTCACAGTAAAGGAGACTAAATCAAATGCTCTGAATCCCATATACTTTGAGTACATATATAAACAATTTTCTAAATCAATTTTTCATATGTTGATCCCCACATTTTGGGGGGATGGCATGTAGTCAGAGACTCTATTCCATTAATATTCAAAATAACTAAACTAGATCATTACCATTTTGCGCATATGTGTGTGTTTATGTGTATATGGTTTTCTTCTAGAACATTAGCTCACACCTTATGAAATTTATAAAACAAAAGTGAAAATATTTTCCTAAAATCCAGTCTAATGCCAGTGCTACTTCCCATGCATTCAGTTTTGCTATCTCCAAATCTGATACTAATTCCCACAGCCAAATTTAAACCATATAATCTAAACTAATAGAAGAGCTGAAATAAATGCATGAAGTATTCCATTTGTACAACATCTGATATTGCATTGATATTTATATAACTTTAGCCCTATTATGAGCAAATCAGCTATAACACTATATCATGGGAATTCAACAATCTCAACCACTTTCTCTATATGTATGTTTTTTAATACAGAAAAAAATCAAAGAAGTAAATGAAAATCTGACACCCATACTTATATCAGATAAGAGTAGTTCATACTCTTACTTTTATAGAAAATGATTATCTTTGTTCAATGAATATTCATAGAAAACTTTAAGGGCACAGTGTATAAGACTCTTCTCCTACCTATTTGATTTGTAATACACCCCAGAGAAGTATACTTCAAATCAGTTAATTTCTACTAAATGAATTGAAGCTCTGATTAATAGCTATCATGCATTTAATAAGCAAGAAATGACTATAGCGTCATTATGAGGGGGCTAATTTCTCATTCAGCTCCATACCCCCACCACCATGCTCATTCAGGCATAGAGATCCCTTTGAGGTCAATCAGAAAAAAAAAAACTGCCAAAGAATATGGAGCAAGATGAGAAATTAGACTCTAATTCTAATTATTTTTGTTGAGCAAGGGAAAAAAACTCAAGAAATCAACTGTAGTGCAATGATTTTTGAAAACAAAATTGCCAAATGGAAACCTATTTTTTCATATTTATGTATTTATATATTAATATACTTCTAATTAGTGAAATTCTAAATCAAAAACATTTTCTTTAGAATAGACTGACACACATTTCTGGTTCCCAACACACTTCTTACAAAAGAAGAAAATAAACTCCATATTCAAGATCCTTAGTTATTCAATAAAAACAATTCATTGTTCTATGTAGATACCAACCAATAACTTGGGGACAATTGTTCTAGTTAATTATAACATAAATTAATTAGATAACATATAATATAAGTTATAAGTTTTATAACATACTCAAATGTGTGTCCCTAAATTATTCTTTTGAGATAAAATTTTATAAGATAAGTAGTGGACTAATTTATAGAGAATTCACAAGAACCCTTTTCCCCTTTTCCTTACCCTGAAATTATTAGACAATAACAGTTTCCATCATAATAGAAGAATTAGGAAATTTGTTAAAAATTATAATACCAAAAATGCTGCTCAATAAAAATTGAGATCTTAGATATTTGAAAATATAACAGACTAAAATGATTCTCAAATACCTTAAAAGGAAGAAGAAAAAAACCCATTGCTTTTTTAAGGGTATGCCCTCAACCTTCCAAAATTTAAACTCATGGTTTATTTTGTATTTCAAATAGCTCTTATTTTATTTAAATGAACTACTAGCAAAATACAACCTTCATATTTGCCCTCAAATAGTAATACACTTAGCATAATGCCTATTAATATATATATATATATATATATATATATATATATATATATATATATATATATATATATATACAGAGAGTATAGAGATGAGTGAATTTTTGGTGGGGATTGGGGGGTAGGAAAGGAATGATTCTGCATATGCAATTTCATTAGCATCAGGGTGAAATCATGTTGTAAAATATACAATCATGTTCCCCCCAATGAGGTTGATCAGCAACCTTCTCTGTAACCTAAAATCTTACTTCCTAGGACAGTCTTTGATGTCAAGGCTCTACTTCCCAATAATATATTATAATTCCATCTCTGCCTTCAGAAAATTCTCTTGTGCTATCTCAAAGAATATCAGAATCCTCTTAATTGCCCATATGTACTCCTATCCACTTTGGGAATTATCTATGGTATGAAGAACAAACCCTCAATATGGCCCCAGTATAACTCTGGTATTAACAGGTATGCACTTTAGGAATTTAGTGTTATTTTAAGGAAAGCAATTAGAAAGGCAAATCTTTGCCAAATCTAAATTACACAATGCAGTCCAAAACCAAATATAAATTCTGGGGGAATAATTCCCTGTTTTACAGTAATCATGCCATGTATGGTGCTTCTTTTTTCCATTATGAGAGATTATAATTCTGATGAGAACAACTATTATGATGTGGAAGATTTTAGGAAAATCTTCATCCGTTCAAAAAATAATAAATCTGTTATTCTTTGCAAAACCCTTAAAGCAAATGAAAGATTGGTTCTTATTTTTCCAATGGTACAGAAAAGTAAAACACAGAAAAAGATTGATTTGCTCTAGGATACACTGGGAGTCAATAGAAAAGTCAGAGTAAGAAATCATAAAGTGCTTGGGGGACAGAAATAATTTAATCCTATTCAGTTGGTACCTGTTAAGGTTGCTAAGATTCCAAGCAAAGTATTAGGAAATCTTAGGGGTTTTGTATACTTACAAAAGTAACAACAGAGAACAGATTCACTAATTCTGACTAATTATATAATTGTGATGATGTTTTATTACTTTCAAATGTATACCACAAATGAACCTCCAATAAAATTCTTCCCTGTTGCCTCATTTGAGCATAAAGTGATCCTAGTAGCCGAGAGTCAAGTCTGAGGCCTTTCTCCAGTTTCAAAGCCTTCAAATTTGGATTCAAAGAAGTGTGTCTGAACAAGGAACTTTGCTAAATTCACAATCTCATTTCCAAAATAGTGTCAGCATCTAAATTTTTAAGCCTTTGAAGCTCTCTATGTTATAGAAGGCTTCCAATCAATGTCGCTGGAAAGAATATTGTACCATTCATGAAATTCATGAGATTCATGAAGTATAATAAAAGAAACAGTGTTATCTAATGTATGTTTTCCAATTAATAGATACGAATGACTAAAAATGTTATATCAGAACATTTTCTAAGCCTACAATTTCATTGATTGTACCATAAATAGATGTTATTCTGTGAGTGCAACATCCATTTTCAGAGAATTCTTGGTCTCTGTTTCCCTAGTATCTGGCACAGTGCCTTGCACAAAGCAAGTATTTAAAAATATTTATTAAATTGAATACTGCTAGTCTCTTTGTTTGTATAAATATGATATCAAAAGTGATAGTTATACTATTAATTTGCCTGTGAGTTACAGCCCTAGGTTAGCCCCCAGGTTAACAATCTTAACTGCAGATTTATGACATTTTATTGTATACTGTTAAATGCAATTTATTGTTATAATAATTTCCAGATAAACACCATTTCAACTAGAATTTCTGGATTTGGTATCCCCACTTGGAGAGAGCTTTTACTTTGTTTTCTTTAGTTTGGTTATAATTTTTTAAAAATTCTTTTTCATATGGGACAAGATTAAAGAATAAGTGATTAAAGGGAATGAGGGAAAGAAAATATGTCTTGTCACATTTTGTAACCTTTAAAGCTTGATATTTGAAGATATTCATGCTACATACATTGCACATATAATTTAAAATATTTTAAACAAACATAGGTATATGCACCTCAGACCAACTTTGATGCATGTAAATATGGATGGCATTACTTTTAACAGAGAGATAACAAAGAAGATTCATTCCAAATTAAATTTCCAAAGTCAAAATTTATTATTCAGAAAAACACTCATCTTTGGAAAAATAATTTCAAAAATTAAAATATTTTAATTGAAAGAAATTAAAATATTAGGGAGAAACATCTATGGATACAGCAAGACTGAAAAAAATGGCAAAGAATTCAAAACACAACTAAAATTCTAGATGCATAGTTGTGTGCTATTGTTTACCTTAAGAGTATGTACCACTGGTTCAGGCTGCTGAGAAGGTATGGTATGTCCGCTGAAGCTAGCTGGAGAGGTGGGTGAACAGTTATTCCCATCAGCCCCTGATGGCAACCTAAAAGGACCCTTAGTAAAAAATTAACAACTTTGTTATTAAACAAAAGTCGTTTATAACTAATTAAGCAGATGTCATTGTCATATTCAGTTTTGTTGGCAAATGAGAAGGAGGTTTTTATTTGAGAAAGGTTAAGAAAAACCCACGGGTCTGATTTGTTTCTAAATTATATCAGTTCTCATTAAAATATACTTATTTCTTGCATAGCCAACATGAACAGTAAGCTGACAACTCATCTCTGTACACTTTGGAATGCCACCTCTGATTTACCAAAGAACACAGTTCCAACCCCCACAACCCCAAGGAATGACCATTAAGAACATTTCAAGGTGAATTTTTTTAAACTGAAGTGACTCTAAAACAGGGAATTCATAAGTTGCTCACAGCTCAGCTAAAACCGCTAAGTCAGCAAGTCAAATGCCATATTATACACATTTCAGGAAAATGCACACACACCATATTTTTGCATTGAGGGAACTGGGTCTGTTACAAAGCATTACTTAGGAAGAGAAAAAAAAAACTTTAATGGAACATTTTTCCCTTTCTCAGATTAAACTAAGCATCACACTATTTTATTTCAGAAAAACACTCTTGTCTCCTCTTCCTGCCTTAAAAAGAAAAGAAATAAAAGACAAAGGAACTCCTGAACATGTGTTGTTGGGGTGTGTGATTCTTTATCTTGCAGCTGAATGACTGGAGGGAGGGATTCTATTTGTTTTCCCCATGATGGCTAGGATCTGACTCTGCCAGATAGCAAGGAATCATTTTTCTAGAGACTTGTACTTTTTTCTAGGAAGGACTGGAAGAAAGCCTCGTGGGATCATTGTATGTAGAACTAGAAAAGGCTGTAAAAGAAATAGAAATAGAAAAAGTTCTGGGCCAGCCACGTATTAACTTAAAAAATCCCAAAATAACATTATCTATGGTATATATGTATTTAGTTTGTTAGACATTTTCCATTTTAATCAGATTCATATATTTGTTTATTTTGTTAAATATTTCCCAATTATATTTTAATCAGATCCAGGTGTACCTGGGAGTTTTGCCACAGCTAGCAGCCCATGGGCCACAAATTTGACACCTTTGAATTCCATTCCCTCATTTTACAGAGAACAAGATAAGGAGGGGGATAAGAGAAGCAATGGTCTGCCACTTCTGGAACTAGTGTCTAGTGGAAATTTTTCCCGTTCTCTTTTATAGAAGCCATCACTCCCCAGGGAAAGACTCAGGCTCATTTTTATTTCAGTCGATCAATGAATACATGATTCTTCCAAGTCCTACGATAAGACTAAGAAACAACTCTTCCTCTAAAATTGATTCTGTGAGTACCAACTAGAGCCTAGAGTTGGTGAACTTCTTGAGTTTTTTATGTCGTTGTTATAGCCATATTTCATTATAATTAGTTTCCTTTGTAATCGTCTACATTTTATTCTATGCATTTAAGAACATTATTCTGCAAAGGACCCCATGATACCCACACAAAAAAGTTAAGAATCCCTACCTTAAAGATTTAAGGGTGGCTGACATCATAGAGATTATCAAGTGAGTAGTCCAATCCCCTCCCCCTCCTCATTTTAAAGCTGAAGAAACTAAGTTCCAGAGAAATTAAGTGATATGAGTGTCTGTTCTCTGATATCACATCCAATACTCTTCTCCCCAAACCACACAGCAGATTGGTGTTTTGGTAAGGACAATAAAATGCCCATAACCTGATGGGATATCAGCACCAGCATGAATTTTACATACAGACACATTCTGGGAAAAAAAGGAATAGTTGTATAAAAGGACAACTTATGCAGAGATAAATAAATATATATATATATATATATATATATATATATCTTGGGGCACATGGTAGCAATTTCAAGTTATTTACATTTTATATAAATATACAATTTATGTTATGTTTTGTCCATATACTATGTTTTGTCTGTTACCACCCTCCATCCTCACTCACTTATCTCTTCCTATATTCCGGGGGGTTTCATTTAGCATCTAACAATCAATCAAGGGCATTTGCATTTTCTGCTCCTATGCTCCATCCCCAATTTTGGAGCTATATTAACTTGTGTCTCTCTTATCCATGTGTTCTTAGAAAGAGAGAGAGAGTGGGGTGTGTGTGTGTGTGTGATTTACCCTTGGCAGTTCAGTAAAACCCATTTTTCTCAGAATAAAGTTGGTAATTACATAAAATAAAATATTTATGATTTAAAGGGAAACTAATTATTCTGAAAATTAAAGATATATTTTCCCCACATAAGTCCCCCATAAGTTAAGAACTCTTGCTATAGCTCCTCACAATTATATAAAAGAGGGTGCTGTGAAAACAAAATGTTTTCATTTCTAGCTCCTTTTGTATGTCTCATTAGCATTAGACAATCAGTATCTGAGATGTAGGATAGATAATTTTTTAAAATTTGTCCTCCCCAAATTAAATGATATTATATATTATATGTGTAATTCACACCAGAGTACACACAAACACACACAAATTGTAATAATCTCAAATTACTGTTAAAATTTAACCACAAATTTACACTTAGCTATCAATTTTTTTCAAATAATCTAAGATTCTTCTGCCTTTCTTTTTGTATGCCATCATTTCCTGAAGAGGACAACTGAGATTCTAAAACTGTAAAGATATCTAAGTATGTTGCCCTATTCTCATTGCAGAATTCCAACCGAGTTCCATGATAGCACCCCTTCTAAATTAGGGGATTTTTAATCTTCATTCTATGAACTTGTTCCTTTTTTACTCTTTTTATAATTATATTTCAATATAATTGCCTTCCCTTGTAATCTTATGTGTTTTATCTTCTGTATTTTAAACATTTTAAGAAATGCATGAGCTTCACTAGGCAAAGGACTCCTTAATATAAAAAAAATGTTAAGAATTGGATACTCTCCTTCCCAAAAGACTTATAACAACCTTATGAATTGTTTGTTTAGATTTTTTTAGCAGAGAAAGGAAGGTTAAGCTATAGGAAAGAATAGGTAGTAACTATTGACAATTGTCTCAAAAAGTACACCAGCTTCTGCCACTTGGGAGCTATTCAAGATTCTTAACCTAACTTAGATAGGGATAAATTGAACTTTTACCACATGTCTGAAAACAAACTTTAATCATATGATGTACAAAACCATGTAATACCCAGAAGAAGGAGTAATATAACCTGGGCAGTGCCATGATGGTCAGCCAGCTTTGGGTATTCATTCAGTTTTATTATTATTCGTGGACATCCCTGTGTTGAATATTCTCCCAAGGAATCTGGTCTATTGGGCATATTGCTGACTGAAATGCCCAATAATTTAGCCATAGAGGGCATGAAATAAATGAATGTTGGTTTGTATCAAAAAGTCAAAACAAAAATCACACCCTTGACAGAGCCTTCTGTTTCCTTTCTCAGAATCCAGGAAAGCCTGTAGATCCAGCTCCCTAGAACTTGGCCCACTTCAGATACAACAAAGAATTCATTCCTAACCGGTTTTCCAAGGCTGCTACAATCTGTTTATATTCTTATTGATAAGTAGTAATATCCAAAAATTTTACCCTATATAACACTATACCTCTAATACTTACCCAGCAATTTCTGGATTATACTCCTTTTCTTTATTTTACCCCATCCCAAATTATAGACCAAAAGGTGCTGGTGCATTCTTATAATTCCTACCACTGGGAAGTTCAGGTGACTGAGCCTCCCAGATCCCTGGAGCTATAATAGGGTTAAAACTGATTGGATATTTACTCTAAATCTGGCACCAATATAGAACGCTTTTGTTGTTGTTTGGTTTTGGTTATGTCTGGACTTTTTAATGACCTTATCTAGGATTTTTGGGCAAAGACACTTGAATGGCTTGCCATTTACTTTTCCAGGGGATTAAGATAGTCATGAGTTAAGTGACTTGCCCAGAGTCACACAGCTAGTGAGTATATGAGACCAAATTTAAACTTAGGTCCTCCTGACTCTCTCTAGGCTTTATCCACTGAGACACTTACCTGCCTGATAGAGTAATTAATTATCTAGTTATTGTTTATGATAATGGGATTTTATTTTAGCTCTTATTTGCAATTAAAAGATATCAATCTACATGCTTGATAGATGCAGATTGACATTTGTAGAAATGTCCAACTCCAATACTGTTACAAAAAGAATTGTATTATTATATTTCTGAGCCTTGATTAATAACATTTAATGCAGTGAAATATCACGCCTAAAAAGAAGACATTTGATAGTTCTTTAAAACTTGTAAAAAAAAATATCCAACATAAATGTGTATATGTGTTTATGCAAACTAACAGGTGCACGTCAAGAAGAAAAGGCAACTTTTCTATAATTAAGCAAAGGTCTCAATCAAAATTGAATAGCCTGTTCATAACTCTAGCTTTGTGGATGTTCATGATATATATAAGCACTAAGAAATTTATTATCTCCATAGAGCTATTAATATAGGAAGGTCTGGTGAAAATATGGAAATCATTAAGAGCTGTCTATAAAACTCTAGAAATCCATATTCATGTACATTTACTACTTTTAGAGTAAATTTCAGAATGGTGATTTTCTTGAGCAACAGAAATTATCAAACTTTCATCCTCAAATTCTAAAAAATCCATAAAGAATAACATTTCTCAAGAAGATAAAATGTTCGTATATCCTGTGCCTCCCACCCCATCCCTGAATTAGATCCAACACCACCCATTCTACTGGTATTGAATTTCATTCCATCCCCCCAAAAATCAGTCTGCCTCCAGCAATGGCAGCAGCGGCAATCTAATTAGACAAAAACAACTGCAGCCAATAAACCCTCTTCACTCACCGGGAAAGTGGGTAGGCATCTTCCTATTCCTCGGCACCCCTGCCACCACAGCCAGACCTGCCGGGCTCTGGACCCCCAGCTTTTGTCCATATTTGAGCTGTTTCTAGTTGGAGGTTGCCTTCTATTCTGGTTTCCTTATATTTGGAACAATATGGTACAATCACTCAGAAATATACTGTGTCCCAAGTTTTAACAGATCATAGAGAACAAGTATACTAATAATGAGTACCAAAGTTACCATATAAAGGCAAGCCTATAACACACACCTTTAGCCAGGAAAAAAAAAAGTTAAAAGTACTAAATTCCTATATGTTTTATACTTTTAGTGAAAAATATTATTGAATTATTTGAGGATTTAAAAGTATAGATTATAAAACACAAAAGTTTGAGGCCAATTTATAAAATTTATATGTTATCAGTTATGCATGTTATAGGTGGTGAATAATCATAAATACCTTAAAATAATCAAATCTACTTGATTTCAGAAGGTTTAATAATTAGCAAGAATAAAAATTAAATAATAACAAAGAAAAGAAAAATAAATAATAAAAGAATAATTTTTATAATGACTATATAAAGTTGTCAGTGGTATTTTTAGTGTCTATATCAATATGACTAAAATGTATATCCTTTCTTATTTCCTTCACTTTTTTAATAGCACGATTATGGATGGAGATACCATTATATTTTGAAATTCCTAGTTCATATAGAAGGTATATAAAGCACCTAATCATCAGTCAAACTTCAAGTTTTCTGGATGGACTTGGTGTCGGAGTAATCATATTTAATTGAAATACAAAGAAAATCCAAAAATATACCTCCTGGCCTAGAGTTCGATGACTCTCCTCTACCATGATCTAGAGCCCAGTATTCATAATAAATTAAATTACACACAATTTCCTTATCTTGCTCTCCTGTGGAGGTACTAGGTCTGAAAGGCTAAACAACAGGAGACACACAAATCCTTATATTATGGAAGTCACAGGGACAAAACATACAAACAGGTTGTAAACAGTCAAGACCATCTAGACTATGAGTTTATACACAATACTTGGCAATGTTTTTCAGAAACTCTTTTAAGGGCAGGTAGGCGACACAGTGGATAGAGCTGAGGATCTTAGTGCAAATCTGGCCTCAGACACTCTGTGATCTGGGCAAGTCACTTAATTCCAATGTCTCAAAAAAAAAAAAAGATTAAAAAAAGCATTTTGAAAAATTGAGAACATTATTCTGTTTCTCATTGCTTTTATTTCCTTAAAAGTTTTTTCCATGAAGACCAGCCATCATTCTGTAACCTTTGGGTAAATGAATAAAGATCAACAATGGAGTACAAAAGATATTGTTAATCATTCTGAGGTGTTCATACTAAGCAGGAGTGACAAACAAAGTATTTTACATATTGTATAAATATATTAATAGAACTGATACTAATATAAACATATTGATAAGGAAGATATATATTGATACATGAAGACAGAATTGTATGTTTTCATTCTAGATAATATGCCATGTTAATATGACAAAATTAATTTGAACCACTTTCAATTCTGGCTATTTCAGCCATTGTTATAAAGAGTCATCAAGTTATCAGATGACAAATGGTTATTTCCATTATTAAAATACATCACTTTACATCACCATCATCAGAAGGAAAAAAATCTATTAAGTCTTTCACATTAATTGTGAAAGATTTCCAGCTGTGAAAATCATAACTTGTTAAGTATTCAATGTCTATCTCTTATGATTTCTCCTATAGTATTAAAACAACTAAGCAATTAAATTTTAAAATAAGAAAGAATTATTTATTCAGCAAGTAAAATGTATAAATTTGGAGTCAAAGGCCCCCAGATCAAATCCTGCCTCTATCAATTGCTGCCTGTGGGCAGCATTTAATGGCTCTATTTCAGTTTCCAGGATCTGTCAAGTAATAAGATTGAACTTAATATGATTATTGCAATTCTTTCAACTTTTAAATTATGATCCTGCAATATTTTTGTAGGATCATAATTTAAAAGTTGAAAGAATTGCAATATTAAATACTAATTGCAATACTAAATACTAATACTAAAGTAGTACTGAGGGAAGAAGATTGAATTTTAATCAAAGGCCATGAACTTGAATTTTAATCCCTACATTTACTTCTATCTCTGTGGTCTTGAATAAAGCTCCGTAATCTCTCTGGATGTCAAAATTATTTTATCTGAGAAAAAATAATACTAGATAGTATAAGGTTCCTTTCACCTATGTATCTGAGCCTGTGATGGATTTCATATATTCTCCATAAAAATTACACTGTCAACTTTGAGTATATGATCAGGAATCCCAGTAAGGAATATTGATTTTTGCTAATCTAGGCATTCAATTCCCCTTAGAATTAAGGACATTCAATGTAAGACTTTCAGGACAAAATTAAGGTCTATAGCCATAAGGTAGCTCTTTTAAGAATGGAGCCCTTGATTTCACACAGTTAATAAATGTTCAGAAGGATCACAGCAACCCATTCTATACACTATGCAGCACACTACCTCCTTACTGGTAGCATAGTAGTTCAAACACCGGACCTGGAGTCTTATTGACTAGTCCAATGGAGATAATAATAGCAGCCATCTCACAGGGTAATTTAGAGATATTTTAAAGTGCTCAGCACACTGTCTCTGGCACACAGTAGGTGCATAAAAATGCTTGTTCCCTTCTGCTCTCCCATTCAGCAGAGGACCTCACTTCTTTTACTGAGAAAAAAAACTGTTACTTCTTTAAATAAAATTTTTATTTTCAAACTATTCATAAATTTTCCTAAAAGGAAAGATCACTATATTGAGCTTCTACTTGCTGTGCAGAAAAAGAGCATTTTAATTGGCTAAAATAGCATAAAAGGATCTAATAATATCCGGATTTACCATTTAGAAACAAAAGCAAAACATTAATGCACTTGGAACAAAAGTTCAAAAACCCAAACCCAACTACAATTACATGAGGCCAACTTTGGAAACCAGAACATCGATTGACTGAAGTAGTTTCCTGTTACTTAAGGATGCTTAATTTTTTATAAGTCCTGAAACTTGGTCAAAAGTGAGGGCTGATCCATTTTATTTCATGATGCATTATATGTCTAGGATGAGGCAGTATAGGGAATTAGCAAATTTTTCTCTACTAGAGGCAAAGAATAAGTATTATCTTTTAGATTATTGGTTAAAAAATATTTTAGCCACTTTTTAAAAAAAGCATTTTATTATTTTCATCTTTGTTTTAATTTTTTAGGTTATAAAACCCCACTTGCATAAGATCTTGATTAAAAGATTAATGAATATAAGTTTAAATAAATTTAATATATTCTTGATTTGTAGTAAGAAAATCCATGTTTACCAAATTAAAATAAATCTACTTAAATTCTGACAGAGAATTTGAACATTTTACTAGCTTTACAAACATGTATTCCAATAAGTGTGTAATGAAAAAATAAATTGTTCTATCAATTCATTTGCTATCCCAAGACCCAGAATGTACATTGTATTTAGACTTTCAAGAAAAGATATTTTAACCTACTGACTGTTTTTTTTTAGATTTAACTGTTGATTAGAAAAGAAGAAGTGATACTCAGGACAAGAGGAATAATAAATGATAAGATTTCTTGCTTCTTACTGCTTCTTCAACCCTTTTTATGTATAGAGACATCCAAATACTTCTCTTTCCCTGAATAATATATATGACCTATATAAAGGATGTTTTTTATGAAGTTTAAGTATTTGATCAGGAAAACTCAGAAACTGTGGTCAATTCTTTAAACCACAATAAAACTGAACAGCTAAAAGTGGGTGATTCAATGTACTTTATATATATTAAAGTTATATATTGTCTGGAATTGATAAAGGCCTAAGAAGAAGAATAGCATTTATATAGCACCTACTATGTGTCAAGCTTGATTTTTTTTTTCTTTTCCATGGTTTTGAATCAGATTCAATCACACCATCGGTTAATCTTCAGTCAAAAAACATAAAAACTTTCTTCCACATTTACTCTGAAAACCTTCTTGCTATATTGAGGAATCACTCTCCAGCCAAGATGGAATCCCAGAAGACCATCTCTCAATAAGAATGCAATATTTTGAAAAAAAAATAGATTTCCTTCCCATAGATACGTTAATGGATTATTAACAAGCCAACCCAAGCCAATCTAGTATTTATAAAGCACCCATTATATTCAAGGTACTTCTTTAGGTAGTAAACATAGAAACATGAAAGAAAAATAGCCCCCATCTTCAAGAAACTTATATTCAACTAAGGAAAACGAAATTTACATTGTCATTTAAGAAGAGAGAAAAAATAAAGAACAAAAGGGATCAGGAGCACACGGGATACAAGATGAGCCTTGAAGCAGTTAGGGAGGTGCTATGAACAGAACTGGGTGGACTACAGACAGGTGGACATAAGTTCAAATCTGACCTCAAAGATTAATTGTGTGACACACAAATTAACCTTTGTTTGCCTCAGTTTCCTTAATTGTTGAGGATAATAATAGCACCTATCCCCTAAAGTTGTTAAGAGAATTAAATGAGATACAATTCAAGAAGCACTTAATTAACTTAGTGGCAACATAAAGAAATAGTATGCTAATAAATTTATTAACCTTGCACTTAATAAATTCTTGTTTCCTTCCTGTCTTGGGAGACAGAGATGAAAATGGAATGCATTTAAGAAAAGGAAGGCAGTCCAAGTACAGAAATGGATACAGAAAACAGATCGACAATTTAGGGATTTACAAATCAAGTATATAGGGACTTCTAGTGAATGCACTATATTAAAAAGTACTAAGAATAATGAAGTTTTCTAGAGGCCAAGAATTTACCATTATGAATTGTGACCTTCTACAAAATTACCCCAGTATGTGGAATTCAAATTAATGGAACACTGATTTGTTTCATGAGCATTTTATTTTCATACTAGTAGCGAAGAGATGACTAGGATTTTATAATGCTAAAACTTTTATTTTTCTGACAAACCTTCTAAATACGGTCATTTTGGTTTGGTAAGGAATAAGAGAGCCACCTTGGAATTTTAATGCCTTTGAACTATGTATAAATATCTATTTCCATAATGAACATTTATAATAAAGTAAAATAATTTTACTCTAAATGCCTAGAAAAAGAGATGGAGGTAAGGGAATTATATACAAAGTTGAAACTTAGAAGAGATGGAGAAAGACAAAAAAATAAAAGATGAATATTTTAAAAAAGAAAGCACTTTATTAAAATTAGAATAAGAGCCAAATCACAGAAAAGGCCCAATGAATAACATATATGACATGAATAGTTTGTCTCTTTATAGCAAGAATAACAAAAATTAATAATGATAACAATAACAAATACCTTGTAAAATCACATAATTGAATCACAAAATGGGAAGATTTGGTAAGCTGTTTATGTTTATCATGTTTCGAGGGAATTTGTTATCCAAATGGAAACACTGGGAGCCAAAAAATAAAAATATTTCATGACATTGGCCTCTGGAGAAAAAGAATATGATTTTTCTGAATTTTTCCTTCCGCATGCCCGACACAAACACTAAATATTTAAAAAATTGCTTACCAAGAGAAAAATCTAAAAAAAAATCTAAATGTTAAGTCTGTAAAGTGTTTGTGTCAAAAGAGGTCTAAGGACAGGGAAATTAAATGCCAGAATAATACCGCAACAGAAAAAAAAAATAAAAGGCTCATGCCAATCTGTTTATTTATTAAGGAACTACATGGAAGCATTTCTATTTCATACCTTTCGCACTACTCAAATTACTCTGAAGAATATTAAATGTAGGTGGATCCAATGTCATGAGAACACAATTAATTTGGCAAACACATTGCAGTACTACATTGACATCTTTAGCTGCTAATAGCATAGGGAGACTTGCTTCCTTTGGGATTTAGATAGCAGATACAGTCATTTGAACAGTTCATATGCACAAAATAGAAAGTGTACAGTCCCCTGAATATCTTTCATAAGACCTCAAAGATGGAAGGGACAAGAGGGGATGGTCTTTCCCTAACAGGCTGGATGAAAGGTTAGTACCCTGGAAATTTTTTGTGGATGACAAGCCATGGCTGTTGTTCACCCAATTTCTCCTCCCTGCTCTTCCCACAAGGGTAAAACCTTCAAGTCATTTCATAACCACTGGCCAAATTCTTAGTATCCATTTCATTCATTCATTTATTCAGCAAATATGTTAATATCTGCAGTTGGCACAGCACTGGGCTCTCACCAACTTTCTACCTCAGAAGGATATTTGATACCATTTGATCCCTAGACTATCTCAGATGATAATTTCAAGACATTTCGACAAACTAAGCAACTAATTTCTAAGACAATTATATTCTATCCTAAAGGAAATTTTGTTGCACCTCATCAAAATACCTCATTAAACAGTGTAAGTCATTCCTGTGCATATTGGACAAAACAGTCGGGTAACAACCTTTACTGGCTCACGTGATATAGCAGAAAAAGTTGATTTGGAATAAGCTCAGCTGCCCCAGTGAGATGAGTTCCATCTCATAAACAAGCACTGCTAAATGAGAAACTATCATCACTCTGACAGAAACTTCTCTTCTTTCATTAATATTAATATCACACCTAAGGAACATTCTTAAAGTACAAGAAAAAAAAGTAAATGATGAATAATTATAGATCTGGGGCAGCTAGATGGTGCAGTGTATAAAGCACTGGCCCTGGGACCTGATTTCAAATCCAGACCCAGACACTTTACACTTACAATATGCTTGACCCTAAATTAGTCAACCTCAATTGCCTTGCAAAAAAAATTAAATTAAATTAAAAAAAAAAGAAATATAGAACTAATTCTGGGGAACTTGGATTGTTAACAATGATAACAATAATGAAAGTAGAAACAATAATTATCTTTATTGCCAAAGTTAGAATTCTAAACAGAGTCAAGACTTGACTTGAAAGTCAAAACTTATAGCATCAGGTTTTAGACATCTAGGTAGTGTAGTTGATAAAGCACTGCATTTGGAGTCAAGAAAATCTGACCTCAGATACTTACTGGCTATGTGGCTCCCTCCAAGTTACTTAACTTTAACTTATCTGAAGGTTGATTTCCTCATCTGTAAAATGGAAATAATAATAGTACCCATCCTATGGGGTTGTTACAAGGACCAAGTAAGATAATATAGAGAAAGTATATTGCAAAACATTAAAATAAATGATAGCTACTATTATTGCAATACTAGCAATAATATTACTATTATTAAGTCTACTCTATAAGTAGCTTAAAAGACAAATAGATGAGAAAGGATTTGATGGAAGTTGTGTACATGACTTCTTCAAAAGAGCCCTTAAATTAAAAGACAAAATATCCTATTTTGAATTCAAAGAATATAGATGCTCAGATACAGTGATTACTCAATGAGAATTTAATTACTTGTAGAAACTACAAGAGAGACTTCAAAAGGTACTGTGCTTGCAAAGCAAGTTCAGAAATCATACTTAGTCTTTTAGAAGTAAACTCACGTTCGCCAAAACAAAATCAAACTTGCTAAGAGGAGAACCTTGAAAGGAAATAAAAGCATCCCCTATATGGCTTAAACTGATTAGGTTCTTCTTGACCAAGCAGTGATAGTCACTTGATGCCTCAGTGTTACAATGAATATGTTTCAATGTCAATGTTTCTCATATTAGATAATATAATTCTGATGTCTGAAGAGACCCTACAAATCATCTTGGTTAACCAGATCCCTGCAGCATCAGTCACAGGGATTGGAAGTAGCATTGATTGTGACAAAAAAATAGTTTTACCCTATTCCTCCATCGGTTTTATAATAAAAGTAATAGCAACGAACTGATCTATTGGGAAACAACTTCTTCTGTTTATCCTGCCAAATGATTGGTCAAAAGGACCATTTGGAAAATTAAAATGTTCAAACTCTGGAAGCAAGATGCATATATAAATAGTGATGCAGTAATATAATAACAACTCATATTTATATAGCATTGTAAGTATACAAACCAATTTCTTCACTTATAAAGGTACATAATAAAAATATAATTTCCACCCTATCTTTGAGGAAACCGAGGTTTTTGAGGAGTTAGGAAACACCCAAAACAAAAGTCAGTCTCAAATTTCCCAACTCCATGTTCAACTTTCTATAGAACATCACCCCTTTGAAGTTTCAGCAAAAGGGGCAGGGGAAAAAATACATCGTCAACAAGCAATCAGTCCTCTGTTTAATCTGAAATTTGATTTGATCAAGCAAATATTTATTAAGTACCTACTACATATTAAGCACTGTTGTGATAACATCTGAACAGCTTAAATATCAAATATTCAAAATGTTTAAAGTTAAAAAATCTGTTCTCTAAGCCAACAAGGACATATGAAATAAAATAAGCTAACTAAAAATCCGTTGGAACTTGCTAGTCATTACTTCTAGTGGGTGGTACAGGGACAGAGCACTGAATCCAGAGTCAAGAAGTCAAATTTGGCTCCAAACACTAACCAAGTATATGACCCTCATCAAGTCACTTAACCTGTCTGCCTCAGTTTCTTTGATTATAAAATAAAGCACCTACTTCTCAGAATTGATGTAAAGATAAAAATGAGATAATATTTGGAAAATGCTTTGCAAACCTCAAGGTATTATCTAAATACTAGTTATTATTATCTCTAAAGAATAGTTTCCTAGCTCTAGGTAAAAAATCAGAAATTGAACAGCTGTGTCCATATTTTGCCACCCAGTCCTCAGAAAATTACTCGTCTTCAGCTCCAAAATAGTGAGCAAATCAACTTTCTTATATGGTGTTAGTGAAGGAGAATGACTAATAAAAATTATAAATAAGCACTTTGGAAGCATTAAGTGCTATATAAAATGTTTGATAATGATAAGGTTTCTATCAGTCAACATCCAAAACATTAAAACAACATTTGGCTCACACTAAATCCTGCTGTTCTCCTCCTCCTATCTTGGCTCATGTGTTGTCATTTAGCCCCAGTTATACATTATTTTCAAGCTGCTCCTGCATTTGGAGGAAATGTACTAGCTCAGAGTGAAAGCACCTCTATTTTTTTTCAAAGTACCTCACAGACAGGATGGACTATGAAGCAGCCAAAGACTAATAGAAACATTTTCTCTTCTGCAAACAGCCCCTCACAAAATTTGGACTTATGGACCTAAAGTAACCCATTTGACAAGTCTCAGATGAAAATCAAATACTAGTGGGAAAAACTGACATTTCATGTGTAATTTATTTAATTCCAAACTATATTCTTATCCTTTTCAGAAAATATTTAGTCTCAATAAAGGGAAAAGGAGGTATTTTATTTATTTATTTATTTATTTTATTTTCACCAATTTCAGAAATGCTTTTGTTCCTCATTTTATTCATAAATCTTCCTGAGGAGAATTTTCCAGTGTGGATCGGAGGGTTTATAACATTTCAGGACTTCATGTTCTTTTCAAGGTACCACATTGTATCAAAGAGTTTAAAGTAAAGCTTGCTGTTTGCTATCTCCCTGGCATTCTCTCCATGACATGCAAGAATAGCCCAAACACAAAAGTTATACAGTCAATCACTCCCCAAGGGAAATGAGCACTCAGCACAAAGGCATGCTTCAGAGAAAATACAATTTTCCTCCCCACTGGGTACTCCAGAAATTGTGTGCCTGACAGATGAAGTTCTTACCTTTCCCACAATGTAAGACTTTTGCTCTTAGACAGACTGTTCTTATATTCCTGCTGCTTCAATTATCACGTATGTGAATACTGAACCTCTGTCTCAGTCATGATCCCTCTACCAATTTTAAAGACCCATATTTCCAAATGTCTGCCTACATAGACATGCTTTCCTGGATGATCCACTCACTGGCATCTCAAACTTTCAAATAGTTTTTTTTAAATTTATATCTCTCTTGATTCTTTTATAGATGGACCTAATAGGTGTTCTAAGTTGCCTCAACTTAACCCTATATTGTATAAATTCAAGACCACTATCATATTGACTGCCCTCCTCTGGGTACTTTCTAGTTATCAATGTCTCCTCTAAAATGTGGTGACCATTGTTGAACAAAGTATTCTAGATATGGTCTGACAAGGGTAAGGTACAGTAAGGCTTTCACCTCTCCCAAATTCACTTCATCTATAAATTTGATATCTTATTTGCATCTTTATATAATAATTAATAAAAATGCTAAATACCAGAGTCCTCTGGCTCTCTACTTAAGACTAGACTCCAAACTGACATTTCTCCTTTAATCAAACATTCTTTGTATCTTTGTGTTTAGAAAGTGGTAATTTTGAATGAACTAATAATACTTCCTAATCCATAGCTCTTCACCTTTTCCCTAAGCCAGGGAGATTTCATAAATCATAGAGTGTTAGGATTACCAGGTGAGAACTCAGGTTGTCTGGACAGTGACAAGGTGAGAATTCAGGTTGTCTGGACAATTGCAAGGTGAGAACTCATATTGACTTGACAGCTCTCTGGCTCAGACCTTTGGTTCTTCAGGCCTTTAAAGGGAATTTACACTTTAGGAATTTCTAAGAGGAGCAAGTTCATTGGTGGAAGTATTTCCCCACGCCCCACTGAGTCCTTACACGCCCATTCTCTGGGAGGATAAAAGAAGGGCAGCATTGGGTCTGAGGGAATCGACTCTGGGATAGAGTTTTGATGCCAGGCAGGCTGAAAGGAGACCAGTCTGATTTGAGAAAGGACAAGAGCTGGAGGAGATTCAGAGCTCCCAAGAAACCTGCTCATAGAGGAAAAGATTTTACAGATCTCCTCCCAGAGAAGGATTATAATTGAGCAGATGACCAGACCCTCACAATTCAAGAACATTACAATAGAGACTGACAAATGCCTCAATATGTTCATACTATTCCTCTGATCTACTAATTTATTTAACAAATTTATTCTGGCACAGCTTGTTCTTAATTTATAATGTGCTCACTCATAGTGATCACGTCTCTCCTTTCTAAGTGTTCACAAGCTATTCTAATAATCTAGTCTAAAATTTTTACTGAAATCAACCTAAATCATCTTTTTCACTTTTATAGACAAATCTGAATGTTTCTTTACATCCAGACCTTTGACATTTCTAAACAACATCCTCTTGATTAGTGATGGTGTATTTTTACAATACCCTTTCAAATCCTTGTCTCCATTTTTCCTCCACAATCTAAATTCCATACTATCTAATCAGTAATCCTAAAATCCAGGTCTGACTGTATCTGACTTTGCTTAAATTTATACAGTTCTGTATTACTTTCAGGATAAAGTATAAACTTCTGTTTGACAATTTTTAAGGCCTTCATAATTTGGCTTCACCATGTTCTTTCAGAAGGATGACATATTACACTCCCATATGAACCCAGTGTTGTAGTCTAAATGGACTGTTGGTTGTTCCTATATACTATATTCCATCTCCTGCTTTTGCTAGGATGCCTTCTTTTCTCAACTTCCATCCCTTGGAATCCGTGGCTCCCTTTAGAACTGAGCTCAAGTGCCACAACTTCCATAAGGGCTTGTAGATTTCCCCAGTTACTAGTATTACTTCCTAAATCACTACATATTTCACATATGCCTAATATTTAGTTATCTGTGACCAGGTTTTATCTCCTAGATATAATTAGACTCCCAGAGCCAGGAATTTCTCACTTTTTATTTGCATGTCAGTACCTGACACAGTGTCTGGCACATAGTAGATGTTTAATAAATGTTTGTTACTTAAATGATTGCCTTAGCTATACCATTTATAAATTTGGTGCTGCCTTTGTATGCAGTTCATTCAGACAAGATGTTTTGAACACAGTGAATTCATTTATCTGTCTTCTACCATCTGCAAAGGAAGGAAGGAAGGAAGGAAGGAAGGAAGGAAGGAAGGAAGGAAGGAAGGAAGGAAGGAAGGAAGGAAGGAAGGAAGGAAGGAAGGAAGGAAGGAAGGAAGGAAGGAAGGAAGGAAGGAAGGAAGGAAGGAAGGAAGGAAGGAAGGAAGGAAGGAAGGAAGGAAGGAAGGAAGGAAGGAAGGAAGGAAGGAAGGAAGGAAGGAAGGAAGGAAGGAAGGAAGGAGGCAAGGGGAAGGAAGAAGAAAAGAATATAATTGTTAAGTACTTAATATGTGCCAGGCATTGTATTAAATATTAAGGACAAAAATATATAGCAAAAAAGTTCCTGGTCTTAAGGAACATACATTCTAATAGAAGACAACAAAAAGTTTTATTCTCAAAAGTTAGAGACATAGTAAGAATGCTCAATGAACATATCTTTACCAGAAAAAAAAAGCACTAGTCATTTAACAATTGGACATTGCTTTGTCCCTCAATAAGATTTCTGTCTTTTTCTTGATCTTCTTGTGCCTAGCATCAGCTTCAAAAACAATAACCTTGGTATCGCTAACATTTAATTCAAGCTTCAAATCACATTAGACATTCATTTTTCTGATGCTGTTATATAATTTTGCCTTTTTTTTACTCATCCTTAATTAACTTCCCTGGTTTTAATCTCTTGTCTGTAACTTTTTTATTTCTATGAATTCTTGGATATGTGTTCTATGCAGTAACAGCTATTTCTGTAGACCCCCTCTTCTTTTGCATACTCATCACATAAAGCTTGCCTGTATCACCAAAAAGTCACTCTTTGGTGTCTCCAATCCCTCCTCACCTTACTTTCCAAAGAAGTGTGTGAAGATTCTGATGACAGATTTTCTTGTTTGGTCTATTCTGCCAACGCCTAGTTTGGAGAGAGAATAAAAAGCTATTTCTTTCTGCAGTCACATCACATCTTGGTGATGCTCACAAGAGAGTTCATCTGAAAATAAACAAGAACTAGCTTTTTTACCCCACAACCTACGATGTCTCTCTTGGGGATTCAAGGACTAATCTACAGTGAAATGAGGCAATGAACAATGACAGCAAGGAGAATATCAAACAAGGGTAAGCGAGTTGCCTCTTGACAAAATAAAGAGCATGAACCATGTGTCTTAAATACAAATCAAAGCCTCAAAAGACAGCAAATAGAAAAATGAAGAAACAACCTGATATCAGATTTCATAATATTACATTGCTTGTAAGACCAATGAAAGCTGCAGTGGTTAGAAAAGCACTATAGCATCTCATAGGATGTCATAGGGTTGTGAATAAAATAACAGACGGGCTAAAAGGGATCCTAAAGATCCAACTTTAATTCATCTTCTAAATTTTATATACGTGGAAACTTAGAACTAGAGAAATTAAGGGCATTGTTCAAGATCATAAATGCAACAAATGACAGGACCAAGATTTAAATCCATGCAATTATCCTCTAAAAGATACAGAGGGGATACAATACTGAGCTTAGAGTTAGGATGAGCTGAGTTCAAATCCTGCTTTAGAAATTCATTAGTGTGTAAGCCTGAAAGTTATTTATTTCTCTAAGGTTCATTTTTTTTTTCTATTTGTAAAATGAGGGCGTTGTATTCTAAGGTTACTTCAAGTTTTAAATCTATGATCCAATAAGATGCAAATTAATGCTTTCTACAGGTTGCTTCTCTTAACTAAGAGAAACAATAAATGAAAAAATTCCTAAACTCATATAATAGAGGAAATATTTCCAATTCTATTATACTAGTAGATGTGATCTAGTACTAATTACAACGGTCTTGACTATGTAATTCTTATAATTTAAATGAGCTCCCATTTAGAGATTACCTCCATTCAGTTGCCCTCACTCTACCAGGGCTTCTTAAATTTTTTTCCACTCATGACCTCTTTTAATTCAAGACATTTTTATGGGACCTTGGATAAATAGGTATATATTATAGATATACAAATCAAACATTTACTGATAAATCATAATTTCACTACTCCCCACATTCAATTACAAGACCCCATATAGGTTTGCAAACCACAGTTTAAGAAGCTGGGCTCTAACCACTTCCTACCTGTCAAAAGAACAGTAAAATTTCTCTATTTTTATAATAAGAGGTCAATGACAATAATTGTTCCATGAGCTACAATATTTAATCAAAAATAAAGTAAGGCAGTGATGTAGACAGTTACTGGCAGGATTAAAGCAATACTTCATTAATAGGGGGTAATCTCCCCAATTCTACTAAAACTGAATTCAACAGTGATCTCTCAATTGATAAATACAATGACCATTTCTCAGTCCTTATCCTCTTTATTTTTCTGTAGCTATTGCAGAGCATGGGCTCACCATTTCCTTCTGAAAACTGCCTCCCCAACTTATTTCTGTGAAGCTACTCTTACCTGATTCTACTTCTACATGCTATATCTCTTAACTTCTCTGCCACTTCTTCCTTTTCCTAAGTTTGAGCACCCCATAGCATTCTGTCTCAACCCTCACCTCATCCTTCTCTCCACTTACCCTTGGTTATCTCAAACAGAAATCATCATCTTCATCCTTAAGCCTGTCTTTCCTTCCATTTCTAAAGATATTCTCATCAGTTGTTCCCTCAGTTATTCAGACTTGAAACATTAATGGTTAATATGTTCTATCTCCTTTACAACCTTCCGTTATCAAATTAGACATCAAGTCCTACTAATTCTACCTCCATAACATCTTCTTCTACTACCTTTTTCTTAATTTGAATGGCTAATATTCTAGCATAAAATTTTGTTACCTTTTAGTTGCACTATTATGTTAACCTCCTTACTAGTCTCCTTGACACCAGTTTCTTTCTTCTCCAATCCATCTTTTACATATCTGCCAAAATAATGTTCCTAATAACTATTGGTCTCTACAGAGTACTCCTCTACTCAAGAACTTTCAGTGGTTTTCTTTATTAATGAAATGCAAACTCTTAAATGGCATTTATCTCCTCTGCAGGCTGACTCTACCCTGCTTCCAGGTTTATCTTTCTACTACTGTCTTTTATGTTTTCTTTATTCCAATGAAACTGCCCTACCAGATACTCTGCGATCTTTCTTTGTTCTCTCCCATCTCCATTCATTCTCATAGGTGAACTCCTCATAAAGAATAGGCTACTCTCATTCCTCACTTATACCTTTAAATCTTTTTTCCATCAAAATATAGCACAGTTGTTAGTTCATTTCTGACTTCTTCCTTCACTAGTCCCCAAAGAAAATAACCTTTCTATATAGGACACTTAATCCCTTCTCATTCTACCTTTTGTATCATATTTGCTTGTTTATATGTATTGTTTGATGGTTTCAGATCACAGACTCTATAAATTGGAAAGTGTTTCAGAAACTATGTCATCCAACCCATGTCAACAGTAATTCCTGGTACAATATACAATATGTTGTTGATGAATGCATTATAGAAGAAAAATAGGAAACAAAAGTTTTGAAAATTCTTTCACCTTAGGAATAAAATAACAACTGCTTAGTGTTACTTTTGGCATAGCAAATAAATAACAATTTTTTAGTACAAAAGGCAATAGCACAAAATTCTACTTCTTATTACTAATAGATGTAATACATTTCTTAAGTTTAGTTAACAATGTACAAAATCCAGCACTTCTTAGGCTACTGGCACCCTCGGTTATATTGGATTCCTTCTCAACCTTAACTCCATGCTTTGTTATTTCAGGTCTGCCTTTTCAAGTGCCTTAGATTACTTCATCTTCTTCATAGTCTATAAACCTGTCTCTCTTCTTCTTAACATTGTTGTCACACCCTTCTAGTTATTCAGGTTTATAACCTCATGGTCATAATGGAATCTTCATTCTTCTCCTATCTAATCAATTGATAAATCTTGTGGACTTTATCTTCCACATCTTTTATATCTGTCCCAAACTCTCCACTCACAAGATCATCACTCCACTTAGGCTTTCATCATCTCTTATCTGAACATTGTCAGAATCTCTTTTTCTCCATATCATTGTCAAACTAATATGACTATAACACCCTTTTATTTAAGATGTTTCAGTGGCTCATGATTGCTCCTAAGATAAAATACAAACTCCTCTTTCTGGCACTTAAAACTTTTAATAGTCAGACTCCAATCTGTATTTCCAAACTGAGATCCTATTACTCCCCCTCTCACACTGTACACTTTAGTCAGTCTGTTGGCAAAATTACTATTCCCCATGCATGATATCCAATCTCCTGTCTGTGTCGTAGCAAAGCCAAGCATATGTACTCTTTCCTCACCTTTGCCTCCTAGGATCTTAGTTCCATTAAAATCTCAATACTGGTACTTCCAATTCTTACTTTAGGCCTTTCCTAATTCCTCCAAATCATAAGTGCCTTCTTCCTTAAATCACTTCATTTTTTATTGACTTATTTGTACACAGAATAGAAGCTAGTTATCACTGTGGGTAAGAGTACTGGAATTAGAATCAGGAAAATCTGAGTTTAAATCCTGCCTCAGACACTTACTAGCTAGGTTGCTGAACAAATCTCTTCAAAGTTTCCCAGTTTCAGTTTTATTATCTATAAAATGGGAATAACAATAGCACAAATTTTGTGAGGATTAAATGAGATAACTTGTGTATAATGCTTTACAAATCTTAACTTGCTATTTAAATGTTAGTGATGATGATGATGATGATGATGATGATGATAACGATGATGGGAAAAAAAAACATGATATACTTTCCTTCCAATAGAATGTCAATTTCTTAAACACCAGAATGATATAATTTTTGTCTCTATATCCCCATTACTAACATAATACATAGTAAATGAATGAATGAATGCAACAAGTGACATCTAGCCTTTGTTTAGAGACTTCTAGTGGCAGGCCATTTTACTTTTAGATACTCAAATTCTCCTAAAGATATTGTATTTTCCTCAAATCCAGCCTCTTTCACTGAGTTTCCTGTCCTTTTTTATACCTAGTACCTAAAGAAGGGCCTTAAAAATAGCACTGTCACTGCTTATTATATTGATTTAAAAGGCAGAACATGTGTTAAAACAAGTCAATGATTGCCTTTTAAAAGAAACATAGATTACCCTGGCACTTATCTCCAAGTTATTTGTAGCAACTGTGACAAGAAATATATCCTTGAAAGAAGAATGATGATGATTAATACTAAGGCTTATCTAACCTCAACTCAGACTAGGGACATGATGAAGACTAATGAAGAATATGCTCCAAATCAAAGAAGATCAAATTCAAGGTTTTCACATCATCTTTGCCTAAAGCCTTTTTTCATAAAGACCTCTGCAGTTTCTATTTAGTGTTTAGAACTCAATATATAAATGTAAACTACTAAAAATTATAAAGACCAATCATCTTTAAATGATTTATTTGTGATCAAAATTTATAGTATTTATGACATATTTTATATTTTCCTTTTGTGAGAGTTCTACTATCAGAGACATAAATTCCTAGCCCATAAAATGTTTAAATACACACACACACACACACACACACACACACACACACACACACACACACACACACACACACTTCCTCCTTTAATCTAACAGGACACCTGCTTTGTACCTTGAGGGTAAATGATATATATCTGGTTATCAAAACAACTACACTTTTCTCTGGCAGTTTTACAGGTTATTAGGATGGACTCTAGTTATCTATCAGTTTTCAAAAATTGCAACCCCATAATTAGTTGTCATATTGCAATTATTCTATTTGCCTTTCTTTTATATTTATTTTTACTTTATTTCTCCTTCCTAATACTGTTACTGTAGTTAAAGTATTAGCAGAAGCAGGAAACACATTGAAAATAATGATTACTTCATATTCAAATGTTTTATTCCTATCATTAAGATGTCAAAGATATTTCTATACTATCAACATGTTTGCTTTAAAAACTCCATTGAGGATGGGATTTTCTACTAATAAATCAACCTATATTAAGTGCTTAACATTTGCTACACCCTGGATTAATTGCTAAGGATGCTTGGAAAAAGCAAAATAGTTTATGCCTTCAAGACCCTTACATTCTAATGGAGATGAAAATAAATACCTCCATAGTTGCATTCAAAGTATATGTAAAGTATTTTTAAAGAAACAGATATTAGCTGATGAAGTATTAGGAAAGGCTCTTCTGAAAGTGAGAACACCCTTGACTTGGGCTTTGGTATTATAAG
Source organism: Sminthopsis crassicaudata (assembly GCF_048593235.1). Taxonomy (NCBI): domain Eukaryota; kingdom Metazoa; phylum Chordata; class Mammalia; order Dasyuromorphia; family Dasyuridae; genus Sminthopsis; species Sminthopsis crassicaudata. The sequence goes on along the minus strand of NC_133618.1, from coordinate 105,136,089 downwards.
ACTCAGTGAGATAATGGATGTAAAGCACTTTGCAAGCCTTTTCAATGCTCTAAAGATGCCAGTTGTTATTATTATTCATTCCCTAAGGTCAAGTAATGTTTACAGAATATTAGGGAAGCATGCTGATAAATGGCTAACAACCTGTCCCTTTAAGAAAATTGAAAAGGTATGCACATGCACTTTTAAGTTTAATTTGCTTTATTAAAACTTTCCTAAGCTAACAATCAACAAAATATTAAATCAAGTCTTGTTTTATAACAATTGTTAATCTCTGAGGTGTAAATGCACAAAAATTTTTGATAATCATTTAGCTGGTTAGAGCTGACTTTTTAACATAGCCATTCCTTATGAAAGAAGTGCCTGTTGTTTGAGGAATAAAAAGTAAGCTAATACGTACACAGAAAAATGAGGTGATTGGGAATATAGGAATGGGGCAGATAGTGGAGAGTTTTAAATATCCCAAAAGATTCAATGAAATTGTAAGTCATTAAAAGCTAAAAATTTTAGAGGCTGTAATGTGGAATGGTCAGGTCAACACTTTTGGAAAACATTTTAGCTATTGATGAAATAGAGTGAAGTAAGGGATATACTTGGAGCAGAAAGTCAAATTTAAAAGTTGTTACAAATCAACAACACAGATAAACCATTGGATAATATGAAAAAAAGAAAAACAAATTATTAGTACCAAAAATGAATGAGGAAAATGCACTATCAGTGAAGATGAAATCAAAGAAATTATTAGGAATTATTTGACTCAATTACCTGCCAACAGAACTTATAATCTAAGTAAAATGGATGAATATTTACAAAAAATATAAACTATTCAAATTGATAGATGAAATAGAATAATTAATCTATAACACATATATACACAAAAAAGCAACCAGTTGTGATGAACTGATTAAATCAACTATGTTTTATAAATGGATTGCTTTTCTCCTGCAAACATTGCTTTTATGCCTTACAACTATATTTTACATATGTATATATATAAAAGCATATATGTGTAATAATATGTATACATATATACATATATTAAAATATACATATATATATAACAAAAGATACAGATACAGTTGTATATTTTGTAATCCTCTGTCCCATAATACTTTCTCAAAAGAATGATTTCTAATCTGTCTTAAACCTTTCTTTTTTAATGTGTTACTTTCTCTTTTGGGGAATGAGGGAGAAGGGAAGGGAGAATTATCTAATGCTAAATTTTGTGATAATATGAACCTATGATCTTATGAATGAAACTCAGAAAAATATATTTATTGCAAGACAAAATCATGACCTCTGAATATAAGTCAGAAGTATTTAAAGGTTAATTAACTAACATTTCCATATCTAGATTTTTCTCTTCATTGTCTCATCTCACTCCTACTTTACATTTCACAGGGTCTTCAAAAAAAGTTCCTTTATGGAAATTCGACATCTTCATTAGGCTTCATTTCTGCTTCACTTGATCATCTGATTATTAATACAGTTTGAATCATTCAAGCCCAAAGGTCACTCTTGGTATTGCTTCAGATTTTTAATCAACTGTATTGTATGATTCAGTTAACAGTTTTAGCTCTTTCTTTTTACATATGAGAAAGTTTCAAATCTCACAGGCATACATAAATTGGCTTAAATTGCCTCTTGTATTTAGCCCATATTAATTCACAAAACGATGTAGTTATAAATGCCATTGCCACTAGGTAGTATGTTTTTTCCTACTTTAGATTTTGTAGATAAAGCCAATTTTCAATTATTCAGAACCCTGGTAGCAATTTACCATTTCAACAATTCGTTAACATTCCTACCTAGATTGATACAATCATGGACTTTCAACTGAAGGGATCTCAGAAATCATCTAATGCAACTAACTCATTTGAAAGATATGGAAACCAAGAAGTTAAGTGATTTATTCAATTTTACAGATAATAATAAAGTGGCAAAATTGGGATTAAAGCTCTGCTTATTAAATATATTTATTAATCATAACTCATATTTTTCTCTTTTTGTACAGTTTTCAAAGTGATATCTTTGACATCATAATTGCCAATGTTTATTCTGACATGTTATGTTGGTTTGGTAGACCATCTATGGTCAATTTTGAGGACACCATAATAAAGAACTACATGAAAGGAGTGGGCATGGATGATCTGTGAACTTCACAACTGGAAGAATACCTCTATCAGGAACATTACAAATGCATTGCAATAGTCAGAAACTGCAGTTTAAGAAAGACTAGACTAGACAACCTTTTAATCAAAAAAGCTTTAAATCTAAAATAACACAAAAGTCCTAATTCCAAGAAAAGCCTGAGGTACAAAGATAATAATCTTTAAAATAGAGAAAAAGTAAGATTGTTCATTCTAGTACCTGGTATACACACATCTGAAAGGTGATGAAATCCATTCTTTCATAACATGATAATCAGGATGAGATTAAGGATAAAGAATCTGGGAAGATTTTTCATACCCTTCTAATTAAAATGTTCATAAAAAGGCTTATATGTTTGCATAAAAATGAACTTCAAAATTGTACAAACACATATTTAGGATGCAGACACAAAAACACATTCCAAAGTTAAATACTATATAATTTCACCACTATTTTAGATACCTATTACTCTGGAAACAAAGGAAGAGATATTTATCAATATAAATATGTGACTTTATTTAGAAAGAAAATGTATCCCATCAAATCGCAATAATAACTCTGATATCTTTCTCTCTTTCTCCCTTCCTCCCTCCCTCTGTCTGTCTCTGTCTCTGTCCCTGTCTCTCTGTCTCTCTTTCTCTATCTGACTCTCTCTCCCAAAATGACCAATGACTTAGAGAATTTTTTTTATTATTTCAGGATTCTTATTGCACATCCTTTTAAAACTATTTCTCCCATTAATTTATGTTTCATTTCTAATCATTTCTTTACAGATAAAATCTTCCATCGATTGTCTGTCATCACTATCTCTTCATCTTGTTATCTCATAGCTAAACTAAACTCCTCCTTGATTTTGTCTCCTCCCAACACTTTCAGCAGATTTACCCCTCAATTACCCTCCTTTTCTCTCTAAATTTCAATCTCTCCCAATCTATCAGCTTCGTCTCTACTTCTTTCAAACATGGCAAATAGCCTCCTCCTAAGAGAAGAAAAATTTCTATTAAACTCTACCATCTCCCCCATGGTATCATACTATCTTTTACATACTTACTAAGCTAGGAAACTAGGATATGGATATGGATAGAATGCTGGAGCAGGAGTTAGGAAAACCTGAGTTCTAAAGCTGCTTCAGGCACTAACTAGATACATGATCCTCAGCAAGTCATTTAATCTTTGTCTGCCTCAGTTTCCTCACTTTAAAAATGGAAATAATAGTACCTCCCTCCAATGAGTGTTAAAAGGATAAAATGAGATAATATTTGTAAAGTGCTTGGAAAAACTTAACGCACTATATAAGGGATAGGTAATATTCGTTATTAATATGTGTGTACATAATACTAGGTAGCAGTAGTAGTATATTTCTACATAGCATTGGATTAATTATGTTTCTTTTCTCAGTAAAATCTATTATAATGCCAAAGAGATTAGCCTAAATATCCACAATGCAAAATTAAGTATATTACATATATTACATTAAAAATATATTGCCCATAACATGGTAATGCCCTGAATTATTATGCTGTGCCCTGAATAAAATTATTATAGCCCCACTCCTTTGTTCCTTAGGAATGGGGAAATTAAGTTAGAAAAGAGGCCCTGAAATACTATTGAGTCATAAAACTCCAGATGCCTTATCTCAAATGCCTGCTGGGATAATTTCACCTCCTTTGAGTATTGTCCCTCACTTTGCTGTCTTCTACCCTCTGACTTTCTTATCTTGACCCCATCCTGATAGGATAAGTTATGATCCTTTCCAAGAATTATGGCTTGTCCAGTCACCCAATATCCTCACCCCCTTATCTGCCTTTGTTTCCCCTAGCTATATAAGTTTCCTGACTTAGTTGCTCATTGCTGAATGCTTTGAGACAAGAGTCCCATGCAGCTGGCTAGGCTCAACTAATCTAAAACTCTCCACAATTAAAATATTAAAACTCAATCTCCATCTTGCCTCAGTTTCTCCAGCATTACAACTGGATGAGTAGCCTCTAAGTTAGCCTAGACACTGCAGATGGATAATCAACAAGTTAATCTGAATTAACCATAAGGAAATGATTGGGACAGAATATAATTGGAAAATTACACAGTAATTTCAATAACCCTAAATTACCCACTGTCATTAAAGTCCATTCCACAAATATTATCATAGTAATATCCTATGACTATGTATCATGGAATGTGAAATCTCAGAAAAAAAACAAAATTATAAGTCACAGAATTTACAATGGATATAGGAATGATTTTTAAAGTATTTATAGTGTTTACTATATGTCAAGTATTATATTAAGTATTATAGATACAAATGGAAATGCAAAGACATTTACTGCCTTCAAGAACTTATATATCAAAAGGGAAAAAAGAAGTCATGTAGGAAAATGGTAACCCGAGAGGGACACAATGAAGAGACATGATGCAAATGAGTAGGCAATGGAATAGTATCAAAGATTATGTAAGAAGGAATAGGATAAGGGCTGGACTTAAGATTTCATTAGGCAAGGAAAAGTTCCCAGGAAAGGATGTCTCCTGCCAGTGCAGGTCAGCATCTCTACAACTTATTTTAGTGAGCTTCCTAGCATTCTGAGAAATCAAGTGTTTTGGCAAGGGTCAGACACGCAGTCACAGGGATTTAAATCCAGGCTTTCTTGTTTCCAAGGCCAGTGCTCTATTTCTTAAGTTATATTGCATTTAGGAAGTAGTATAAATATCACACAGAATATGTTTGACTACTAAGGAAGTGAGCAAACTACATGGCAAGAGTAAGAAACAAAAATTGAACAAGCCACTTGTTTTGTGATATACAGAGTATTCCAAAAATCTTAGCATAGTTTGAAACTTTATACTTCAACTTTTAAAATATCCTCTTTGTTTTTAAACTCAGAAGTCTTTAGTAAGTTAGTTTGATCCTTTATAAAATATGCTTAAGACTTTAAGTTTTTAAGAACTTCCAGCTTCAAAGGAATTTCCACAGACTTTATTTTCCTGGCATAACCAAGAATCCAGAATCTCAATATCATATGTGAAACATTTTGGTGGAGGATTTCTTATGGCACTTTGATGAAGTTGTGACTTGATTGGTATGAATTCTCCCTCCACTGGTAGAAATCACAGCTCCAACAAAGCACCAAATCAATATATCAATGAAGAATAAACCACATGGTCATCATAAGGTTGGATGACCCTGGATTTTCATAGGCTATTTGAGTAAAATAGTCATTTAACAAGCATCCATTAAGCACCTATTATATACCTTGTACTATGCTAAGCATTAACCTATGCCAACAGAATACAATCTCCAAAACTCCTACCAGGCTGGGAAATCTCAAATGTTTTAATATAATCATGGATATGTCAAATAAAGATCAATCTCTGTAAGACCAGAGAAGTTCATCTGCAAAAAATAAATGGTTTACTAGATGACAAATTATTTTTGGACACAAAGCTCTTGAAACCATCTGTTAAAAAATAAAGGAATTTCAATCTTCATTGGTGAAGAAATATATTCATATGAATGAAATCAAACTTCTACTGAAGTCAAATCATACTTCTACAGCCAATTGTGCAGTACACAGAGTCTCATAAAGTCCTATTAAGATATGAATTTAAAAAGTGGTCTGTGTGACCTTGGGCAAAACTTAACCTCTATGACATTCAGCTTCATTACTTATAAAATGAGGATTAGATGAACTCAAAGGTCTCTTTCAGATCTAAATACATGATACTATATTGATTTCAAATGTTTCTCAAGCAGATAAATTAAGAGAAAATATAAATCAACAAGCAACATTAAATTGGTGAGATTATTACTCCCAATACAACTTCAGCAATAGCTATGGCCTAATAAGTTGAGAGTATTTTTTGCCAGTTGGAAGACTCCATATCAGACCCAGTTTCTTCAACATAATTAGGGTTCCTATTCATGGAAAACTAATTTTGCAAAGTAGTAGATGAATAGTAATTTCCATGCAAATAGTATTAGAACAACACCATTTTGCTATTAGCTTCCACAAAAGCCATTTTGTGGTTTTTATCTGGGCACGAGTTACTAATTTTTCTGAGTAACATCAACCTCAAGAAGACAACTAAATATGTTCCTCTAGGAGATGAAAATATTTTCTGAACAAAAAGGAAAGGGGGAGATTAAAGGCATAATGGAGCTTACAGAAAATATGCAAAATCTTAGGCAATTCAAAGGAATGAATTGGAAGGACATGAGTAACATCTAATTTCCAGGTAATACCCTCTTCTGTGTTTCTGTCCAGCACATTAAATAACCTCTGCATAATTAGGTTAGGCACATCAGAGCCATGATGCTGGACTTCAGCTGCGTTGCCATGGAAGTGGAAAGCTCAATTCCCTTAGCTCTTGTGTGCTCTCGTCCACACTTCTGGCAACAGTGACAGGTCCTTTTCCTTTGTTTAGAAACTGTTCTAGTAGTGGTTCCCATCAGTTTCCCATTGCACTGAAAGGCAACATTGTAAAGCTCCATTGTCATCAAATTGTATGAGAGGGAGACATTCACTTTCATGAATAAAATTAGACTTTTTTATAATGCTCTTGCATTATAAAAATAGAACCACTTTCTGAGAGAGGGCAGCCAGTGGTGTTCTGAAGGCTAAAACTTTCATATATATCAATTGAACATACAGAACATGTTCATAGAATATATGCAGGATAGGAAAAAAGTTAGGATATCCTTAGGAAGTCCTGGAAGCTGGCTTCAGAATGCTTGTTCTTGAGACAGTCTCCAGAGATAGAAAATTTGTTTGTGGGGAGGACCTCAGAGAGACAATGACAGAAGATTTTGCTACTTGTTCAGATGTCAAGGTCGCTAGAAAAGCAGCACATTTGATGAAAAAGAACATATATCCCAATAAAATTTTAACAAATGAATGTAATTGACTTTAGAACAGCAGACAAGTGTATACTTCATGTCTCAAGAATACCTTTGGGGGTGCTACTAACTTTAATATCCACCAAAAGCAGAAATGAGAATAGATGGGAGATTTTTTAACATAAAGATTGAATCTCAAACTACAGGTAAGAAATAACTATTTTTTTAAAAGTCAAACGTGAATTATACTTTCACTGCAGAAATACTGATTTATTATTTTAAACAATATAGTATAATTACAGATGAAAGTGTTAATCAAACCTGCATCCCAATGAAAGTTCAAACACATGAATATACATTTAAACACTTTTTCATTTGCTCATGAACAAAATCAGTTTTAAACAGACCAAAAAACAAAGTTTCAGAATTGATCATATAATAGGATCAAGTCAAAATATCTTTTAGCATTTGACAGAGTTTGAAACTGTGCTTTTCAGTGTTTGAAAAGTATGCCCACAGAAGTGCATGAAACTTAGGGGTTAAAGGCTCAGGATGCAGATTTAGAAGTAGTGAAGTGGTTGGAAATTAGTGACTTTAATGCTCTCTTTTCACAGATGAGGAAATGAAGATTTAGAAAGGTTAGGCAACATAGGTCACATGATGGTCATAGAGGTCTTTGAGCCCCATCCAGTCCACCCCACTCCCTTTTTACAGAGGAGCAAACTGAGATATATAAAAGTTAAAAGACTTGCTGCACATGGTAAGCTGTAGAATCTGCATTTCAAACCAAGCCTTTTGAACATAAATCCCATGCTAATTTTTCATTATACAGTACTAGTTTGACTTACCATAAATAAAAGCTTACATACTACAGACAAAACAGTTTTCTATAATCAAAATATATTATTAACTTTAAAAGGTTTCTCTTTGTGTGATCCTTTATCTGTTGTTTTTTAGGCTGCTGTCTTGACTATCCTTAGTCCCAGTCCAGATACAATATCCTCATTTAATACTTTTCTTATCATCCTTCAATATTGTTAAGATTATATCGGATCTTTGGAGAAGGGAGAAATTTGTGGCAATTATGGAATTTGCAGCACGATGCAAAATGGATAATTATTATTACATTAAATTAATTTTTTCCACAAACAAAACTAATGCAGCCAAGATTAGAAAGGAAACAGAAAGCTGCAAAGAAAATTTTTTCAGCCAGTGTTTCTGATAAAGGCCTCATTTCTAAAATATATAGAACTGAGTCATATTTATAAGAATACAAGTCATTCCCCAACTGATCAATGGTCAAAGGACATGAATAGACAATTTTCAGATGAAGAAATTATAGCCATTTAATCATCTGAAATGTTCTAAATCATTTATGAGATACCACCTCCTACCTATCAGATCAGCTAAAATGACAAGAAAAGTAATGATAAATATTGGAGGGAATGTGGGAAAATTGGAACACTAATGTATTTTTAGTGAAGTTGAGAACTAATCCAATCATTCTGGAGGGTATAATACTATGTATACCCTTTGATCCAGCCCTACCACTATTAGGTCTGTATCTCAAAGAGATCATAAAAGAGGGGAAAAGGACCTACATGTATAAAATTTTCTATAGCAGCTCTTTTTGTGATGGCAAAGAATTGGAAAATGAAAAGATACCCATCAATTGGGAAATGGCTAAACAAGTTACAGTATATTAAAGTAACAGAACAGGGTGATTTTAGAAAAGATTTTATATAAACTGAGGCTTTGATAAGACTATGATAGATTTGGTTTTCAGTAATTCAGTGATCCAAGGCAATCCCAATAAACTTTGGATGAAAACTGCCATTCAAATCCACAGGGAAAACTATGGAGACTGAATGTAGAGCAACACATAGTATGTTCATTTTTTTTTCTTCTGTTTTTCTTTTCTTTCTTGTTGTTTTCCCCTTTTGTTATAATTTTTGTCTCCCAACATAATTCATATGGAAATATCTGAATAACAAATATATATATATATATGCAACCAAAATCTTTGTTTTACAAAAAATAATAAAAATATATTGTTAAGGTTAACTGTGAACATAGGTCTGTGGTCACAATAAATAAATAAATATTTAAGATGTTTAAATAAAATCAAGATCAAGACACTAAAAAAATTCCTAACAATTTAAAGTGGGTGCTGTATTATTCTCTTTATGGCTATATATGTCTCTTTTCCTTAACTAACAGGATATTCATTTGTGGAGTCAAAAATTAATTTTGAAAATATGGCTTTTATGTTTTGCTTAATCAGAGGGGGTCAATAAGTCAGATGTATGAGTGCCTATTTAATGTATAGCAAATAATATATACATGAGAGAATACTTTTAAAAATGAATAAGCTTATTCATTTTTGTAACTACATATGCTTTAGGAGTATTCATGTCTGATTCAGGCCAGTTCTAATGAGATTGTGATGAAGAGAATCATCTACACCCAGAGAGAGGACTGTGGGAACTGGGTGTTTCACAACATAGCATTTTCACTTTTTTTGTTTGCTTGCATTTTATTTTCTTTCCCATTTTATTTTCTGGTTCGATTTGATTTTTCTCGTGCAGCAAGATAATTCTATAAATATGCAAGCAAATATTGGATTTCTACCATGTTTAACATCTATGTAGATGGACTACTTGCCATCTAGGAGAAGGGATGGGAGAAGGGTGGGAGAAATTGGAACATAAGATTTTGCAAAGGTTAATGTCAAAGAATTATCCATGCATATATTTTGAAAAAGAAAAAGCTTTAATAAAAAAGAGAGTATTCATGTCTTCAGGCTGATTACTAGAAAGCATCTTTAACAATGGACTGTTTAAAAATAAGCATTCCTCATAATAGTTTGTATGTATACCTCTAGCCAAATACTTCTAAAAGAATAAAACTTGCATAATTAGAAAGTTCAGAACTGAAAGTGACCTTAGTAGTCATTAATTCAAATTCTCTTTTGAAATAGATAAAGAAATTGAGATCTAGGGAAATAAAGGACTGTCCTAAAGTTAAGATATGCGGTTAGATGTTGAGGCATGTACAGGGTTGAAGCCTCCCTGACCCTTAACTAGGTGAATTCTTTGCCATCCCCCCAAATAGTTTTCTTTGCCTAAACCAAAAATATTAGAGTATACTTGTAATGCTAAATACTAAAACCCATGTTTAAATTATAACTAAGTGGTCAAGACAATTATGTTTTAGGGGCAAAAGGTTAAGTTTTGAAAGGAAGAACCAAAGGTTAGCCAGCATTTGACTATCAACCAAATAAATATCACATGTACACCATGCCTGGAACTAGAATAGTGTGCTGAGTGGTACACCTGCCATAAGTCCCTACCCATTTCAATCTATCATAGTGCCTGGCACATAACAGGTACTTCATAAATGTTTACTGACTTACTTTTCTAACTCCCAGGTACAACCAACTCAAAGTTCAAATCCTTTCCCCCAATGTCTCCTCAGAGCCACTAAGAAAGATTCCATTCACTCTGTAATATGGAAGAATTCACAGGAGTATAAAAGGCAGCCCTTAATATCACTTAACATTTAGCGTGATATATAAATGTATACATATATATGTATACATGTAAAAGTAATCTACCCTTTCTCTGATGCCTATTTAAGGATGTAAACTTATTGGAAAAAACCTGATTTTCTATATTATGCATAATAAGTTTTTATCTCATAGCTATGAATCACTGAAAACAATACACAATACAAATAATGAACTATTACGAACTCTAGTGATATATTTGCTTCTTTATGTAATGATCTTTCTTAATCAAACTACAAAACTGACAACTCAGAATAGTCAAGAAAGATGCTTAGGTTTCCAATTTTCAATATTTTCATGCTTTTTGTTGTAGTTTCAAGTTAAATGAAAGCTTATGAACTTGAGGAGCAGAAGGATAAAGCCATTTTAATCATGACACTAAGTTTTGGTAATTGAAAAACCAAGTGTTGAGATTGAGTTATGCAAAAATGGTAGCTTGACACATGGAAGTGACCTAAAGATATAGAAAAGAATATATTCTTTGAGGAAAATTCAGAACACTGTTACCTTCATTGTTATTTACAACCATTGCTCTATGTGCCTTATAATATTTAATGTGTATTTAAAACAATACTTTTTTCCTTTCCTCTTAGAAGACAATTTAGAAAATAATATGCATCTTTGTGTAATCATAATCCAAGTTTTGTTTTCCCAATTACATGATTCCCTTTATATGACACCTATTCTAAAATAATGTATCATGACCTAGGATATTTATCTTTTTAGTTCCTTTTCTCTGATTCCAAAGACTAAATAGATTTATGTTGAAAAAATAATATGGAAAGACATTGATGGGTATAAATTATGTGAGATTTTTATGAGATATATAGGATAACAACTTTAGCCTCCTAATATTATTAAACTTAAACGATTCTCATTCAGTCTGATAAAAGTAAGAGTTTTGTACTATGAGAAACATTGACACTAATTGATTTTATCAAATGCCCCTAAAATGGCACCTTATTCCCCATCATCACACCCTTCTTTTTGGCTCTATCTTGTGTATTGTTTTCCTCTACTAGAATGTAAGTAAGCTCTCAAAGATAGGGACTCTTTTTACTTTATTTATATTCCCAGAGTTTGCAGTGTTACTAAAACAGAGGAAGAGCTTAATAAATGCTTTATCTAAACTAATCTAACTATAAATAAGTATGGTATTCTCAATTAAGAATGACCCAACTGAGCTCTATTAATTTGGATTGTACCAGAACTACAGATTTCCTGGAAAGAACACACATCTGTCACCATATGTTCAAACTTTGGTAATTTCCTTTACAGTGACATCTGTTAAGAGCAGATCCTCTGTCATAATATTTTCAGAAAAAAAAATTAGTCCTTTATATCTTTCACTCACAAGATGGAAATATATTTCAAAAGTGATTGGAGCCATTTAACTCTCTGAGGTAATCGTATTATAATTCCTTTCCTAATGTGAAAAATGTTCTGAAAAGATGAAGGACTGCTGCACATACATACACACACACACACTACCCCATCATACATACATACCACACCATACTACACCCTCATGAAAACATTAACGATTTGGGTACAAATAAAGTCAACTGATTTTTATTTAGGACACTTAGAACACATTTTGCTCACTTTCATTTAATTATTTCTTAGAATAAATATGGAAGTGTTTTAAACCCTCCACTATATCTGAATGAAAAGAGATACATTTTAATTGTTAATATGAGTCTCATTTCACATTATAAAAATTTAGATGTCTCTTTTTTCACTTCTCCATTTACCAGAGAAAAGATATAAAAATAGGATCATGAATATATACATTAAACCATAACTGAAACTCCTTTTACACAAAGGAAAAATGTTTGAGGAAACATATATATAATAAACATATACATATTATGTGTATATAGCGTGTACACACTACACACAAACATACACATACAACCATACATATATACATATGTAATTCTGGGAGAGCCACAACATTGTCACATGGTGAAGTCTGGATGAAAGGAGAATTGTAAAGGAAAGAAGAGCACAGAAAGGGATAGTAGAAAGCAAAGAAAAATGTATTTTAAAAAAATTTTTGATACAAATGAGTTTTGACAAAGAAGTGGAGAAAAGAAAGGAATCATTTCATTTTGTTTCATTATCAGCATCCAGATGGCTGACCAGCAGAAAAGGAGAAATACTTATGTGTATATGATGACAAGGGAACAAAAATAGTTAAAAACTGACTAGCATAAAAAAAGAGCTAAAACTATGTTTTCAAGAGAGCTTTTGCATCAATAATAAAATCTCTCTTTTTTACTATTATATGCTTTATTTGGGCTATTATTTATCACCAGACTACAAGAATAGTTTGCTAGTACTTGCCTAGGGAAACTTTTTTTTTTTAATTAGTATAATTTTTTTGCTGCAAAAATGCAATGACAAGCCCACCTAAAATGAATGATTTTGCCTATTTTTGGTCTTCAAACACCAACCCAACATTTTCACATACCTCCTCCAACAGAAACAAAAAACATTTCTTTCAAGTAACTAACTCTTAAAAGATAAAACTGACAGAAATTCAGCATGAATTTGAATATACTAAAATAAATGATGCTTTACTTTCCTTGGGATGAAATTTGAAGACCCAAAGTAATTATACTCTTCTGATGCAATAAAGGTTCAATGATATCACTAATACATTTCATTAAAAACTAATATATAATTAATCTACTAAGCCTCTGAATTACCTGCAATTTTGCTTACAATACGAATCAGCAGATTTTTCATTTGAATAACCTCACTCCTATATAAATTGAATACTGTGGATTTAGATACGAGTAAGTGCAATTATCCCTATTTGCTATTTATTTTAATTTCTCCTTTCTTTCTTTCATATTTAGATTCTTTTACTCTCTTAATTTAAGAAAACTCAATTTTCATATGTCCCATAAGACACAAAAGAAGCTGGCTAATAATGGGATGATCACTGTGAATGGGAATATCCACAAGCTAATATATTCTGTATTGAGAAACAATTTGCAAAATGACTTCTAATTTTAAAAGGGGATGGTGTATTTGAGGTTTTTAAATTCAAAATAAAATGCTATTAACTCAAAAGATACTGTCTAACTATGAGCTTCTATAAGTCACCCACCTGGGGCAGCATGCGATTCTCCTCCTCCAGCTGTCTTACTCTTGCCTCCAGCTGCCTAACATAGGACAAGGTTGATTCTAAAATTAAAAAGAGAGAACTCACATTATACATACAGGTCTTATTTTGTGCACTGTCAGGGTATTTTTGACTTGATTTATTCAGAAGAAGTAGTGCCTATTCAATCTGCCTAAAAACAAATAAACAAATCCCCCAAAGGGTCTGATTCTCCCTAGGGGAAAAAAAAACCAGAAACTGCTAATAGTACAAGTGAATTTAGGCCATTGTATAATGTTTTGAAGAGTTAATCCAATTTGGAAGTGGTTAGATTACAGATTCCTGGACTCCAGCCAGGCTTTTGACATATAAACATCTTGTAGACAGTGCTTATTAGCTCCTACTCATCTCCTAACCCTATGCTTTCTGAGTTTACAATAAATCGTAGCAGACAGATTTTAAAAGTCTCCAAAAACACAAGTTGCATGACCAATTATGCAAAATGGCTAAAGGAGAGACCTCCTTGTAATATGATACATTTATTTTGAAAGAAATATTAAAATCATCCATCCCCAATCTATACCAGCTCTCATCCTGCTCACAGTCCACAATCAGCAAACATTATTAAGCCATACCTCAGTGGCAGGCACTAGGTGCTATGGATAGAATTATAAATGAGAAAATTCTTACTGGCAAGGAACTTATATCTAATAGGGGATAAAGGAAAGAGGGAAAAAGAGAAAGAAAGGCAGACTGACAGAAACGAAGACAAAGAGAAACAGAGAGGGAAGCAACAGGAAAGGAGACACAAATAGAAAGATAGCAGAAAAACGTATCTGTACAAGTACATAATCCCAGGACTATGACATCAAAAGAATCAGAACAGTTTGACACTTTTTTTTCATTTTGCAGATATAATACAATTCAACCAATGAGTCTGTAAATTGACACTCAAACGTTGACCCTCACTTAGTGATACTTGGATTACCCTCATCCAAGTTTCAAGTTAAGTCCTAGGTATGTTGTCAAAGGCCCAGAAGATGGATAAAACTCACTTTTTGGATCATAAATTGAGACCCCACCTAAATGTCCAAAAACAGGGGAATGCAATAAAGGAATGGAAATGCTTTCCAAAACAAATGAGACTGAGAATTTTCAAAAATATAAAGAACTTATATAAAGCATATGAAGAAAACCCTGAAAAACAAAATAAAACCAAAAGTTTAGGAGACCGAGTATGTACCATGACTATGTAAGACAAAAAGTAAAATGAAAATGAATGAAATCCTGAAGACTTAATGCAAAACACTTAAAAAGCACTACAATCATTTTTGTGTTGAAACTCATTAATTATAAATGATATTACACATGCATATTATTTATTCTGATGTTTAATTTTTCCCAATACTTTTTTTTAAAGAAAAGTCAACCCCCACTCTCTTAAGAGCATGAATTTAGGAAGAAGGAAGTAGCAATCATTTGAAATTGCCAGTGGTTCCATTTCATTGTTATTGTTCAGGGTTCAAGGTTGATTCTAAAATTAAAAAGAAAACTCACATTATACAAAGAAGTCTTGTTTTATATAGTCAGGGTATTTTGACTTGATTTATTCAGAAATAATTATGTCTTATTCTTTGTGACCCCATTTAGGGTGTTCTTGGCAAAGGATATTCTAGTAATTTGCAATACTCTTTTCCAGATTATTTTATAGAAGAGGAAACTGAGATAAATGGAGTTAGGAAACTAGCTCAGGGTCACCCAGCTAGCATGTATCTAGAGGCTAGATTTGAACTCATGAAGATGACTCTTCCTGATTCCAAGTCCATTGTTCTATTCATTATGTCACCTAGCTGCCCTATCTTCTACTGCAAAAAATAAAACCAAAAACAAATTGTAGCCACTCTAAACTATGTTGAAACCATTTTTAGGGCACAACATAAGCATAATATGACCCATCACTGTAGAGTGCTATCTATGAACAAATGCATCTAAAATACGGTGAAAGTAAAGGATAACACAATTCCTCAAGTGCAAATTTCCATATAGTTTTTCATAGGACCATTTTTAGCTATCAGGAAAGCTGAGGCTGATTCATTATATTGTTCTTAAACTGGAAGAGAAAAAGAAAAATATAGTTTTGTTGTAATATGGCAGAATATTTGGGAGACATATACTTGGAGTCCTTAAAGTTATGTAAGGTTACAATATTAAAATGATTTAATATCAAATTATAAAATGCACTACATAAATAAAATTATCACTTTTATCTACAGATTATATAATCACATGTCTTTCCATCACAACCACAGAGACAAATGAACAAAGATTTTAATATACCACTATTCTCTTTACAAAAAGGGGAAACTACAATTTAATATGATGTCATATGAAGAGAATCTATCCTTGATGACTAAATATGACAATGAAAGGATCTTCCCTCATCAGCATCCATCAGTTCTTTTTTGTTCTTTTTCTGTGGCAATCAGATTTAAGTAATTTGCACAAGATAAAACAGCTAGTATATATCTGAGGCTCCAAAGCTTTCTATGTACTGTGCCACCTAGCTGGCCTAGCAAGTATCAGTTCTTCTGACTTCCACATACTGAGGAAGCTATTTCTCATTAGTTAATTTTAACTCCTCACCTCTTCCTCTGAGAAGCAGCTGAAGTGCTTGTGGGATAAAATGACCCATTCCATAATTTAAAAGAAACAAGAACATTAGAGGTAGAATTAAGTGAGTCAAAATGAAATATTGATTTATGATCTAATAGTTAATTGCAATATTCAAAATGACCCATGATTTTTTAAAATAGTCTTTTCTCAGTCTTCATCCTATAGGCTTCTCTATAAGATTTTCATGACACTGAACATTATTTTTCTGCCCGATTTTTCTTTCCTGGGTTCCCTTTTCAGATATCTTAACTTTTGGGAGTATAGCATCAAGGTATTTTGCCTTGGACCCTCTCAGTGATTTCATCAGCTTCCATGGGTTTAGTTATCTCCATACGTAAGATTCCAGCCTCAGTTGTTCTCTTGAGCTCTTTCTACATGTTTATTGGTCCTTTCCAACTGGATGTAGTATAGACATTTGAGATTATTTTTTATAAAGCATTTTAGGTTGAGCATGGAGTATACCTCTCTTGCCCAAAACTCTTCCTAAATGCCAGTTATTGTTTACATTTCAACCATTTTAACCTAACTCCCTCATTTTACAGAGGACAAAACAGAGATCTAGAAAGGTGGAGTAATTCATCCATTATATTTAGGTGATTTTTTAAAGTTTTTTTTCTTTCTACTATTGACATGTTAACTATGCATGTTAAATATTCTAATTTTCATTTTCTTTTTAGATTATAAAACATTATGTAATGACTTGCCTGCTACATAATAGATATCTTGCCTTAAAAAAAGAAACAAATTCAACATGTCTAAAATAGAACTCACTGCCTCTACCACCATATCCACCCTTCTTCCTAAACTTCCCTTTCTTTCCAAGGCTTCTCCATCCTTCCAGTCAACAAAGTTAGCAACTTTGGAGTCATTCAATTCCTCATTCTTCTTCATCATCATTCTTCCATATCTAATTAGCTGCTAAACTTTAGCAATACTATCTCTATAAAATTGTTTGCATCAATAGCCTTCTTTCCATTTAAACAGCTACCACTGCACAGGAACATACGACCTATTATTATTATAAGAACCTCCTAATTAGTCTTTTATGCCTTCAGTCTAACTACCTTCCATTGGTCTAACCATTCCCTTGAACAAAAATCTCCAGTTGCTCACTCTTGCTATTAGAATAAAGTATAAAGTACTCTGTCATTTAAGATCAATCTACCTTTTCTAAGCATTCAGTACTTTTGTTCACGTATTCCAACCAACTGGTCAACATGTCATTTCTTTTATTATTATTATAGCTTTTTATTACAAGGTATATGCATGGGTAATTTTTCAGCACTGACAATTGCAAAACCTTTTGTTCCAATTTTTCCCCTCCTTCTCCTCACCCCTTCCGCCAGATGGCAGGTTGACCAATGCAGGTAAAATATAACATGTCATTTCTAATTGACGATCCATCTCCCATCTCTGCACCCTTCCACCAGTTGTCCCCCATGTTTGGAATTCACTTTCTCCTCATCTTTGCCTCTTAGATCCCTAGCTTTCTTCAAAACTCTTATTGAAGTGTGTTCCCTGATCCCCTCAGTTTCTGGTGCCCTTCCCCCAAGGAAATATTTCAAACTCACTGAAGTTCACTAGATTCTCTATTATTGACTCCATACTAAGTTTTGTTATTAATTCCTTATTATCTTCTCAGCCTACTCACCATCTGCAAAATAAGCTTAATAAAATATATCTCTCTACAATCTCTTATCAGAGAAGTTACGGGAATGTGTTGCATAGAGTTATTATCAAATATGGAATGTTGCTATTAGCATCAACATATTTTCGAGTAGATTACAGTGAAGTTATTCTTTCTTCAAAATGTCAGCAGAAATTCTTCATGAATTTTAAATTGTATCAGAAACTGGCACCTTCCTAAGAGATTTACTTGGTTTACCTATATATTTATTTGCTTCTAATTGTTTCTTAGACCATCAGATAGGCTAATTTAGGTTGACTCCATTTTGAAATTCCATTTTATCTTGTTTTCCATGGTTTCCAGGCAATGTATCATTTTTCTTTTAGCTCTCATTCCTGAAATCATCTATGAATTACTTTGTTTCAATATGTACAATTGAAGCTGTCCAATCTGTCGAATTTATAAGTGGCAACTCTTTGGGGAAAATGTAATCTGGTCAGTGAAAAGCCTTGGGAACAAATTAAAGCTACAAATAATATATCCTCACCATCAGGGCATTCATGTTAAATAGAGGGTTAGGGAGGGCAGGGAAGAAGGGGAACTGTTAGTTAAAAACATTAGAAAACTAATTTGTTTGAAAGCTTTCTTTTTCAAGGCCTTATAGGCATGTTTTCATTACAGACACCACAATACCTACATCTACCAGGAATCATCCCATAGTCTTGGAATTATCAATTCCTAGTAATTCTTCCTATAAATTCAGTCTCTGAGGACATTCTTCTGGTTATTTCAAAATTAGATTCTACCATGCATAGGCTTTTATACATTCCAGAGGAAATTACTTCAGAAAAATATTACTGAGATTATTTCTCTTTGGACCAAAATTGTTTTTTCCCCTTCCTCAGACAAGCAGAGGTCAGCCTTCTACTCAGAACACACATTAGCTTTGGACACATTTGCCATTATACCTCTCAATGTAATTTGACATTTTTCTTATGAAAATATCCCTTTGGAATCAGAATTTCCTATTTGTTTTGGCCTTTAATTACAAACTGCTACATTTGTAGAGATTGGATTTTTAACTGGGCTTTTGGGTTTTTAAATGTTTGGGTTACTTTAAAGGGGAGAGTAGTAAACTTGTGATCTCATCAAGGTAGAAAAAATTTCCAGTTCTCCTGCACTAATTAGCAATCTGTAAGACAGTCAGTGAATGACCTAGGCCAAAAAGAATTACTGACTTATCCTTGGTCATGCCCGGGTGGTAGAAACAAGATTAGATAGATAAATAGATAGATAGATGATACATGAATGGATGAATGGATATATGATAAAGACAAGAGAAAGAAAAGCAGACAGGAGACCGCAGACGGAGAGGAGAGAGGAGGGGGGGGAGAGAGAGAGAGAGAGAGAGAGAGAGAGAGAGAGAGAGAGAGAGAGAGAGAGAGAGAGAGAGAGAGAGATGATAAACATACCAGTTTATTTTTTTCATGGGTACTGAAAGGTGTGGGAGAAATACTTGATTAATTGAAAGACTGCAAAGAGTCACAAGGTTAGGTTGAACCTCTGAGGTAAACTTTGAATTTAGAGCTTTCTGGCTTCAAGTTCAATGCTCCATCAACTACCCCATGATGCCCATTTTCTCATTTATTAAATGAGACTAGTAATCCATGCAATATAGACAGCTAAGTAGCACAGTGGATAGACTCCAAGTCTGAAGTGAAGAAGACCTGAGTTCAAATTCAGCCTCAGATATTTACTAGCTCTGTGGCCTTGAGAAAATCACTTAACCTTGTTTGCTTCAGTTTTTTCATCTATAAAATGAACTGGAGAGGGAAGTGGCAAACCACTTCATTATCTTTGCCAAGAAAATCCCAAATAGGATACAAAGAGTTGGACATGACTGAAACAACTTAAAAATGACAATGCTTTACCTCCTTCATTGGATTGCAATGAAAAAAAAATGACATTGAGCAAGGCTAGATTGATATTTCAGTAGAGCTCCTAATTGGTTAGGTTATTGCATGTGAAAATACACACAAAAAATTTGATACAATCAGTTTTTCCATTGGTGTTTGTTCTCAAATGATTTTCAGGGCCAGGACTTCAAAAATAATTGCATAGGGTAAAAAAAGCAAATAGAAATATGAAGGGCTGTATTTATGTAAGTTAAGGGCAAAGGGAAAATTAAATTCTTTTTACCATTAAAACTGTGCTATTAAAGTAAAAATACTCTTTCATATCCCCCTAGTTCATTGCTATGCACACTCTGGGCACTCAATAAATAGTTATTAGCTATAAAATTAATTTTCCAGCACATGCCTCTTTAAGTTCCTAGAAACTTGACTTTGTGATAATACATAATGACTAGAAAATTAACCCTATCTACTTTCCTGGGAAGATTCATTTAAGATCCTTAAAATTCCCCATAAAAATGATGGTATTTCTGAACACTATTAAAAAAAACTGATACAATCACCTTTAATTTTGGCATTTCTAGGAAACTATGTAATTTTAATTCTGGATCCTGTTTATAACCCCAGAACCTTTACTGATTTTCTGGAAGATGTTAAACAACTCATTTATGACTTTTTTTAATGATTTTCCAGCCCTGCAAAATGAGAATAACCATTGCCCCTTCTATCTCTCAAGATGAAAGGATGAGCCAAATCATTCCTGACCCCTAATCCTCACTCTTAAAAAAGACTTTACTCTTATAATGCTTCAAAGTAAGAGAGGAAGGAAAATTATTGGAGCCACTGGTGCCTATAAAAGGAAGAACCAGATCATAATAACTAAGGTCGCTGTAAAGGATGAAGTGTGAATCTTGAGGGTGAATTGGGTGCTAAGTAAAAATTTTCTTTTTCTAAATAATAGACAAAACTGTCATAGCTGTTATGTCATCTCCCTTATGCCATATCATTCCCTAGGTTGAGGGATACCAAATTCCATGTATGGGTATCATATCCATATGGGCAATCAATCAATCAATAAACATTTATTAAGAGACTTCTGTGTACCAGACACTATGCTAAGAAGTTCTGGAGATACAAAAAGAAAAAAAAAATGAGCTTCAAGAACTAGTAATCTAATAGAGGAAACAATGGGCGAAATACACACACACACACACACACACACACACACACACACACACACACACACAAACCAGGTTATATACAGGATAAAAAAAAAGAAATAATTAGCAGAGGAAGGACACTAGAATTAGGAGGGATTGAGGAAGGTTTACTATAAAAGGTGGTATTTTAGTTGGCACTTAAAAGTAAGCCAGAAAAGTGAGTAGACAGAGTGGAGAAAGAGCATTCTAAGGATAGGGGACAGCAGAAAAAATTCCAAAGAAATGGATTATCTTGTGCATAGAATAGCCAGGAGGTCCGTGTAACTGGTTCAAAGACAAGTAGATGTAAGGAGACTGGAAAGGTTGGAAGGGGAGTAGGTTAAGAAGGGCTTTGAATGCCAAACCGAGCATTTAATTTGATTCTAGAGGCATTAGGAAATCATCAGAGGTTATTAGGAGGTGGAGGGACTCTGTAGTAAATCCCTTTTGGAAAATCACTTTAGCAATTTAAATGAAAGCATAGGGAAAGAACTGAAACAGGCAAATCTAGCACCAGGCTATAGCAATAACCTAGACATGAGGTGATGAGAGTTCAGTGCCAAAGGAGATATGTTACATAGATGAAGTCTATAGGCCTTGGAAACATTCTGGAGGTGACAGATAATGAGGAATCTAAGATGACTCTTAACTTGGGAGCCTGAGGTCAGATTGTCAGATAGGAAACCCCTCTTCACAATTCATCATCCCTTAAAAGAACAGAGATTAAACAAGAAAAGAGATCCCAATTAAAAATTAAAAACTTTCTGATTGGTTAATGTAAATTTATAATTATAACATTAAGGCAATAGTCTACACAACTTTCTAATATTATATTCTTATCATTAAAACATTTTGGAGCACATCTTCAATATGTGAATGTTTACTTTTTTATAAATTACATGTGTCCTAATGTACTAATAATAACTAAGCATATTACAAGTATAAAAATATTTAAATAAGATAATATTTTGTCCTAAAATCAATAGAGAATTAAGGGATGTTTTTTGAGTTAGAGAATTAAATAATTAGTCTAGAATTTGAGGAAAACCTTTTTTTGAGAGATTTGAGGCTGGAAGACCAATCAGAAGATCATACCAATAGTCAATGCAAAAGCTGATAAGGCTTTGACTAGATGAGTGGCTGTGTGGAGAGGAGAAGGCATATGCTAAAGATTTTAGATTAAAAACAAGAAATTTTGACAACTGACTGAATATGGGGTGAGTGGGAGTTAGGAGTCTGGGATATAACTGAGGGAGTTATATAAACTTCCAAAGTGTAAACATGAGAGACTAGAAGGATGGTGGTAGCATTCACAGAAAAAGGGAAGTTTGGAAGAAGGGTGAGTGTGGGAGGAAAGATAATGAGCTCTGTTTTAGACATGTTGAGTTTGAGATGCCTCTAGGACATATAGTTTGAAATGTTCCCAGTGACAGCCATGCAGCCAGGCTTTTGGTGATGGGAACAGTTCATTTAGAACTTCCCTGAGGGTTGATACACACAGAGATTGGGTGGGAACATGCACAAAAAAGGGAGTGAGCTTAATGCAGGAATTAGTGGGGTAAAAAAAAGTAGATATGGCTTAGGATGTTTCTCATGGAAAACATTGGATACAGTTTATCTTCTCATCCTTCAAATGGATAATCACAACTCTCTTTGGGACATGATATCAAGAAGTCCCCACTTTGGAAATAACTGATCTAGAGTATTCAGATAGCCAAATTTCAAATTAATGGAAGTTTTCAGAAAGCAACGATAACAACTTTATTTTGTCCAAAAAGATTATCTAGATATTATAAAAATCCTAGACATAGAAATGGAGAGAAAAACTTAATCAGAAAATTGAGATAGCAAAATATATGTTTATAAATTTAAGCAGAGTGAACAAGAAGGCCAGACTGGGAACAAAGAAGACCTGAATTTAAATTCTGCAAGTCATTTAATCTTTCTGTGCCTCAGTTTCCTCAGCTGTAAAATGAGGTAATAATATCAACTTCACAAGATTGTTATGAAACTCAATTGAGCCCTAGTTTATTATTATTTCAATTTAGCATACATTTATGATTTCTTTATTCTTGTCTATTATTTATTAATTTACATATTTTTTTCTCCTTTGTGAATAAATTTGAATAGACACAATTTATAGTTTGAAGTTGAGACAAATTAATATTATCCTATTTTATTAATAATCACTCATTTGTGATACATCCTTTTTTTCCTATTTCTATTAAGACCCAACTCTTGAAAATGTCAGGTAATTTTAGAAGGGTGTAAGAGTAGGTTACCTAAGATTAGAGGAACAGTGGATAGTTTACCTCTCAGACCTGTGGGGAGGAAGGAATTTATGACCAAAGGAGAACTAGAGATCATTATTGATCACAAAATGGAAGATTTTGATTACATCAAATTAAAAACCTTTTGTACAAACAACACTAATGCAAACAAGATTAGAAGGGAAGTAACAAATTGAGAAAATATTTTTACAGTTAGAAGTTCTGATAAAGGCCTCATTTCCTAAATATATAGAGAACTGACTCTAATTTATAAGAAATCAAGCCATTCTCCAATTCATAAATAGTCAAAAGGATATGAACAATTTTCAGATGATGAAAATGAAACTATATCCACTCATATGAAAGAGTGTTCCAAATCACTACTGATCAGAGAAATGCAAATTAAGACAACTCTGAGATACCACTACACACCTGTCAGACTGGCTAAGATGACAGGAACAAATAATGATGAATGTTGGAGGGGATGTGGGAAAACTGGGACACTGATGCATTGTTGGTGGAGTTGTGAAAGAATCCAACCATTCTGGAGAGCAATCTGGAATTATGCCCAAAAAGTTATCAAACTGTGCATACTCTTTGATCCATCAGTGCTACTACTGGGCTTATATCCCAAGGAAATACTAAAGAAGGGAAAGGGACCTATATGTGCCAAAATGTTTGTGGCAGCCCTTTTTGTAGTGGCTAGAAACTGGAAGATGAATGGATGTCCATCAATTGGAGAATGGTTGGGTAAATTATGGTATATGAAGGTTATGGAATATTATTGCTCTGTTAGAAATGACCAGCAGGAGGAATACAAAGAGGCTTGGAGAGACTTACATCAGCTGATGCTGAGTGAAACGAGCATCAATACTGTACGAGGATGTATTCTGATGGAAGTGGAAATCTTCAACTTAGAGAAGATCCAACTCACTTCCAGTTGACCAATGATGGACAGAAACAACTACACCCAGAGAAGGAACACTGGGAAGTGAATGTAAACTGTTTGCACTACTGTCTATCTACCCAGGTTACTTATACCTTTGGAATCCAATATTTAACGTGCAACAAGAAAATGGGATTTACACACATATATTGTATCTAGGTTATACTGTAACACATGTAAAATGTATGGGATTGCCTGTCATCTAGGGGAGGGAGTAGAGGGAGGGAGGGGAAAATTTGAAAAATGAATACAAGGGATAATGTTATAAAAATATTACTCATGCATATGTACTGTCAAAAAAAATTTATAATTATAAAATTAATTAAAAAATAAAAATAAAAAATAAAAGAATTGATTTACTATCAGAGCAAAAAAAAAAAAAAAAAAGTAGGTAATCTACTCCTAGTCTTTAAGGCATATGCAAGTACATAAACAAGGCAGATATACAAAGTTTAGGAGGACCCCATTCAATTGGAAAACCAACTAAATCCATTCTGGGCAAGCCCTTACCTTGAAGGGAGGATCCCCCATCCTTGATCTTCTTAATCAAAATTTTGGATGGCAGGAGAAAACAAGCCAGAAAAGTCCAACTGGAAATGTCTTCCTCTTACCTAAATGCTTTGAGACTGCTGAGCTTCATGATCAAGCCAAGTTCTCAACAAGAAGAGCTAAAGACTTTTCCTCATTAAATGTTCACTATTCAGGATTAAGTTTCACTTGTCAGGGCAGTTCCAAGTCAAAAGATATACATCTGATTCAAAGCATTTCAGAACTTCCCTTGGTTTCTTCATCTGTGGTTACCAAGAGAAGCCACTGCCCATCAAATTATTGATTATTAGTTAGCCTAATTAATATATTCATTATTGATTACCTGGAAAATCTGTTTTATTCACAACAGACCATGAACCAGATGGGGAAAAGGGAAAACATTATCAAATGATGGATGAAAAGATATTTAAAGACTTCACTAAACCTACATAAATAAGAAGATTCAAGGCTTCAGAATGTTTTGTCTGGGCTCAGTATCTCAGATCAGGGAGGCTGGCAAAGTCAATCCTAAAGCAAAAAAAAAAAAAATAAAAGAAAAGAAAGAAGAAGGAGAAGGAGAAGGAGAAGGAGAAGGAGAAGGAGAAGGAGAAGGAGAAGGAGAAGGAGAAGAAGAAGAAGAAGAAGAAGAAGAAGAAGAAGAAGAAGAAGAAGAAGAAGAAGAAGAAGAAGAAGAAGAAGAAGAAGAAGAAGAAGAAGAAGAAGAAGAAGAAGAAGAAGAAGAAGAAGAAGAAGAAGAAGAAGAAGAAGAAGAAGAAGAAGAAGAAGAAGAAGAAGAAGAAGAAGAAGGAAGAAGGAAGAAGAAGAAGAAGAAGAAGAAGAAGAAGAAGAAGAAGAAGAAGAAGAAGCAGCAGCAGCATAGGTACAGAGATAAAGGTCCATAGGACTAAAGGAAATCAAAAAAGGAAGCCATAGAAGGATTCTACTGTCCACAATCCAAAGCTGAATCTTCTATGTCCTTCCTCTTTGTAAATTTATTTGATGATAAAGTGTTTTCAAAGGAAAAGGTAGTAGAACAAAATGTGTCATTATTTACTTACCACACTTGGTGAAAAAGATTTTCATAAAGGAAATGCAAGTTGCTGAACTCAATGTAGGTCCACAAAAGGCTTCACAAAAGAAATATTCTCTAAGATAGTCAATTTATTCCATTCATACAAGTGTAAATTAATTTCATAGAATGGAATGTGAGGTTTAAACTGGGAACTTTTGTATAGAATGCTCTTCATTGGTGAACTGAATGAGGGGGATCATCTGGGTGGGGCAGGATTAGCAGGAAAGCTTTGGAGAGGAGAGGCACTCCTTTTTATGGTTGCTTCAAGAGAGGACATGGGATCCAGCCTTTCCTTGGAACCAGTTAGTAGAGAGATAAAGGAAAAACTGGGGGAGCAGCAGACATGTAGCAGAGATTGCCAACCTTCTTTTTCCACATAGGACAGATCCAAAGATCTCATACCACGTTGATCAGTGATTAACTGAATTGTTTTTTCTACTCTCCTGGAGAGTTTCATGTAAATGCTCTAGATTGGAACCCAGAGTGATATATATATTTAGATTATTTTGCTTCCCTGCACTAAAAAAATGGTATTTAACAGGAAGGGAAAGAATAATTTTAAATCATAAGGTGCTTCTCAATTCAGCAGGCCTGAATTGAAGTGCAACAATGGATGAGTTGGAGCAATCAAGGCACTATGTAGTAGATTATGACCAAACAGGTAAAATTAGCAAAGAAATTTTTTGCAGTTTTTTAATTAAAGCTTTTTAATTTTCAAAAGATATGTATAGATAATTTTTCAAGATTAACCCTTGCAAAATCTTGTGTTCCAACTTTTCCCCCCTTCCCCACACCTCTGCCCTTATATACCAAGTAATCCAATATATGTTAAACATGGTAAAATATATATTAAATCCAATATATGCATACATATTTATGCAATTATCTTATTGAACAAGAATAATCAAATCAAAAAGGGAAAAAGTAGAAAGAAAACAAAGTGCAAGCGAACAACAACAAAAAGAGTGAAAATGCTCTTTTATGATCCACCCTCATTTCCCACATTTCTTTCTCCAGGTGCAGATGGCTCTCTTCATCACAAGATCATTGGAATTGGTCTGAATCATCTCATTGTTGGAAAGAGCTACGTCCATATGTACAATGATCTCCTGGTTCTGCTTATTTCACTGAGCATCAGTTCATGTAAGACTCTCCAGGACTCCCTGAAATCATCCTGCTGACTTCAGAGCTAGTGTTTTATCCACTGTACCACTTAGTTGCCTCTGATCCTGCTGATCATTTCTTATAGAACAATAATATTCTATATTCTATAACATTATTCAGCCATTCTCCAACTGATGGGCATCCATTCATTTTCCAGTTTCTTGCCACTACAAAAAGGGCATTTTTTTTTTGCATTTGGGTCCCTTTGCCTCCTTTAAGATCTCTTTGGGATATAGTATTTGTTTTAAAAAACCAAAAATGATTAATAAAAGTGCTGCTATCAATGAAATTAGAAGAACTGAATAATTCTCCAAAAGATGGCTTACAAAAATTGATTATCTCACCTTTAGATTTGCTACAAAAAGTGCCATCCTCTTGGGCATAATGAAATCTGCTTCTTCATCTCCATCAGGTAAATTTTGAAAACTGAGTCCACATTACTTTCTAACGTATGTGCCAGGAAATTCCATTACTTTAATTGGATTACGAGAAGAGCACATAAGCCTATCTGAAGAGTCATTATCTTACAAGCACAGCAAAGGAAATTATTGACAATCATTGTATAATACTCATAGCTATAGTCTAGATATTACCCAATGAACATCATCAACAGAGATAGCCTGAATAATTCAGATGTTCTTTCTTAGAGGATTTTTCAACTTGGATTTCTCAGTCATTCTTTTTATTTCATAAGACACAAGCTTCAAGGAGAAGAAATTCTATTTCTCACTAATGGACTTAAGAATATCTAAGATGATGCTTTTGTATGTGTATTTGCTTATATGTAACTAAAATTATTCTTGGGCTGTTGCATGCCTTTTTCAAACTCCTTTAAGGCAAACCCTTTTCTGTTACTCCTTAAAAGGCCTGTGCTTTAAATCCCTGCTTCTTAACTGTGGGTCAAAAACTCATATGGGGTCTCATAACTGAATGTAGGGGTAATAAAATTATAAATTATTATCTGTAAATGTTTGATTTATATACCTATTTTATATACCTATATATCTGGGATCATGTAAAAATTTCTCAGGTGAAAAAGAGTCACTAATGGAAAAAGATTAAGAAATCCAGTTCTAGATGGTTTTCAGTAGCAATTTTTTTGAATGAATGAATGCATGAATGCTGAGATTCAGAATGCTACTTGTTCTCCAGTTCCTGACCTCTTTACCTCATCACCACAAAATTGAGCATAAAAGCCTTGTGCTAAGGGAAATATTTTGAAATAGTGAACAGAAAATGAAGGTAAATCACCAAATCTGAACCACAGGGACAAAAGAGCTAACATGAATATCCAGAACATTTTCTTTTGAAGAAACCTAGCTTCTCCCTATTCTTTTAAAATTTTTGTCTTAATCTGAGTTCTGAACTGAGCAGGAAAAAAATCAGTGAATACATAAAAACATAAGGAAAACTCTAAAGAATTATTAAGCATAAGTGTGTATTTTAAAATCTATTTTGCCTTTTTATTGGCTTTCTTATTGTTATTTTCAAAAAAATAACCATTCTTTTCCAAAGTCAAAGGATAAAATGGATGTCATTTAAGCAAATTCAACAATTTCCTTCTTGTGGTTGCACTTGTGAGTGCCATTTGTCATTTTATTTATGAATGCACAATGAAGAAAATCAGTGATAAGTATGCTGTGGGTGGGCTTATTTTACTTTTTTTTAAGAAGGTAAAACTACAACAATTTGATTTTCCAGTTGGATGAATGGTGTCTCTTCCTACATATTTTGGATGTTCGTGTTTGATGGTTATTTCTCTCTTTTTTTTTTGCTATAATCATATTATTTCAGCAAAAAAATTATATTAAATAAACTCAGATAAATGTTACTAATTTGCCCTCAATTAAAATAAAATTCACCCTAGTATGGGCTAACAGTTTCCTTGTTACTACTTTAATTGACATTTACTATTAAGCAAACCAAGAGGTTCTAAAAGATCCATAAAGAAAAATAAGATTATAGTCTCTGCCCTCACAATCTAGTAAGATATTTATATAAATAAATATAATGGAAAATAAATCCATGGTTATTATTCTTTGTTTTCAAAGAGAACCAAAAAGACATCACTATGTTAGAGTTCACTTACGGTGTGTCCATCTGTGGCTGAGCAGTCCAATATGAGCTCAGAATGCTCTGCCACAGGTCAGAGACAAATAGAATATGTGAACATTTGGGGTAACTTCTCTAAGTTTATGTATTTTGTGTTTCCTTTTATCTATTTCAATTCTGCTTTGCTCATAGAGCACAACACCTTCTCTGATGAGGGCACACTATGCTGCCAGTCCTGTGCCAGTGTCTCCCATGTCATACAATCAATTTTAAAGTTCTTGAGAGACCTTGAGAGTGTTCTTGTATCATTTTTCTGACCACTTTATGGGCTCTTGCCCTGTATGAGTTCTGCATAAAATGTTTTTTTGTCAAGTATACATTTAACATTGAAACAATGCCAGCCCAACTGAATTGTGCTCTCTATAATAGAGTTGAAATGCTTAGCAAATCAATTCAAGAAAGGACCTCAATGTCTGATATCTTATCCTGCCAGGTGATCTTCAGAATCTTCCTAAGACAATTCAAATAAAAGCAATTCAGTTTTCTGGCTTGGCACTGGTACACAAAACAACAATGAGGTCAGCACAATAGCTCTGTAGATCTTCAATTTGGTAGTCATGACTTCCAAAAGAAGCTCCAATACCAGGTACACTTACAAATGAATTATATTAAATGTTTAAAGAGCAATTTAGTGATTTCTATTTACCTCATAAAAGATACTAATATTTATTAACTTTCAAAACACTCTTAAATGAAAATCTATAAGTTGTCACTTGAGTACCTCTTTTTAGGATGTGTCCATTTTCATATAACTGCTTAGTGAAAAATCTATAATTCCAAAAATAAAAGGAGAAATATAACTTAAGATACTTTCTAATCTACTTCACAATAGAAACTTTAAAAAATCATTTCCAAGGTTTAAAAAACTGTAATTAATATGTGGAGAAAAATAACAAGTCACTGTTTCCTTAGAGATGAAAAAATTGGCAATAAAATAAGTGGAATAGCAAAAAAAGCAACACTTATTTCTCTTTGAGTTATTTTAAAAAGAAAATAAGTATATACAAGGCTCCAAATGGCTTAAATGAATTAATTTTTAGAAATTCTAGGAAAGATTACATTTCAAAGGAATATGCTTAGATGTAGAAACAAGTCAAAAAGTCAACTTTTTAATCCCTTACTCTAATTAATAATTGCAAATACTCGATTCTAACTTCATAGAGGAATAAAGCTATGTGGAATGTTGTCCATTTCTAAAGAACAATAGAACAATCAAAAGACCATTTTCCCCATAATGTAAACAAACTTTTATAAGTTTTTATAATAAGACAGAAAAGAAAATATCAACTAGCAGGATGTCCTATAAATGAGCCACTCTCCTTTTTTGCAGATGATTCAATTTTCTGTCTATATAACCTGCTGGTTACCCTCAACCTGCTTTAACTAATCTGAGGAGACAGTTTTATTAGAATGGGACTGCTACTCAAGCCACAGTTTTTTGGAGCCACAAGACAAAGGTGCTAGTCCTCCCTGAAAACTCCATAACCACCAAGGGAGTCATAGTACTTTTGAAGAGGCCATATTATAAATATGCACATTAATTTCTAAAAGGCACATATATATATATACATATATATATTAGTTATAATAATTTTCCAAAAATCCACAAAAAAGTGAAGATAAAAATAAAAAAGATAGTAATAATAATAGTAGCTATTATTTACATAATACTACATATATATATAAATGTATATATATATATATTTTCAAATCCTCTATAAACTCTCCAAATCCATGAAACTGCAACTGAAAAAATGGTTCTAACTAGCTGGATTCCAGCCCAAAAGGAAAGGCTCAGAAGCCAGGATGTTGGGATGCAAACAAGGGAGGATACTTGGAATTGATGTTATACAGGAACTGAGTTAAGCCATGTGCTATAGCCTACTGTCATATTGAAAAGAAACTAGAAGTACTGCATCCCTAGATTTTGAAGCAATAGGAATGTTTGGATATTTGTTGTTGTTATACATTCAAAGAAAATATACTTTATAAAAGTAAGCTGACAAGTAATTAAATGAAACTGGGTACTGAGAAACCTTAAAAATGGGGAAACACAATTGATGGGTGCTTGAGATGACAGAAACTAGACATACTCCCATCCCCTTAAGATACTAGAGAACTCTAGAGGAAAGATGGAATATGAAATATTTGGCCTGCAGGTAGTAGGGAGCAATTTGTTTCCCTAATGTTTAACTTGTTGTCTGGAACATAAAATGTGGTGAGAATCTAGTAAAGATCAACAACCTTATACCTGCAGTGAGCACAGTCAACATATTATATAATAGTCAAAATTAGAGAAAACTAAAGCACAGACCAATAAATAATAATTATAATAATAACTAACATTTATATTCCATTTATTCTGCACCATGCACTGTGCTATATGCTTTACAATTTCATCACATCTTTGTAAGAAGTAAGAATGTGGAGATTTTGGAATATTGGTAGTAGAAAATGCAATGGGTTAAGATGTTCAAAGTAGAAAATAAAGTGGATAAAAATGATTTTGGAATCTAAATGTCTAAATGAGAAGAATTTGAAGATATGCAAATATGGAATTAAAAGTTCCAATAGAGGAAAGGAAAAAGGAATTAGACTGAATAAAAATAATAACTCCTATTTCTATAGCATTTTAAGCTTTAAAGGGACTTTTCTCCAAGGCAGATAGAATCAACATTAATTCCATTCTACAGAAGAGGAAAATGACATTGGAAAAGAGATGTCACAAAGGTATCTAGCAAAGGAGAAGTGGAACCAAGATTCCAACTTATGTGATTTGATTCCAGAGGCAGTAGTTATTCCATTATTCAATGCTTTTGCCACTTCTTAGTGTCTTGCTAGTTTCTAGGCAAAACTTCTGATACACCTCCATAAACCAGGTACCTGGTACCTGACCTGCTACTATACTATAGACTCAAATTTGTTTTATATTTTATTTCCTCAGCTATACTCTCTACTTCCTTCTCTGCCATATCTGTGTTTAAATACTGTCCTAAAAGATAGTTAATGATGCCTTTACACTAGGAACTGCTCCACAAGACTATAAAGATGAAGAAATTATGGGAAATGAGTAGCCAACACTAACTTCATCTAGTGACAATTCTAGAGCTAACTCAGTTCCCTTTCTATTCAAAATTCTGTCTAATTCAATGGATCCAGTCCAATTTCTGTCTTGTAAAAACACTTTATTAAAATAAAGGAATTATAAGAAAATGTTATTGCATTGTTTGAATCCAGCCCTATGGCTGGGTAGTAGAACTAACTCTACCTGTTGCTTAGAGACCCTTAATTAAGGATTCAGGTTATGCTGACCAGAAAACCAGTCAGATCCAAAAATTGGTGCAAAGTATTCTTACAATTATACATTTCAAGTAACCCATATGCCTTATCTGAAAACACATACCAGCCCCATACTGGTTTATCAATTACTATTTCCTTGTTCCTTTAATTGAATGCAAACACTTGAGAGAGGGGAGAGGAGAATTGGAGGGGGACACCTGTTTTCTTAATTTCGAGTTATTACACCCATTTGCTCTCCTCCTCCAAATTCAGAAAGCCCTATTCTTTCTTCCAATTAGAAATCAGATTTCTTAATCTCATATCCTGGTTTATATCCCATTAATTGTTATCTTTTAATACATACAAATCTGTCTTCTGATTTCAGGATCCAGTGCTAAGCTGAGGAGGCCTGGCCCCAATTTGTTATGCAATTGGCACGTACTGCTTAATAAGTTGATATGTTTAAAAGCTCAAATCTCTGTTTCTTTAGTTATTTCAGATTTACCTGTCACATGGGAAAGAAAAGGACCAAATTGTCAGCCTGGCAAAATAAAGGGTGCAAACAAAGCAAACATGACCTTTATCTTATTATTTAAAAAATCACTTACTAATAAAATGTGTTATTTAATCATATAATAATAAAGAAATCATCCAAAAATTTAATTTGATGTAACAAATATTCATGAAGCACCTATAAACTGTAATTCAGATTAAAATAAACTCTCTTACTAAGAAAAGAAAGGGGCCAGAGGCTCAAATAATATCTATTGGCTCCCTAATTGCTCAATTTTTCACTTATCTTCTCTATGAAAATGGACAGCTTTAGTTTGCACATTAATATTTATGAAGGAAAAATATAATGTTTCATTCGGAGAGAATAATATTAGAGTAATGTTAAATACAGTAATGCCAGCTCCATAGATGATTTCAGGTGTTCCATACTAGTTTGTGTATTCTTTAACATATAAATAAAGCCCCAATTAATCTGGAATTTATTTTGTAAAAATATCTTTATAGATTGATGCCTGGTTTATCTGGTATTTTAAATTTTGCTTAAAATATATTGGCTTGAAAGAAAAAGACAGAATAATTAGTAACCAAAAGTCTTAACTGATATGGCTTTGTTACTAGAAATGGGGATTTATTTTTTAAACAAGAAAAAATTCTTCTACTATACTATATGCATTTACGATTATGTCCTCTGAACTACTTATTCAGCTAAATTTTGCTCTCTGAAATATAATTCATTATAAATAAGAAAAAAAGATAAAATTTTTAACAAAAATAGGAAAGGAAAGGTAAAGAAAATAGCTTTTATTAAGTGACTACTATGTGCAGAGCACTGCATAGAAAATTAAGCTATTTGGGTAAATGCACATGAAATAAATTTAAGCATTTCTGTTTTATAAGCTCTGTTTAGTTGCCATCAAAAATATAAAAATACATTTTACTGTCTAATGAAAAACTACTAGAGAAGGATTTTTTAATAGTAAAGTTTATTTCATTATCCAAATAAAAATTATGAATGATTTAAGTAGAGACAGCATTAGTGCAAAAAAAAAGTTTTCAATCTCAAAAATATCTCTGGAAGGTAAAGCCAATATACTAACCATTTCAGAAAAAAATAAAAACATGATTTATGTTGACTTAGGACAAGTCATCTAACTGCTGATCTTCCTAGCCTTCACTATTCCCTGCAGAAAAGACAATGTTTTATTCTGGCTTTTCCCAGTTTTTGGCCACAGAACCTTTTGGACCTTAAAATATATTGGAAAAAATTCATAAAAGCTTTGCAGGAGTTAGGTTTATGAAATACCCTGAGGTCAAGGCAGGAATCCAGAAAAATGAAGAAGTAAACAAAGGAAAGGAAGCATATTTTTTATTTAAGGAAAGACTGATAGGAGGCTCTTGTATATACCTGTATATACAAGTGCTGGAAGACCCATGCTTAAATCTAACTTCACTTAATTATTTGCTGTGTGATCCTGAGCAAGTCACTTAACTACTGTGTGCCTCAATTTCCATTTCACAAAATAAAGATAATAATAGATCTAATTCACAACAAATGGTTGTTGTGAGGATCAGAAGAAAAAAGTATTTGTAAAGCACTTCACAAATCTTAAAATGCTATATAAATGCTCATTAAAACAACAGTATTATATTACTATTACTAATATTCCTATTCCTTCTTCTACTACTAGTATTGATGCTGCTGTTACAAATATACTTAAAATAAACTGCTACTTCTAAGAAATAGTTTTGATAGGTATGTAACACCTTTAACAGAGGCTTGCTTTCATGACATGAAGGACCCACATATACTTCAGAAGAATATTGTTTGTTTCTCTTGGATTATCTACTACCACAGATAGCTGGAGAAACCTCTGGACAACATGGATCCATTATCATATTAACCCCAACTCTCCACTTATAACCATGTTATTCACAACACATGGGAGAAAGTTTTATTGCAAGGCATAGGAAAACAAAACGTCTGAAATGAGTATCGTTTAGTATCCAAGATCAATGTAAATATTGTCACTTTTTAAATATCCAAAGATTCCTGTGACTGTAACTGTTCCTCCCTTACTCCCCACTTATACATAAGTCAAATTTCTTTTACCTGCTTTCTGCTAGCTGTCAGTGGGTGATGTGATGGAGGTAGGGAAGCGCGCATTTAGGGTTCTTCTATTACTTCGGTCCCTTTCATTCAGTTTCTCAGTCAAGGTGAGGGAAGGCCTTGACATTATGTACATTCTCAGTCTTCCTCAGATATTTACCAGGATATGAAGAAAGAAGTTACCAGCCTTCCCACATTCCCCCATAACCCTGGTACCCAGACCTCCTTTGTTATTCCTCCAATGCTCTCAGGCTGACATAACTCCACTAGGTAAGATACAGGAAGGAAAAAAAGAAAAATGCCATCATGTACTATACATACATAATTTAGTAGTTTCGGGGAGAGAACATTGGTAACATTAAAAAATTGTCAGAGATTTCCCTTTTACACATTACATACACCTCCAAGCTTCCTTGCAACACACTTTGGGAAATGTTGACATGCACATAGCAGAGTCTGAAAAATAGCTGCCATTTTGATTTGAAAAGAGAATTTTGATCATGCTCTTGAAGGACCTTGCCTTGCTGTTTGACCCTGAGCAAGTCACTTAACTACTCTGTGCCTCAATTTCCATATTAATTAATCAATCAATCATCCTTCAATGTTGTACTCAAGCCCCACTTCCTCTATGATTTCTGCCTTCTCTCAATTTCTTTTGTACTTAGAGATAATACCATATATTTTAGTGTAGTCCTTCTCTGCTTATTTCATTAAAAGCAACAAGTATGTAGTAGAAAAATCACTGAACTTAGGGTCCAGAGACTCAGAGATTCTAGTATTATTTAAGCTTCTCAATCTCAGTCTCCTAATCTATTATACTTTTAAGAGAAGAAATTGAACAAGAAAACTCCGTGGATCCTTCTTCTAACTTTTTATGATTCTTTTAGACACATTTCTCCATTTAAAATAGAATTTTAATGTCTGGTAAATAATAAGCACTTAATAAAGGCTTTATTCTCTCTATCCATCTAAGTGATGGTTAAAAACTAGACCATCTTGTACAATACAGAGTCTAGCACAAGGATCAGTACCTAATAGGAATTCAATAAAGTCTATTAATTAATAATAGATGACATTTACATAGTGTTTTATACAGTTAGACATGTGCTATGGCATGTATTATTTTACAGATAAGGAAACTGAAATTCAAAAAGATTCATTATTTAAATTTTTGGTATAGTTAGCTGGTTTAAAACATATTTATTGGGGGCAGCTAGATGGCACAGTGCATGGAGCACCAGTCCTGAATTCAGGAGGACCCGAGTTCAAATGTGGTCTCAGAGACTTAACACTTCCAAGTCACTTAACCACAATTGCCTCAGCAAAAACAAAAAAACAAGCATGTTTATTGACTGATTAACCAATCAATTAATAAGAATTCATAAAGCATGGTACTGGGCATGCAACAATATAGTAAATGAAACAATCCCTACTCTCAAGAAGTTTATATTTTAACAAGAGAGAAAATAGGCATATATGTGTGTGTGTGTGTGTGTGTGTGTGTGTGTATACAATTAAAAATAAACATAACCAAATGCAAAATAAAGAAATAAAAGGTTCTTTAGGAAAGAAGGCATTAGCAGTGAAAAGATTTCAATATGAAGGTAATACTTAAGCTGCATCTGGAAGGAATTCTGCAAAGTGAAAGTAAGCAAAGAGGACATTCCAATCATGAGAAATGTTCAGTAAAAGGACAGAGACAAGAAATATAGTGTTCTGTGTAAGAAAGAGGAAAGGCCACTCTAACTAGATCACATAGTACATACAGGACAGGCAATCATCTATAATGAAGAAAGAAAGATTTGGGCTTATAAAGGGTTTTAAATGTTAATAAATCACTTTATTCCAGGGATACACTAGGGAGCTATTGGAGTTATGGTCACAAATATTTAAGAACAACCGCTTTGGAATGAGTGTATAGGATTGAGGCCAGAATTAGGAGATTATTGCAATCATCTAAGTTTGGGACGAAGAGGATCTGAACTAAGAGGGCAGCTGGGGTGGAGAGACAGAAAAGTTTGGGTGTGAAAGCTGGTGTGGAGGTAGAAATGAAATGGGAAGATTTGGCACGTGACTGCATATGTAAGGCAGGAGATTCAAAGGATTCCCTACAAAAATAGGAAAATATGAAAGAAGGTAAACTTTGGAGGGAAAGATGCTTTTCATTTGGACATTCTAAGTTTAATATGTATCTGGGTAAAGTGGGACTGCAGGTATGGTGAGCTACCTGGAGCTCCATTTGAGATGATAATTAACCCATGGGGGCTGATGAGCTTAAGTGATACTTAGTCACTCAGCTAATAGAGTCCATTCCAGATAGTTACTGAGCCAAGCTATAAACAGCTGACATTCACAGAGCTCCTTACAATCTACAAATCATTTCATTTATGTCACTTCATTTCATAACAACCCCTTGAGATAAGTACCCTCGCTATTATCATTTCCACTTTACAGATAGGAAAAGTGAGGCTCAAAAAGTGACTTGAGAAGATTATCAGCAATGTAGAGAGAGCTAAGACAATTCAACTAGTCTTTGGATGGAAAATTCCATCTGCCTCCAGAGAGAGAACAATGGATACTGTGGATTAAAGCATACTATTTTCACCTTTTTTCTTTGTTTGCTTTTTCTTTTTTGTAGTTTTTCCTATTTTTCTTTCACAACATGACTAATGTGGAGATATGTTTGAAGTTATTGTACATATATAAAAAGCTTGCTATCTTGGGGAAGGAGGAGGTGGAGGAAGGAGAAAAAAAATTGGAACTCAAGGTCTTGCAAAGGTGAATGCTGAAAACTATCATTATATGTACTTGGGAAAAAATATTATTGAAAAAAAATGCAAGTGGTTTGACCAAGGTCACACAGCTAGTAAACCTGAGGTGATTTGAACTCAGGTATCTAACAGTTCAGTGTTCTTTCCACTAAGGCAAACTTCCTCTCTTAAAGTCATCAAATGTGAACATATTTGACCTGCTAATGATAAGTATTCATTGTATCATTTCTAAAACATCTGAAAAAACATTTATATTTTCCTATCTCCCAAACTGTTAAATACATTATACAGGAGCAAAAATCTCACCCTATTTCAAAGATGGGAGATAACAAGGGGAGACAAGTGACTCTAATTATTATTTATTATACACTCTATGCAGCAGTATAATCTCCATTGTCAAGATTCCCTTCATAATAATAGTCACCATTTATTTACTATTTTAAGACTTGCAAAGCACTTTTTTAATATTACTTTATTTTATCATCACAACAACCCTGAGAAATAGGTTTTATTATTATTCCTATTTTGCAGATGAGAAAAGGGAGACTAAGAAATGTTAAATGATTTGCCCAGAATCACAAAGCTGGTTAGTGTCGGACACAGAATTTGAATTGGGATCTTCCTGATTCACCATACCATTTAGCTGCCTCATAACAATAGCTACTATTATATAGCATTTTAAGGTTTTTCAAAGAATACTATCTCACTTTATCTTCTCAGCAACTCTAAGAGAAGACAAGTTTTATTATTGTATGTATCATCCTCAGTTTTTTGGATTCATAAATGGTCATTCTATCAATCATGTTCTTAGAGTTTTCAAAGTTATTTATTTTTATAGTGTTTTGTTATTACATAAATTGTTCTTTCTTTATTAGTTTCGAAATTTTTTTAGCATTTTTTATGTTACAATATTAAATTTTGGTATAAATTATCCCAGTCACTTCACTCTACATGCTCTTCTATGTGGTTTGAAATGATCTATTTCCTCATTTCTTATAGCAAATAGTTCTTCAAAAGAGTACAAAAAAGAGGAAAATACAAAATATACAAAAATATGCAAAAATCATTTATATACAAAAATATTTTTGGCAGCTCATTTTGTGATAGAAATTAAAAAATGGAAATGAGGGAGATGACCATCAATTCAGGAATAGCTAAATGAGTTTTGAATATAATATTATTTTGTTGTTATGACATCAGGTATTTACTGCTAAATTTTAGGACAGCCTCTGACCTCCAGTCTCAGAAATTATTCCCTCAATCCCAAAACCACTTCTGATAATCAGTTAACACAGAAGAGGTGTATGATTTAGACAGTGCCTAGGGAACACAAATGCCTTGTTCTTTTTCTGCATATCATTATATTTTATTCTAAATAACCAGAGCAGATATTCATTATAGGATGAAAGTAATGTCACCTATAAACAAAAAATATATTTTTGTCATTTATTGCTACCACAAGGCCTTCCTGACCCTTTGCTGACAAGCTATCACTGGAATTCACTTTTCACTAGAATAGCCATAAAAGCAAACACAAAGTCATTAGGATGGATTTATTTCCAAAGAATATATTAAAATATCACCGATAGGTTATTAAAGACAGGCATATGGTGATGTCCTATGGGTGGACATTGAAAGAATCCCCAAATGGAGTGTTTGTATTTTGACACAAAACAAAGCAAATATCTACTGGCCACAGAAAGCAGAGCGAGCCAAGGCCTTGGCGCCAGTTATGTAGCATGAATGAATAATGCAGTGAAATGTGAAAGAGCTAAAGTGGGCACTAGGCCTCCTTGATAACAAAGTCAGAGATGCATTTTATTTTTCCTGTCAACCTCTCCGAAAATAATTTTAAATTGTAGCCAACATGTAAAGATGATTGTTAGCATGATAGTGAAGCCATGTCAGGATAGGAATCATACATTTAAATCTAGAAGGTGCCAAAGAAATTCTCTACTCTGAGTGTCTAAATTTATAGATGGAGAAACCAAGATACAGACAGAAAAACTAAGACCCAAGGCCATCTAACTAGGAAATGAAGAGCTAGAAGTCAAACCCAGAGTCGTGGGTTCTTTCCCCTATATTCTACTGATTACTCCATAAGGGAGAAAAAGAAGCAAAGGGGAAGGATTCTTGATACTTTGTTGTTTTTGTTTTTTTTTTTTAACAAATCTGCATAGTTTACAAAGACCATAAAGCTGGAGATGAAAGTCCATAAAGATGCCCATGAAAATCAAACACAAGATTTTCTCCCATAACCTCCTATACAGGTTTCTAACTGTCTGCAAACCCACCTTCATAGATCATAGCTCTCAAAAGCTCCCCAATGGGAAAAAATTTATACACACATATATAATTACTACATATTATATTATATATAACATATAATATATGTA
Organism: Sminthopsis crassicaudata; assembly: GCF_048593235.1. NCBI lineage: Eukaryota > Metazoa > Chordata > Mammalia > Dasyuromorphia > Dasyuridae > Sminthopsis > Sminthopsis crassicaudata. Next base: position 105,095,860 of record NC_133618.1, on the reverse strand, counting down.
TATATATAACATATAATGTGTGTACACACACACACACACACACACACACACACACACACACACACACACACTATAACCCCTTTGTCCAGCCTGAGGAAAATTAAACAAAATTTGTCTAAAATAAAATGAAAGAGAAGCTGGAAGGAAACAACACATTAAAAATAAATAAACTCCATCTCACTAGTTGTGGTCATCTTAGGAGCAATAGCATTTTATCTATTTTACATCCCAATGAAAGGAATCATTCATGATTGGTCCTAGGTTCTCAGGCATTCATATATGGGATAATAGATGCAAAATGCTTTGTAATCCATAAAACACTATGCAAATATCAACAATAATATGTTATTATTGTTGTTACTATTCACTGACAGAGGTAGCCTTAGCAGAGTAAATAGAGAGGTGATCCCCAAATCAGGAAGAATGGAACTCATGCCCAATTTCTAACACATAGTAAGTACATGATCCTCAGAATCTCATTTAACCTTTTGGACCCTTAAACCTCCACTCTCAACTTAAGGTACAAAGAAGGTTCTGATCTACACTGGTAGGAGTTTTAAGGGAATTTCCACCCTAGTAAATTCACAGGTTCAATTCATAAATAAATCATTTGCTCAAAAAGCATTTATTAAGCTTTTACAATATGCAGGAGCTCTCTGCTAACGGTAAGAGATAAAAATAAGGGAAAAAAAACATAAGAAAAAACAATTGCTACTTAACCAACTTCTTTCAAAGAAAATTTCAAGTAAATATCATCTAAACTACCAGTTTTCACTTTCTCTCCTCACTAATTTCTCATTCCAATTTGGCTTCTAATCGCCCCATTCAATCAAATATACTTTGACATTGAACTAGTTAGAGACATTTAACATTTGAGTTTCCAAAGTCACTAATGATACATTGTCAAAACCAGTGATTTTTTCTCATTTTTCTTGACCTCTCTACTGATCATACCTCCTTCTTACTCCTTCCTCTCAGTTTTTGTGAAATTTCTCTCTTTTGGTTTTTCTACTGCCTACCTGGTTTGCTTTGCTCTTCCCCAAGCTCCATTTATTGAATCTTCATCCATGTCCTGATCTCTGACCACAGATCTACCCCAAGATTTAATCCTGGGATCTTATTTCCTCTCTTTCCCTGCTCTCTCTGTCAGTGATCTCACTGCCTCCGTTGGTTCTAATTATCACTTCAGAGCAGAGTTATCTCCCATTTTTTGCAAGTATTCTCCTAATGCTTGCCTCATTTAGGTTTTTTTTTTAATCTTAAATTCCTTTTAAGGTTCAGTTCAATTATTACCTCCTCCCTGAGGTCTTTCCAGATCTTCTATGGAATTATGGGACTTTCCACCCTGCATTTACTTAGTACTGACTTTCTATATATTTGATAATAATGCATTAGGTATGCATGTTGTTTTTTCTTTACAAAATATAAACTCTATGAGGGAATGAACTATTTAATTCTTGTCTTTGTCCTTGTTTCTCCAACACCTCATATGCTTTAAAATGAATGAATTCTGCTAGAATACTAAATATGTACATGGAGAAGCAGAAACTGTCACATGTTAAAAGAATACAAAATTCTATTGAGAGGGAGAATGCTAATAACAGGAGAATGCTAATAACTTTGTGAGTATAGGGGAAACATTAGAAAAGGCCTCCAGGCAAGAAAGGCATCTGAGCTGAGCCTTAAAGGTAAGACAGTAAGACCTTCTACAAAGTTGGGAGATGTCCTATTAAGGGAAATACAATTAGTCCAATTTGGCTGGAGTGTGGGATATTTGAGAGGGAATATTATGAAATCAGTCTGTATTACCTAGATGACAAGGGATTGATGGTTACTATTATTTGGGAAAATGGGGTAGAGAAAGTTGAATTGATAACATTAATCTAAACAGGGGTAATTTTATCTCTAATGGAGATACCAATTTCTTCATCTATTAAATGGATATGATAACAATTTCACTCCCCACCACACAACATGATGGTAAGGAACATGTTCTGTACAACGTAAAGAGATATAGAAAAACAAGTTAGTATCATATGAAATAGATTTGAAAGCCCTCTGGAAAGCAAACACTGTAAATTTATTTAAGTAGAAATAAAATATGAACTCATAATTGTGTTTATAATTATAATAAACTATATTTGATTACCTGATCTGCCTCTTTCCACTCTCACTAAACAGCTCCTCAATCCTAGAGTTATTCTATTCTGTGTTAAGCTAAATAACCCTGATAGAGTTATTAATCTATTTTTTAAAAATGGTTTTCATTTGGCATAAACTGATGCTGAGTGAAGAAAGCAAAAAGATAAATAAATAAATAAACTGCTGAAGTATTTTAAATGAAGAAAACACTAAAAGTCCATATAATGTGGGTAATCTTCAAGCAAAAATGTCAGTTTTAGATAACACATTAAAATACACACGTTTCCTTTCTACTAACAAATAGTTAATTATAAGAGTAGAAAACTATATGTATTGTTAGTTACAAATCCTATATAAGTTTTATTTAATTTTATAATGATAAGATGAAAGTAATTCATTGAAAATGGTTGTTACATTAAAAAATTATCAATTTTTTTAAAAATGTGTTTCAAAACAAATTGTGTAATCTTAGGAATTCTCAAAACCCAAGTTTTGGGTCTCAAAACTTTTTTATACTTTTAAAAAGTATTGAGAATCCTCCAATGAATCTTGTTTATCTATATAATAACTATCAATAACTAACTACATTTAAGATTAAAATGTTAATTGTTATTATTTTTGTGAAAATAGTTCTGATTTTATAAACCTCCTTAAGGGGGTCTTAAGCCCCAAAGGTTACCTGGATCTATGTGGGACATAAATGGAATGGAATTCTATGTTCCATGAGAAAAAAACAAAATATGAAGAATCCAGAGAAGCATGGGAAGACTTCTATGAACTAATAATGAAATAAAAATAGGATCAAGAAAGGAAAATATGCAGTGACTACATCAATACAAATGAGGTAAAAATTGAAACTCAACATAATTGTAAGTATCAAGTTAGAGGCTTGAAAAAAGGATGAGATAATGGACCATGAGATAATGGACCACTTTCATTTCACTGGAGAGGTGGAGGATTACAGGTATGGTACAATGCATATGCTGTTATACTGAATTTACATGCTATTTGGTTTTATGAAACTATTTTTTTTATTTTTTTCTTTCTTTTTCTTTTTTTTTTAAAGTTTAACAGGGGACAGGTCTCTGCATAAGGAGGCAGGGAAGAGTATATTTGGAAAGGTGGCAATACAAAAATCAAGTTTTGATAAAGAACAATAAGAAAAAAATTGAAAGAAAATATGTTCTTCAATTGTTCCATGTTTATGTTCTTTTTCCTTTTATTAGGGTGCTTAAAAGTAAGGTTAATATCCTCTCTTTCATATCTCTCCTCAGCATTCAGCGTAGCAGTTTGTGCTCAACAATCAACAAATATTCAGGCAATGTGATTAACTGACTGTAACTGAGAACATGTTGCCAACAGCCTTTCCCAATTCTACTACTGCCACCAGCTAAAAATGTGTTCTATCATTTATAGACAGTGACCAGGAAAAGAAATGGATGACTTATATCACTATATCAAGGATTCATGATTTTTGTTAGTGTTGAGTATTCCTTTTACTGATACGGATTGCAATCTTACTATGACTTGATAAATTGTATTCAAGATTTGCTGTGGCCAAAAAATTCATCTCTCTAAAGTCAGCCTGGTAATCATTCTCTCCAAATGTATCTAGGCTAATCCCCAGACCCAAAGCACACAGTCTTTTGTGAAGCTAATATCCAAAGCCTTCCTCAGGACATAAGGCCATCAAGAGCTAGCATGTCACTGCCACAGCCATCACAGACACAGGGTGACTTTTACATCATGATGAAGCACTGGAGAAGGAAGGGCTTTAGTGGAGGAAGTAAAATATCACCTACCTATGAATAATGTATGACCTAGCAGGATAAAAATACATTATGTGTATAAATTCATATTTTATAAGAGTAACATACAACTCATTCTTATATTCAACTTCATATTTTATTCATACCAATATAGGAAGAAGTAATGTGATTCAATATAGAAAGGGCATGGAACCTTAAGCCTTAAACCTTAGCCCTGTCACTTAGATAAATATATTATTCCTAAGCAAATTATTTAGCCTCCTTGATCTGTAAATTTCTTACTGATGTTATGGAAATGATCAAATTAAGTGACGTACATAAAGTTTTTTGTAATTGCTAAAAGTGTCGATAAGTCAATAAGTATTTGTTAAGTGCTCAGTATGTGTCAGACACTAAGCTAAGTGAAGAAAGGAGATATTTATTTATCTCTATATTTAAATTTATACCTATACACACCTGTGCATATGTATACATATACATATTTGACTGACAAATACATATTGCAGTATGAAGTTATGTATGTGTATATACTTGCTGTCATTCATAGATTTATTAAACTATATAAAATGACATAAAAAATGTCTCCAAAGTCTTAGAAACACTTAAAGATCTTCCTTAAAATCTTATTTTTAATAATCAAAAACTTAAAAATTCCTCTCTAAAACCCATAGATAAAAGCATCCTTAGGATTAAATGAATCCAGGATGGTTGTTTCCCAGATCTTGTGTTTTGGAGAATCACCTAACAATTAACTAACTAAGGATATGTCCTTATATGGTCTATAGAACTCGGTTCTTAAAAACAGTACTTTTTTATGTATGTCATATTGAGAGAACTATTACTCCTCTCTTCTACTTTCACCTCTAGCTGTTTTCCTCCTCCCTTCCCAGGTGATTTGTTTTGTTAGTAAGTCAATAACTATGTGTCAAGGAGTGAAAGCTTTGTTTATAACATAACCATACTAATCATAATACAATTTTCACTTTAATTTACATATATATATATGTTTATATGCACACACACATACTTTAACTGAGAAGCATAGTCAATAGACACATGGCTCTATAGAATGAGTGAACAGATAGGCTATGAACACTCCTGGAAAACAAATGAAAGAAATGTTTTGCTGTGGAAGGCTAAGAATGTTTATGACAAATTTCATAAGGGAAAAGGAGAAAAAAGTAGCATTTTACTTGACTTTATCATTTTTTTTTGTTTTACTGAACAAATTTCTCTTCTTATAACCAGTTATGAATAAGCCATAAATTCTGGATACAGAACAGATTATTCCCTAAACAGATGTGGTATTTGAACCCCAGGATCAGTTACTGCCACAATTTCATGCCATTCTTGGAGCATCAGGCCTTTGAACTCAATTCAAATCACCAAACACTAGTTAAGTGTCTTTGGTATAGTGCACTCTGCTTGGCACAAAGCTGAACAACCTGCCAGAGGTGCAAATTACTTACACAGTGCAGCCTTGTCCCTTCTTAATCCACCAAAGTTCTTCCAGAAGCTATGTTAGCTATTTTCCATCTTTTGCTAGTTAAAAGATTCTGCTGATGGGGAAACTGTACACTTCCCTCAGGACACAGTCAGTCACTCAATCAACAAGCATTAGTTGAGCATTTACAATATGAATTAAGTACTGTGCTAAGCCTTAGGGATATAAAAATAAGACTAAAAAAACCCCATTTCCCTCAAGGAGTGTACAGGATGATGGCATGACTCAAGTTACTGTCCAAATTATCTGTCAGGGATATTCTTAATAGTTAACCATGGAACAGAAATGGCTTGTCACTTCTCATTAACTACCATGCCACGTAATTCTCTAAACAATATTTCACCAGTCACATTATAAATGCTGTTATCAGACAATAAAGCATTTTAGCAACCAAGTCAATAATGCCAACATTGGTCTGGAAAGCTTTTATGGCTATTAAGCTGGCAGTGTCACTTAATGGGTTGCAAGCTGAAGTACATAAAATACATTTACAAACTCACTTGTGATTGGAGAAGCTGCCCATTAGCTTTAAATGCTGTGGTCTGATGTCAAGCAATGGTGATATTCTAACTACTGCCCAAGCGTTTCACCTTTTAAAATAATCCTATAGTTTTTCTCATCTTTGAGAATTCCGATGACAAGAACACAGTAATTGGAGTATCTCAACAAGCAAGTTATAAACAGGTTCAAGTTAAAAAGAGTTCATGTGTTTGGAAATTGGAACACATCTCTACACAGAAACTGTGTCATAAGCACTGGACAGGTTCCCAGGCCAGTTGGCAGAAGCTTATTTATAGTGCAGCTGAAGTATGGGATGAATAGTCATAAAGTTTTCCATTGTTCCCATCAGGGGGAAATCAGGAAGCTAGAGAACAGGTATGTTGCTTAGTCTTTAAAATTAATTCTCTATTTAGTCCTCTAATTTTTCCTGGAGCAAGAAAGTGCTTCCTCCTTACCCTCCCTATAGAGAGGCAAAAGATGTTTTTTACTCTTTTAATTGTCACTAGTATTATGTAGAGCTTTAAGGTTTACATAGAGATTTATGTGTTATATTTTAGTTGACTCTCACAAACTTGTAAGATCAGTGCTCTTATTGTTCCCATTTTAAAAGATGAGGAATTTAAGGCTAGAATGCATTAATTGACTTGCAAAGAGTCACAGAGCTAAGTATTTAAGGTAATATTTGGACATAGGTCTTCTTGACTCTAAGCCCAGCTCTCTATCTAGTATAATAGTTGCTTTTCTCTTTCTTCTTCCGTCTCATTCTCCATCCTTGGGCAAAGGGATTTTTCTTTTTCTTCCTCTCAACACAGTGAAATTCCAACACAATGGAAGCTACCAAGAATCTTCCTTCTATCTTGTGACACTGGTAATGAAAAGGATTCCTGACCTTTTCCTACCTTTCTCTTAGAGCAGCAGCAACTAGAGCTGGATATCATGATATAGCAGTCAGTGTAGCATCAGAAAGGAACCTGTCCTAATTCTATAAGTGTATTTAGGATGTCATAAGGTGAATTAGTAATTTAAAAACTGCCTCTACAATAACGATAGTTTGCACATATAGTACAATTCATTCTAAGATTTTTAGAATAGATAATAAATATTATTTGATTTTTATAATAGTATTATGACATATATAAGAGAGGTAGTGTGTTTTCCATTTTCTAGATCAGGGAATTGAGGTACATAGAGATAGGTTAAGTTGTTTGCCCATAGTACATAGCTAGATATACAAATGCAGCAGAGTCAGAATTCAAAGCCATTGTCTAACAGTAGGCCATGTTCCTAAGAAAAAACAACAAAATTTATATTATTATCATGTCTTCCTGACTCCATGTCTAGTCAAGGCATCTCAATAAAATAATACTTTCATGGAGAACATGACCCTTGCACTTCAACCACAGAAGAGGATCTGCATCCAGAGAGAGGATTGTGGAGGCTGAGTGTAGATCACAGCATAGTATTTTCACTTTTTTGTTATTTGCTTGGGTTTTTTTTTTTTTGCTTTCTTTCTATTTTTTCCCTTTTTGATCTAATTTTTCTTGTGCATCATGATAATTGTGAAAATATGTATAGAATTGCACATATTTAACATATATTGGATTACTTGCCATCTAAGGGAAAGGGTAGGGAGAAGAGAAGAAGAAAAAAAATTAAAACACAAAGTTTGGCAAGAGTGAATGCTGAAAACTATGCATATATTTTGAAAATAAAAAGCTTTAAAATTTTTAAAAATTTAAAAAAGAAGAGCAGCACATTCAAAGCATCTTACAGAAGTGGTATACACCCAACAAAAAACAAAGCATCCATTAGTGAAAAGAGACAGAGACAAAGGTAGGGTATCAATTAGGCAGTCAGAGTTAAAGCAGGTAGCTTCCCATCTCCAGAACTATTTCCAGAACTCAAGAGTTGAACTCTGGAGAGGAGAAGACCCAAAGAGCTCAGCTGAGTGATCTGACCACCAGGGAACATATGCTTAAATTAGATTGCACCTATTCTACCCTGAAAGCATGCTAAGCAATCAGAAAGAAAAAGGTTACCAAGGAATGTAAAGAGCATCTTAGATACACAAGGGAGTAAGTGTGATTCTACTGTTTAATCAGCTCCATTTAGCTATAAACAGTAATGCCTACTTTCCCCCTTAAAGTCCCCAAGTTGGCTCTATTACAATTAAGGAAAGAAACTACATCCATATTCCGCTTTACAAATCCCAGGGAAAAAAAAAACATTATGTTAAGCTACTAGTCTGTATTACTGGATATATTTAGAAAAAATAGCACTTCTTTTCACTAGATAAGACTATAGCAGATCTGTTTGTGGGAGAGCTAGGAGAAAAATAGGTCAGATTTCATCTTTTCCAGAAATATCATTATGCTTGACACCTAGAGAAAGAAACACAGGACTGTTATAAAAATATAGTCAATAGGTAATAAACATTTATTAGGATTTACTAGTACTAAGCATTGGGGATATAAAAAGAGGCAAAAGATAATCCCTTTCCTCAAGTAACTCACAATCTAATAGGGAAGACAACCAGCACATGAAAATATATTGAACAACTTATATACCAGTCAAATAGGAAATAAGAGAGGAGAGGCAGTAGAATTAAGAGGAGCTGGGAAAGATTTCCTGAAGAAGAATTTTTGTTAGGACTCAAAAGGAAACCAGGGAAGCAAGTAGTTAGGGTGAGAAAGGAGAGCGGTCTAGGAATGAGGGCTGGTAAGTGAAAATGGTCCTTTTCCACTCCCAAGAGAGGGAGTGTCTTCGTGGAATACTCAAGAGGTCATTGTCACTAGATTAAAAATTACCTGATGGGGGGTAAGGTCTATGAAAATTGGAAAGATTGGAAGAGTTTAGATTATGCAAAAGATGGAAAATAGTTAAAAAGCTTCTGGACGAGGTTAATTAATTTCGTGCAACTCTGCCTCAATGAAATCCAGTCCATGTGCAAATCAAGACATCATTCCATGATATCACTGGTTCTCTTTGAAAATGAAAGATGAACACTAAAATCTTTGCTAAACATTGGGGACATTTAGACAAACAAAAAATTGTCTAATGACAAAGACAACATATAACAAGTGTGTACAAATAGTATGTAATCAATTAAAGATAATCTTAAAAGAAAGGCACTAAAATTAAGGAAAATTGTGCTTCTTGAAGTAGCTATGACTTTAGATGTGACTTGAAGAACACCTGGAAAACCAGAAGACAGAAGTGAGGAGAGATAAAAGTTTCACAGCAAATAAAAATACTGTCAGGAGATTCAATGTCCTATATATCACTGAATTGAAGAATCCAGAGAGATGAAGGTGTAGGAATCAAAAAAAACAAAATACAAAAACAAAAACAAACAAACAAACAAAAAAAAACGCAGAGCATATGGATACAGTAAAACCTCAATAATTTGGACTCCACTAAATCAGAATTTGTAAATTAAATGAGGCTATTATTTTGATACCTATTATTTTGGCACAATGATACCTATTATTTTGGCACTATCTGCAAGAAAAGGAGGGGGTATTGCTTTATAAGTAACAGAGTAAATGTGATTTAAGGGTGAGGACCTGAAATGTTCAATCTTTTACACAGAACAAACTATCAACAAAAGTCATGTGCTCATGTCAACTTGAGCTTTTTTTTTAAAATTTATAATAATAATAATTCATATTTCACTGACAGAAGACTACTTCCACATGGTGTGCCTGAATCAAAAAAGGCACTGTGGGCTCTATAAGCAAAACAGAATTGCAGTAGCTCAAAAGAAACATGAGATATGCAATTTTAGAGACATCTCCACTCCAAGTGTTCATGAGAATCATGTATGTCCCAACGGTAGTAGAAAATTCTGAGCTTGTATTGGTCTGATCAATCACAGTAGGACACAGTTTACCTCAGTCCTGACATAGTGATGTCATTTTGGTCTTCTTCAAGCACTAAAGATCAACCAACAAAAATTCACATTTATATGAAGTATATATACATACATATATATTTATTTACACACACACACACACACACACACACACACACACACACACACACACAAATCTTTACTTAGGACAATTAATGAAGAAAATGGAGCAATAATTATCACCCCTGTTTTATAAGAAAGGGAACTAGGGAGATAAGAATTTAAATGATTGACCACTAGGAGGTAAGATAGGATTAGAACTTTGATATCATAACTTCAGGTTCATCAATTTTTTCTACCATACCACAATTCCTTTTAAGTCACTAAGTTAGTGACCTTGATTCCTTTGGGCTTAATGATTATTGCACCTGAAAATATTAAAAATTTCATTTCTCTTAGAAGAGTTTATTTAATTGAGATTGGTGTCTAATGTTAAACCCACCTGCCCGCCAAACAAAATTCAAATCAATTAATCATGTCCAGCTTCATGTTAATTACTATCACACAATATTTTTTTAAGTGTAAGTGAACATCTTTTTTATCTATCTCAAAACAGAGAGCTGGTTTGGGAAATACAATACATTATGTAAGAAATACACTATCAGAGATTGCTCCTCTTGGAAAAATATATTTTTTGCACTGAAGAAAAAGTAACAAGTTCCAAATCATTACTTATGGTACCTATTGTCCCCTATGAAACCAGGAGTACTTCATTATTAAATCAGCAACTCTGATTATAAAATCCAAGACTACACGTGCTGAATTAAATTTTCTGCTAATCAAATCCAATGTGTCTTCTTCTAAATATCAATATTGAATTTTAAGCAGCTAAACTATCCAATCAATTAAAGCCCAGGCCATGACTTTAATCAGTTAATGCTGAAATACAATTTGTTGAACTACATGAAACAGTGAAATTGGCTTCATTGCTATGGCAGTTTTGCTATCTTGGAGGCAGATACAGGAATTATATAATCCTCTGGAAATATTTTTGTCTGTGGGTTGTGCCCTTGTGTCTGGAATCAATATTGAAATAGAGGTCAAAGTTCTGTAAATAGCTTCCTTTCAGGGCTCAGCCATGTGAGTATTTACACACATTTTGTTAGAGATTTGTATTTTCTAAAGTACCCAACACATTCATGATTGAATAATTACAACTTACTTCATATTTTCCTTTTTTATTTTCCTGATAATCTCATATGTATTTTGCTTCACTTTATCTTAAAGGGATCCATTCCAGAAAAATTTCCAATTAAGATTCAGGAAGTTAACACCATGTAACAGAAAAAGAACTTTATAACTTTATGGCTAGGAATCAGAAAGCCTGGGTTTAAGGTATAGCTCTTGTACTTACTCGCTTTCATTTAAAAAAAAAAAAAAAAAAAAAGCTAACATTTATAGAGCATTTGCTATGTACCAGACACTATGCTAAGCACTTCACAATTACTATCTCATTTGAGCCTCACAACAACCTAAAAAGGTGGGTAATAGAATTATCACTATTTACAGATAAGGAAACTGAGATAGACAGAGGTTAAGTGCTCAAGATCATGCAGCTAGTAAATGTCTAAAGCCAGGTTTGAACGCTGACTCTAGGCCCAAATTTCTATCTGTGCTACCTGGCTGTTCTTAACATCTCAAAATAAGTCAACTTCACTTAGCTTTATTTTCCTTATCTATATAATGGAAATAATGCATTCCCTTCATACCACACAGAGTTATTTATATAGGTCATATGACATTATGCAAAATACTATACAAATATAGGGCACTAATGTTATTATTATTTCCTAAACCACATTGAGAAAACACTAAATGATAATTTCTAGGGAAATCACAAGATAAGTCTTATTTTTAGTATACTTCCTACTTCAACAAGTCTACATTCAAATTTCTTCATACTGTTATTGCAGATTGCTTAACAGTTTCATCTGTAATTGGCATTTAGTATTCTGCTACTAGGTGGAATGCAAATAGAATCATGGAGTATTATTTTACCTCCTAATTAAGTCTACTTAGCTCTAAATCTTCCTAGAAATGCATCAGTCCTAGAAGAAATTACTGTTGCCATCACACAAAAGTCAAAACTTCATGCATATCATATGTTTCAGATTTAAAATTCCAGACTACATATACTTTCAGTGCCATAGATCAATGTGGACATAAGGAGGCTTCCCCAAAAACAACATTTGTTTGAAATGTCAGTTCTGTGAAATTGTCATCATTCCCAGAAGGCCTAAATAACAGGTGCTGTATTTAATTAAAAATGCTAAATCAAATATGAACTTTATCATATAGCAGTATCAATTATGAGCCAAAATAGGATTATAGAAAATAGTGGGTCATGATTAGAAACAAGAATCAATCTCAGTTGGAATAATCTGAATTTCAGTAAAGATAGGTCAATCACAAATCAGCAATTGTTTATCACGCACTTACTATGTGCCACGTGCTGTGTTAAAGGCTCATGTACAAATACAGATAAAAATACTCTCACTACTTTTAAAGAGATTACACTCTATAGGGAAAAGGCAACATATAAAAGGGAGCTGAAAAGTGTGGGTAGGGAATACAGAAAGTACTGTCATATGTATAACATGGCAAAGTCCAGAGAATGAAGGATGGCTAGTCTGGCTCTTTCCTTAAAATGAATATTCTAGGAAGAATTTGCCAATGGGAAAAGGGAGTGTCAGTGACTAGTCTAAATTATTTAGAATATAGATTTTATTTTATAAAAACCCTGATGACTGTTTATACATCCAATGTTTAAGTTTTCCTTTCAATTTTTTTCTAAATCTCTGGTTTTACCTGGAATATTTCTTGTTCTTTGCCCATATTACAACTCTACTTTTTTTTATGTAATAAATTCTATGCGTCATTTCTTGGAGATGAATGAAAAAAAAAAAAAAAAACATTTCTTAACCTTACTTCTGAGTCATCAAATAAATGTTCTTTGCATTCCCAAAGACTTCAATTTTGAAATATTAAGTCAGTACTTTCTTTCAATCAAAGAAGTTTTTGGTTTTTTTAATCAGCACCATAACACACTCCTTCCTATCAATATTTTGGTGAGAAAAATCATTTATATAGCCAAGGTAATCTCACTGTCTTACATGCATGGTGCTCTTTCCTGGCACTGTCTATACTCATATTTCTCTCCATTTATTACAGATTGCCCTTTCTCCTCTGTCCATCCCATCCCTACTCATCCTCCAAGACCTCACTCAGGCTCTAGCACCTCAATGAAACCTTTTCTGTCAGCTTTCACTGATTCCTAGTGTCTTCTAGACTGGTAGAACACTCAGGAGTCTGTACTATTTAAGCATTTTTCCTACTTAATTGGATCCTGCTAGGAATTATTGTGTCCCATATGTCATATAGATACACATATGTATGTGTGTATGTGTATGTGTGTGTATGTGTATGTGTGTGTTTATGGAGAGAGAAAGAGAAAGGGGGAAGGGAGAGAGGGAAAGAGAAGGAGGGAGGAAGGAATGGAGGGAAAGAGTGAAGGAGAGAGGGAGGGAGAGAGGGAAGGAGAAAGAAAAGGAGGGAGGGAGAAGGGGAAAAGGATATATATATATACTTATGTGTGTGTGTGTGTGTGTGTGTGTGTGTGTATGCAAGTATGTGTGTATATATGGAGAGGGGGAGAGAGAGCATGTGCACTGGAAAGGACATTACTAATCACGTAATTATATAGGCATAAGATTTGAAAGTTAAAAGGAGATTCAGTAGCCACCTATTAAATCATACTCCAAAAAAAACATCATACTTCAAAAAAAACCTCCATCATTTGGCATTTGGCTCATCTCAATAATGCAGTGATTCAAAACAATTCCAATGGACTTGGGATGGAAAATGCCATCTGCATCCAGAAAGAGAAATATGGATTGAGGCATAATATTTTCATCTTTTTTGATTACTTCCTTTCTTACTCATGGTTTTTTCCATTTTGATGTGATTTTTTTTATACAAAATGACAAATAATTTATTTGAATATTATTATATTGAATATATATTATATTGAAACTAGTTGTATATATTTAACCTATATCAGATTGCTTGATGTTTTGGGGAGAGGAGAAGTAGGGGAGAGGGAGAAAAATTTGGAAGACAAAAAGTCTTACCAAAATGAATGTTTAAAACTATCTTTACATGTATTTGGAAAAAAAATACTATTGAAATTAAAAAAAATCATAGTATACTAAAGAGGTAGCCATCTCACTTCCACTTGAAAAATTCCGTGAAAAGGAACTTACCACTTCTCAAGATAATCCATTTCATCCAGTCACATTACAATTTTAGAAAGGCAAATGGACTTTCCTAGTCACAAAGCTTATGTGTGGAAGAATTAGACCATCAAAACAGATTATCTGACACCAAATTAAGTGTGGAGACAATTTAGTTTTGATATTTGATAACTATAAATATTATAACTGTTTTAAAGTTAAATTATCATAGGCCAAACAATATTATTATCACACTCAGTAGAAACCATCACACATGTTTTCTAAATTTTATTTTTAATTTATGAAATAATACAAGAATTTCCATTATATAGAAATTTTTTAAAAAGATCATTGCACATGAAACTGCAAATCTATTATGCACAACTTATTCTTCTTCTTAAATATGCAATAAAATTATAATGTATTTTTTCCTTCCCTTCTTTTCCCCTGCTCCCACTTTTGAAGTAGTTCTTCAGGAAGAACTTTATCCTTATTTTCTAGAGATACTATCAATTAATCAATAAATAAACATTTTAAGAACTTACTATGTGCTAGTCACTATGCTACTAAAAAGGATAGTGTAATTTGAATTTTTAACATGAATATGGAATTTTGATGAAATTTAAATACTTGTGTCTAACTCAAACACAAATGGATAACTACAGATTTTATACTGACGTAGAAAACCACAACTTGATATTACCTATATTGTACTGAATTTTTAGTTATTGTTAAATCTTCTGGTTCCCACTCAAGTGTTCTTCCTCCTCCCCTAGACAACAAGTAATCCAATATATATTAAACATGTGCAATTCTTCTGTACATATTTCCCCATTTATCATGCTGTACAAGAAAAATCAGATTAAAAGGGAAAAAAGAAGAAAAAAAGCAAGCAGTTCACATGGTTCTTTGTCTGGATGCCAATGGCTCTCTCCATCACAAATCTACCAGAATTAGCCTAAATCATCTCATTATTGAAAAGAGCCATGTCCATCAGAATCGATTATCATATAATTTGTTGTTACTGTGTACAGTGATCTCCTGGTTGTGTTCATTTCACTCAGTGCCAGTTCATGTATGTCTCTCCAGGTCTCTCTGAAACCTTCCTGCCAGTAGTTTCTTACAGAACAATAATATTCTATAACATTCATATACCAGGGGGGCAGAGCTAAGATGGTGGAGAGGACACACTCTTCTTTCTGATCTCTTCCCAGGACCCTCAACTAATTACCAAATTCAGCATCTGAATTAGTTCTAGACTGGCAGAATTCACAAATATTGTGAGTGCAGCAAATTACCAGCAGAAGATAATTTTGAAGATCGCCAGAAAAGGTCTGTTTCAGTTGGTCTCAGAGGACCTGGAAACACCACCCAGCACCTGCAGTGACTCAGCTTGATCCCAGTGTAGCTAATCCCATCACAGCTGCTGCTGCTCTTCCTGTCGTTGAAAAGGCTTAGAAAACCTCCCTTCTCTTAAAAGCAGATCCCAACTTTTTTTTTTTTTTTTTAATGAGTAAAAAGGTAAAGAGGACTCTAAACATAGATAGTTTCTATAGTGAAAAAGAAGAACAGATTTCAAACTTGAGGAGACTAAAAGCAGATTGTCTCCAGATGAAGCTCCTAAAGGTGATATAACCTGGTGCCCACCACACAAGGCTCTCCTAGAAGAAAGTATAATGGATCTTAAAAAAGGGCTAGAAGAAAAATGGGGAAGGAAAGGAAAACTCTGTAAGAGAGTCTGGAAAAGTCATATAACATTAAAAGAAAGATTTGATAAAGTGGAAAAAGAAAACAATACGCTAAAATGTGAAATGGAAAAAGTAAAGAACTCCCAGGAAAACAGAATTTGTGAAATGGGAAAAAAAATTCCATAGAACAAAACAACTTATTTAAAAATTTAATTGGACAAATACAAAAAGAAGCTAAAAAAAGTAAATGAAGAAAATAATTCACTAAAAATCAGAATTGAAAAAATGGAAATGACTCAATAAGACATCAAGAATCAGTCAAGCAAAACCAAAAATAAATGAAAAACTAGAAAAAATATAAAATACCTACATGGGAAAAGAACTGACCTGGAAAACAGGTCTAGAAAAGACAATCTAAGGGTTATTGGACACCCTGAAAACCATGATGAAAAAAAGGGCCTAGACACTATTTTTTAGGAAATCATTAAAGAGAATTGCCCTGATGTCTTAGAATCAGAAGGTAAAATAGCCCCTGAAAGAATGCACCAAACATGTCCTGAAAGAGACCCCAAAATTAAAACTCCAAGGAATGTCGTGGCTAAATTTCAGAACTATTGGATCAAGGAAAAAATATTAGAAGCAGCCAGAAAAATACAATTCACATACTGAGGAGCCACATTAAGGATTACTCAGGACCTAGCAGTTTCCACTTTAAAGAATCAAAGGGCCTGGAATCTGATATTCTGAAAGGCAAAGGAACTTGGAATGCAGCCAAGAATAAACTACCCTCCCTAAACTAAGCCTTTTTTTCCAGAAGAAAATGAGCATTCAATGAAACAGATAAATTCCATGTATTTCTGACGAAAAGACCAGAGCTAAACTAAAATTTTGACCTTCAAACACAGGACTCAAGAGAAGCATAAAAAGGTAAAAAGAACTCTTGAAAACTGTATTTCTGTTATGCGTATGGGTATACATAGAGAGTGCATGTATATTTTGATTTTACTGCTATAATATAAAAAAGGAACTAGAGGTGAAAAGGGGATTGTACCCGAAAAAGGGAAACATTAAGGTTAAAAAAAGGGAAATTACATAGCATGAAGAGGCAAAGGAAACCTATTATCTCTGAAGGAAAAAAGGGAGGGAGAGGAACATTGTGTGAATCTTAATCTTATCAGATTTGGCTCAAAGAGAAAATAATAGACATATCTGGTTTACAGAAAAACTTTCTCACTTTATAGAAAAGTGGGAGGGGACAGGCAAAAAGAGAAGGGGTATGCCAAATAGAAGGGAATATAGAAATAATAGGGGAAAGGCATAAGAAAGCAGGAGGGACTCTAAAAAGGAGGGATTCTAAGGGGGAGGCCTCCTTGAGGCAAGTGGTGCCCCTAAATTAAATACTGAGAATGGGGATAAAGGAGAAAAGAAAGAGAAAAATATAATCTGGGGATAATAAGATGGCAGGAAATATAGAATTAGTAGTTTTAACCATAAATGTGAATGGGATGAACTCTCCCATAAAGCAGAAGCAGATGGAAGACTGGATTAAAATCCAGAATCCTACAATATGTTATTTACAAGAAACACATTTACAGCAGAGTGATACATACAGAGTAAAAGTAAAAGACTGGAGCAGAATCTATTATGCTTCAGGTGAAGTAACAGGGGTAGCCATCCTCATTTCAGATCAAGCAAAAGCGAAAATTGATCTAATTAAAAAAGATAAGGAAGGAAACTATATCTTGTTAAAGGGTAACACATATAATGAAGCAATATCAATACTAAATATATATGCACTATATATATATATATATATATATGTATGTATACACACACACACACACACACACACACACACACACACACACACACACACACACACACACACACATATATATATATATATATATATATATATATATATATATATATATATATATATATATATATGTATATGGTATAGCATGGAAATTCCTAAAGGAGAAGTTAAGAGAGCTGCAAGAAGAAAACAACAAAACTATAATAGTGGGAGATTTCAACTTTGCTCTCTCAGAATTAGATAAATCAAACCACAAAATAAATAAGAAAGAAGTTAAAGAGGTAAATAGAACATTAAAAAAGTTAGGTATAATATCTTTGAAAAAATTGAATGGATACAGAAAGGAGTACACATTCTTCTCAGCAGTTCTTGGAACCTATACAAAAATTGACTATATATTAGGATATAAAGATCTCAAAATTAAATGCAGGAAGGCAGAAATAGTAAATGATTTCTTTTCAGATCATGATGCAATAAAAACTACATTCAATAAAATAGACCAAAAGATAATTGGAAACTAAACAATCTCAACCTAAGAATGAAGGGGTGAAACAGCAAATCATAGACACAATTAACAATTTCATCCAATGACAATAATGAGACAACATACCAAAATTTGTGGGATGTAGCCAAAGTGATAATAAGGGGAAAATTTATAATCTCTAGATGCATATTTACATAAAATAGAGAAAGAGAAGATCAATGAATTGGACTTGCAACTAAAAAAGCTAGAAAAATAAATTAAAAACCCCAATCAAATACTAAACTTGAAATTCTAAAAATAAAAGGATATTAATAAAAATTGAAATTAAAAACCTATTGAACTAATAAATAAAACTAAGAGTTGGATTTATGAAAAAATCAACAAAATAGATCAACCTTTGGTAAATTTGATTAGAAAAAGGGAAGAGGAAAATTAACTTGTTAGTCTTAAAAATGAAAAGGGAGAACTTTGCACCAATGAAGAGGAAATTAGACCAATAATTAGGAGTCACTTTGCCCAATTTTATGCCAATAAATGCACGGCAGCAATAATTCTATATGATGATCAATTTTGATGGATATGGCTCTCTTTAACAATGAGATGATTTAAACCAGTTCCAATAGTCCAGTAATGAAGAGAGCCATCTACACCCAAAGAGAGGACTATGAGAACTGAGTGTGGACCACAACATAACATTTTCACTCTTTCTTTTGCTCTTTCATAGCATTTTTGTTTTCTTTATCAGATTTTTTTTCTTTCTAGATCCGATTTTTCTTGTGCAGCAAGATAAGTATATAAATATGTATACATATATTGGATTTAACATATAATTTAATATATTTAACATGTATTGGACTACCTGCCATCTAGGGGAGAGGGTAAGGGGAAGGGGGGAAATTTTGAAACAGTATGTTTTGTAAGGGTCACTGTTGAAAAATTTACCCATGCATATGTTTTGTAAATAAAAAGCTATACTAAAATTTAAAAAAACATTCATATACCATAATTTATTCAGCCATTTTCCCACTTATGGACATCCATTCAGTTTCCAGTTTCTTGCCACTACAAAAAAGGACTGCCACAAACATTTTTTGCACATGTGGGTCCCTTTCTCTCCTTTAAGATCTTGTTTAGCCTTTTTGTTTATGTTTTGCTAAGACCATATAATTTTGAAGATATATGTATGTGCATGCATATAAATATATGCATATATATTTGTGGAAATAAATATAATATCTCCATATACATATAAATATATAAAATTTGGAGAATCAGAGACAGAGAATGGGAGAGAGAGAGACAGAAAGAGGAAGGGATGGAGAGAGAGCATAAGAGGGAGAGAGAGAGTTACAGCGTGCATAAAGCCTGGGTCTAAAGTCAGCAAAACATGAGTTCAAATACAACATTAGGCACTAACTATGTGATTCTAGGGCAAGCCAATTAACTTCTGCCTCACTTTCACCCACTGTAAAATGGGAATAAAATCATCTACCTTGCGGGATTGTTATGAGGATCAAATATTATGCTTACAAAAGATATTCAGTATAGTGCCTAAAACATAGTTATGATATAAATGTTTATTCCCTTTCTCTTCCCATTTGGTACCAAATAAAAACAATGAGAAATAATGCTAAGAATAAATCAATGAATGATTTAAAATATAATCCATCCTCAAGAAATCATCCTCCACTAACATCCTACTCTTATGTTTTAGTGTAGCATGGAAGTGATCTTAATTGTATAATAGTAAAGCATAAACCCTGGAAATTTCTGTTTAGCTAGAAAAGGGCACAGTAAGTAACTAATATCCAAGGGCTAATCTAGAAAGAGATCAAAAAGACCCTTCTCTAGGCTGGCTACAAGGAGGTGAATTTTTTCAGCCACAGTAATTTTTGAAATGACTATTCAAGCCAGAGTAGAGATGGAACCTGGACTGTTAGAAAGTGAGCCCATGTTAACAAAAGAATGGATCTATAAGGTACCAATATTAGATAGGTAAAATTATACTTAAAATGAGATTAAAGAGTTCTTCCAAAGTTTAAATTTTGGGACCTGTCTCATCACCACAACTTCAGTGAATACTATACTAATGTATTAAGCATTGTTTTTCATATGAGTCTTTATGTTCTCCAGCAAAATTCGATGACTCAAAAATTTGAAAAGATATGTTTTCATTTGAAAAGTATAAAACCAGAATGAAAAAGAACTGTGATCATTATGATAATGTAAAAGAAAAAGTGTCCCAATAGATAGATAGATATAGATACAGATATAGATACAGATATATATATATATATATATATATATATATATATATATATATATATATATATATATATATATATATATATATATATATATATATATATATATAGAGAGAGAGAGAGAGAGAGAGAGAGAGAGAGAGAGAGAGAGAGAGAGAGAGAGATAATTTATTAAGCACTTTCCATGTGCCAGATGCTATAGGAATGACAAGTGATAAAATTACAAGCAAAAAAAATTAGTCCCTAACCTTTAGTGGTTTATATTCTAATTTGGAAATATAACAGAAAATTTAGGAGGTAGGAGGTAGACAATAAAAGATACTCATTAAGGGTCCAAGACTGTGAAGAAGTAGACAAGTTCAAAAATTAAAAATACATCAGGAACTGAAATGAGCATAGCCTGGGTACTTCCTAAATGTATATTTATATTTGTCCAGGCCAGGGACTCAACAATCAGAAGAGAGGGTTACAGGACAGACATGATTCCCAGTCTGGAGAGAGAAATTGAAAGGGTCATTTGAAAGACAGCATCTAAATAGTTTAGTTGCAGTAAATAAGAACATTAAAATATGTTGTCCAATATTTTTATTTTTATAAAAATAATATACTTAATTTTTGACAAAGGTTTGTCTAGCCCTAATCTTTTTTCCTAATTTCTATTCTCATCTCCAAATGGCTATTGATCATTTTGAGCTAGATTTCTCACAGAGATCTTAAACTCAATATATCCAAAAGTAAACATCATTTTTTCTCAAAAACTTTCTCTCTTCCTAACTTCTCTATTGCCAATGAGGATGCTACTGTCTTCCCAGCCATCCAAGTTCATAATCTAGGTGTCATACTTAACTGCTTTCTTATATACCCCATATTCAATCAAGTGCTTTTTATTTCTCTTTTATTTTTCAACTTCTCTGACACTGCCACAACCTTAGCCCAGGCCTTTATCATCTTAGGCTCGGACTATTAAAATAGTTTATTGGTTTAGCTTACAGCATGAAGTCTCTCCCACGCCATCCTCCACCGAGTTGTCAAATCAATCTTTCCTAAAATACAGGTCTGACCATGTCAACCCCTAATTCAATAAACTCCAGTGACTCCTTATTACCTCCAGAAGCCAATATTAAATCTGTTGTTTGGCTTTTAAAGCCCTTTATAACCTGCCCCTTCCTACTTTTTCAGTCTTCCCATATCTTATTCACCTCCACATACTCTGCCATCAAATGACACCGGCCTCATTGCTAATTGCTTCATGAGACATTCCTTTTCCTGATTCCTCTTTCCATCCCTGGAACTCCCTCCCTCCTCATCTCCTTGCCCAGGCCTCCCACACTTAAATCCATGGCATCCTGATGTCATAGGGCCCTTCGAGAATGAAAGGCAAAAAACATCCCACCTTCTCTAAAGTTTTAGTTAAAACCTCACCTTTTTTAGAAGAAAAAAGTTTCAGGATGGCTTCTAAAAATGTCTCAGGCTTTGTTAAAGATTATGATGATGATAGTGATAATAATAACAGCTTCCATGTTTTAAGGTTCATAAAGTACTTTATAAATACCTCATTTGATCCTTACAACAATTCTGAGAGGTTTATATTTTTATCACCCTTTTTTTAAAAAAAATTTTTTAATAGTTTTTATTTACCAGATATATGCATGGGTAATTTTACAACATTGACAATTGCCAAACCTTTTTTTCTAATTTTTCTCCTCCTTCCCCCTCCCAGATGGCAGGTTGACCAATACATGTTAAATATTTTAGAGTATAAATTAAATGCGAATATATGTTATTATCACCTTTTTACAGAAGAGGAAAACTGAGGGCTGTGAGAACCACTGAGTCATAGTAAATATGGGCTGGTTTTAAGGAGTTTCATCTGAAATGACTGAGATTCAGTACTGACATAGTATCTGTGTATTGAGCAAGTCATATAACTTTCAGTGTCTGGAGCAAAAGCTCCAGATAGCAGAGATACACCATGTGTATTCAAAGAATACACAATGATAGAAAGGGTTATCAACACGAACTCCCTTTAAGTGTGAAATCACAAGAAGATGTGAGATATACATATTTAGATTATATATATGACTCAAATATTATCTACCTTCAGTTCGGCAAAAGGTATTAATGACTGCAACCATTCTTGAGAACAGCACTCATGCAAAGTAGGATATGGAATGAGAACAAGAAGCTTCCCAGAGACTAGCTCAAAAAGGATGTTAGTTAGCAATCCCATTTGAACTCTATCAGTTCTGGCTTGCCTCCTAGCCTGTTCTAACCTAAAAGCCATGCTTCTTACACCCCCAACTTGTACCAAGGCATTCGTTATAGGGGTTTGGGGAGATTTTATGAGAGAACTCACATTTTTCCAATTTTGGTCTTGTGTCAAATTTTTAATGTAGCTGTAAAAGTTGATTGAGAATGGAGAGGAGAAGCTGATTTTCAGCAGGTCAATGGTATATGAGTCTGAGCTAATATTATACCAAGGATCTAATTTATTTAATTTTCCCCTCACCTTTGATTTATCCAGCTTCATGAATATAGACAAGAACTCACTAAATATAGCCTAACCCAGCTCTTATTATTTTAGAAATACTAAAAGATTCTCTCTGGTGATTTAGACTCAGAACATCAGACCAGACCAGCTTTCCAGCATTTTATTTTTAAAGCTCAACAGATGTGTATCCCAAGAGCTGTAAAAACAAAATCCACTGAAAAAGTCAAGCAAAAAGGTCTGGAACCCAAGCAAAACTCCACCTCTAGTATACAAATCTCTCTCTCTCTCTCTCTCTCTCTCTCTCTCTCTCTCTCTCTCTCTCTCTCTCTCTCTCTCTCTCTCTATATATATATATATATATATATATATATATATATATATATATATATATATGTTTTAAGTTCCTTCTGTAAGAAGATGGCAGCCAGGCACAAACATTAAAAAGACTAATCAAGGCAGACATCTGTAGGGGGGCCCCCTACCAAGGATCATTGATGGTGCTCTAAACTTAGAACAGGCATTCCTAGTAAACCAATATCCTCCAATCTCATTAAAAATGCCTGAAACAGAAACTGCCCAAGATTATTGCTGCAATTATCACAGTCCCCAGATTGGTACACTATATTCTAATAAGTGCGAGAAAGCAAATTTAAACATTTCCAAAACATTCTCTACTCTTCTAAGAACTAAGGATATTCATAAAAGCACGAGGAACTGAGACCCCACAGAGAAATACAGGTGCTCAGAGCTTTTGTCATGCTTACAAATGTTAATATGTGTCCAAGGTCTGACTGTTAAGGTTTTTTTTTTTTTGTTCCCCCCCCCCCCAGTTTCACTCTGTATCGGAACAGTAATTACACAAGCAGTGCAGCTCATCTTATCCTTGCTTTCTCTTCATTGCTCCAACCCTATAGGCTTTATCCCCTAAATTATCCGGTTCCTCTAAACAAGGATGTCACTAACTAATGAGGCTACATGGTGTTTCAAAGTCCAGAGGCGTAAAAAGGACTAAAACATGACTTCCCCCTATCCGGCCAAGGCTCCATTATTCCCTACAACAATGCAAATTGCAACATAAGCATGTTTGCCTATTCTTGCAGTTCCTGCCCATTTACTCCTTTCAGTTGCTGGATGAAAATAAAGAAACAGTCTACTCAATTTATCAGGAACCTTCCTCAGGCTCACTCAATAGGTCACATTTACTGATTGAATGCAGAAGTTACGCATTGGTTATCTAAATTCACAATATGGCCAGAATATCTACTTTTTTGCATCTAAATTTCTTTGATGACACTCTTCATACTGCTTTTTCTGTATATTCCTTTTTTATAATATAGTGTCCATTATGCTTCTCTTCATTTGTTTTTGTTCTTCCTATGTTCTACTATGACCACAGTTAACTAATCTCAAAAGATTTTACCCTATAATATTCTTCTTTTTTTAATTAAAGATTTTTATTTACAAAACATATGCATGGTTAATTTTTTAATACTCACCCTTGCAAAAGCCTGTGTTCCAAATTTTCCCCTCCTTCCCCCCATCTCCTCTTTTAGTTGACAGGTAATCCAATACATGCTGAATACATCATATTCTGACTTTTTCAGCATAACTAGCTCTGAATGATTCAAACTATACTGAAAACACTTTCCTATAGAATTACCCTCTCCTGGGCATATAAATCAGCCAATGGGACATCATTTTTCCACAAAAAAATCAGGCCAGACAACATCATTGGGATGAAGGGATGTGGACAAAAGGAGTTTCCAATACCTCCCTTGGTGCCTCTGGAACCTGCCAATGACTTCAAGAAAAGACATATGAGTGTATTACCCCTAATATCCAGGATCTGAATATACTCTTGATAGCAGATGCCAGTATTCCAACCATGGAGAAGCTTAGATAATGCTACCATTTCAAAGTCCTTTAGAAATCTCCTAAAGCTGTGGCTTGTAGGTGCCGGCTCCCATCTAAATGTCCACCAGTTGCTGCCCAATTTGAATAATAATGCTGAAGAAGAGGGAGGTCACAGAATCAGGGAAATCAAAATTGGAAGGAACCTTGGAGGATTTCTAGTTCAATCTGTGCCTGAACAAGAAGCCTCTATAATACAGGGAGCTTAGTGGGATAGTGAATATAGAGGGCTGAATCTGGAGTGAGGAAGACCCAAGTTCAAATTGAAGTTTACTAGCTTGTATGACCCGAGAAATGTCATTTAGTCTCATTTTGCTTCAATTTTTTATCTTTAAAAGAGGGTAATAATAATAATAATGATAATAATAATAATAATAATAATAATAATAATAATAATAAATAGTATTTAAATCTCAAGTTTGTTGTAAGGATAAAATAAGATAATAATTATAAAATGATTTGCGAACATTAAAGCTCTACATAAATGCTAGCTGTTATTATGGACATCAAGCCTTTGTTGGAAAAGAGAAAGAAAACTCCACTAGCTCCTATGGCAACCAGTTACTTTTAGACAACTTTAATTACACACATAGGAAGGCTGCCACATAGGAAAGCTGCTCCTAATATCAACCTAAATCTGCCTCTCTGCAACTTTCACTCATTGTTTAGCCCCCAGTTTAAAGAACATGTCTTTAAAAGATGTTAAAGAGCATAGTAAAGTTATGCTATTATTTGCTCTTATTTCTCTCTACTCACTCTCTATGAGAAAAGGATTGCAAATGTTAAAGTGCTATATAAATGTATCATATTGGAACCCTACAATACTTGATATAGATATAATAGTATCTATACTATATATACATATATATAATTACAAAGTAATATAGATAGATATCTTGAAGTCTTCTTTTTATCCAAGACAAAATCCCTATTAGTTAGTGTGATACATATGGTAGGTAACTAATACATATTTTTATAAATTGCTACCAAAAAAGAGCATGTTGGGTCTAGCATCAGAAGATCCAGACCTTCAATTCCAGGCCCTTTTACTTCCTGTATACAAGGATAAGTCATTTAACCACTCTGGGCCTCAGTTTCTTTATCTATATAATGA
This sequence comes from Sminthopsis crassicaudata, assembly GCF_048593235.1. Lineage (NCBI taxonomy): Eukaryota > Metazoa > Chordata > Mammalia > Dasyuromorphia > Dasyuridae > Sminthopsis > Sminthopsis crassicaudata. Next base: position 105,070,028 of record NC_133618.1, on the reverse strand, counting down.
GGGGTCTTGCCTAAATAACCCCTGTTTCCTTCCAAGTCGAATTTTATTCTATGATATTCCTAAGGAAGATTTCCTGTTTACTTGCCCATCATTGTGGTCTTGCTCCTTCCTTCTCAATCTCTATCCATCTCTGTCAGGTGACCAAATCCCCAGAAACCCAAAACTCTCTAATTTAGTGAGCAAATATCATCCAGAAAGCCCTGTGATAAATTTCCTTAAGACAAGAACATACATAACTCCTACCTCTCCCCCTAGACCTCTTACACTCTAGGAAAATGAAATGTCACTAAAAAACTTCACACTTCCCTGCGCTATAACTGCCCTTTAAATAATCAATAAATCAACCAGTACTTATTTACTGTTTATGGACCTCCATCTCAAAAGCTTTAATTCTTCTTGAATCTTTGATTATAGAGCAGAGGGTATGGAACTTCTGCTTGCAAACATAAGCATGTGTCAAATCTTCCAGCTCTTCAAAATCTCCCATGGCATGCCAAATTCCTCAAGGCACCTTGCTAGGAACAGCAACAACAACAAATTGAGAGCCACTGTAAGAGATAATAGACAGTGACATATTTTAGAAATCAAAATGCAGGTGGTAAGAAGGCAAAGGAGAACATCTGAGATAATTACAAGAGAAAATATTAAGGAGTGTTACGACCCTAACAGAACTGAATGAGCTGCAGACATCTACAAATTTCTCTAAATTCTTCCAATCACCCCCTCCTCCACTTAACACTCCAACACTAATTCATTTGATTGAAGTGGTCCTACATTTATTGCTGCTCATGCCCCCTGATCATTTTAGTGCCGCTATGAGACACATTCATTACAATTTTACAACTATGTGCTCCCACCTCACAACAAATAAGTATTTCCTCAGCAATTCCCACTGAGATACCATTCCAGGAAAAAGCTACGCTTGCAAAACATCCTGTGTTCATTTTTCAGAATTCAGACCAAATTGGCTAACCCCTGATACACAATAAAAATGATTAAATGCAAACGCTGGGAAGTCAGTACAATAAATATTTTATATATTAATGTTTTCAATAGCCTTATTTCATATTTACTGCATTCCTATGTGGTATTATCCTCCAATGGAATTATCCTCAATGAAAATATAGCAGTTCCTAGCCCACTTTAAACAAGCAGATTGCATTATCATTGTGTTACTAATTTTCTTGGGAAATTGTTTAAATTACAAACTCTTTTTTATTATTAGATATGTTTTGCTCCTGCCTGAGGGAGAATGAAATTTTTTCTGCCATGAAAAATACTTACTGTTTTCTAACATTGAAGGTAAGATTCCCAGGTCATCAATTCCAACCATGGTACTCTAACAAAAATGGTCTCATGCCCCCAATGCAAAAGAACTTTGTGCATGATTTGTATACTACTCAGTTAATGGCAAAATACCAATAAATTTCTTTACTCCTAGGCTCTCTTTTTATACTAACTCTAAATCCCATTTTGAAAGGAGAGGGAACGCCAGTATTTGAGGGGAAAAAAAAAACATTGGCTGGTCTTGACCTAAAACAATAGCCCCCAATTTAAAGAGCGTGTCTTCATAGTAAAGTTATGCTATTACCTCTCCTTTCACAGGTATAAGAATCTTCCTAAAGTCTCTTCCCTCCCATTTCACTTTGCATATGTGTATAAAATAAATGGGTCCTTAAAATGGAGAAAAGGTGGAGGTTCTTTTGTAGAGATGCGGAAAGGATTTCAGAAATCATCTTGTTGAACCCTGTTGTTTTATAGATGAGGAAACTTAGACCCAGAGTGGTCACTCACATAGCTGTGGCAGAAAGGATCTGAATCTCTGTGCTGTCTCCAAAACCCCCAGTGAGGTGACTTTAAATGGTTAATAAGATACACAGCCTGATGCTGAAACTGAATTATAGTCATGTTCCTATGGTGTAGTCATGCCCCAAGCATAGACACAGAGCACAAAGTGTTCAAAAGAACAGAAAAAAATACCAACAAAAAATCCATCTGGGTGGATCAGCAAGAGCATCTGAAGACCATAAAGTATAAATTGGGGTAGAAATGACTTAGGTCAACAAAACAATCAAAGCCACATTTTTCCATTAAGCACTGGGATCTTACCAGAGTGTCTGTCTCTCTCTACTGCTCTTTCTTACCACAAAAAATACTTCAAAACAATAGGTTTCTCTGTATCAAATCTAATAAAATCAGCAAAACCTTTTCCTTCTTAAGTACACTAACTGAATGAAACTTCTCCTAGAGGGGACAAAGAATAGACAGGGTAGCATGTCCCAAGTTGATTCTTTGCATAAAACAAATCATCTATGTAATAGGGGTTTGAGATCTGGCTGGCATCTAGAGATTTGTAGTTCAGAAGGACAAGTATTTCCCTCACCCCTGAGAGTAATTTGAACTAGAAATGCGAATTGAATCTTGTCCCAGAATTCTTTAAAAAACTCATACAGTGTACAACAGGGCTTTTTAAAACTTTCTCCACTCATAACCCTTTTTCAGAGAAAATTTTATGTGACTCCAGGTATATAGGTATATAAAATAAGTATTCAAGGCAAACATTTACTGACAATAAATCATAATTTCAGGACTTTCACATTCAGTTATGAGATTCCATATAGGGTTGTGAACCACAGTTTAAGAAGCTGGGATCTATAAAAAAAAGCTAAGAGGAAGGAGGAGGAGCCAGAAAAAAACTGGGGGTACAGGCAAAAGGAGGGGGGGGAAGGTAGGGCTGTACTGTGGTAGAGATACTGTGGCCCAGTTAACATAGTTAATATTACAATAGTCAATGTCTAACAAATCCTTTAAGCACATATTAAGAGAGTCTTCTGTGGGTGGAAACCACTCAGGAGGAAAATCAATCACTCTGTAGCTATACTGCTGAGAGCCTGCTTACACACAACCTCCTGAAGTTATTCCTATATAAAGAAAGGGAAAACTTTGTCAGTACATTTGTTAACTTAAAAAAAAAAAAAACCTGACCTTTAAAATAAAAACTTTTAGTAGAGGTAAGAAAGATGACAAATCCTTATAAACAACTAGAAATGAAAAAGAAAGTTTTATGAAATGACATCCTAACATTTATATAGCATTTGCTATGTGAATCCTCACAACAACCTAGGGAGATAAGTATTATTATTCTCATCTTACAGATAAGGAAACTGAGTCAAACAAAAGTTAACTAAATAAGCCTCAGAGATAATCTAGTTCAACTTTTAGCAGAATAAGAACTCAGTGTTTAATATACAATCCTGGAGGCTGCATTAACAAGACAAAGAAAAGGAACTGAAATTGGAGGACCCTGAGTCAGATCCTGTCATTAGGCTTATTATCTGGACCTTAGTTTCCTTACTTTGTAAAATAAAGGAGATAGAATAGATGACCTGAGGTCCCTTCCAGCTCTGATTCTAAATTTATATGCTCTTAATACATTATCTTATTTGAATCTTATAACAGCCTTACAAGGCAGATACTGACTTCCTCTCATCCCCAAATAAATATATGAATAAGGAAGTAAAGGTCCTGAGAGATGAAGTGACCTATTCATTACGTACTGGTAACAAGTGCTAGAGGGGATTTGAACCTAGACCTTTTTGACTGATATCATCCAAGAATCACTGATTTGGAGATAAAAAACATCTTAAAAACCATCGTCCAACTTCCTTATTTTACTATTGAGAAAACTTGAGGGTAATAGGAAAGCCTAAATGATTTGCTCCAAATCACATAGATAATAAATCCCAGAGGCAGAATTTTAATTCCAGTCTTCCTATTTCTATACTTTATTCACTGAACCACCCAAATATTTCTCAAGATTTTCATATTTTCCCACTACAATACAATACTGCTCAAACTTATCCAATGAAAAGTAATTTAGCTTTTGCTTGAACACTTAATTCAAGTAGGGCAAAATTCACTCCATCCTAATGCAGCCAGTTTTACTTGCATAAAAAACTTAAGCTTCCCCTTGGCTACTTCCTCCCATAATTCCTAGCTTTGCTTGATGGAGTCAAATAGAACAAGCTTAATCACTCTTTCCTGATAACAATCCTTCAAATCCTTGAAGATAGCCCTCATGTTTCCTGAAATTTAATGACAATTTATAGAACTTTAACATAGAAATAGATACATAAATATTTAAATGAATTTGTGGTCTCAAGAATATAAATATTGCCTCCAGTCGAACAACTTGCAACCTATTCATGCCTATATGATTCGTATTCACATCTTTCCATTAGTTCACCATGGAAAGGTCACCGAATATGGAGAAAACGACTCACTTTAGAATTCCACTGGGGAACACAGGCCAGCTACTTTTTGCCATCTGGTTAGCCCATCTTCTTTTTTCACCATCAGTTCTTTTATGGAATCTTTTACTCTGATTATTTTTCATTATTCCTTCATTTACTGGGTTGCAACTTACTCACACACTATGTAACTGTCAAAAGTACTTTGAATGATTCTCATCTACAATTCTGTAGAAGCTGTGATGTTCCATGGCTTGCACCATGGGACTAATTACATTGGTAATTAGTCTGAAAAAGATATATTTTTGTTTCTAGGAGAAATTTGGGTTTATGAAAGGAGCCTTACAATCTTTTGAAGACAGCTGAAACTTTCCCTGTTTGATTATTAGTCTAACTTATAGTCTATTATATTAGTCTGTCCAAGATAGAAATAGATGTATATAAATAGATAGATAGATAGATGACAGATGGATGGATGGATGGATAGATAGATATATAGACAGATGGAAATGATTATGATTATAATAGATAAGATAGATTATATAGACAAATTACTTGAAAGATGTCAACTTTGTTTGATAACCCTTTGATTATTAACATCAGACAAACAAAACAGGCACATGCTTACTTTAAGTGTGATAGATAAATTAGATAGAGAGATGGTAGAGATGATAATAACAGAAAGATGATGACAAGTGGATGTGACAGATGATAAAGATAGATAATAGAGATGATAGATGATAGGTGAGAGATAATGATAAATATAATAAATAGATGATAGGTGATAGTTCTGATGGTATATCATAGATTATACATATATGATAGCTAGATGATGGAAATGATAATTATAGAAGATATAACTATGATAGATATGTAGGCAGACATATATGATAGAGGTGATATAATGATTGTAATAAAGATGATTAGATAGATGATAAATGATAGAGACATGATGATAGATATGGCAGATTAGATGATGATAGATCATATACTAATGAATAAATTCTATGGTATCTCTATAATTCATACAGTATTGTTCATTTTCATAAATGCAGGACGTTTTTTCTTTCCTGGGTGGATGCTTAAGTCAGAACACTTTCCAAGAGATCATGCAATGTTTTAAGATTTGCACACTTCCTGCAACAAGAGTATCTGGAAGATCTCTTGAATCCATAGGGAATTCCCTTTTTGCATAGAGTCTGTGTTGGATCTTTTCATGAAGTAGCAAACACTTCTAGTAAGCATTTATTTATTTATTTATTTATTTATTTATTTATTTATTTATTTATTTGTCTGACGATAATAATCAAAGCGTTGTCAAGTAAGGTTGTGTCTGGTGTGGCATCTTTGAAGTAATATTGCATAATTTTATGTGTCGATGAAAGATACACTGCATATTATTTGTTGAGTATAAAAATGCTCTTGATTCAATTGTGTAAAATGCCAATTTTAGAGATGTCTTCCAAAATAATGGAAAACTTTGTAATAGAACAATACTTCATCATTTCCAACCATGGTACTTCCTGACTCATTGAACTCCAATGGCTTCCTAGTAACTACAGTATTGAAAATAAACTCCTGTCCACCATTTAAGACTGTTTACAGTTTGTTGAGCCTCATTATACATGACTAGAGTTAAGACATACTATGATTCAATCAGGAAGCAGCTAAGTACTCAGTGGATAGAGGGGGCTTGGAATCAGGAAAAGCTGAATTCAAATCTGGCCTCAGATACTACCTGTGATGCTGGGCAAATCACTTCACTTCTATTGGCCTTAATCCCCTAGAGGAGGAAATGGCAAATCACTCCAGTATCTTTGCCAAGAAAATGCCATGGACAGCATTGACATGGTATGCTTCATGGGATCACAAAGAAACACGATTAAACAAGTGTTCACTCAAACAGAGCTTTTTACTTTCTTCACACGCATTTTTTGTCCTTACCTCAACTGTCTCTCATGCCTGGTATACACTCCCCAGCTCCAACAAAGTTCTTTTTCCTCCAAGACTCAATTCAAGCAGTACCTTCAATGTGAAACTTTGTGATTTCTCCAGTTTCCCCCCCAAAATTACCTCATTTATTTTTAATATATTTTACATATTCTTATTTATAAATATATATATACACATATATGTATGTATGTGTGTTGTCTCCCCTACAAGAATGTAAGCAAGGACTATTATACTTTTATGATCCTATCTACATTCCCAGGTCTAGCAAATCTTGTGGTATAAAGCAAACACTTAATAAATGCTTATTGAATGATTGATTGATTGATTATTCTCTCGATCTCTGCCTTAAGCAGAATGCAACTGCATGATTTCTGTGTTGCAATTATCTTATTTCCCCTCTTAGTTTCTGAATATTTTCAGTTATGGTTTTTAAAAAAGCCTTTAAGAAACTGTACTGGGAAAATTTGGAAAAATGAATACAAAGGATAATGTTGTAAAAAAAAATACCCATGCATATGTACTGTTAAAAATTATAATTATGAAATTAATAAAAAAAGAAACTGCACTGATATAAATCCTATCTGACTTAGAAAAAATATGTATATATTTAGGATTGTTTTAGTGATAGAGTCTAAACTCACATCACTAAAGAGACTGAAACTGAAAATCTATGCTCTTTAGGAACTTGTCAATTTTGTTTTGGGGTTTTTTTTTGTGTTCTTTACATAAAAATGATCATCTTTATATAAAAGTGATCATCTAAATTATTTCAATGGAGATTATGCTAAATTTGCATTTTATGTCTTCAATAGTTAACAAATGAGCTATTATTTCATTACGCTATATGTGCCTCATGGTCCTTTCATCTAAACCAGCCCATTGGTTAATTTCCAGATTACCTTTGACCAAATATAGACAAAAGCTTTTTCAAGTTTTACAATGAGATAATTAATTTAAACATACCTTTTTTTAAAGTTGAGTTTGCAAGCAACTTGATCATTAACAGTTTTTAACCAAAACAATAATCTTTATTGAATTAGCATTCCCAATGTTAAGTAAAACTCTTTTAGAATTTTCACTGTTCTGAAATAATTAAACATTATTAACAAAATTGGTTTTGAACTCAAATATTTTTGTGCCTAGTGAAAATGCTTTTAAAATTGATTTCTTACTGTCTAAGCCCTGAAATAAGCCTTTACCTGCAAAAGCTGACTGCCAATCTATAGATGTTTCTATAAATGCTTATTGTCAAATTATGCAAAATGCTTCAAATGAGTAATTATTTCAGTCAAAACAGCCTATATTGTACAAAGCTGAAACTGTGTCCTTCTTCTACAATTTAAACATCATTGATGCCCCCAGTTCTGCACTTTGTTATCATCTGACACAATGTATATATATATAATTTAGTGATTTAAGGGTACATATGCACTAAGTTGCTATAATCAGTTATAGCTATTATTACTACTAATGTTAATATCATAGACAAAAATATTGATATTTCAAGGGCCTAATCGTCCATGAACTAATACAAGGAATTAAAACTAGATGATATAAGCCTAATGAGAAGTCTAATGACTTGTGATTTAATAATATTTTTCACTATCTTGGCAGCTAATATCTCTTTTCCCCATCCTCACTGGTGACTGCCTCACATTTGTCAGAATCCATGCCTGGTCTAAAAGACTTTATTTCCAGAATTCCATCCTCAAGGCCCTATTTTCTTGATTGGTAATTTCCTCACCTTGTCCTTTATTTCACTTTATTCCATTGTTATCTTCTTGCCAGCCAACCTGCTATCCTGGATCTCTTTTGCCCTGTGTACTTCCCCATTCCATAATCAAATCAATTCTGTCTACTGAAAATGATGTTTCACTGAAACTATTCCCCTTTAACTCCACTCATCATTCTTTCCAAAACAAAATGCCCTTCTCTGACTACCACTCCCTTCTATGTGTTGCTTTCTGATACCAAGGACAGAGACTGTCTTCACTTTTGTAATTGTGTCCCCAGGAACTTTGAAATTAAGAGATCTACTAGTCCAAACCTCTCATTTTACTAGACAAGGAAAGTGAGTCTGGGAAACTTAAAATGACTTACTCAAGAAATGCTTCATATACAAAGTGGTACTTGAGGTGAGCCTTGTAGGAAGCTAGGGGTTTTAAGAGATGGAGCTTAGAATTTAAAAACATTAAAATTACATTAAAAATACAAAAGACTGCCAGTGAACATACGTGGAAATGGAATATGAGATTATATATATATATATATATATATATATATATATATATATATATATATATATATATATATATATATATATATATATATATAATAAAAAGGCTAGTTGAGTTGGAGTGTAACATATGAAAGACAGAAATGTGAAATAAAGCCAGGAAGATAAGATGGGAACAATTTGTGAAATGTCAGACAGGGGAGTTTTTATTTGATTTCAGAACCAATAGGTAGTCATTGGGGTTTAATGACTATGGGAATTACATGGGAAGGAAAGGAAAATAACTTTGCCTGCTATGTAAAGAATGATTTATTGTAGATATGACACAGAGAGGCTCAATTAAGAGGCTGTTGTAGTAGGCAAGAAGATAGGTAAGGGGTGAGTTTCTGGAGTAAGGGAGATTCATGTTCCTGAGTTCAAATCTGGCCACAGACATTTAGAAACTGTATGTCTCTGGGCAAGTCACTTAATTCTGTTTGCCTCAATTTTCACAGGCATAAAATGAGCTGGAGAAGGAAATGGCAAACTACTCTTTCTCAAGAAAACCTCAAATTACTGATACTGAGTGAAGCAAGGTACCAGGAAAACACTGTACACACAACAAAATTGCGTGATTATTAACTATGATAGACATGGCTCTTTCTCAGCAATTTAGTGATCCAAGGCAATTCTAATAAACTATGGATGGAAAATGCTATACAAATCCAGAGAGATAATAACTATGGAGACTGAATACAAATCAAAGCATACTATTTTCACCTTTTTTTTCTTCTGTTTTTTTTTTCTCTCTTGAATTTTCCTTTTTGTTCTGATTTTTCTCTCCTAACATGACTCATATGGAAATTATACATATATATATATATATATATATATATATATATATATATATATATGTGTGTGTGTGTGTGTGTGTGTGTGTGTGTGTGTGTGTGTGTGTGTGTGTGTATAAAATGAATATACATGAATAACCTAAAAAAGAAAAGAGAAAAATTAAAAAAAAAACATATTACTCTTGTTTACCCACAAACTATATCTTAGCCAAGCTGGCCTGTTTCTTCCCCAAATTTAATATTCTATCTCTTGCTTCCTAGCCTATCCTTACATACTCTCTTATATCCAGAGTACACTCCTTTCTCACCTTTTCCTCTTAAAATTCTTAGCTTTCTCTCCTTACCCCTAGATTTTGCATTTATTTATCTGTGGAAATGTCTTAACTCCCTGGGAGAATATAAACTATTAGGGGGCAGGATCTGTTATTCATTTTGTTTAGCACTGAACATAGTACCTCATATGGGGTCAGGAACCAATAAAAAAAAAAAACTAAAAACTGAACAACAAAGTAATAAGCAAGCAGTGAAAAGTTACTACCTGGATTAAGGTAGTAACTGAATAATAAAGAGCGGTCAAATGGGATATATGCAAAGAAGATTGAACTGGTGGTATTTAGCAAATTTGGAATGGAGAGTGAAGGAGAATAAATTGAGGATGACTCCAAGGTTGAAAACTCGGCTGAAGAGTAAGATGTTCTTATCCTACATAGCAATGGGTTTGGGAGGAAAAATAACAAGTTGTTTTAGAATTATAAAGTTTGAGGTGCCTATAGATAATGGTATTATAAGGTTCAAATCCATGTCAAATGGATATAAAATACTTTGCACACTTTAAAAAGCTATACAAATACTTCTTGTTATCTTCTTCTTCTTCTTCATACAATCACTAGTCTTCCACTTGGGTGAGGATTTCATTCCCTGAGACTTCTATAGTATTCATACTGAGGTCAAGTAACATTTATACAGCAATATAATGGTGTTCTAGTAAATATTTAACAACCAACTAAGGCTATATAAATAAAAAAAAAACTTAAAATGTCTAAGTTTAATGTAATTTACATTAAATGATTTATTTCCTACCAATTAATTAAATCAAAAATATAGAAGACAGCTTTTAAAAAATACCTGATTACGGTATTATGATTAGTCATCACTACCTTCAAACCTTGGAAATATTTAAGCATCTGATTAAATCTCTGCTAAAAGGATTCAAAGAAAGAAAAAAAAAGAAATGAAGGAAAGATAGGTGGCAGGCGAAGATAAAAATGAGTGAGTCATAAGCTTGCTGCAAAATGAAATGCTGAGATGGAGACCACATATATAAACTACTAATCACAGGTGTATAAAGTCTTGTCTCCTGCTGTTCATCCCACCCCTCCTGTAATGAATAATTTCCATGACATTGGAGTTCTCACTAAAAGATGGGTAGTAGCTTGTCAATCATTCCTAAAAGCACTGTGTTCAGATGTTTTCAAATTATCATTAGTACAGGATATTTTTGAAAGAAAGAGACAGGGAGGCAGTGTCTTAGTGCTAGTTTCTGCCATGACCCAAAACAACCTTTTAGTAGCTCACTAGGTTGATAGTGATAATGAAACAACCTAACAAGAAATGAGGGAGTACAGGAGATTAAAAGGCCGTTGGGCTTGTTCCAAAAGAAGAAGGGAATTCCACATCCAGAAGCATTATGCACTTTTCGAAGATGGTTGGAGCAAGTAAAATGACATAAGATTTGCCCTTTAGGAATTTCTAGCCAGACAAAAAAGGGAAGCAGCAAAAATCTAATAGGAAGGGACACATTTGCGAAGTGTATTGTTGGGATTACCAGTGAAATATACTATAAATACTATATATGAAAGCAGACAAAGGAATAAAGTATGAGGAATAGGAAGGGAATAAGCATTTATTAAGCCCCTTCTCTGTTCTAGATACTGTGCTAATTACCACACAAATATTATCTCATTTGATTCTTGCCCTGGGAGATAGTTGCTATTATTATTAGCATTTTATAATATGGGAAAAGAAAATCTCAGAGACAAGCAAAGGTTAAATGATTTACTAAAAATTACACAGATAGTAAGTGATTAAGGCCATATTTGAACTCATGTCTTTGTAATTTCAGACTTTTCTCTCTATTTTATGTGCTTCTTTAAGGATCCTCAGAGGGTAGTCATTAGTTGTAGAGCCATTATGATATAGACAGACAAATAGATATGGGGGGAAGAGAGAGAGAAAAAAGAGAGAGAGAAGAAAGGAGAGAGGGAAAAAGGCAAAGAAGGAGAGAGAAAGAAACAGAGAAGGAAAGAGGGAGAGAGAACAGGAAAGATTGATAATTAGTCCTGGGGGTGGGCAGAGCAGTCCTGATAATTAACCCTCTAGGGTTGTCTCTCTAAAATAGAGCCAAAGGTCAGAGCAATTGAGTATCTCTGTACCCTGATACCAGTCTTAGCAACCTTCATTAAAAATGGAAAGTCTTGCTCTCTATTACTAAAGAATAGTAACTTATCTAAAGTGACCAGAAGATCAACAATAAAGGCATCTATTTCCTTAAATTTTCTATAACTTCTCTATTCCTTAGTTTCAATCAAATATAATAAAAGGAAAGGATGCAATTCAGAATGAAATGGTCATAAGTAAGAAATTCTAATGATGGTTCAGTGTGAAAAAATAAGTGTATATAATACCAATGTACTTGTGAAAGAGACCTAGCAAAGTAACACCTTTCCTGATTCTACCCTCTCCCTTCTCAAATCCAATTTCTACTGAGCTGTCAAATAATTGTACTAAAGAACAGGTCTGATCATGCTATTCACCTCCTCAACCACTATCATTGTTAGGATAAAACAAAATCCTTAATTTGGCATCTAAAACCCATTTCAAGCTTCACTCCACTCTATTAGACTTCATTCATATTACACCCCTTCACACACAAACAACTTTCTAGCCAAGTTGTCCTGCTTCCTCTTTCCTAAATTTAGCACACTATCTCTTGCCTCCTTGCCTTTTTCTACACTGTATCTCACATTCAGAACATATTCCTTCCTCATCTTCCTCTTAAAATTCTTACTTTCCCCTCTTACCTCTAGATGCTCTCATGCTGCAAATTATTTTACACTTACTTATCTGTGGAAATGCCTTATCTCCTCAGGAAAATATAAACTCATTGAAGGCAGAGTCTATTTTTCATTTTGTCCAACACTAGCACAGTGTTAAGAATATAATAAATACTTAATAGGTGATCATTAAATTAAAGTGATGAGAGGAAGAGAGAGAAACTCAGGGAATAAAGGAGAGAGAAAGAGGAACAATGACAGAGAGACAAAATGATATAACAAGAAACCTAATAGAGTAAGGTCCCTAAGAAAGTTGGATGGATAATAATAGCTAATATTTATATAGTGCTTTAAGGTTTACAAAGCAAATCTACATCGTTCTGTATTATTTCATTGGATGCTCAAAACAATTCCATGACATAATGTTCTTTTACAACTGATAAAAAATGCTAATTGACTTGTCCAGGATCACAAAGCTATTAAGAGTCTGGTGCAAAATTAAAACTCTAACTCTAAATTCAATATTTTGAGACAACTGCTCCACGGAAGAAGTAGGGGAAAGATTAGCAAGAAGAGGACATCATGGTATAGTAGAGAGGTCACTTCACTGGGAGCCAAAAGGCCTAGAATCTAGACCTGCCTATTCCAGAAATGAACTGCATGGTCTTGGACAAATCACTGAAAATTTTCAGAGTCTGTGCTGCCTTAAATTTAAAGCCAGGCCTGTGGGTTGGATAAATTCTATTAAATTATAAAAATCTGTGATGCAGTGAATACATTTCTTCCTCTGAAAGAGAGTGAAGGAAATGATAATCAATTAAAGTAGAAGGTTCAGTGGACAAATGGAGGAAGATAGGTAATGTAGGTGTGTCCAGGTAATAGAACACATTCCCTGTGCTCAACCTAGTATCCACCATTGTGGAAGAGGATGGGAACCTCAAAAAGGCAGGATGACTGATAAGTGAAGGATATGAGTAGATTCTCTATAACTTGTTCTGGTAGGTTGGTAGGTTAATAACTATGTAGTACAGAGATAAATTACTGACTGACTGCAGAGCTTCAATTGAGATCCATACAAGGAAAGGTAATGAATCCACCCCATCTGAAGTCAACATGTGGCCTATAAATATGGATTTCTGTTCTCTGATACTTCTTAAAGGAAGAGTAGAAAAGTTATGAATCTATGAAAGCCAGAATTTCAAGCAGGAGAAGTTCAGAAGCTGAAATCAATGCTGAGATGTGCAAGAAACCAAGTATAAGTCAGGTTACAGAAGAATGACCAGCTTGATCCAACTCAAAGATAGCAAATGTTCAAACGTATATATTCATTAGCTTTGTCACATTTAGATATTAATTTGATGGGGTTATCTATATCAAATGTTTTAATTGTAAGTTTATTCTTTTTAAGACTGGGGTCAAGGTTGGAAGAGTATGATCTCCTTCTGAAATGGAGTGGGATGGAGAGAGAATGCTTTGTGATTTTTATTCTTGTCCTATCTTCATAGTAAATATGTTTTTGTAAAAGCTAATAGATGTTCATTGTTTGACATCAACTGGAATAATAATTAATGGTGGCTAACTTTCAGGGAGAATATGGGGGCTCAAGTCAATGACATTAATGATATTAAAGAAGCGACATCCTTAAGGAGAGGTATAACCACATGTATTCTGTAACAATGAGTTCAGAGTATATAGTCTGATACACATCTATAGAAGTGATATTTATATTACCAAAGATTTAACTATCTATCCCAATCTAAAGAGTAAGGTCATTTTACATTTGTTTTTGTATCCCCAAAGTACAGTGCTTTGCACATAATAGGTATTTATTAGTTTTTATTCATTTGGTTTGGATTATGTTAGAACCTTGAAGCTAGAAAAGACATAGGGAGCAACGGTTCAGACACTGTTTTGGGCAGAATATATCTGAATGCTGAGTGACTCAGAGATTTCAAATAAAGTTTATCTACTAGCAAAATACATAGTACAATTTGCTGATCTGTCCTCCCAGAATTCATCCTCTTCGTTTAAGACAACAAGCACACCATAGGCATTTAAATGAAGACATGTTGAATTTGTTAAACTGAATAAACTGGAAGCTGAGTTTTGAGTAAATAAATTAAATAAATAAAAATAAAGGAAGAAAATACCTTACCCTTAGAGATCTGGAAATCACCAATGACTAAATTACTTCCTCTTATCATTAAACAGTAATATTTCTTGATAAGATCACTGACTCATTCCTAACGACTTTTGGCAGCTAATTCCCATGTCTCACGACCAGACTTTCTGATGAAATAAAGTCAGTATTTAAGACTATAAATCAAAGCCCACATGAGAATGAGCTACCAGAACCAGCCACTGATAACTTTTCTTTACCTCCATGGCCATCTTCTCCTTAACCACTTTGTTGTCACGGGTATATCTTTGTGAAATATTCTTTTATATATGCTATCTCCCCTATTAAACTACAGGCCTCTTGAGGACAAAGATTATCTTTGGTTTTTTGTCTTTTTAATCTTCAGTGTTTGGCACATAATACCTAAAAAAGTGCTTTATTGATTCATTCACTCATCTCATGACTCAGGATGATAACAGACATTTATAATCCAAATATACTTGGTCTTCTAAATTAAAACAATATTCACTAGGGTTTGAAACTATCCCACCCCGTTCCCTACATTCTTTGTTTAATAACTCACTGTGACACCTCCTTTTAGAAAGTATCATAATAAGAAGCCATTAAATCATCAGTAAGCAAATTAAAAAGTATTAAAAAAAATCCCATGTCCATAACCTTGTCAAAAAATTCTGACACATTGTGAAGAAGACGACAGTTATCTTAGCCACAGTGATTCCAGTAGGGAAAAAAATAATGAGTTTCTAAATTTATCAAATAGGAATATAACAGTCAGGGGAGAGAAATGCCCTAAATTTGTTTCATATATGGTAAATCCCACTCATTACTATCAAATTGATTAAATTTATTAAGTGAATATTTTCACAGCTTTTTAAAAAAATCATATCCAGCCCAAGGGCCTGATTTAAAGAGACACTTGGTAATTTAACACCACTGATGGGTTGGAGGAAGAATGAAGCATATCACACGGCTGGCTCCCGAGTTCTTGTGCAGGCAAGGCATTTTAGTCTACATGAAAACAAATAACTAGTTTGAATTATTTCCTTATTCTAATGAATTTCCACATGCTTTTTGAATGACAATCTATTAGCTATTTCCCATTGCATTTCTCATAAACAGTTCAAATTCAATACTTCTAATACCTGACTACATATTTGCTCACCCCCTCCCTAAAAAATAAATCTCTCCTTCCTAACTTTCTTATTTCTGTCAAGGTAACCCCCACCAAAAGGTGAAGAAACAGACAGCTCCTCCCAGCATTTCCATTTATGAAGAGCGAGAATCAGTCATCCTTTTCCCATCCACCTACACTCCTCTGGACTTCACCATCATGCCCAGGAAACTCAATAAATGTCAAGATCACTTCAACCCTGAAAGTCATACCTCATCTGTACCCCCAATTCCTGGAACCCTCCCTCTGATGGAAAAAGCAAAATTGCAGAGCTCTTCTCAGAACCTCCATTTAAGTAGAGGACACAGATCAGACTCATTTCTTACATGGCTGCCCTTTTCTAGATTTTGCATCAAACTTTCCCCATCTCCTCTCCACAACACACACACACACACACACACACACACACACACACACACCCCTTCACAGGTTATCCTCTCCCTTTTTTAGCTTTTGTGTGTATGTGTGTGTCTGCCCTCATTAGATTTTAAATTCCTTGAGGACAGAGACATGTTTTTCTTTTTCTTTTCATATTTCCAGCATAGTTCTTGGCACATGATAGGCATTTAATAAATGTTTATTGACTCATTACCCAGATTACCAAATTCAGAGACATCAACTTTCTTCTAACTTGCTCCCACAACATCCAATCAATTGCCAAATCATCAATTCTACTTCCCACATTCATTGCCTTTGCTTCATTCACAAAACTACTACCCTATTTCAACTATAATTAGCCAAAATATTGCAATTGTCTTTTAATTGTTCTTCCTATCACAAATTTCTCCTTTCTTCAATCCATCATCCATACCATTAGCAAAGAGCTATTAAACTTCTTGCCTTGCCATTTCCTCAAGATTCTGTGTTACCACCTGTCTGATGACAGGAACAAATAATGATGAATGTTGGAGGGGATGTGGGAAAACTGGGACACTAATGCATTGTTGGTGGAGCTGTGAAAGAATCCAGCCATTCTGGAGAGCAATTTGGAACTATGCCCAAAAAGTTATCAAACTGTGCATACCCTTTGACCCAGTATTGCTGCTATTGGGATTATATCCCAAGGAAATACTAAAGAAGGGAAAGGGACCTGTATGTGCCAAAATGTTTGTGGCAGCTCTTTTTGTTGTAGCTAGAAACTGGAAGTTGAATGGATGCCCATCAATTGGAGAATGGTTGGGTAAATTATGGTATATGAAGGTTATGGAATATTATTGCTCTGTAAGAAATGACCAGCAGGAGGAATACAGAGAGGCCTGGAGAGACTTAAATCAACTGATGCTGAGTGAAATGAGCAGAACCAGAAGATCCCTGTATACTTCAATGTTGTATGAAGATGTATTCTGATGGAAGTGGATATCTTCAACATAAAGAAGATCCAACTCACTTCCAGTTGATCAATGATGGACAGAAACAACTACACCCAGAGAAGGAACACTGGGAAGTGAATGTAAATTGTTAGCACTACTGTCTATCTACCCAGGTTACTTATACCTTCGGAATCTAATACTTAATGTGCAACAAGAAAATGGTATTTACACACATATATTGTATCTGGGTTATATTGTAACACATGTAAAATGTATGGGCTTGCCTGTCATCTAGGGCAGGAGTAGAGGGAGGGGGGGATAATTTGGAAAAATGAATACAAGGGATAATATTATTTTAAAAATTACTCATGCATATATATTGTGGAAAAAATTATAAATAAATAAAATTTTAAAAAATAATCAACAAACAAAAAGATTCTGTGTTACTTCTACAATAAAATACAAACTCTTTTATTGAAACCCTTCACAGTATGATTCCACCTGACTTTTACTCTTCCAATTTTAGCTAAAATGTCCTAGTGCTGTGCTCATTTATGACATTCCATTCCATCTCATGTCTCCGTGACTTTGTACAGTCTATTTATTCCCAATGCCTAGAATGCACTTGTTCTTCACTTCCTTGTCTTAGGCATCTCTAAGTTTAATTTATGTGACATCTCATTCGTTAAGCCTTTAATAAAATGTATTGTGTATGTGTACATACATATATGTATGAATAGATAGGTATTCCTATGTTTCTATGCCTAATACATATACACATAGACATGATACATTGGGCAGCTGGGAGAAATCTTATCTTTCCAGGTTCAAATCTGACCTCAGACACTTACTAGTTATGGGACCCTGGGAAAGTGACTGATGCGTTTGTATCCTCATTGCCTACAGTGCCTGTCATATTGAATACAGGTGGTTAATAAAAGCTTGTTGATGAATTGATACCTGTCAAAATGGATACTTTAGAATCCACGGCCACTCAAAACCACCAACTGCTCATATCACACTCAGTATAATTGTCATTCCATCTATCCACAGGGGCAGGTTGATGGTATGAGTCAGAAGGGGTTAAATACACTGATGTGAAGTTGACGTTTGATCATATGGGGGACATTGATCACTGGGAAACCAGGAATCAAAATAAGAAAAATAATAATAATAGTAATATATCACCGTTATATAGCCCTTTAAGGTTTGCAGAATACTTCACATAATTATATTAACTTTCCTATAAACTTAAAAGTCCAACATGTCTACAATGTAGCTACAATGGCTAAGGTCGAAGGGTTAATGCAGCAGAACTCTGAACCCTGGAAAGAATAACTCAGATACTG
Source organism: Sminthopsis crassicaudata (assembly GCF_048593235.1). Taxonomy (NCBI): domain Eukaryota; kingdom Metazoa; phylum Chordata; class Mammalia; order Dasyuromorphia; family Dasyuridae; genus Sminthopsis; species Sminthopsis crassicaudata. Next base: position 105,051,736 of record NC_133618.1, on the reverse strand, counting down.
AAGACTGTTGGCATATAGGTCATGTTTTCATTATAACTGCTGATCAAAGGCAAAAGCTTAAGAGGAGAAAGGCAGGATTGGGAACTGAATAGTTGATCAGAAAGATGGTTATTTGACTAGCTGGATCTCAGCAAGAAATAGAAGAAACATGGGCCCTTGTCAGTTCCAGTGCTGGTAAAATAGATTTGCCTGTATTCCTAGAAATTTAATTAAATGGATTTTAAATTAAACAGGAAAGGAAAAGGAGAAAATGTTTGTATATATCTATCAACTTAGATATCATAAAGCACAGCAACAATGATTTTGGGAAACTTCCCCTTGAGAAAATAAATAGATACTCTCTCTGAAGTGCTCCCAGTGGAATAGTTTATTCACTCGGTGTACTGTCTGGTATAATCTCATCTATGTAAATTTTCTTATTTCTGTTTGTAATTTGGCTTGGGAAAATGGCTTTATTCATTATTCACTACCCTGGATGGTCTTTGTGCAAATAGCATTTGGTGGAAAGGGAGTCAAACCTACAGATACAGCTTGGGGCATTCTTTCCTGATTAAGGGATAGCAGTCAGGAAAATCAGCATGAACCTAAAAATTGTTTCCTCTAGATTACTAATATTTAGAAGTAAGTTAGAGCAGAATGATATGATTCTAGACTGATATCCCCCTCTGAGGAGAACAAAGGAAGCCCTAATGTCCTGTTCCCTTCCTGGAAGGAAAGAAAAAAAAAAAAAAAAAAAACTCCCTTGGACAGAGATAAGCAAAATTCCATAGACAGGTTTTTATTCTTCTCTGTGAGTAAAATTAGACAAATCTATGCGGATATATACATAACATATATAGACAAAACACAAATATGCACACACACACACACACACACACACACACACACACAACATCTCTTTGCAGCTATTATCCACTGTTCCTAGTATTGCCCTCTTGAGCTGAGATGAACAAGTCTGAGCCTTCTTCTAACAGCCTTTTAAATACTTGAAGACAACTATCAGAACTCCAAGCCTTTCCCATCTCTAGGGTACACACCTCCTTTTCTTTCTTGTGTCATGAATTTAATAGCTTTCACTATCCTAATTGTTATTCTTCCAGTTTTATTCACTTAAATCTTCAACACTTTATACAGAACTTCCCAGTTTCTTTTAAAATTGTCCATTTGATCATTTCTTATGGCACAATAATATTCTATTACATTCATCTATCACAAATTGTTTAACTATTCTCTAGTATGATCCCTTAGTTTTCAATTTTTATCTACCACAAAAAAAAATTGGTACAAATTTTTTTTGCACTTACAGATCCTCTTCCTCTTTCTTTAATTTCTTCAAGGTATAGATCTAGTAGTGGTATAGTTATAATATAGGATATGCATAATTTGTTAATTGTCTGGGCATGAATCCAAATGACTTTCCAGAATGGCTGAACAATTCACAGCTTCACCAATACTATGTCTGTGGAACAATTGTCACCTCTTTGGTCATCCTTGCCAGTCTGTTGTTGTTTGTTCTTTGTTCTCCAAGAGGACATCAGAGAGGTGACACCATGATATGCAAGTGACTTAAATTTAAGTGATGAGGGGCTGTGCAAAGTTACCAGCCTCTCTTTCTCCTCCAGAGCATCTGCATCCAATGGCCAGATATAGATCAGACCAAGTAGAGATGGCTTAATCTTATAGACATAAAGTAGAAGCTCAAAGTTACTTTAATTAGCATTTCTCTAATTATTAGTGATCTAGAAGAATTTTTTCCAATTTGATTGTTGATAACTAGTTTATTTATCAAGAATCCACCGTAACCTCCCTTCCATGACAACCAGGACTTTTGTGGAAGAAGTTTCTTACAATAACCTACTACTTAAATGAAAAAAACAAAGCTCTTTGTGCTCATTACATTTCAATATATAAAATGTTAGAAAGACAAAAACATGAGTAGGCTATCAAAATCAATTTACATTTTCATAAGTAACTATAGCTAATAGTCTTTTCTCATTTTAATGGGTGTTTACTTAAATGGGCAAGTCAACTACCATGTAAAATATGTAGCAATTAGAGGGCTATCACTAGATATCAGACATTATCTCCTATTGCCATCATTTTTCATTGCTAATTCTTTAAAGGAAAAGCATTAGAACAATAATTCTATCTGGAACTTGTGTTTGCTTTCCACAATTGAATAATCTCTTTGTTCAGCACCACATTCTTTAGAAATGTGAGATTTCTCCATTTCCCTCATGAGTTATATTGTGGTAATCATATATCCAATTACATGAGGCATTTTTAATCAACTTTTATAATCATTCATGGGACCAACAAAGAACTATCTAGCTACTTTAATATGCTCTCTTAAGTACTCTTTATTTTTCCTAAGGCAGTGAAAAATCAAATAAATAATACTTGGAAATGATATCTTTCTAAGTTCAAGCTTATATCTGTCAGAACTCCTGAAACTTTGGACCTTTTCCAGTCACAAAAATAAATCACCACCAAGTAAGTAGCCCACTAATTACTCTAAAAGAAAGGTGACAATTGTCTATTACATATTGACATAAACATGTGTACATATTCACCCACAGACGTCTTAGTGGAGGCCTTCTGTGGAAGGAAGACAGGTGGTGGACTTGACAGGCTGCCTTTGCACAATATGAATCTAACTTTCACTTAGACTGACAAAGTCACTACTGTGAGGGAGTATTTAGCAGAAATGACTTTTTGAGGCAGCCAAATTGACAGACATGTGTGCCCCATGCTGGGTGAGTAAAAAGCACAAACAATACTAATGTAGAAAGAGAATTATGCTTTTGCTGCTAATAGACAATCCATGAGAACTTTATAGAAAAATGCATGCATGTTAAGTCAAATGGGTGACCCAAGCAAGCTAAATATTCACACTTCCTTACATGTTTCTTGAAAACTGCTTTCACCATGATCTCCAGGTTTTCTCTTATTTAATGAACAAGGGTTAAAAGGAATATGCTCACATAGAAAGAGCTACACAATTTACTTACACCTATGCCTAAGATACCCAGTGAGAGAAACAATGAATTGGACTCCCCCTCTTAGAGTCCCCCTTCTTGTAAACCACTATTACATGAAAAGTCATCAGTAGTTCATTTAATTTATTTCTAACATAGCCACAAGCCAGCCAGCTATCATTCTGGAAAGGATCATTCTGGGAAAGACACACTGCAAGGCCTGGAACTCATGCGAATGTATCCAGGTTTTTTAGGTTGGTTTTCCCTGCAGACAGGAGAAAAGACCTAAAATCTACCTGTGAATTCTAGGAATTGTAACCCCAAAACAGACAGTGGTCTATTCTTGCTCCAGGAATGACTGGGACTACAGGAGCTCTGAGTAAAGGGTAGATTTCCCACTGGGTCAGGAATTTTTGAATGAAATCAAGACAGAAGAAGGGAACAGATGGGAGCCAAGGGCAAAGTGACTGGGGGCAGCAACAAGGAGGTAAAAGGCAATGGCAGCAGCGAAAGAGAAAGAGAAAACTCCGGCTGTCTTTAGGATGCATGGTCTATAGCATTTAGAACACTACAACTCTCAGAATCCACGGTTTGGTTTCTGACCTTTTCCCAGCCCTCCCCATCTCTCCTTCCCAAATCAGGCCAAATACCCAGTCCTGGCCATGCAAGGATTTACAGAAAGCACTAGCTAGTGGTGTTAGTTTTGAGAAGAGCAGACTTGGGGAAAGTAGTATTATCAACTCTCTAAACAGCTGTTACTTAGAAATCTGATCCCAAAGGACAGAACTAAGAGCAATGGGTAAGAGATGCAAAGGGAATGCAAGCCTTGACATAAGAAAAAAATCTTCTTAACAACTAGAATTATCCCATAGTAGAATGAGCTGATGGGATCCAATCAGTTCTCCCTCACTGGAGGGAGTGTATGTTATAGAGGGAATGCGTATTGTAGAGGGAATATATGTTGCAGAGGGAATTCTTTCCAGGTTGTCAGTTTGACTAGATGATCTCTGAGAAGGCAATATAACATTCTTGTGTGATCCTGGAAAAGTCATTTAATCTCACTGTACCTCAGTCTCTCCCTCTGTAAATAATAAGAACAGTTTGACTCTGGACAAATCACTTAAATTTCTCTGTGCCTCGGTTTTTTCATCTGTGAATAATAATAGTGCCTACCTCATTGGGTTGTTGTAAAAAGCAAATAATAATGTAAAGAAAGGGCTCTGTAAACCTCAAAGTGCTAAGTAAATATAAGCCATCACTATCATTTATTCATTCATTCCTCCAACCCTGAGATTCTGTGAAACTTCTCTTACAAAGTGTACTAGATCTTAGAGAGATACATAAATGGAGTAGCTAAATGGTAGAGTTCTAGGCCCAAAGACATGAAAATTGGAGTTAAAATTCCACCTGGACCCAGAGTCAAGAAAACCTGAATTCAATTCTTGACTCAGACACTTACTATTTGAGTGACACTAAGCAAGTCCTTTTGCTTCAGTTTCCTCCTCTGTAAAATGGGGATAATAATATTGGCTAGCTCCCAGAGTGGTTCTGAGAATCAAATGAGGTAATAATTGCAAAGTGCTTAGCAAGATGCCTGGTATGTAATAAACACTATGTAAATATTAGTTATTATTATTAAATGTGAGTTATATCTTCATACAATACCCTTCTCATACTAGAGAGTACATGGATTATTAATCCTATTTTACATATGAGAAAAGTGAAACTCTGAAGGACTAAGTGAGATTACATAGCAAGTTTGTATCTGAGGCAAGAGAGCAATCCCAGTTCTCTTGATTCTAAGTCCATGGCAACAAAGAGATGCTTTCATCCATTACCACACCAAGGTTCAATGTCTCAGACAGCAATAAGACCAAGTACTCCATGTATTTCTATACTTTCTAGGCCCAGGATGAAATGAGAGAGCACTTTATTCTTGTAGTTTTGCAAAAAGTAAATCTTTCTCACCCAAGAACCAAGGAAGTGTTTGAAGAAGGAAAATGTCATCTTCCTTCTATAGACTCAGTAGGATCAGGGAACATTGAAAATTAGGGTAAGGAATAGTTAATTCTTCAGCTGAAGTTAATACCAATGAGCCAAGAGCTCTTCACTAATAGTAGAAAAATTAAATAATGACATTAGGAGGTGCCTTCTACATTGCCATGTGCATGTATTCCCTTTTACTGGAGTGTAACTTAATGTTTGTTTAAATGAATTTCCTATCATTTAATATGTGGAGTCATGAGAACTAGATTTTTAATCATGGCTCTAAAACAATATATACATAATTTTTTGTCTTTTTTTAATCCCTGGGACATAGCAAAGGGCCTTGCCTATAACAAGCACTTGATAAATGGTTGTTGACTGACTGCTTTTATGTTTATCATACATAAGCTAAGTAAACTTTATATTAAATATTATTATTTACAAATTTGCAAACATCCATAATGAAAAAAATCAATAATCAACAGCTTGAGAAGCTTGTTTTGCATTTCTTTGCCAGCCATCTTTCAGCTCTAGATATTTTAATAGGATAAAAAGTGACTGAGTGATTTATAGTAAGAGTATTGTCCTGAATAAAACTTGTGTAACTAAAACTATGATATAGTCCCAGGTGAATAGCTGTGTTAAGTAATCTTAGGAGTGTGTGACTTTAATCATCTTTATGTTAAAATATATTGGGTAAAAGGTGGCCCTGACCTGTGATGCAAAAGCTAGATCTGTAAATATAAAACCTGAAATCAAAATGTTATGACCTGCTTAAGTCATGGGATTATAATTGAGTCTCTTCATGAGCTAACCTTCTTGAGTAAAACAGCTAACCATTTGCACCATGGGTTGACTAGCGTAAGTCATACATAAATCAAGAGACTTATAAATAACTTAATTCTGTAGCTTGTGGCCTTGGACCAAACTGGGTGGACTGCAGACCACCATCTTTGTTTCTTTTAATACAGGTTCATTTATTTATCCTGAAAGATTTCCCAGTTTCTTTTTTACACATCTAATGGTTAAATCAACAAGCAGGGCTCTGTGACAGGTACTGGGATACAAGAAAAGGCAAAAGACTATTCCTGCTTTTCAAGGATCTCAGTCTAATAAGGAGACGATATGCAAATAATTACATTCAAAGAAGATTATACATATATATATATATATCTATATATATATAACATAAAAAGATCATCTTGGAAGCAAGATCTTAACATTAAAGGAATTATGAAAGGCTTCTCAAAGAAGGAAGGACTTTTGCAGGGAATTGAAGGAAGTCAGGAAAGTCAAAAGGTAGAGATGAGGAGCAAGAGAATTCCAGTCAGAGAAGATGGCCAGAGTTGGGAGACAGGTGCAAAGAACAGCAAGAACGCCAATGTCATTGAATCATCAAGTACAGTAAAATATAACATTCAGTGCACCCCTTGAGAATCACTGTAGTCAAACATGAGGTGCTCTAGAATGTGTCTGGCAACTTCATACATTTCCTTGCTATTTGTCCCACATTGGGATCTCACTATCATGTTTTCCAGGCCATACTGTAGGAGGTACTTCATATGGTACTTGAGCAAATTTCTTGGATGAGGTACATGTTACTAAATTCCAAACTGGAATGAAGTTATGGCATATTTCATTCTCCCTCTGAGGTTAATATGCTAAATCATAGGCAATTTCACAGGGCTATGAAACTCTAAGAGAATCTTCTGCTTTTAAAGCCTTCCTGTGTGCAAACTGGCAACCAGCATGCTTCAGCCACAGTGGAGCCTCAAACTCCTTCCATCTGGTACCAGCCAGGATTCTAGCAGCAGGTATTTGGATCAAGTTTAACAAGCCAATTATTCATTGAGGAAATATACATAGATGTGTGTGCCATATGAAGCTATATTAAATATATTTCAATCTAACTAAAGCACGGTTTAGGTATGACAGGGAGGGATAGGACAGGTGCAAAAGGCACCCAGTAAAGTTTGACAGGGTTAATCAAAGCAGTCTCAAATTTGGGTTCTTGCTTTTTAAAGAGTCAGAAATTGCAGAGCAGGTTGTTAAGAGTTCTGCCTAGTGAGCTGGCTTGCAACCCATTCCTGGCCTGGGCCAGGAACAGTTAGAACCAGAGAATTGGCAAGTTTTGAGGATTTTTTTGTTATTGTTGTTATTTTTAGCAGAAGGGAAGAATTGCTCCATTTTAAAAGCATGACCTCTGAATACAAATTGGAAAAATTACAAGTCAGGACAGAAGATGTATCTCAATTTACTCGGTCCATCATTACATACTCACAATTTTCTTATCCTGTGCTTGGCACAGAGTAGGCATCTAATATATTTTGGTTGATTGGTAAATCCATTATGTAAGTAAAACATAAAAATTTCTTGTGTGAGCATGTATATGTAATATCACATAAATATACAGAATTATATATTTATAATATATAAATATATATCATTATGATATTTTTAATAATTATAATTTATTATATTACTATATATATGGAAAATAAAGTATATTTACATGAAGTAACAATAATTTATAATACAGCATACACAGAATCCCCTTCCCTCAGAGAGAAAAATATGAGCATAATTGTTCCTAACAGAAAATATAGGTTGTTAACTATTTTCTCTTTAGTTCTTCTTTCTACACTTTTGCCATTCTTTGGATACACTGAGAAGAAAACTTCTATAGAGTTCTAACAACTTTAACAGCTCACTTAAATCTTTGTTAATAATTCTTTGACAAAGAGGAACAACCTTCTAATCAATCAATCCAGTATTTATTAAATGCTTCTTATGTTCCAGGTTCTCTACTGGATACCCAGTGGCAACATTAGATTGGAAGGGAGGGAGGTGATGAGTGGAGGAAGGAAACAAAAGTTGAAAAGACATCAAGAAGCATGAAATAGTTTAAACAATACCAAATCTTAAATCCACATATGTAAAGAGTATTCTATACTTGTCACAAATCCCTGTTATCTTTAAAAGGACTATTGAAATCTCTATAGAAGACATTATAATAATGTCAGAATAAGCAATGTGTAGCAAAGATGGTCACATATGGCACCAAAATTCATTATTGACGGCACTCTACAATCTCTATTCACCTATATATCTTTTTCCCCCCTCTCTCATCTCCTTTTCAATCTCTTCCTCTTCTTTTCCACAGCGAATGCCTAATCAAGGTTTTTAAGCCTATTAGTTGTATTCATTGGCACTCATGGGTATTGTTTAGTCCCATTGGTGACATTTAGGTTACTTAAACTAGTTATTTGAAGAAGGGTTCTTAACTTGAGGTTTGTTAATTTTTTTAAGTATATTTCAACTTTATTCAATAAAATCAGTATCCTTTGTAATCCAAGGTATTAAGTTTTAATTACCTAAAAATATTTATAAACTTCGGCAGACTGCCAAAGGGATCCATGCTGCCTTCTCTAAATTTGCTAAGAAATATTAACATGAAAACAATAATCTTTATTCTCATTTGGCATAAGAGAATAGAAAACAAAGAGCCTCTGGAATTCTTCTATTTATCTGAATTCTGGATCATCACCTGGCTAAAAGGACCAGTTACACCAGAAATTCTCAAGGAACGAGTGCAGTTCTTTTCTGATTATGTCACACTCTTAACCTATTTATAGCTCCTAGCTCATGCCGTCAGCACAAGATCAGACATTTAAAGAAAACATACTCATAGCATCTCTAGAGTTTCTGATGATCACTCTCAGGAGTCATTTGAAATAAAAGCTACAATTCTCTTAACAAGAATAATTTGTTTTCTCTTTCTCCCACCAGCTTTCTGAATGAATGAAGCTGCTGTCACACTGTGACCTTATGAATTCAGGAACCACAGGGTCTACCATTAAATTGGCTCCAATCAATTGCTAATCATCCAGATGTGGCTTCTAACATCAGAGCTAAAAGCTAAATAAAGATGCCACACACATCAGCTTCCCCTTGCCTACCTCCCAGGCTTACAACTCCACCCATGTTTTGCAGACACAGAACATCCAGGTGCACAGTGGTGAGGCAGCATAATTAAAGGGATACTGGGCAAGGATTACGTCCACCTCGGTAATCCATACCAGGAGAGAAAAGCTGCTCTATATCTATTTCTCCAGCAAAAGGCTGTAAAGTGTATGATGGATAGGAATTCCTGCTGTTTGAATGAAGAGTTGGAATATGGCTTCAAGCTCCTTTTCTGATTCATGTAAATGGAAACTTCTCATGAAAGTGATTCTCTAGGCTTCTGTTCTTAACATAAGAATTTCTAGTACATATAGACTAAATAAGGGAAGTCATAAAGAAAAATAAGTTTTGAGGAGGTAGGGTGGACTAGAAGGAAATTAAGCAATTTGGCACGTGGAAACCAAAGGAAATAACAAAGACAAGAACTTCCGAAGGACTAAAAGTACATGTCAGCATGAGGGTAGCCTTGGGCTCAAGCACACAGCCCAGAACACAGTATAAACTATGAAATCCCCTTGGCTAGTCATCCATTAGCAAATGTCAAGTAAGCTATATCAATTGAAGCTGAGATACAAGGAATAGGCAGTCAAGAAACAATCTTATTCATAATCCAGCTGATCCTACTTATTAGCCACTACTCCTATTTGGAAACAGTTGCCACCAGCAACTAGTGCTCTCACTTTCTCACCTCCATTCATGACCAGGAAGGTTATTGGAGAAAAGCAGCTGTGGGAAATTATGCAGCAAGGAAAATTATGAATCTCATCCCTGGGGTATTCTGGTCCCTCAACAGATAGACCAGCTTCCCAAGCTGAACAGTTTTATGGATGAGCATCTAGATATCTCAAGGTGAATATCAGGAAATTATATTTAGCATGAGGGAACAGCTAAGACCAACTAAGGTGGGAAGCAGAAAGCCTTAAATGGCAGAAAAACAGTACGGCTGGATCGTAGATTATATGGAAGGGAATGAAGTGGATAAAGACTGGAAAGATATGAAAGGGCCAAATTATGATGAACTTTAAATGCCAAATGAAGGACTTTATATTTAATTCTCAATTTAACAAAGAACTCAAAATTTGCCATCTTGCTAAGTTTAAATTATGCCTTGATTATTTTGTTTGAAGTGAATTCCCAGATCATCAGATCCACCCTAATCAAAGTCAAGCACAAAAACACACTCCAAAGCCAAAAGCAAGTTGTTTTGTTTTTTTAATTATCCATTCTTGAAGACAACCATAATGCTTTTCCTTCAGTTAAAAAGGCCTGCTGGTCTGATGAACTGGAAGGAAGAGGTGCATGAATTGAGGAGAAAACAGGAAGGGCCCCCAGCTCCCCATAATTTTTTTTCTTCTTTGCTTATCACTGGTGCTTGAAATTCCATCATAGAGTCATTCCTCTGGAATACAATCTTATTTCCACAAAATTCAAATAAACACAAGCAATTAGTTATAGGCCAGGAAAAGAAACTGATTGTTTATTAGATCTTAGCCAGATAAAAAAAAGAAAGAAAGAAAGAAAGAAAGAAAGAAAGAAAGAAAGAAAGAAAGAAAGAAAGAAAGAAAGAAAGAAAGAAAGAAAGAAAGAAAGAAAGAAAAAATAAGTCCAGAACATAGGCAGAGACAGAGTTGATCAGTCAAAAAGCATATATGAAACATGCTGTTTGCCAAGCACTGTGATAAATTATGAGGATACAAAGGCAAAAACAGTACCCTTTTCCAAGGAGCTTAAATTTTAATAGTTGAGACATTTATATGAATATATGTATATGTATACACATATGTGTGTGTGTGTGTGTATATATATATATATATATATATATATATATATATATACCTGTATATGACCATATGGATGAGTATATATGAATGTGTATACACATATATACATTATATATAAACAAATATTTAAATATAAATACATATACATATATAACATATACATATATAATATAATTACACATATAAAGATGATATATAGATATCTATGTGGACATGTATGTGACATACGTGACCACACATTTTTTTTATATATACACACAAAGGAGACTATGAAAAGATATCTGAGAGAGAAAGGTATTATCAGCTGAGAGAAAAAGACCATTTACAGAAGGTGAATTTGGAACCAGAACTGAAGAAAGTTAGGAAAAAGCAGAGGTGAAGAAGGACATTCCAAGCATGAGGAAGAGCCAGTACAAAGGGACAGAGATGAGAGATGGGGCAGTAAGCCAATGTGGCTGGGCTAGCCAGAGGGAATAAATGTAAAAACACTAGAACTGTCATGGGAGACCAGGGTATGAAATGTTTTAAATAATGGGATAACTCTATTTTTGATCCTGGGAGTAATAGAGAAGCCACTGGAGCTTGTGAAGTACAGCAATGATGTGAACAGACTTAAGAAAAATCATCTTAGCAACTGGATAAAAAAAGGATTGAAATGAAGGCTCATCATAAAGGCAGATCAGTCAGAAAAAAACTGCCATAATATGAGGAAGAGATGCTAGTGGTTTAAAGTCAGGTAAGGACTGTAAGAGTGAAGAAAAGGGGATGTATGAGAGATGTTGTGAAGGTAAAAAAGACAAGATTTATAACAGCTTGAATAGAAAGCAAAAAGCTGAGGAAAACAGCAGTTCCTGGTGCTTTTGAAAGTGCTTTTGAAGCATCGGTTACTTAATTAAAGCCTCAAAACAATTTCATGTAACATATTTCAATGTTATATATTTTTAAAAGAAGGGACTTAACCCAAGATCACAGAGAGAATAAAAAGAAGTAGACAAAGAGCCTAGCTTTTTTTTATTTCTAATCCTATTCCACACAAAAAAATTAAGAATTTTTCAAGCCTGGAAAGTCATGAACCAAAGATGAGTGAAATAAGCACAACAAGAGAATACTGTACAGAATATTTGCAAGACTGTGTGATGATCAACTATGATGGATTTAGTTCTTCTCAGCAATACAGGGATCCAAGATGGAAAATGTCATCCACATTCAGAGAGAAAACTATGGAATGCAGATAGCAACATACTATTTTCACCTTTTTGTTTGTTTGCTTTCTCATTCTCACAGTTTTTCCTTTTTGTCCTGATTTTTATTTTTCATCATGATGAATATAGAAATGTTTACAATAAGTGTATACATACAACCTATAGCAGATTGCCTGCTGTTTTGGGGAAGAAGGAAATAAAGGAAGGAGGGAAAAATTGGAATTCAAAAAAATTGGAACTTACAAAAAATAATGTTGAAAACTATCTTCACATGAAATTGGAAAAATAAAATACCATTGAGGGAGAAAAGGGTATTTTCAAAAGAAGCTCATGTGGAACCTAGTAGTTAGACTTCCAAAGAGTTGATTCTAATACCAAGAGAAATTTTTGAAAGAACTACAGAACAGTTATTCAAGGGTAAATGCTGAGAAACAGAAATTTAATGATCAAAAGGCACTTGGCCAAGCCCAGTTCATGAAACAAACTAAACGCTCACAGATTAATCATCAAATTAATATTTTAACTCAGTGGGAAGTTAGATTTCAGCACTCCTTAGTTATTTGTTTCGTTCAGTACAAGTCCTTCTATAGCAGAAACCAATCCCTTTGTATTCTCCCCAATAAAAACTATGCTGGCCCTAAGTAAGCATGAATGGATACTCAATAAATACTTATTGTGTGAAATATAGCTTTCAGTTCCTATCAGTAGATCAGGGAGGTGCAATTATTTTCCCCTTCTTAATCACAAAGTAAAAGTGAATACCCTACACTATTACCACTACCCCCACCTGGAAAAAAAGATGCTTATTAATATCAGCAACAAATGAACCAGTCGTCCAAATAATGAGATTACTCCAGAGTCCCTGCTCCTGATCATTAGGATGATATATGAATGCAAATCAAATTACCATTATCGCTGACAGGTAAGCCACCTTGATGCTAGTGAAGTTCAAGCTAATTTGGGCAAATTTATCATCTTCATGTAAGTAGAGTATAAATGCATTTGTTGTCTGAACTATTTCAAAGAAAGGCCCCATATGAACCAAAATATTTCTAGTAGTATCTAAATAAAACAAAATACTAGAAATAAAGTGGGTGCCCATTAGTGGGATGGTGGCTATATAAATTGTAGTTCATGACAAGGGGAAAAAGCACTAAATTTGGCCAGAACCATCTGGGATGCAATTTCAGATCTGCTACTCACTAAGGGGGTGAATATTTACCCTATCCATAAAATGGGAGTGATACTTATTGTACTCTCCACATCAAAGTGTTATTTTAAAAAGAAACACTAAAATTTGTAAACTATAAATGTTTATAACTATTTCCATAAGGTTCTTTATGTCTTTTTTCATTCATATCAGTCTCTATTTCCATTTGCAAACTAGTAACAGATGGGTTTGTTTTTAATGTGCTTTTAATCCAATTAAACATTTAGTAAAAACCTACGTAAAAGGGTGCTAGAGGTGACAGAATAAACTTAAACTAAATTTGAGGTAACAGAACAAGCATTAATTGAATAGGCTAATTCAGCACATGTCCTCCACCCACTCTATCCTTTATACCCATTCCCTCCCCATACATGAACAAGCATAGGCACACACATACACACACACACACACACACACACACACACACACACACACACACACACTCCCTTTTAGAAAAAATAATGTAAGATGTCCAAATGATTACAAGGTAATTTGGATGGAATATCAAAAACCTGTCAATCATCCCCAGGTTTTCTGACTGACTTCAGAGAGTAGAAAGGACCAAAGACCACAATCCATAGTAAACAGAATTGATGTAGTACTATTTGGAGGCATAACAAGCCATGCTCTTCTGTGACCACCAGGGAGCAATATGTTCCAACTCTCTAGAATACCATTATTTAAGCTAGGACTGGGGAACAGTAGGGAAAAAAATGTAGTTTGGGAATTCAGGTCCTATCCACTGGGGTTAGTTTTGTTTTATAAATACTTCTAGTTGCCTCACGTTAGTTATTATTTCCAAATTCACGTAACTGATTTCCCTTTGCCCTTTTTTAAAGGAGAAAGTTTGGCAGATCTATAATAGGAAAGGTATAAAGAATTCAGATCTACCAGGATAGAGAGTCAAGAATTCTCCAATCTCGGATCATAAGATGCCCAATGATTTGCCAAGAGTCAACACAGTATATGACACAGGCAGAATTTGAACCCACAGCTTCCTAAGTCCTCTGATAGCTTTTTGCAACACTCAATAATCAAATAAACTCTAGAAAATGTATTCAAGGTTCACCATTATGATGTCAAAAGCAAATAGAAATGAGAACTGCTAATTATAGCTCTCATAAGAATTTGTGCAGGCTACATATAGACTTAGAAAACCACATATTTACATTTTCCTTTTTTTAGTACATCAACACATTAAAATCAAATAGGAACTCTATTTTAAGCTGGTATCTTCTCTAGCCTTGAAATTCATGGGAGATATGGCTTCCAAATATGTGAAGGCTATCATGTGGAAAAGAGATTACATTTACATCAATCAGTCCTTAATGATCATGTGTCTATGCATCATGTCAAGCTCTGGGAAAAAAAAAAACAAAAAACAAACAAACAAACAAACAAACAAAAAAAAAAGTAGCCCTTGCCCTAAAGAAGCTTACATTTTATCCTCATATTCCCTAACAATTTCAACTGGTAAAAAAAAAATTGTTTTGGGAGGTTTTAGATCCCCCTTCTCTAAAGAATCTTCAAGTGTCTCCATGATCTCTTGGTGGGAAATAAGTTGAATTATATGCCTTTCGAAGGTTTTTGAACTCTAGAATTCTTTGATTCTACATGATTTAGAGATCAGTATTTACCAGATTTCAAATTTCAGGTTGGGGTTCATAAATTAAAAGAGGAAAAATACCTGGATTCAAGAGGAAGGCTTCCCTAAATCAATACCAATAAAACACTAGAATAAGTAGGAAGGCAACAAACATTATTAATGTAACAAGATTATTAATGAAATCTTATGAAAACCAAGCTCTTGAAATGGCAATCACCCTACCAGAAAACACTTAAGATGACTTTCTAAATCATAAAAAATGAATTTCACAAACATAAAAAGGAGAAAGCAGACTAAACAATATGAAAATATAGGTTGTTGATGAAATGCAAACTTAATTCAATCAGTAATGTGATATAGCAGCCAAAAACATTAATGTTATCTTGGACTGTATTAAAAGAGATGCATCTTCCAAGTATGAAGAGATATGAGAATAATCTTGTAGTCCCTTGCTCTGGGTCAAACCATTTCAGATATAGATGTATAATTTTAGGAAATGCGTGAAGAATGTCCAAAGAAGAGAAAGGGTGCTTTTTAAAAAGAGCCTCAAATGTATATTCCACAAGGATTAAGAATGTTCAGTCTGAAAAGAAAATGTTCAGTTTAAAAATTAAGATTAAGAATGTTCAGTGTGGGAGACATGATAACTATTTTCAAATATTTGAAGGATTTTTTTAAATGGAAAGGGGATTTAATCTGTTTGCTTGTTGCCAAAGATCAGAATTAGTAGTAATACCTGGCAGCCAAAAATGTGAGTGTATCTAGCTATCTATGTATATCCCTATATATATGCATATACATATATATATATATCACACATATATACATTTATCATGAGATCTATGTTTGACATAATTTTTTAAAAACTTTCTACAATTAGTGTTGTTCCAAAGAAGAATGAGTTTTTATTGATAATTCTGAGTTCTTATTGTAAAAGTTCAACAAAAAGTTAATTGATTGCTTCTTGGATATGTGTGAAAAAAGAATCTTTTTCAGGGTTAAGTTGACCACTGAGATCCATTCCAGTGCTAAAATTCTGTCACTCTGTGTACCTTTTCTCAGGAAAAAAATTTACTACAAAATCAGTCTCCCAGAGCCTGATGTTTTTTTACACATTTTTGAGCTATTCTCTTCATATTCTGCGAATTTCTCTGAGTTCTAAACCATCCAATCAACTCATAATCCTCCTATTTCCCACTTGCCAATTTAATATCCATGATATGTCCTGATTTCTAATATTTCTATTTAATTTAACATATTCATCTGCCTTATTTCTGCTTTGCTGCCAATCCACAGGCTAATCAAAAACCTGGGCAATTTTAGGTGCTCGTTCTTTTCCTAAGTGTAGGAAGAAGGAAGGGTGCATTGCTCATTTATTCCCCAAACTGATAGTCTAGAATTAGGAACATAACTATGCCCCCAAAGATTCTTTGTACATCCAAAAGAAGAATGTCATCCTCTCAGTCCCAGAATTAGAGATAAGGGATGGGAATGAGAAGGATACAATAGCTGGAAAAGAGAATAGAATCTTTTTCTAAATATTTATTTTTTCCCAGAAAAATTTTTCAGCTGAAGGGTCCTGATACTTTCCACCTACTTACTCTCCACCTCCAGTTATTTTCTAAACGAGATTAATGCCAGACGCATCTCCCTCAATAGTCCCTCTTAAAGGACTTTTCTTTTTTTGGCTTTGAGAGGTCAAGAGTAAGAGATGGAGTAAAACACTCCTGGGCTTTGTAGTGTTCATCTTATTGTAGGAATAGTTAAAACTGCTGTTGAATTCCTTTCCATGTGTCTACTGAGTGATTTCTGGTTATGTGGTGTGTAATTTGGGCCTCTCTTTAGTTCATATATTAGTTAGGAATTAGCAGATAAATAGTAGATATAGGAGCTTATATTTCTATAAATATCTGATTTTTTGGGTCTCTATGAGGAAGCAGTATCTCTCTGTGAGATTACAGGACTATGTTTCCAATATATTTCTGTCTTCCTTGCTTTTTGCATCCTGTCATTTCTCAGTGCTTTCCCATTTCTGCTGTGCACACAACTGGTTGCTAATACTTTTGTCTCAAGAAATATTGGCAGAGATAAGGGTCAGAAAAGAAAAGCAAATAGTTGATGGGTCCTGATGCACCTGATCACATTCCTTGAAAGTTAAGTCAGGCTACTTATTCTTTGAGTATTTGGAATATATGTTTACTTACTAAGCCATGGAGAAGAGCATTTTGAATTAATCTATAATAGAAATACCTGGAGGATAGTTTTTCATGGACTTTATCGAACATATGCATTCACCCAATATGTCATGCTCTTCTATTTATTTTTGATGAGCTGGCCCTTCTTCATAGATTATTACCGGCAATTTTTATAACTCCAGCACACAAGTCAAAATAAATGGTATTCAAGCAGAAGTACTTGAAAATTGGCTCCTGATATTTATTTTAATCCTTTTGGATGAAGTTACAGTGCAATTGATTCCTTTCACAACTTCCAAAGTCACAAGAAGCTTACCAAATGTAAGTGGCAGTCACTTACAAAGCTTCAGCAAAAGGCTTGAAGCCCTGTATTTATCAAAATACTCACCAGACAAGATATTTAAGTCAAGCTAAAAAAAAAAAAAAGAACTAAACATGGTTACCTGGTATCTTTGAGGTCCCTAAAATAGGATTTTGAGAGTCTGCCCTAAAGATCTTTAAAATGAACTAATAAAGTTAGTCTGCAAAATGCCCCCCAAACCATGGTTTACATTGTCACTGATGATTGCTGAATGAATTCTGATTGGTTATTCATCCCCACTGTACACACAATTTTCAGTCAATTATTTAGTAATAGGTTTTCCTCTGGCAAATAATATGACGTGTAACTTACACAGATCACCAGGTACATATATACCATGATCCAAAGATTCTTTGTCCATCCAAAAGAAGAATGTCATCCTCTCAGTCCCAAATTAGAGATAAGGGATGGGAGGGAGAAGGATACAATAGCTGGAAAAGAGAATACAATCTTTTTCTAAATATTTATTTTTTCCAAGAAGAAATTTTCAGCTGAAGGGTCATACTATAACCACTATTTTGAGGTCCAAATCTTTTTATCTTTATAATGAACTCTACATTAGGAAATTCCCTCTACTATTTCTGATTAGAACTGTTCTTCAAATTTCATTCCTAAATAATTTCCTGGGGTACTGAGAAGTTGTCCCCAATAATTCCCAATTAACATATATTAAGCATCACTATGTACCAGGCATTGTGCTAAGGTCTAAAGTTATAAAAAGAACCAAAAGACAGTCCCTGACCTCAAAGAGCTCCAATGGAAGAGCTTGCAATCTAAGTGACTTTTCCAGAGTTACTCAGACAATATTTGTCTGAGACTGGCATTTGAACATTGTTCTTTCTGATTCTGCAGCCGGTTGTCTATCAGTTTTCTTTGTCTTAAAGACCAATTATCAGTCTTTTCAAAATGACAATTTCAATCACTTTTTGGGAAGGTTTGTAGTTGATTCTGCACAGCAAGTTGCTTCTTTAAAGAAGGATTCCTATGGAGACAGTAAACTAATAAATGCAAAATTTAGTAAACTTTCTATTTACTCCTTTCTTTAATTTTTCAATAAGAGGCTTCTAAGTAATTCAGCATATAATCAAGTTACAATGGATTCACTCACCTTCTTGAGTATATATTTGTATATAGATTTATATATAAATATATACATAGATTATAGATTTGAAAATAATGAATAAATAGCCTCTCCTTAGTCTTGATCTTTAAAAGAATTTGCTTGTCCCTATTTCTATACCTTTCTCAGTATCTTCACCAATCTTCTAATCCTTTCATCTTCTCTCCAAGGAAGTGGCTGTCTCCTTTGAAAGGTTAGACCCTGGGTCTGAATTTTTGGATTTCCTTCTCTCCTAAGCCCTTCAGGGATTCACTCAATCAATTAATTCTTCCCTCCTATTTTATAGTCCTCACTTGCCACTGTTTCATTGGCTTTTTCTGATTTTCAATACGATTCACTCTCTCCGATTCAAAAAAATGAAACAAATAAAGAAAAACCCTTTTCTTCCATTCCACTGAACTTATTGGGCTATCATTACTCACTCTCCTTTTGTTCTTTGCTAAATTATTTGAAAAAAAAGCAGTATACACTTACTGACCTCTCATTAATTTCTTAACATCTGGCACAATGGCAGAAGAATCAGACCACTGTTTCATAGCAGGACTGTTAGAAGATGCCAAAAAGCAATTTGGGTGGAGTACATCCTCCCCAGGCCAGATGTGCTCCAGCATTTAGGTTAGGTAGAACCTGCGGTGAATGTGCTTCTCCTCAGGCTGAACTCCAGAGAACATCCCACATGCTCTAAGTAAAAATCCTACTAATTCTAACTCTGCTTTTAAACAAAATAATTCAGAGCTAAATGAGATCTTATCTATTCCAACTTCTTTGTATGTAAAATATAAGTTACCTGAAGCAGGGAGAATTCATCATTACTAACCATGTGACCTTAGACAAGTTAAGTAGCATTTCTGGGCTATAAAATGGAGAGTTAGAATACATGATCTCTGAGGTTCTATCCATGACCTTAGGAGAAATTACTGCAAAGGCAGTTAATAAATACCAAAGCCAGAATCTATATCCTTGTGCTCCTTACCTAGGTTCTTTCTAATATAACTAAAGCTCTCTCTCCCCAGGCAACTGGGTTTTCACTTGTTCCTGTGCTCTCAGAAGATCACCAATAAACTTATTTTTGTCTCTCCCTGATAATTTTCAACTTTGATAATCTGTGACACTATTGACCACCTGTTTGTTCTTGAAACACTCTCCTCTTTTGATACTATGACACTGAATAAATCTGATTTTATTTTCTAATGAGCCCTTTTTTCTATTCCCTAAGTGAAGGGTATTCTTCTCAGATTTTTTCTTTCCACATTCCTTTTCTGTCTATGCTCTTTTCCTCATAAGGAATATCTATTCCCACAGCTTCAATTACTACCTAATAAGTCTATATCTCCAGTGATGGAGATAACTTTTTCTCATGGTTCAGGGCCCTATGTAAATTATCTAAATGCCTTTAGGTCCTAAGCTAAGATAAATCTGCATAATTTTTAGCATAGCTCTAAAAAAATCTCTACATTCATTTGCATAGAAGGGAAATTATACTGAGCAGGACAAGAGAAAGGAGGAAAAGGTACATCTTGAACTTCTTTAAAACTGGGACACTGAAAATGCATAAGGGAAGATGCCTATGTGAATATAATTTATTTACCTAAAATGTAACTGTGACCAAAATTAAGACAAAACAATAATCAGCTAACATTTCACAGAATCTCAGCCTTAGAAGAGATCTCAAAGCTATCTAGTTCAATCCCTATGTGATCAAGAAATCCATCTGTGACATACCAAATAAATGACCATCCTATCTTTTCATGAAAAACTTACATAATGGGAAAAACACAGCCTGTACCATTCAAATAAGCCCATAACCAATTATACAAAGCCTTTCTTAAGTTATTCCTGGATAAAATCCACATTCCTTAGATAAATACTAGTTTAATGTGGCAGACCCTTCTAGGAAAGTGTCCCAGAAGAAGAGAACAGACTCTTGAGAAGTATTATATTTCATCTTACCCCAACAACCTGCTATAACACTATTACTCCTACTGCTTGCAAAAGAGAAAGACCACTCCTTCCTTACCTGTTTACTATCTCAGTCACCTCATAAAGTATTGTTCCTGACCCTAATTCACGGGTCAAAGGTGATAAGATGGAAGAGTTCTAAGAGAAATAAAGACAAAAAATTTCTCAGGCAGGTAAAAATAAAATATAGTCATAAGAAAGAAACTTAAAAAAAACTAGGAATAGAAAAAAAATTCCTTAGAAAGAAGATTTGCAATCAGAAAGAGAAGAAGGAAGAGGGCATTGACATACATGGCCTCTAAGGAAAAAGAAAAAACATTGAAGAGAGTAAAGAATGAATCCACAAAAGAAATAGGAGAAATGAAGAGTTCATGAAATGAATGGGAATGCATTAAATTATATTAACAAAAATAAAAGAAACAATTGGAAGTTAAAAAAAGAAAAACAAAACATGTCTTGTTCCCCCATAAGTCCAATGCCTTTCCTCTAAGTTTACTCAACTTTATTATATTATTCTCTATGCACATAATTAGTTTGAATGTTGTTTCTCTCATTAAGTAGTGAGCTCCTTGAGGGCAAGGACTCTTTTTGCTTAGATTTTCAGGGTCTGTCCCTTTGTAAGAGTTTAATAAATGCTCATTGACTGACAATGAAACACAAAAGGGATGGAAAATAAAAAAACAGTTAAAATAGAAAAAACTATTATAATAAATAATGGATGGGTTCAAATAAAAGGAAAAAATTTGACCAGTAACAGTCTTCATATTGCCCAGAAAAAAAGAACAAGGGATTACCAAAAGTCCACTGTAAACAGAACCATACACTTATGGAGAAAAACTCGTTAATGGTCATATCTGACATCACTGAGACCTTTCATCCTCCCCAACAATCTTCTACCACATACCTTCCTATTTGGTTGCAAAAATTTTAAAGGATATAAGGAGGAAGATAACAAAAGAAATCAGAGACAGAGGTCTTTCCAAAAGGTGGACACACACACATTCACAACACACACACACACACACACACACACACACACACACACACACACACACACAGTAACTCTGAAAGGAAACCTCAAACCCAGACTGGAGAAATTGAGGGGAAAAGGAAAGGCAGGAAAGAATAAGAGAGGCTAAAAGTAGTAAATTCAGAATACAATTCTCAAAATGCCACGTTTAAATCCAGAGGCCATTAATATCTGCCAGTTTACTTGGCAGGAAAAAAAAGGATGGCAATACAAGATTATTATTAAACTACAATAATGGTTGAGCTCCACACATAGTTTCCAGCTTTGGACTTTGTAGGACTATTTTCTTCCAAGGTTCTCTTCTTACCAGGTGTCCACTTTCAGGATTCATCTAGTCACCAATTTGCTACATCAGCCTGTTAGCTAACCTATGGATTATACTAACAGTCACATTATTTCAATACATTTCTAAAGTCCTTGTCATTCTCGATTTAACAGATCATCTCTTTCTCTGACACAGCTGGTTACCTCAAAGAACACAGTCAGTCTACTGGACAACTCAATTCTTCTGAGTATTTCCAATATGATTTCTTTGCAGGAAGCAAATAAGGACAGCACCAATTGCATCATACATTACTTTTTATACGCATGTCTTCAGCATCTTCCCACTGCAGAATCCAAAATCAGCAGGAGGTACAACTATATGTTTATATTTAAGAAATGTAGTGGTTGTTTCTCCTCTCACTGATAACTACTTCTGTACATCGATTTTTCTCTCCATCCCTAACCCAAACCTCTGTTTATTTTCATTTTCCTTTACTCCCTTTTCTGCCTTCAGTGGTGTTTTTTCACTTGTACTAGTAACCATAAGGTCCCAGTTTCTAAGCCTGAATGTTTCCATAGTGCCTCACTACCTTTTCCAATTTTCCCTGATATCACTGCATCCATCAGTTGTCTTTCAGATTTCTTAGCAACATACAGAAAAGCACAGCAGTACATGAAACCCTCTACTTAGGGGTGGAACATTTGCAGTCTCTTTGTGTGGGGAAGAAGGGAGAGAAAGCAGTATCCCACTCCTATGAAAATCACAGATCTCTGAAGTCCTGAAGCATTTAGAGCACTAGCATTTTTGTTGTTGCTGCTGTTTATTTCTGATTTCAAATCTAGGGAATTTTTTGAGAGTGACTGCAGCCTGGCAAACAGCTCTGATTGTGTAACAATGACTATTAAATCTTTAGTTGGATTTGTGTAAATCTCAATCCCACCGGAGGGATGATCATGGAGGGAATAGGAAAGATGGGAGTAAGTGATTATTGTGACTGATTAAAGTTGAATTTGAAAATCATTTTTTAAGTCTAGGCCAGTGATGTCTTTTAGGAATTCATGGAATTAAGTGAATGGCCCTCAAATAATTTTGGTCAAAAGGGGAGCTGCTTAGTAGAATGGGAAAAGAATTAATTCTAGAATCAGGGCAAATGTGTTCAAGTCTCTCTAATCACTGATACTGAATCAATCATAATCTCCTTAGCTCTTCACTTCCTTTAAATTGAAAGGAGAGACAGGATGGTTTCTGAGGTTTCTTTCAGCCCTTGAAGCTTTGCATGTCATGTTACAGTGATAGAAAAAAATAGAAAAGCTAACCTGATTTTCAGTGTTCCTTTAAGTCCAGCAATGAATGTATATCAATACATTTTATTTAACCAATAATTAACTGCACTCATATTTAGAAGCAAAAAAAAAAAAAAAAGGAAATTCAAACCTCCACCTAGCACGCATGTCATAACTGTTGGCAAATAGAAGCTGCTTTTTAATGTTTTAAGAACCTAAAGAACAGGGAAGCTATAAAGGATGAGGCAACTAAACTGCAAAAACATAGTTAAGCCTGCAGCTGACAATATTATGGTAAATTAAACTGTAATGAGATACACAGAAATGTTCAGCACTTGGAAATGCTGAGCCACTGGCTTAAGGCCAATGAACCAGCAAACTCAGGTGTGACCCCAAAGGGATAGCAACAGGTCAGGCAGGGCTATTACAGCTCAAGAATGTGCAAAGTGCAGAGAAGAGCCAGATGTTAGAGAGACAAGCCCTTTACAATATACTGGCATTCTCTTTGAGGTCAAGGAAAGTTGACTTGAACTCCCCAATATAACCTCAAAACAAAAAATTCTTTAAAATTCAAGGCCATATGACTCTTGGACTATCTATTGCCCATCAAAATTCAGTTCAACTATTACCTCCCAAAAAAATGCTCTTCTTCATTACTTGGCTATGAATATCTGGCTGTTAACATTCTCCCCACGCCCCCTTGAATATACTTTGTATTCTTGTTGCATGTCTTTTGTATTTAGGGAAACTGTGTGGCGTAATGGATAAGAAGTCTTGGATTTAGAAGTCCTTATTTCAGATCCAGTCTCTGACAAATCCTGGGCCCTGTGACTACAGGCACGTCCCTCAAATGTTTAGTGTCCCAAGCTGGTCTCTGGACTAAACCTACAGGGCAATGTCAAGTCTACTATGATAAGAAGTTTCCTCGCCACTGAGGCGATGATGAAGAATAAGTCCAGATTCTTCATCCCTATAGATGAAAAAGGATTTATATACATACAGATTTTTTTTTTGGCGTGCAAAACCGCATCATGATTCCAAGTCCAGATTTCTATCTACTCCTAAGTAGCACAAAGTAGTGCATTCGGCACTCTCAGATGTATCAAATGAAGCATACTCAAATACAATTTTCTTTCTTTCCTATTGTTTAGACAGTGGAAGCAATCAATCACATGTGCAATGTCTATGGTGAGCTTATTCATATCTCTGCAAATGACTAGGGATCTAAAAACAACATGAAAAAAGATTCTCTACTGAAATTTAAAACAAAATTGTAGTGGTAACTGTGACTTTTAACACACAAAAGGCATGGATAGCTTAGCCTGGGTGGAAGTTGCCACGAGTCAAATGGATAGGTATGTGAACCAGGAGCCAGGTTAATCCAAGATCTGGGTTAAAAATCCTGCCTTAGAAATATATTATCCCTATGACTATGGACAAGTCATTTGAATTCTTTGTGCCTCAATTGCTTCATCTATAAAATAAGAGAATTATATCTGATGACCCCCCCCCAGATTTCTTCTACTTTAACTCTATAATCCTATGATTCTATAAGTTAATAGACCATAATTGTAGGAAAGTCATGACTGCCTCCATGATAGCCACAAGTACTTCTAAAGGCAGAAAGGAAAGTGTTTGCACTGAGGGTTTCATGCCCACAAGATACCCTCAAAAGAATATTGAGCTGAAGTCTGAAGGGACCATAAACTGGAAAGAGCATCTGGTTCAGTGCTAGAAGGGAATTGACAGAACTTACAGAATAGCAGGAGATACAGCTTCTTCACCAAAACCCAGAGGCAAGAAGAAAAACAAGTCATCCAGTTTGATTGCAGAGTTGGGTTGGTGAAGGGAAGTAATATGTAATTAGCTTTGACAATAATCTGAAGTTAGATTATAAAGAACTTTACAAACGAACTTGAATTTTATCCTAGAGTCATATGGAGCCAGTGAAACTTCTCAAAGAGAAGCTCATATGGACAGATCTATACTTCAGGAATATCATTGTGAACATTATAAAATAATACATATAGTATAGAACAATGGTGTCAAACTCAGATAAAAACAAGTCAATAACCATAAATAAGGATCTAATTGACTTAGAAAATGACATTAATATTATTTATGCTTGACTGTATTTTTATTTATCTTCTTAAACATTTCCCAATCATACTTTAATCTGGTTCAGGCCTATTTGGGACTATTGTAGGCCACCTGTTTAATATCTCTGGTACATATTATAAGCACTAAAAAATAAGCTTAATTTCAGCTGAGGTTATCAGGTAAGACTTCACAGAAAATAAAAGTGGGGTTTAGGACAGATACTAAAGGATCTCTAAGATTTGTATATATAAAATCATAGATACTAGTTAAGACAAAGATAAGAATTTGCTTCTTCAGTTATCTATTAATGACATATTTGTGGAAATTTTTAGTAGCTTCTCTGAAAACATATTGACCTCCAGAAGGAAAAAAATTATCCAAAAACTATATTTCTTAAGGTGATAAGACAAAAAAGGCTTTCTTATTTAATGCCCAATCTGATTTTGCCACCAGATTATAATAAAGGGAGAGTTTCAAAATCTCAGATTAAAATTGTTCTTAATCTGGCCTAGCTGTACCTGATCTAAAACTATATTATAAATCAGCAGTCACCAAAACCATTTGGTATTGACTAAGAAACAGATTAGTTGATCAATGGAACAGGTTAGGTTCACAGGGCAAGATAGTGAATAATTATAGCAATCTAGTGTTTGACAAACCCAGAGAGCCTAACATTTGGGATAAGAATTCATTATTTGACAAAAACTGCTGGGAAAACTGGAAATAAGCATGGCAGAAACCAGGCATGGACCCACACTTAACACCATATACCAAGATAAGATCAAAATGGGTCCATGATTTAGGCATAAAGAACGAGATCATAAATAGATTAGAGGAACATAGGATAGTTTACCTCTCAGACTCATGGAAGAGGAAGGAATTTGTGACCAAAGAAGAATTAGAGATCATTAATCCAATTCTTCCTGTACAACAAGAAATTTGGTTCTGCACACATATATTGTATCTAGGATATACTATAACATATTTAACATATATTAGTCTGCCTGCCATCTAGGGGAGGGGATAGAGGGAGGGAAGGGAAATATCGGAACAGAAGTGAGTGCAAGGGATAATGTTGTAAAAAATTACCCAGGCATATGTTCTGTCAATAAAAAGTTATAATAAAAAATAGTAAAAAATTGTTCTTAATCCATATGAACATTTAAAATAGGGGGAAAGTACTATAAATTAAATAAGGTATTACAGTTTCCAAAATGCTAATGATGCCTGGATTGTTTTGTTTTAGTCAAAACTTAGTGATACATCTCTGCTTGTCACTTCTGGTGTGAAAACTCCTTCCCCATAAAAGCAGGTAAGTACCCAGTTTGTAATGCTTAGTCTTTTAAGAAATGGGCTGGGGCACTACAAGGTTCATTGCATTATTAAACTGTGGTTACAGAACAAGTATGCATCTGAGAACTAGATTCTGAAATCAGCTCAGTCACCATTTTGCAGAATATCTTTATCCTTTTACAGTACTTTCACTTATATTATTTCACTGGACTCTACCCAACAAACTACCTAAAAATAGTGCAAGTATCTGATATCTATCTTTGTCCCTCTTTCTGTTATTGTGGAGATGTGCTTAACATGGCTACCTAAAATAGGACTTACATCATGGTTGGCACCCCAAGTGAAAAGAGCCCCTTGTGGACCCAGAACACATGCAATGCTAAATCCCAAGCCTATCAATTCTTCTACCATCTAACACAATTCTCTTTCTTTCTTTTTTTCCTTCCAGAACTTATTATTTTTGTGTATGTTAGAAAAGAGAAACATTCATCAAAATGACATATACTGGCTTCCAGAAATTGAGACATCTAGAAACAGTCATCTGAGTAATATCACTTATATCCCCTGTCACTTTCTGAAATGATCCAGGGAGAGGTAAAGATATAGTTGTTGTAACTTTCTGCATTTCAGGTAAAGCATGACTATTACCAATGATACCTCCTTGCTTCCCAGGGATTAACCTAAATTCTACTGAGACATTCCAATTTTTCTCCCTAAAAATCTCATCTGGACATAGGTGGCTTCTAGAATCAAGAAAATATTTAATATCTTTAATACCTATCCTATGTGCAATACTTTGTAACTTTCCACTTGTTTATAATGCATTCTTCTCTCTATCCCAAGGGGTATTTAAAAGGACCAATCAAACAGGATAGCTTTTAAAATAGCAGAAAGAGAAGGATGAATACACTTCCTATCTTTCTGTCTATTCTATATTCTCCTCCCAAAAAAGTTGTTGTAATTAAAAAGAAAAACCTATTCTCCCAAAGCCAAATAATAAATGACTGCTACAAGAATTTCTTGGTCTAGTCTTGTCATAGTTCTTATTTTTATCCAGACACTGAATAAGCCATGGCTATCATCCAGTCACAAAATAGTCAATCATTTCCTTTCCCCTTCTCAG